>NC_071668.1:24317500-24942500 GCF_028554725.1 Zeugodacus cucurbitae
AAAGTAAAGATCGAAATTCAAAAGCGAATATTTCGATTATGGAGGCTTTACTTATAACTCTATAACCAATTCTCAATAATAACTCAATAAAAAGATTAATTTGGTTCAATTAAATACTACATAAAATTTATTCATGGACTTACGTCATGCGACATGTGATGTATTTCGGGATTGGTTGAATGCTTTCAAATTAATTAATTTTTTTTACTTTGTATCTAACCCGCGGATCATCCCGTATTGAGTTTATTACATGCTTTGGTAGAGTTATAGCTGGCAATAGTATTGAATAAGCAGAGTCTCTACCCAAACTATCATCACCTTCTCTATCTCTGACTTCACGGCTCGTGCTGTAAAATTAATTTTTTGTTGATTATTTGTGATTATGTAGATAGTAGATATGCGATATACTATAAAGACGAGTGTGAGTGTATATAAAGAACTGAAATAATTTTTGTAGATCTACAATTTTATCTCTCCACTATAAAAATTCTAATGATCGCATATCTTAAGAGCTCCATACATAAACACATAGACAGTTTATTATTACCTTGACAGCAAACGATCCTTCCCGCTACATTTGACGAATAGATACAATAAGCAAGGCAAAAGCAGGAGAGCCAAAAGTGTGCCCAACAAGAATATAAGACTCCCAACCCAGACACCATTCTACAAATATATATGTATATATGGTAAAACTATAATTATTGGAGATGTGATGTTTTGGTATTGACAAAAGAAATACCGTTATATGGGGTAATTTTTAAATGGTAATTACACAAATTAATCTTACCAATGTGTATATGTCACAGTTACAATATTTCTCCTGCTTTATCCTTGAAGTTCTAAACATATCATCACAGGTTCCAAACTGAAGCTTAAGCTGGTCCTCAGATTTTATTTTAAAATCAGTTATGTTTTGAACGAGGTCGTTAAGTTCTCTAATATATGCCGAACAAGAGTCGATAGTTGTTTGACACATATCATTTACTTCATCAAGAGCCGTTCGGAATGTTTCGGCAAATTCTGTTCCAATATCAAAAGCACTAGTGCAACTTTTATATATTTTTTTAGTGAATGGCGTGTCCATTTGTTTTGCCAGATCCAAAACACAGGAGGTTTTACGAATTCGGTCCGAATAATAAGTTTCGGTTGATGGGAAGTCAGTCATGCTTTACATTGAAAAAATATAATGGTAAAACAATGAAAATATATTTGGTCTGTACATATACATATATAATTATTTTCTTCTTTTTATGCAAAGTTGTTAAGTTTTAAGTTGTTCACTCCTGAACTAATGAATCTACTACCGAATTTAATGGAATTTATCAGTTTGATCTAACATGGGAGATAGGAACGTGAGAGACGAAAATCTCAAGTCTTATAGGAAATGCCCGACCGTCTGACCATTCGGTCGATAACGTGGTTAAAAATCTGGATATCTTCCAGACTTTCATATTCGCCAGATATGACTACATGTGACTTTTTCCTATTTCTAAAAATAAAGAACACTTTAAGGGCATTCTTTTTACAAGCATATGAGAAATCACTAAAAGAGCTAGCGGTTGTCTCAAAAAGTGCGTTTGCGAAGTGTGTCGACGTTTGGAAGAAGCGCTGGCATAAGTGCATAATTTCGAAAGGGGCTACTTTGAAAGTGACAACATTAATATAGATGAATTAATAAATATTTGTTTTCAAAAAATAACATTATCTTCAGATGTTGAACACTCCTTGAATATATTTATTTATGGGTTAATTATAGCACTTTATTGGTTATCGGTTAACGCCATCATGTGGACGTGGCAATGCCAATCTACAACAGCAACTGTCCGATGGTGTCAGGGAACATGACACCATTCCTTTACTCAAGTTATAGCTTCCTTGAATAGACAGGACAGACAGGCAGATTTCCGGAGTTCAACTCTACTCGTCACTCTTACCGCTATAGTATATATATAACTCAATACCTAACTCGATTAGTTTAAGATGTTATAAACAACGTTTATATGAACAAATATAAACATGTAAATATCTGTCCAGTAAATATCAATCCGGTTTATACTTATCAGAAGCCAAATTTCTAATTTCTGTTGTCTCAGATCTCGAGAAAATACAATTTAATTTGGGAGAGTATCTAAAATTCGATTATCTGTCTTTCTTACGTTTTCGCATATTCCTTATACTTGCTTTCGATGTTTTTTAGCCACTTTTTATCTATTCCTTTATATTGACAAAAACATTCCTTTGGATATTCCCTAACCGACTCATCCAATTTAAATAAGAATAGTCGTTCCAATGGGGTACAAGTGTCTATGCAATCGTCATAAATTTCAGAATCATCGATCGTATTCCATTCAGATAAACCGTTTATCCAATGATTTTCTGCCAATAATGTATACACATTCTGATTACTCGTGCATGCCTGAAGCATCCTACGTCTGAAACTATCCACATTTGCTTTTCTGTAAAGAAACAAACAAATATAGATAATTTGGTACTTTACACAAATAAAATTATGATAAACCGGTATTTGGTAGTGTGGGATCAGATACCTTGCATTATATTCACACAATCCATTATATTCAATAACTCCATAGAAGAAATGGTAAAATGTGACGAAAGCCATGAGAATGAAAACCAATGTGAGCATTATGTAGATACTGAAAGCGTCAGATGTCGAAAAGATAGAGCAATGCCAAAAATTATATTTGTGGGTTAGTGGTGAAGCTTACAATATGAGAGGTTTGACCATAGTTTTAAATTTCAAACACAAACTGCACAATAGAAAAATAAGAAAAAAGATAAGAACCTGCAAATAGTTTAATATTTAAAAAATACAGTTCAGTTAGGTACGTTCTTAAACATGGTTGTAGATATATTGTACAAATTGTACCAGTTTGAAAGTCACATTAAAAACACTTACCACAGTGGCTATAATACATATAATGTATCCAAACTTGTATGGAGCCTTATGATCCCTAGTTGTCGTCTCAAATATCGATTCAAACTTTTCGTTAATAAAATTTCTTTGTTGGTTAACGCTCACCGCTTTTGAGTATACAAATTTGCATTTGTTCAGTATTAATTTCGAATAATGATTTTATTGAATTTCGATTCGATCAGATTTCTAAATACTTTTATTTTGTCTCTAAAAGTATTTTAAACTAGGGGTATTCGTTTAAATGTGTAAAAGCCTCGTAAACCTCGTAAAAAGTATAAGTTTACCATTGCGTAATTGACTTGTAAAATTTGTATGAAAATTCATTTACGCACATCGGATAGGTTTACGTAGCGATTGCGTTGCGCAAGTAATGTGTATAAACTGACGTGGAATATAAGATCAAGCCTAACTGCACAATTTAATGGAAAATATCACAATTACGACTCCTCCGTCGCTAACGCCAAACAAACTTGCGATATTCGATAGTTAAATACAAACTGTAATAGGGGATCTGAAAAGATTTAGTTTCTTTCTTTTCTTTGGGGTTCTGGAAAAAAGTTTCCAATTGTATTGATATTGGCAAAAATTCGATCGCAAACTGTAAATTGTAAATCAACGAAACACCAGTTTGCAAAATCGCTAAAAATAGCGCTATAGCGAAGACGAACACACAATAGCCCACAAAAGGCTGCTGGAGGCACTACAGGACATTAAAAGATGTACGCGACAACGCAAACAAAAAACATAAAACATTTTTGGTGGAATCATTATACTGTTGGCATGTGATTACGCCGGACTCATCCAGTTATTCCTCGATCAACTGTTGCTGATTGACTAATGACTAAAATCATCTAATTTGTGGCGGCACATAAAGAATCGCCAATTAACGAAGAGATCAAACTGCGATTATAGAAGCAGTTGCTAGACCTTACTGTAGTTGGCACCTCGATGGATTATTTACATTTCCAACAGATTAATGTCACTTCAAAAACTCGAAAGAGGAGCTAATCCGGACATAATAACGAAAATATTTAATATCATAGTTAAGATAATACTAATAAGGGACATCGGTTAACATCTAAGTAAAATGGATTACAGAAAATGTGATTGCAAATTTATATTTAGTGATGCCAAATAAGTATATTTTTATCTTAAGCGGTTGACTTTCGGGTTCGAAAGGGTTAATTTCGCGTTCTTTTCTATATTGGTTATCTGGGTATGATATTTAGTATTGAATACTCAAAATAAACGCAATTAGATTACCGTCATTTTTATACTCTCGCAACAAAGTTGCTAAAGAGAGTATTATAGTTTTGTTCACATAACGGTTGGTTGTAAGACCTAAAACTAAACGAGTTAGATATAAGGTTATATATACCAAAGTGATCAGGGTGACGAGTAAAATTCAAATCCGGATGTCTGTCTGTCCGTCTGTCCACCCTTGCAAGCTGTAACTTGAGTCAAAATTGAGATATCTTAACTTGGAACACGTGTTCCTTGGCACCATAAGAAGGTTAAGTTCGAAGATCGGCGTAATTGAACCACTCCCACGCCCACAAAATGGCAATAACCGAAAACATATAAAGAGCTATAACTAAGCCATAAATTAAGCTATTGAAATATTAATATAATATAAAATTTGGTATGAAGGATCGCACTGTGAAGGGGCATATATGGATGTTATTTTTTTTAAGTTTTTACTTCTACCTACTAAGTTCTTTGTACATATCTTGTAAACTATTCAAGCTATATCAAGGAAACTTTCTAGAGTCGTTTCTTTTAGGTACTACCTTATACAGTCCAAAAATGGAGAAAATCGGATTATAACCGCGCCCACCTCCCATACAAAGGTTATGTTGAAAACTACTAAAAATATTTTAATTCAGTAAGGAAAACCACCAGAAACCTTAAATTTCAAATGGTATACAAAATTTGAAATGTGCGTGGTTCCGCCCACTTATGGGTCAAAACCCATATCTCCGAAACTACTCGACCAATTTCAATGAAATTCTGTTCATAATATCTTCCTAGCTTCCCAATGATATGTTGTGAAAATAGTGCTAATCGGTTCACAACCACGCCCACTTTCGATATACCAGAGCTCTGAAATCCATCTGAATCGTTTACTTTACAATATATAAAGTAAGCACTAGTGAAGATATCGGAACAGAGCTTTATAAAAATACCGCATTTAAAGCTTCGCCCTTCTAAAAATCGTCGAAATCGGTTCTAAAGTTTTCAAGACCCTATATATCAAATATGAGGACCTCAGCGCTTCTAACAAAATTTTTACCAAAAAAATATAGGCAAGTCAAGTCTCTTAGATATTTTGAAGATATTCAGAAGGAACATGTTTCTTCTAATAATATGTCTCCGTGCCAAAAATTAGTGAAATCGTGACATATCTTCCCTATATCCCATATAACTAATATCAGGATTTCCAACTTTCATTGGACTTTGTACCATATATGTATATACCAAATATGTGTATAAAATGTTCGGTTACACCCGAACTTAGCCCCTCTTGTTGCTAAATGACTTCAATATTTGTAGGGATTGTTCCAAAAAAATTTAACAAATTTCAGTTTTTCGCTTACTCTCGCCGTAAATGTATGAATATGTGAGATTGGTAAATATATTCGCTTAAACGAATACCACTACTATAATTAAACATTTGGGGTGCAATTTTATGCTTCCTTCATTTAAGACTACACTTTACAGATTACAGTAAAAATATTTCAATTTTTATTCCACGAAAAATCTTGAACGAATCGATATATAGAACAACTGTGTTTCAAACCTTAAAGTGTATTGCTTAACTGTGGGAATGATTAACCGCCGGTTTCCCGAAATTTTTTCATTGAAAATTAAGTTTTATTTAATTTTAATTATGATTTTTATTTAACTATAACTAATTTAACTATGATGTTAGTAAGAACAGCAGCTGATTTATATAAACAAATAAATTGGATTAGTTTACCAAAATGAAAAAGAAATAAAAATCAACTGATAGGAAAACGTGAAATGAAATATAGTTGCATATGGCAGTATTTAAATATTTAAATGGCAAAGTGGGACCATTTAAATAGAAAGTAAGTCAGGTGGTGAAACTGAAATTAATTATTTTTCACTTAAATTTGTTTCGTGAAACCGGCTGTAAGAGATGGGAGACAGGTAAGTGATTAAGCCTTATACTCACTTGAGGGTTTGACACAGTGCTTATTTCATACATTTCCATACGTACATATTTCATCAAAATAATCCTCTATATGCATACAAACGCGTATCTTCCTTAGATCCGATTTCGCAGTTATGGCGTAGTAAGGCATCAGTTTTGTAATCGTCAATGAGATATTGTGTAAGACCCACCACTGTGTCGAAAAAAAATGAAATGAAACTAATAGAATGTGGAGTAGACCTAGAAAAATTAAAAATCATTCGGCTACAAAGAAGGGAAGGGCTATGTTCGGGTGTAACCGAACAATATATGCTGTCGAAATTCATTTATTTAATATTATTAAGATTACACACACATCGTTCCGTATATTCGCTATAAATTCACTAGAGTATTCGAAATCATTATATATAGTTTATGGGGAATGAGGTAATTCCTGGATCGATTTCACTCTCTTTCACCATCAAGCTACAGTATATCCAAGATTACACGATCACTTAATTTTGATAAGATATCTCAAATATTAACCGATATACGCGGAATAAAATCCTCCGAGAGTGGATGAAAATCCACCCATTTTTGCACAGGGGCAGACTATTAGAAGAAATACGTCTATTTTGAATTTCGATTACTGGAGCCCTGAAATGTTATAGCCCGATTTCGGTGATTTTTATAAGGGCTATGCTACACTAGAAATACAGTATTTGTGCAAAGTTTTGCCCCAGATTTTTTGATATTTTCACTGGTGCTTAACTTATATATTTTAAAGTGAACGGGTCAGTTGGACTTCAGAATTGTGGTAAATGGGAACTAAACGTGGCTGTGTATGGTTTTCGCCCATTTTTAAACAATAGAATTGAGATGCCAAGGAAATGCTTTGAACCGAATTTCGTTCAAATTGGTCGATTATTAGCTAAGACATGATCATATGATACGAAAACATCCTTCGTATGGTGCCACGGAACATGTGTACCAAGTTTCATCAATATATCAGGAGAGTGAAGAGATCTGCAATCAGAGACACAATGTTTGAAATGAATAAATTATCCAGGGTCCAAATCATTCAATTTCAGACAATTAACAATGCTATCTGCCATTGTTTTTGGAAGAACTCATGGATAATTCGACAGCGTAGCGAATATAATAATTCAAGGTTAAAAAGTGAAGTTTTTGACAGACCACCCATTTAACATAATTTGGTGTAATTAATTTGGTTGCAAGGACTTACGTCACTTAGTGCAAATATATAGTCATCAAAAAGAGTGATATTATTATCGAGGACAATTTTTCGTCCTTCCTCTTCCACGCTCATATAAGCACTAAAATTTCGTGCAAACATTCGGTATACTAGAGAAGACAGAAGAATTAAAATAGTTATAAATGTAATGCATATCAAGTAAACTGTAATTTTTATAACATGTACCATCTTCATGCCGTAACATATAGGCAAAAGACGTAATGATGTGGTCGTCGATGTAGTTGCTGAACTTCTTGTATTTTTCGGATGATATTTTCCTCAATTTGGTTGTGGCAGAGTAAAGATCCTTTAGGGAATCTAGAAATGTATACACAATAATCCATAAATGCCGTTATGGAAATGTTGAATTGATTGGCTAAAAATTGTATAGTTAAAAGATCTAATATTTTCGACGTACTGGAATTCCCGCAACTAGAAATTGAATTGGTTTTTAATTTTTCAAAATCTTTAACCAGGATTTTAGAAACAGCGTCTTCGATGTTATCAAATTTATCTTCGTTAATCACATCTTCGTTACTCACAACTTCGGGTTTTGTATATATTTTCCTCAGATCTGAAATATTTGCGAAGGCCATGTAGAGCCCGAAACTATTGATGAGCATGAAATAAAGACGAATTCAAAATTAATTTATAAATAAGTACCATATATGTCAATTAATAAGTGAAATCAGCAAATTGATAAATTAGTTTGCGGAAATTAAAAAAGGGAGTAAATTACTACATCTGTAAAATATTTTTTAGTGAAAAGAATAGACCCATGCCGTAACATATTTTATTATATTTTTTATGCTTAGATAAATTTATTCTTCTCGATACTGTACTTTCCCATGCTCACTTAATTGAGGATAAATTCGTTAATTGACCAAACTAAGGTAAAGTGCTGTGTGAAATACTTACAAATAATATTAAACAAGTTCGGGTGCAACTGAACATTTAATACTCTTGCAATCTATAATATAAAAATGAATCGCTAAATGTGTTGCTAAGCGCATAACTCGAGAACAGTTGAACTGATTTCGCTAATTCTTTTTTTTTAGAATATCCCTTGAAGAATAAGTGTGGTTCTTACGAAAAAAAAAATTAAAAAATTGCACGAAAAAGTATAAAATCCACACTTTCCTAATCTCCTATTCAAACAATTTGTATTCTATAAATATAAACATGAATTACTGATCGTTAGTCTCACAAAAAGTCGAGAACGACCACACCGATCTGGCTAATTTTAGTTGTGTCGATAGCTCAAAACAATTTGTAAAAAGTAAGGAAAGGATTAAGATGACACACAATACTGACCCATATGTATATTCATAAAGACCAATGGAGTAACGAAAATCATCATAGTTTGCAAAATCGCCAAAAATAGCGCTATAGTGAATATTCTCCAAATATGCAAGTTGATAATTTGGGAAGTACGGCGCATAAAAAATCGCTTATTTAAGGACTAACATACAAGTGTTTTTGCAACAACATCAAACTGAGATTGTAGAAGCTGTTGCTTAATACCTCGATGGATTAATAACACTTGAAATATATTCCTGTCTCTTCAAAAACTCAAAAATGTCCATCGTGCTTTTCCGGCAACAATATAATTCCCATAATTGGCTGAGTGAACGACCAATATTGATCGCAAAAAGCAAAGATGTCGTCGATGTCAATGCGACAATTTAGAATTTCGTTCCAGGAGAGCTGACAAAGATACAAATCAGTCAATCGTAGTCAACTATCCCAAAGGATTTTTATAATCATTGAAATTGCCACGCTGTATAACATAAATCAACCACGACTTTGTAATGGAACAAGACTGGCGGTGTAGAAGCTAATCAATATCGTCATCGAAGCCAAGATTGAGCCAACTTTGTATTTAGTCATTTGCATTTAACAAGCTATGTTGATTTGCATCAATCATTTTCAAATTTATCGGCTATAACGTTTTGGTCTTTATGCGTAAGAATTTTTTCTCTGTATTGAAAAATTTATTAATTTAACGTACCTACACCTTAGCCACAAAAACGTGTGGACGGGTCTGCTAGTTTATTGATATAGTTTTATTAAGATTTTTTATTTTAGATTGTAGAAGCTGTTGCTTAATACCTCGATGGATTAATAACACTTGAAATATATTCCTGTCTCTTCAAAAACTCAAAAATGTCCATCGTGCTTTTCCGGCAACAATATAATTCCCATAATTGGCTGAGTGAACGACCAATATTGATCGCAAAAAGCAAAGATGTCGTCGATGTCAATGCGACAATTTAGAATTTCGTTCCAGGAGAGCTGACAAAGATACAAATCAGTCAATCGTAGTCAACTATCCCAAAGGATTTTTATAATCATTGAAATTGCCACGCTGTATAACATAAATCAACCACGACTTTGTAATGGAACAAGACTGGCGGTGTAGAAGCTAATCAATATCGTCATCGAAGCCAAGATTGAGCCAACTTTGTATTTAGTCATTTGCATTTAACAAGCTATGTTGATTTGCATCAATCATTTTCAAATTTATCGGCTATAACGTTTTGGTCTTTATGCGTAAGAATTTTTTCTCTGTATTGAAAAATTTATTAATTTAACGTACCTACACCTTAGCCACAAAAACGTGTGGACGGGTCTGCTAGTTTATTGATATAGTTTTATTAAGATTTTTTATTTTTGTTTTTACAATTGTACCTAGCATACAATGATTAAATACTAACGACAATTCAATTCTAGTAAATTAAAATTAATTAATGTCAGAGAAATTCATTTGCTGCTACAGTTGCCTTGCTAAGTCTGAAGGCCTCTTACGTTTCAGTCGGTTTTCTCATTCAGCAGTTCCGATGAGTCTGGATGCCTCTTCATTTACATGATGTATAAGCCTCATTTCGTGAGTCTTTGCAAGTTTGGTTAATTCGTTTACTACTGAATTCACACCAAGATCACGGTGAAGGTCAGCAGATCTAACATACCAAGGAGCATTAACTATAATTTTACTAAGATAACACACAATTTGACCCATATATTCGGCATAAAGTATGCTAGAATAATGAAAACTAATATGTATTGGGCCTGGTATAATTCCTTAACCAATTTCACTAATTTTCAGCACCAAGGTACACTATCCAATACTATATGCTCACTTAATTTTTCTAAGATATCTCACATATTAACCGATATATGGAGACCCCTGCAAACGTTTTAAGGATCACCATCCGGACTTTTAATTGGGAAGGTACCTCTGACCAGCTGGTTGACGTCCTTATACAACTAAAGCCCTATTCACCGCCATCCTTGTGACATCTACTACAGATGCCATATAAAGGATAGCAAATTTGGTGTTCGATTTGTGGTGGGAGAGACCTTCCGTCGCCGAGCCCTGGCATTCACCCCGGTGGATGAACGTTTAGCCACAATCCGTATCAAAGCGAGGTTCATCAACATAACGCTGATTTTCGCCCACGCCCCAAAGGAAGAGAAGGACGATGGACGCTGCACCCGCCACTATGTCAAAATCGTGCTTGCAGATTTTAACGTTAGGGTGGGTAAAGAAGATATCTTTGACTCAACAGTCGAAAAATTCAGCCTCCATGACGAAACATCGCCAAACGGCCAGAGGCTGATTGACTTCGCTGGGGCCCGAAATATAGTTGTCTGTAGTACCAGAATCCACCATAAGAAAATTTATCAAGTTACGTGGCTGTCTCCAGATCATGTTGTTATAGACGGAAGACATGTCTCCTGTGTTTTAGGCGTGCGAACGCTCCGAAGACAAAATATTGACTCGGACCATTATCTGGTAGCGAAGATACACACTCGCCTCTGCCAAGAAATTTTCTACTCGTCTTGCACTCCTGCTCGACATCTCAAATTCATAGCATACCGCTGCAGCCAAAACAATTGATCTCCGTCAACGCCAAAAACCAGTTGGTACGATGAGAATTGTCGTTCCGCAGTGGAGAGAAAACAGACTGCCTACCTCGAAACGTTGCGATTGACCATTACACGTTCGTGGTGGTATAGATATCGAGAACTGAAGGGGGAAGCGAGACGCAATTGCCCGCTTGAAGAACAACAAAGCGAAGGGGCCTTATCAGCGTGGCGCAGACCACAACTGACAGCACGAAAAGGAATTGCTTTTATGACGCTATGTCTGAATTTGGTATCTCAGCTCAACTAAAACGGCTATATAAACTGACGTTGGGTAACACCAAAAGCTCCGTCAGGATGGGGAACGACCTCTCCGAGCCGTTGCATACCAAACGAGGCTTCAGACAGGGTAACTTACTATCGTGCGACTTCTTCAATCTATTGCTGGTAAAAATAATAAGAGCTACAGAGCTAAATAGAGAAGGTGCAATCTTCTATAAGAGTGTACAGCTGCTGGCGTACACCGATGATATTCATGTCATCGGAAGCAACAACCGCGCCGTTTGTTTTGCCTTTTCCAGACTAGATAAAGAAGCGAAGCGTATGGGTCTGGAGGTGAATGAAGACAAGACGAAATATCGCCTGTCACAAGCAAACAGTCAACGCAATCGAGTCTTGGCTCCCACGTCAATGTTGACAGTCATAACTTTGAGTCGTAGATAGTTTCGTCTACTTGGGCAGCGTTAACAACACCAAGAATGTCAGCCTAGAAATTCAACGCAGAATCACTCTTGCAAGTCACTCTTACAAGTCGCTTATTATTCCCGTCCTGATGTATAGCGCTGAAGCGTGGATGGTGACAATATCCGATGAGATAACTCTTAGGGTTTTCGAGAGAAAGGTTTTTCACAAGATGGAATGAATATTGGCAACGGTGAATACCGCAGATGATGGAACGATGAGCTGTACGATTTATACGACGGCATTGACATAGTTTAGCGAATAAAATAACACTCCTGCTCTGAAAGTGTTCGATGCAGTACCCGCTGGAGGAAGCCGCGGAAGAGGACGACCTTCACTCCGTTGGAAAGACCAAGAGGAAAGTGACCTGGCTTCACTTGGTGTTTCCAGTTGGCGCCAGACAGCAAAAAGGAGGAATGAAGGGCGCGCTCTGGTGGATTCGGCAATAATCGTTTAAATCGGTTCCTACGCAAAATATATATATGTATATGTTTAGTTTTATGATTTACAAACAAAACTATGAAAACTTATGTGAACAAAACTAGAATACTCTCTTAGCAACTTTGTTGCGAGCGTGTAAAAATGATTGTATTGTTTCTAGGAGTACTTACGCTGACAATATGAGCGAAAGCAGCAACAGTATGATAATAAACAATGACCAGAATTTTATTTTGCTGCACGATTTTGCTTCATAATTGCGCCTTTTGTAGTACCATACTAAGAAAATAATCCTAGAAATAAAATGTACACTTTATCATTACGAGTACATAATGTAGAGTATTGTGTTTTTATAAGTTGTGCTCTACAGTAATACCGGTCTGTTCGATAATATCTCCAGTAAGTGTACCGCCTCACGAAGTTCGAGCAGTGAACAAAAGTAGTATTCAGTACTTCATCCTCATATTTCATAACTCCTTTTATAGTTAAAATAAATTTTATATTAATGGTCTGAAGAGAGAGAGAGATACGATATTCGACCATAGAGTGTATATCTAGATTCTCAACTTTCGTATACAATATTACAATGCACTTCAGGAATTGCTCATATATGTATGTAGATGGTCTTTGTAACAACAATACAAAACAAAAAAGCTGGCTGGATTTACAAAGTCCTCAAGCTCGCGAGTGATTATCGTCATCGAATTAAGAACTCTCAATTATCATAAACTCATTCATATAACAGTATTCACAACTATTCACTCGCTACTTACATCATTATCAATACTAAAACACATAAAACAGCAAGTATGATAAGTATGTAAAACACTCTAAATAATTTGGCGAAATCTTGTCTATTTGTTTTTGGGCCATAGCTGTCCCCCTTCACATATCCTGAAAAAATAAAAAGAAATTATTTAATTTACAATAGAAGTATTATGAATAAATTTGGGAGGAAACGAAGTTTAGATCAGATCAGCTGGAAGACCCAATTATTATTCTACTTTTCTTACTTACTACTGCTAATTATATTATAATATGATGGTATCCTTACACCGGATGCTATAATGGAATGATATATCAGTCAACAAAATTTCTGCGTAAATATTTTTTTGACAGAAAAGTGGTCGACCCATATGTTATTACAGCACTCTGGTCCAATAGTTTGAATAACATCCCTTACTCAGATGATTTGCAATAATACAACGGAACAGATAAGCCCAAAAGATGGCAAACAGAGACACCGAAAATCAATTCAGACGCATTATTTTGAACCTCCCGAAACACACAAGAACTGGCGCTGCTTACCCGCTGGTATTGTATTAGTACCGAAGGTGTCCAAAAATACTTCCGTAATTTCATCGAATAATGGATCTGGTGAACAATATAAGGTATCCGGGTCCATACCCCTCTGCATGCATGATAACATCTTTATTATTTTACTGAATTGTTAATTGCGTCCACATAAAATTAATTGAGTTCAGTTGGCAATTATAAAAATAATCTCCCAAAAATTATATAAAATATTCTTTCAATATAAATAATAAATTAAAATTTTGTATTTCTTTCAGTCTGTATGTAATACTTCATTCTTTTGATTCATATTACAATGTAAACTCTTTGGTGTAGAGTACAGAAAGATTACGTTTTTCTTTGAAATTCTTTCTCTTTGTAATTGAAATGCTTTTAATTGTTTATTATTATGTTTTATTTTAATAAGGGTTGACTTTTTTTAGTTCTAAACTTCTGTTGTGCGTTGATCCAACTGATATATATAAAGGTATATATATATATATATATATACAGAGGTAGTCAAAATTATTTACACATCGGACGTTTTTTTCCAAGTTTCACACAAAAAGCTTTCGCTTGTTGTTGTTGTTGTCGCAGGGTAACAAAATGCTATTTTGTTGTAAACCTTGATCTATTCCCGAGCGAATGAAGTCGGTTTGGCAAAAATAGCTAGAAATATGGCGGAGAAACAAGCAAATGAACTGAAGACTCGCAGTAGTCAAAAGTATTTACACACGGCGATTTAGCCTTTATCCTTGGATTTGATTTGAGCAAAAGTAGTAATTTGATTCTATTGCATTCTTAAAAACCTAACTCAGCCTTAAAATATAAAAATTGGTAAATAAAATATCGAAAACAAAGGAATTATCGATTATAACTAGATTGGAGACTGTTACTAAGTTTAAGACTCGGGTTTAGGCTTCGGAGTTAGTTAAAATTTATAGAATTTGATGGAATACTGTTTATAATGTTATTAAAAAGAAGGAAACTAAGTATTGCAAGGACAATTTAAAGATAATTGGGCGGAAACCTGTGATAACTCAAAAAGAATGCAGAAGATTAGTAGGAACTGTCATATAAAATCCCACAATTGTATGTATGTATGTGATTGGCGTTGCAACCGTTTAGCCGGTTATAGCCGAATCGACGATAGTGCGCCACCTGTCTCTCTCCTTCGCTGTTCGGCGCCAGTTGGAGATCCCAAGTGTAACCAGGTCGCTCTCCACCTGGTCCCTCCAACGGAGTGGAGGCCTTCCCCTTCCTCGGCTTCCTCCGGCGGGTACTGCATCGAACACTTTCAGGGCTGGAGTGTTTTCGTCCATTCGGACAACATGACCTAGCCAGCGTAGCCGCTGTCTTTTTATTCGCTGAACTATGTCAATGTCGTCGTATAACTCGTACAGCTCATCGTTCCATCATCTGCGGTATTCGCCGTTGCCAATTTTCTGAGGACCATAAATCTTGCGCAAAATTTTCCTCTCGAAAACTCCTAGTGTCGTCTCATCTGATGTTGACATCGTCCAAGCTTCTGCACCGTAAAGCAGGACGGGAATGATAAGCGACTTGTAGAGCTTGATTTTGGTTCGTCGAGAGAGGACTTTACTGTTCAATTGCCTACTCAGTCCAAAGTAGCACCTGTTGGCAAGAGTTATTCTGCGCTGGATTTCGAGGCTGACATTGTTCGTGTTGTTGATGCTGGTTCCCAGGTATACGAAATTATCTACGACCTCGAAGTTATGACTGTCAACAGTGACGTGGGAGCCAAGACGTGAATGCGCCGACTGTTTGTTTGATGACAGGAGATATTTCGTCTTGTCCTCATTCACCTCCAGACCCATTCGCTTCGCCTCCTTATCCATGCGGGAAAAAGCAGAACAAACGGCGCGGTTGTTGCTTCCGATGATATCAATATCATCGGCGTACGCCAGGAGCTGTACACTCTTGTAGAAGATTGTACCTTCTCGGTTTAGCTCTGCAGCTCGTATTTTCTCCGGTTAAAGAAATCACACGAGAGTGAGTCACCTTGTCTGAAACTTCGTCTGGTATCGAACGGCTCGGAGAGGTCCTTCCCAATCATGACGGAGCTTTTGGTGTTGCTCAGCGTCAATTTACACAGCCGTATTAGTTTTGCGGGGATACCAAATTCAGACATCGCGGCGTAAAGGCAGCTCCTTTTCGTGCTGTCGAAAGCAGCTTTAAAATCGACAAAAAGGTGGTGTGTGTCGATCCTCTTTTCACGGGTCTTCTCCAAAATTTGGCGCATGGTGAATATCTGGTCAGTTTACAATTAGTCAGTCCACAATTAGTCCTCTTAATATTGCAACATCATCGAATCAGCATATTGCATGAACAGCCAATGATGCTACACTGCGAAGGACATTTAATAATAGTAACATAAATACATACGTTGTGCATAAAGTTGACCTCTTCCGAAAACAAAAAAGCTTTATTTCCGAAACCAAAAAATCGATATGCCTCTCATTTGCCTTAAAATGCATCCTAAAGCCTGTCGTGGACAGATAAGGCTGATTTTTTGTTCCAGGGCTTCTTTAGTAAACGCTTTATGCATTTACCACGTGAAAAGAAAAATAATGCAGCTTAGACGCTAAATAGAGTCGGGAGTGATGATTTTTGATTTTTTTTTTATTCTTTGGGGAAATTTTCCTTACTTCTGTTTTGGAGATTTGGTACTAATTTAGTGACCCTAAATCATCCGGATATATCAGAATTCTCATGACCATGCCTTTGTAGTCGTCCGTCGGCCTTTTCCAACTATTGACTACATTTTACAACAGGACAATGCTCCATTTCATGAAGGATCTTTACCTTCAAAAGTTTTAAATGAAGCAAATCAAGTTGACCTCCGCACAGCTCTGACCAAAACTTTAGTCAAAATGATTGGTGTTTCGTTAAATATCAGAGCACAATTGATATAATAACCGAAATCGCCGAAATTACCGACATTTGGTCTAAATTAACTGCTAACTTAGCGCACAATTGTGTTGAATCAATTCGGACCATAAAGCAGGCTGGTATTGACGCCAATGGTAATGTAACCAATTATGAATTTATTGCCTTAGAATAGGAATTTATACTGAACATTAAAATGTTATAGTTATCATTAAATAAGAACAGGATAATATAGTTCATGTTGTGTGTAAATACTTTTGACTACTCCGAGTCTTCAGTTCATTTGCTTGTTTCTCCGCCATATTTCTAGCTATTCTAGCCAAACCGACTTCATTCTCTCGGGAATAGATCAAGGTTTACAACAACATAACATTTTGTTACCCTGCGACAACAACAACAACAAGCGAAAGCTTTTGTGTGAAACTTGAAAAAAAAACGTCCGATGTGTAAATAATTTTGACTACCTCAGTATATATTTAAACAAGTAATACATTTAAGCGACAAAGAATATTTATATCCAATTTCATAAAATGCTACATCTATAAAGAAATCTTTCTTAATACTAATTGAACTTACCGGAAATATGTATGTATGTGCGTTTAGGTTCCTGGTTTATGTATTGCAGCTCTTTCCAGTTGTAAACGATCAGAGCCAAATACAGCAAGTTGTGATAGAGAACAGACATTCGTAATGTTTTTAATTCTTCGTGGTATCGGAGAGCACAACATTGCCTGGTATATTTCTGTAATAAAAGTAGGAGAGGTAGGTATGTATATGTAGATGGGTAGTTCAAAATACGCATGCCCAACATCTATCATATTGATGATGACACAAGGGCTTTCCAACAATTCTAACAATAGCTTCTGCAATTTCTATCTCGTATATAGGTCTAATAAACTAAATTTTTATATATCAACAAACTGGGAATGTTCAGAAAGTTTTTACAGCACACTTGACATGCCTGCATTTCATATTATTAGCTACGTTAAACTAGGGAACGGCCTGTTCTAATATCTAAACTTGAAATTGTTATATATTTTCAACCAATAATACCAGAAAAATAGTATTGGGCTTTTCGGGTCTGAGTACAGAAAAAGTCATTGGTGGTCCGTATACGGTGGATGTGTAAGTAATTCGAATCCAAAGTCATGGAATTTGTTGTTTGTGTTCCCAATACGTTGATTTTTTTGCATTCTTGCAGAGCGATTATTTTATATTGTGCCCATTTATTCTTCACAAAATATGTATATGTGTCGTGATAGGTCATGGACTGAAATTGCATATTGCCCAATCATTCGCAAAGCAATGCAAAGCATTCAATTGGAAATTCAATTTAGAATTTACTGTTAAATCAAAGTCCGCCGGAGCATCAGTGAGCCAATGTGCGTGTGTTATTCTTGAATGAATGATTGCGAAAGTGCAATAGAATGCGATTTTTCTGGATTATTGAAATATGCATAAAAGAAGCCAATCTCTTTTTTTTTTTTGCTAATGATGCAAATCGCGCCAGTGAGACGTTTCAGGCTATCTTCTTTTTGCCATTTATTAGTTATAGAGAATTATGTAAAGCCCCTTTCATTCGAATACACAAAGGTTATTGAGAAATTGTGAAAGTATATGAGTGTTGGAAGAAATAAAGTGATTTTGAATTAAATGCGTTGGCCAAGTGGTTTGTTCTTGAGCTGAAAGCAAAAATACTTGCTACATCGGCCTATATATCAATGTCGATATTTTAGTTCGTCGAAAATTGAGAAATGTTAGAGTTAATATTTGAAACCGAGAGTTCGCCCATGTTCGATCGTAGCATTGTAGTAGAGGTACATAATAAGTATGCTGGGAAGTGGCGTTATCTTTTGAATAAAACTAATGATTCCTAAGTCAACTCATCATAAACTACTTTACTGCTCGATTAAAGGTTCTACGTAGAAAGAACGTACCAATTGGTAATTACGATTATAGTTAAAAATGGAACGAATTAGGTGAAGTAAGAGTCTTCGACTACATAGCATCAGTCGTAAATTGGCGTCATAATATCTAGGACGACACACTTACAATACAAACGCACCCGATTCAAATCCAGTATTCAACAAGATGTTATTCTTACAAATATATGCAGTCCTACAGTTGTATAAGTATGTAAATAACCTAAAGCTAATATGTACATTTTCATATGTGCCTTCAAATTAATACAAACGGTATTCTGACGCAACACAATTTAATTTCCTTACTGTTGTATTTATTGCTTCCCTATTGAAATAAATGGAATGTGTAGGCATTATCTAAGACTGTGTAAATCCTCGGTAAGTAAATACAGAAAATTACGGTAACACATTGACTGTTTATGAGCTTTCGGGCATTTTGTACCTTCATCAGTGGCGCTACAGTAATCAACATTGTATTATAGAAGGTACGAGAAGTTCTGGAATATGTGTCGAAATTTTACGGTCGGTTCTATAAGTTTGAAAATAAAAATTATAGCTCTCAGATTAGCCATCTAACAGTTGTTCGGCATTTATTTTTACTAAGATGAAAATCCTATATTTAACTATGCTGCTTGAAATTTTCATATTAACCGATTTGATAAC
This sequence comes from Zeugodacus cucurbitae, assembly GCF_028554725.1. Lineage (NCBI taxonomy): Eukaryota > Metazoa > Arthropoda > Insecta > Diptera > Tephritidae > Zeugodacus > Zeugodacus cucurbitae. The sequence continues at coordinate 24,336,685 of NC_071668.1, forward strand.
TGAATCACATTTTTCGTTAAATATCTATATATTGCTGTGGGGTATTCTAAATGTTGTGTTCTATGTACTCTAATCTGGTTTCATCAAATATAATGGGATGTGAAACTTCTTAGGAAAGATTGTAGTATACTTTCGACATAAAGAACTCTTATGTAGATTAAGATCTCGGTTTCATTACATTGTTTCAGATAGCATGAGTTCCACGAATCACTGTCGCCCGCAGAAAACTTATTGGAAAAGGTGGTTCCAAAGACCGGCTCTGGACTGGCCTAACCTCTTAAGCACTTGGACTAGTGTTTTCTCGACAATTATGTAATTATTCTTTATAAGTCTTGGCGCTCTCGTTGTAGGACTAGATTTAAGAGTATTATAAGCGATTACTGTATACATGTAGTCAATGGAGTTCCTTATAAAATCTGCAAAGTTTACCTAATCTAAGAGAACACCAAACTTTAAGCTTTACTGGATACAGCTGCTTTAAAATTTTATAACTAATTCAGTTTGAAAACAAATCTCCCACGACGCCTCTGACTGAATTGGGAGCGTCATTTATTTGGTTAATCATTTTGCTCGGTGCTTTCACTTGCTGACTTCCGGAAAGTTAGTCTGTGTCAGTGGTTAGAGCGTGTACTCCCACCTAATAGTATTATATACTCACATTCCTACGGAATATTGCGCTATTAGTTCGGTCTAAGTATATTTTCACCGCCAATCTGGCTAAAACAATATATTAGGCTGTGACGCTTGCACAAAAAGTACGCGCATAAAGTTCCATTGCGAAATTATTCAATGAAATTGAATTGTATTTATTTAAGTGCCACCGCAGAGTATTACAAACAAATTCAATAGTCGGCTTTTGTGTGGCAGCCATTCAAAGGAGCGTCTCTATGGCACTCACTTCCAACGGAATATGTGCTTGTTGTTGCTCAGAGAAGCCTCATATGTATTTACCGCGAAACATGCGCTCGCATAAAGGTAACGACAGGCAGACGCGAGTCTGAGCCAAAGTTGAGTGGAAGTAGTTAAAGGGATTGCGTGGCACTTAACTCGAAGCACAACTGTTGATAAAACCCTAGCATGTTGTGCATTTTCTGAAGATGTGAGCGTATATTTAAATAAACAAAATGATTTATGTATGCATAGGTGTGTGCCAGACGCGTTTAGACACTATGTGAGAATCGTCTATATATTCGTACATACATATACGGGGTGGTGTGGTTGCACCATTTTGTATAGACTTACATATTTTTTAAATTTGCAAATCACCTCTAAGTTTAGTTGTAAGCAGAGCTGTAGGGTTTTATAAATACAGATAGAACGAAAGCTCTTTTGAAACTATACTTTTAAGAGTTAGCCGACAGTAAAGGCCTATGGGAAATAAGTCAATTAATTTCTTCAAATAATTTCACTACTTTCGTATGTCACTTCTTGCTAAAAAAATATTCCACTCTCTGAGTAGATGAACTTGTGACCAGTAGACTAACTCAACCCACACCTAATTGACTAATCCAATCACATATCTTCATATGTGATAACCACACCGAACATGACGAGACAAAAACGATTGCTCGCTTGGTGGGGTACGTTTTTGTGTCTTATTAGTCAAAGACGTTTTTGACTAATCGGGTGTGGGTTGAGTTTAATGCAACTTTCGAACTTTATGAAAACAAATGTAAGCTGGTATTTTTGGCCCAGCTCTCCCGACTTTAATTCCGTTACTAAGCGAATTATATAATAGGAAGACATTTGATTCTTTATTTGTACCAACATGCAGAACCTCATCGCCACAGATTAAAATTTTTTTCAGTCTATAAGGTATGTATATAATGTTAAAATAGCCGAACAATCCCGAAACATACTTTATAAGGAAAGAAAAATGGTCTCTTGGACACTAAGCAGGATCTACTAGCTAAACTTTTTCGTGCTAAAATTGCATGCGGCAAGTAAAAAATTGGAGAAAAGAAAAAATTATCAAACCAAAAACCTCGTCGTGTAATTATTTTGTAAGATTGAAAAGTTTTGGCGAAGTTCGAAAGAAACTCTAGTGATTAAAATTTATCAGATACCAACCGAAGTTCACAGCCAGGCAAGCATTCATTCTAAACGTGTGTGTGTGTAGAGTTGCCATGTCGTAGAGGTGCTCCTCATCGTCACAACCGAGCGTGTATGAGTATTTATGCCACTGCGCACTTATATATGTTTTATGAGTTCGCTGCTTGGTTTATTAAATGTGAAAATTATGCAAATTATGTGGCAGGTAAAATTTATATAAGCATTTACCAGCATGAGTAGCTAAGTAGTAGGTAGTAGCAGCGCCGTTTGGCTGCATGAGTGTTTTTAATTAAACACTTACACAATGGCTTTATTTCGCTGTGTAAAGAAATTTACGAGTTGAAAGCGAGTCGAGTGGCGCTTTCATATATGGTGCTTTATTGACAAATATTAGCTTTTATTCGCTAGTGACTGAGCAATGCAGGGGTGTGAAACTGCGCCAGGTGTTAATTACGCCCCAAATATTCCTCGGAATTAATTGAAATTAACTATCGAATGTAGGAAAATTAACAATTTTATATTAAGTAATGAGGACTGGAGCATGAATATGGAAAATCACTAGTAACTAAGTTTGACACACTAACGATTACATGCGCCACTTCGAAAACTGGTCTCTCTGTAAACTAGATATGCCTTAAAGAGAGTCACTAATAATAATTCATCAAAACTTTTAAATATTTTCTAAGTCGAGACTACATCTACTACTTAGCTTTTTTAAACGCATACTTTTGTCAATACTACAAACTCTTCCAACTCACATATAGTTGAAACAGTCAAAAACGTTCCCCCGCCCGTACTTGTCGTAGCAACCAAAATTTGTCAAAAGTTAAGAGAAATGAATGTTGCCATTGTTCAACTTGTCTAGATTGTACACATTTAGCTTTTCAGTTTTGTTTTTTTTTTCATAATATAAAATATCGAAAATTAAAAATAGTCTAACGATTTATAAATAATTGAATTCGACTGTGATTTTGAGTTAGTTTGAGGAAATTTTAAATAATTTAAAGTTTATTTTTTAATTACTACAAAATATCAGTACTGGCAACCCTGCATTGTGAAAGATTCGAGAGTGAGAAGTGGCCGACTCTTCGCTACGGGAAAAATCCTAATGACTAAAATATCTACGGTAGCGTACGGTAGTAGCGGTGATGACTGTTCATTTACATTGAAATCTCATACGACAGGTCGTTTTGGCTCTCTCCGTATACGGGTTTACGTCGTTCACTGTTTGAACTGATACTCGTATTACGGTATTTCGAAAGTATGTCTAAATATCCTTCAGTTTTTTCATATTTAATAATTTTTTTATAACTCATGATCATTTATGAAAGTTATCATTTATAAAAAAACAGCGAATAATGCTGATAGTCTAGTATCGGATCAGTAAGCAGTCAGTAACAATTGCGGTTTTCTTATTAATAAGCTGCATTTGTAAAACTCAGTGCAGGTTTCTACTCCATATATGAGGCATTCTCTGGAAAAAAGCCACTTGAAAAAAAAAGTTCTTTATTTTCTTTGGCAATGATATATCTTATAGTATATGTAAAAACTAAAATAAAACATATGCTGTTAGGTCTGTGTAACGTGGGCCATACTGTAAGGGGCCAAAGTTTTTTGTAAAAAAACTTTCGAACCGCCATAACTTTAAAACTAACGAACAGATTTTAAAACACCATATGACTTTTTTGTACAGAATTTCTCAAACTTTAAAACTGTGTATCGTAAAAATTTTTAAAACTAATATTTCATAGCAAAAAATGAAAATTTTTTTTTTTTGGAATTTTTAACCATTTATGCCCCCTTCGATTTTTTTCGAAAATATCTTAAAATGTTCCTTATTTCATCACCTTTTTACCCCCCAAAGGGAATTTTGGGACAGCAATATTTGTATGAGCTACAAATAAAAAACCAACTCAGAACATGGTGAAAAATCATTGATTTATGCACTATTATTATCTGCAATTAGCATAACCCAGGATTAACGACGTGGACGAAGCAGACATTTAATCCCTTTTTGTTTTTTTTATTTTTTAATATTTTTTTTTAATTTTTTTGTCAGTTATATGGTGTTTTAAAATCTGTTCATTTGTTTTAAACTTATGGCGGTTCGAAAAATTGTTTACAAAAAACTTTGGCCCTTTACAGTATGGCAACCCCGCGTTACACAAACCTAACAGCATATGTTTTATTTTAGTTTTTACATATACTATAAGATATATCATTGCCAAAGAAAATAAATAACTTTTTTTCAAGCGGCTTTTTTTACAGAGAATGGCTCATATATTTTGTTACAACGTAAATGTCCAAACTGATGCTGAATTCTTCGTTTTAGAACTCGTCTTATAAAATGGGATTAAGATTTCTATCTTTCATTGGCCATGAAAAGTCCCACTAAACACGTTTAATAAATAACGGATCTGCTTTTTGGGACTTTGGTTCATGACTTGGATCATTTTGTAACAATGGGTGATCCAAGTAGAGGTACTTTTTTCAATAGCCTTTTTTTGACAGATTACGCGTGAGTCGTGTCAAGCTGTCTTTTATTTTTGTTCAGTATTGTTTAGCATTTCATCGTGGAAAGACTTACGTCTGAACAACATTCACAAATTGTTCAACTTTATTACGAAAATTCACGTTCTATAAAGAAATTATTCCGCAATCTTCTCTCAACTTATGGTCAACATAGTCGGCCTACTGAGCTTACTATTCGCAATACCGTCACCCATCTTGAGACCCAGCATTCATATTGGATAATATTCGACCGAATAGAGTACGTCCAGCACGCATTGAAGAAAATACAACCGTAGGTGAGAGACGTCGAGATCTTAAAATTGAAAGCGAACTTCTCAATCGACATCGCTTCGCTTTTTTGGCTCTTGAAAAGTTCCAAGAAGATCTGACGTTTTGAGCTAAATTCTGTTCAGCTATGAGGCCCATTTCTGGCGGAAAGGTGTGTTTTTTGTTTTCGTCAGAGTGACTCTCTCATACAATTTTATTCTTGAATTTTTACACTCACTCCAATTGCGTAATTATTCGTACTTTCAAGTTCTCGGCAACATTCACGTAGTTCCCATAATAACAATTACGGCGCAGTTTGTGATACTGAAGTCATGTCTGGATTATTGTAGATTCTTATAATGTATTAATAAATATCATTGAAGGGGCTGCAATATAAAATTGAGATGTTCTAATAGGAGTGAAGCTGTTTTTGGACCAGCTGAAACATTACTATTTTTCTTTAGCAAGGACAGCTTAGTTAAGTTTTGCTTTGAGTATTTTCTTAACTGAAGCTTGCTCTCTTTTAGACGTGTTCAAAAGTCATGCTTAAGTATGACATATGAAGTACCCAATTTACTGAATTATAAGGGATTTCAATATATCAAATCAAAGTCCAATTGAAAATAAAAAAAATTTTCTTAAATACTTTTTAGAAACCTTAAAGGATCAAATTCATACTTGTACTTACTGCGTTAATGCAATAAATATGACATTTGTAGTTTAAGGTTATGTGGTCTATTTGTAGTACTTCGCTCATGTGAATTCCTTGCTTCTTCGCATTCACATAAGTATTTGCCTACTTAAGTTAACATATTTCTACAAATGCATGCCTGTATGTTCAATCCATATCTATTCACATATGAGCAGACTATTGCATTCTCGGTTGTAATGGATTTTCGCAGTGTCGACGCCAAATGGAAATATTAATAAAACGCATTGAATCATATACCGGTTGTCAATTGCATCCAAGGGCTTCTTGTGCACATGATAATGTGTGTGTGTGTGTGTGTGTATGGTAGAGTTCAAAGAGAGCGCGCGGCATGTGAAAGTTGGGCGACATGAAAAAATGTAAGTGCAAATGCCATTTAAATGTCAATAGGTGCATTATATAGATTGTATGTATGTAAGTACCGTTACAGGAGTGCAGAGAAAGTGAATAGTTAAGTATGTGGCAGTGGCAGGCATGAAAATTTGCTTGTAGTGCAAAAAATCAGTAATGTAAAAATTGCATTTTATTAATATAGTGTTGGTGTGCAATACGCAACGTACATGCCTATATACATACATTTTTGAAATAGTTAAGTAAGTGTACATGTTGTGTTATGTTCAAAATTTTATATACAAAGGGTGCAACAAAAGTAATCCAATGCTATGAAGGGTCAAAGTTTGATCTTCGAAAAAAAATAATATAACAAAATTTAGATTTTATCTATATTTTCGATTTTATAAAAGTCATTTTTTCGAACTTCGAATCCAAATATTTCGATTTTGGAGGCCAACTTCGAAAATCGGAGAATACATTTTTTGGTATTTAAGTGCAATACCCAGACAAAAGTCGATTTTGCCGATTGGTATAATTAATGTAGTAAATTTTAACCTCACTTTTAATACACAACCGTTTCGAACTCTGCAACAGGCATATATAATAGGTTGGCAAATATCCTTCCTTCCGCTTTTTGGATTTTGAATTTCGAGGCTATGTATAAAGCGTTACAGAGCTCGTATCTGGCAATGCTATACATCTTTGAAAGGTCTTGACATAACCTACAAAATGGCGCTATGCATGTTCAACAGTTATACGAGGGCTGTTATATATATTTCTGGACTAATAATGAAAATAGGAATATTTATCAACGAAAATGGTTTTATTGTTTTTCAAAATATTCTCCATCAAGATTTATACACTTTTGCATGCGCTCAAACCAATTTTCGAAGCACTTTTTTTGAGCGATTGTCAAATTGTGCGGGATCCAACGAGACGAGAAAACGTTCTGAGTGATGTTATGCCAAAAAAATGCAAACTTTTCAATTGAAATGTCAGATTGCACTTAGTGTTGCCTAGGCTAGAAATATATATAGCAGCCCTCGTAGATACCAATAAAACTTTTAAAGTTCACTTTCTTCCTTTGAATTTCAGATCGTTTTCAACCTTTTCATGTATCAAATGGCGCAGCATGAAGAACTAGTCTATTTAAACATTTGAAATTACCTATATGTTCACCCTTTACTGTTTTTGCATACTGAAGACAGCATTGCAACAGACTTTTCTTTTCAAATAATCGCATTACGTGAAACACCGTCGTGACGTACGAGTATGTGGCTCACAAAAAAAAAAAAAAAAATGTAAACAAAACGGTATCAACGAGTGCTCAGCATGACAGTGAATGTCACAAAGACGAGTTAATAATGCCTTTGCATTTATACTACCTGACAGCGTTTAAGCTTATTAAATGTCGGTCATAAGAAGTCAAAAGGAAAAGTTAATATGTTCGATGAAGTTACTTCTGTTTGGAATTTTGATTAGAAAATTTGCATACTAAATTATCATACTTACTTTAAATGTTACCCATACTGGATTGAGATATTAACCCGAAATAACCTACGATTACCATATGAAAATGCATAATTTTTTTCCTATATTTTTATAAATTACTTGAAAATTACACTATAAAACTACAAACCACGTTGGTTTTTCGCATTTTCCGCAAAACTTATATAATGAATCGTAAAACAGACTTCATTTTCGTGCTCAGGCGTTCAAAATATATAGGTGTATTTCATTTCAGAAAAATCTGAAACGTAAAAAGTTCTGATCAGTACCGGGTTAAGTTGAAGTAAAAATACTGACTTCTAGCTGTGCAAGAAAATGTTTACAGAATGCATGTATATTTGCCATACCAATCTCCGCATAGTGCCAAGGAATATGTGTACCAAATTCCTACAAAATATATTAAAAAAACGATTAAAAGGAAATATGTATTGTAAATTTTAGCACTGCATTTGAATAGTTCTTTGAAAGTTAAGTTTAATGATTTTATCCATGAGAATATTAATAATAAGACAACGTTTGAGACATTTTACGTTGCAAATTTTTGTCTCAAATAATAACTTAACCCTCTCATGCCCGAATTAAAATGGGCGGAGCTAACATTTTTTTGTATACTCTCGCAACAAAGTTGCTACACTAGGAAGGGGCATATGTGAATGTAATTTTTTTGGGGAAGTGGGCGTGGCCCCTCCCCCTACTAAGTTTTTTGTACATATCTCGCAAACTACTAATGGCATATCAAGGAAACTTTCTAGAGTCGTTTCCTTTATGTACTAGCTTATACAACCCAAAAATGGAGGAAATCGGATTGTAATCACGCCCACCTTCCATACAAAGGTTATGTTGAAAACTACTAAAAGTGGGTTAACTCAATAACGAAAAACGCCAGAAACACTAAATTTCACATAAGAAATGACAGATGGAAGCTGCACTCAGATTTTTTTACAAAATTGAAAATGGGCGTGGCATCGCCCACTTATGGGTCAAAAACCATATCTCAGGAACTACTCGACCGATTTCAATGAAACTTGGTTTGTAATAGTTTCTTTACATCCCAATGATATGTTGTGAAAATCACTTCGCAAAATCACTTCACAACCACGCCTACTTCCCATATACCAGAACTTTGAAGACAATCTGAATCGTTTACCTTACAATATATAAAGTAAGCACTAGTAAAGATATCGATGCAGAACTTTGCACAAATACTACGTTTATAGTGTGGCAGCCTCATTCTAAAAATCACCGAAATCGGACCATAGATTGTCAAGGCCCCATATATAGAACATGAGGATCTCGGTACTTCTATCCTAATATTAGGGTTTCCGACTTTCAATGGACTTTATACAATATATATGACGAATATGTGGGTCAAATTGTGTATTATATAATATAAATAAAGTTAAATAAATAAATTGCGAGAGTATAAAATGTTCGGTTACACCCGAACTTAGCCCTTCCTTACTTGTTAGAATAGATATATATTAACTCTCTCTTAACTCAAATTTGAATTGATAAAAACTTCATTGTCCTATGTGTCCTGGTTCATTAGTTACAGGCCCATAGGCAACAATTAAATTATTATGAATAGGCTAAAAACTTTTCTCATGGCTGATTTATTTGAAATAACTCTCTAATGTTTATTCATTTACATAGTTCACTTTGTTTTAAAATAAAACAATTATTTTTATGTTTTGCAAATTACACTCGGCGGAGAACGCTTACTGAATGAACACGTACACAGTTTTTAACAGAAAAAGTAACTGTAAGCTTGCACATAGTCAACATTGGGCATGAAAGGGTTAAGGAATCGTCAGCTATAATTAGCCGATTTCTTTGAGGCGTAGCTTTCTTATTCGTCAGCAGAATCTCATAATATTTTACGTAGTATTCATTATGTGTTTTCATTTGTATATATCTCTCCTTCTAGCATTGCAAATCTCTGTTAGAATACACTGAATCACTTATGATGCCTTTGAATTGCTTTCCATCCCTCAATGTAGACGTATTCTTCACCAAACCCAACTAGGAGGTGATATTCATCTTTTCATGTTGTTTTTAGAGGAAACTTTATTAAATTTATAATTTCTTTTAAATAAAAAAAGCAAAAAAAGCGAAATGAAGACTGAGCCCAAGCTGCGCAACTCGCTGGAAATGTTTCGCTTTGTTTCGCTTTGTTTCCATTATTTTGCTGTATTAAATTTTAATTTTTCAAAACGTATTTGATTTTATTCGCGCTAACAACGCAGGACAAACGAACAAGAGATGCTCCACTATTTCCTTGGCTACCATGTAAGGTAAATATTCTACTTAACAAATGTGGTGATGATCTATTTTTTATTTCGCAGTAACTTGAATGGAGCCTTCGTAGTATATCTCCATTGGAATCGCATAGTAAGCTGTGGATCTTTATCGTTTGCGCAAATGATGATACGACCAACAGAAAATTGCATTAAACGCTTGATGTTGAGCGATTTAAATCGATGTGTCTAAAGAAATATTAACAAACAAGCACGTAATATTAAAAATTCATATTTATAGAAGGTGTATTCAAAATATAACGGTAATTTGTGTTTTTTGAAAATAATAGTTTATTCATTCGCCTACATTATTTATTTTTGGAAATAGGAAAAAGTCACACGGCGTTATGTCTGGCGTATATGGAGGCGACTTGCCCGTTGTCTTTGAATTGATTATCTTAGTCAACATATTCATTATTTTAAAACTGAATAGGACTGAAATCGGTTTGAACATTTGCACCGCCTCCATAATTCAAATATAATAGTTTCTGTTCCTCTGTCTGACTTTTTTCCTCATACACCCGGTATATTAAATCATTACAATTCGACGTTAATAATCTAAATTGCTGAATTCCGAAAGAGAACATACATTCCACACCTCGAAACCTAATTGCTCTATATTTCTTTAGCAGTTTGTGAGATATGTACATAAAATCGATTAGTCTATTTTTAAAAACTTACACAGATGTCTCTCATTACAAAGAGCTTCTATATTAAACGTTATAGTTTATTTCACGGTTTATCAATTATACCCAATTTATTCTACTATATACCGATTACATCAATGGAAAAATTCAAGGGATATGGTCATTTAACCATTTAAAATGGACAACATACTTCTCGAAAAAGTTTGAGGCCTCTGTATAAATCGGAATATTTGGAAATTAAATGGGCTAATAAAAATTTTATGAAAAATCCAATTTCTTACAAATCTTCATTTATCAGCTCATTCTTCGGCATTTCTATGCATATGGAAAACAACTAATTAGTAGGAAGAGGTTCTGTACTTTCGGTATATGCGAGCTAAAGAAATGTTATTAATGAATTCATAATTTCTTAGATCAAAACAGACAGAATTTCTCTCAAGTTTCGTTAAGATATCGAATACGTTGATGTATAAAAAAAGAGAAAAGTTCTATTATATCAATGTTATCTATTGCAATGCGAAATCATCTGATGGGGTTGGAAATTAAGTTTTTACGCTTATCTAAGCCTAGTATATTATCTTCCTTTAACGCATGCTTTATTGATTGCTGGCGATTCATAAATGGTGGCCCGTTACTTACATAGTTTGTAAAGCCCAACGTTTGCATTAATTGTCGCAGAGCGAACTTTCGAATTGCTGAGATATGTGAACCTCCTTACCGAAGCAATTTTCTAGTTTTTAATAACATCCTTTAATGGGCGTGGCAAAAGTGTGGCGAACTTTTCAATGTCAACAATGACGACAGCTCAAGGGAGTTTAATAACTACATAAGTGTAGAGCGTAGTGGCTGCAATCCAAATTCGTTTTAATTAATACAAAAAAAAAAAGAAAAGGAAAACTCTACAGTTATGTAACGTAAAATGTGCTTTATCGTTTTTATTTACTACTTGAGTATACGTTTACAAGAAACTTTTAGGTAAAACAATAAAAATCGGATATTAGATAAGGTTAACTGTTTCATTTCTTTACAGCTAGCTCAACTGATTAGCGCAAATGTGCGCTAGTACATATATGCAAACCACATACACACACGCACACTAACCGTTGTTTGTTTGTCATGTCATGTACGCAAATGTACAGTTAAATTCGAAGCAATTTGGCGTTTACCTTTCTCAAGGCGGCTGCATATCTACCCTTGTTATCAAGGTAATAAAATTCTTTGCTTACAAAATAAAATCCTCCGTAAAATCTTTTGCTGACAGCCAAAGTTATTTATTGCGCACACACGCACAAGCCATTACATACAAACGCAACACATACATACATATGTATATACAGTTAGATGTATATGCGAAGCTGCTTAACGAAATGAGCAGCATTCGGCGATGCGCCACTCTCCGCACACTTCCCTCCTGCAGCGACTTTAAGCAATGTCAAAGCCTCGAAAAAAAGCACCACATATGCATATAAGCAGTCATTATATGTAAATATGTATGTATGTAAATGTTTGGTTATAAATATGTATATGGTTAAGCACGGGCCTTTTTCTGCGCAAAGTCAAGTAACCTAGACCGCATCTTCTTTCGTCGCCATCTTTTTAACAACCGTGCCCAGTTGGTTACAGCTTCTTTTTATACCCACACGAACACAGCATACATACATGGAAGCATAAGGTGCACACATGTCTTAAGTTGTTGCTTGATAATCGCAAAATCTGTATAGCGCTCTGCTGTCTATGTGTTTTTTTTTTTTTTTTACATTTTATGCTTCAACGTGTGCCACTGATTTTATTAGCAAATTCGCTAAAGGCAATAAAGAAGTAGATACGAGTAACGCTTAAACTCGGGGCAGGCAGGTACATACAGAGCACAGCGCAAACTTATACCTTAATGAATATCACTGTTGTGTATTGGTGACTTAAAGCTGCCTGAGTCGACTTGCGTTGGTGTACGTTAAACTAATATAAAGTATTGCAAGGGTTGAATTGCTTTGCATAATTTGAGCTTTAGTGAACTGAGACAAAAAGGAAAGTAAATGGTTGAATATATAATCGTATATACATATTTATTTGTGATTTGCTTTCATTTTTATTAAGCAAGTTATTGACAGCCAGTAGTTTTGTACAGCTGCTCTTATATCCTTATCATAATCTAGTGGTGCACTGTTCTACTTTCTGGAGTTCGATTATTTGTAATATGCCATGAACCTTCTTCGCTCTGCAAAAATTACAGACAGAGAAAGCAGCGCAATTTATTTAAGTAATTTATTAATAGAAGAATTCAAAATTACTATAGAACAAAATAAATATGTTGTCTTAACCCCTTCATGCCTAATGTTGCCTATAGACAACATTATACTTACTGGCTTCTAATTCTCGTTATTCAAATATTTTTGACCAGCGGTTTTTTAATTACTTAGACTTATGGGTTGTGCAAGCTTACAGTTACTTTTTCTGAAATGAACTGTGCACGTGTAAAAAGGTTAAGTTCAAAAATGGGTTTAATCGGAACACTGCCACGCCCACAAAATGGCGGTAACCAAAAACACATAAAGAGCTATAACTAAACCATAAATAAAGTTATGAAAATAAAATTTGGAACATAGGATCGCATTAGAGAGAGGCACATTTTAATGTAATTTTTTTTGGAAAAGTGGGCGTGACCATGCCCCCAAATTGGTTTTTTGTATAAATCTTGCAAACCAAGAAAGCTATATAAACCAAGCTTTCTGCAGTCGTTTCTTTTAGCCGTTTCCTTATACAGTCCAAAAATGAAAGAAATCGGATAATAACCACGCTCACCTCCCATACAAAGGTTAGGTTGAAAATAACTAAAAGTGCGTTAACTCACTAACGAGAAACGTCAGAAACACCAAATTTTACATAAGAAATGGCACAAGGAAGCTGCACTGAAATTTTTTTACAAAATGGAAAATGGGCGTGGCGTCGCCCACTTATGGGTCAAAAACCATATCTCAAGAACTACTCTACCGATTTCAATGAAATTCGGTATATAACACTTTCTTGACACCCTGATGACACAGGTGGAATATGGGCGAAATCGGTTCACAACAACGACAATTCCCAATATAACTCAATTTTGAATTCCATCTTATTCCTTCACTTTATAATATATACATAAGGAACTAATGAAGATAGCGAAACTTTACACAGATACCGTATATGATCTGTGGCATCACTTGTGAAAAAATTGTCGAAATCGGACTATAACTTTTGAAAGCCCCGGATATTTACAGCTGTTGGCCATCGAATTACGAACGGGGAGCATATTCCATATTTTTAATTTTTTTGACAATGTTTTTAATTTATGGTGAAAGTTACAAAATTACAACCTGGGTGGCACCCTTTGCCTATATTTCTACTGTATAATTAACGTTATAATATTCGAATAAGCTTGCCTACTCTATAGTTATCGGCTGACAATTATTGTAACCGTAGTTTTTTTGTAATTCGTAATTGTTCGTAATTCCATGGCCAGGTACTGTACATGAAGAACTCAGTTCCTTAGGGTAATTTTTCACCGAAAATGTCGGTAAATCTCTCTTATCTTATCTTATATCTTAATTTAATTCTGAGGAAATCGTTTTATTTTAATAGTGTGTCTCTGTACCAGAAATAGTTAAAATCGGGTCATAACTTCCCCTAGCTCCCATATACCTAATATTAGGGGTTTCAAACTTTCAATGGACTTTATACTATGTATGTACTAGCGTTACCCGGCGCGCTTCTCTACGCAAAAAATTGATTGCTTAAAAGATTTGATTTCTTAACACAATAATGAAAAAGAAAAGCAATGTTCAATTTTGTGGGGCATAAATAAACACATTTTTCATGGCTCCAACTGTCGAACATGCAACGTACAGTTGACCGTGAGAAAAGCAAGCTTCCTCTAAATTAACTCCACACACCTGGAGCGTTTGCCCTTGGGCTTTGTTGACGGTCATAGCAAAAGATAGCCCAACAGAAAATTGAAGACGTTTAAATTCGAATGGCATGTCCGTTGGTATTAATGGGATGCGCGGTATTAGTACAATTTCACCTTTTGCTTTGCTAGTGAGAATTGTTGCTTGAATTAAATTTGGTATCAATTTCTTCACTGAAAGTCTCGTCGCGTTACAAAGTTTCGGTGCATTAAGATTTCGAAGAAGTATAATTGATGAACCAATTTTCAAATTCAAATTATGCGGTGGCATGCCTGGTGGTTCCAAAGAATTTAAAAATTCAACCGGATAATTGACTGCGTCTTCATCATTCATAGCAGTATCAATAGATTTATACGTTTCCGAATTACCTGGCAATTTTTCCTGGATGTGGAAATTGATTTCATTGACATTGACATTTTTTGGTGCTAAAATTGCACGTTCTCGTAACCAATCATGGTTATTATAATTTTGAGCAATATTTGGAAAAACGCGATCAATGAGTTCTTCTTTTGATGATACAATTATTGAACAATTATTCGGTAACGTGATAAACCCATTTTGATCACTTGCCATTTTTCCATCGCCAATCTTCAGCAATTGCTTTGAAAACTCATGTGCTGAAGAATCATTTTGAAGACGCACACGCATATTGGTCGTCAACGAAAGCATTTGGACGTGTGCCCACAAAAATGAACTTTTCAAACATGCATTAATTTCATCAGCTGGTGTTGATCTCGGAATAACAGGCAACGTTTGACGAAAATCACCAGATAACAATATTAATGCACCACCAAACAGCTGTAAACTCCGTCTCAAATCTTGTAATGTTCGATTTAAGGCTTTCAAAGATTTTTTATGGGCCATTGGACATTCGTCCCATAAAATAATGGATGTTTGTTGCAAGACTTTAGCCATTCCAGAACTCCTTGAAATATTGCATGTTGGTGTTTCAATTGCTTGCATGTTCAATGGCAATTTCAAGGCGGAATGTGCTGTGCGGCCGCCATCAAGTAATGTAGCTGCAATTCCGGAAGAAGCAAGTGCTAATGCGATTTTTTGTTCCGACCGAATCGTTGCCAGTATTAATGAAATCAAAAATGTTTTTCCAGTGCCGCCAGGTGCATCCAAAAAATACAATCCACCAGTGTTGTCATTGACAGCTTGCATCACTGTGTCATATACATATTTTTGTTGATCATTTAATTGTGGAGTATACGTTTGTACGAACGCACGCAATTCATTACGATCGAATTGCAGTTCGCGTTGCAATTCTCGTTCAAATAAATCATGCATTGGACGATTTGGTGGAGTCAATCCTAATTGCCCTAATGTCTTATTTGCAATCGTAAGGCACAAATCTTCGATCATTATCAAGGCTTCATTATACATTTCCAATGTCAGCAGCAATGCAGGATCATTGGGTCCATGGTTTGATCTGGAATTTCGGCCGATGTGAAGGTATCAATCATATCAGGGGTTATTTTGTTTACGCACCAAATCAAAATATGTGCGTGAGGTAAGCCTCTTTTTTGCCACTCTATGGTATACATAAAGCACCGCACTTCTCCAAATACACGGAGTTTGACAATCAGATCCATTAATTTTTTAAATTTTTGTTGGAATACATGGGCAGTTATGTCATGCCGATCTTTTGGCACCTGACCATCAAGTAAACAATCAGACACATCGACCCACTTCGGGTTGCACGTAAATGTTATGAATAGATCCGGTCGTCCATAATTTCGTACATATGTCATCGCATCTTGCGTATATTCATGCATATGACGTGGGCTACCAACATATGATGATGGTAACATTGTTAAACGGCCAATATCATTCACATTTACATCATTGATTATTGCGTCACGCAAATGTATGTATTCTCTGATCTTAATCGGGCTTGATTGTAACGGATGAAGTTTAATCGCTCACTTTTAATTGTGGCGTACATATCGACGATATATTGATGCGAAAGTTGATTGCATTGCAAAATAAAATTTGTTTCTTGAGGGCGAATCATCAATCGGTACGAATAAAAATTGATCGCACTGACTTTTTTTGTTGATTATTGACCTGTATTGCAAAAATTAATTAGCGAATGAAAATGTTTAGCACATTCGCGTAAATTGCGAACAATTGCGGGAATTCCCGCGCTATTTGAATAAGGATTTTCTACCTTCAAAAATGTGTTTTTAGTGTTGGTAAAGCGTGAACTACCATCCCTGACAGGCCAACCGCAATTCAAACAAATTTAATTTGGGAATCCCCATTCAAAGTTAACGTGCCAGTCATTTGTGGTTTGTTGAGGGGAAGTTTCAATCCCGACAAAAGTGCATAGGAAATTCATGTGGTAATGGCGGGAATTCCCTAATTTGTTCAGACTATTTAAAAAAAATTAACCTGTAGAAAAAAAGCGGGAATTCCCGCTCTTCAAATTTGTATGGAAAAATTAAGTGATTATCTGGCAGTCACCCGCTAAATTCAAATGAACGCGAACGTGTTAAACAAAATAAAATGTATATGTACCAGTTGTTGGATTTATCATTGGTATGTTGATGTGATAGCCATCGTCCCCTCTCCAAAACAAAATGGGGTATTGCAATGCATCATAACAGCGATGGAGTTCTGAAATACGTTATAAATTCTCATTTCTACGATACAAAACAACTGTTCGCCAACCACAACAATGGCTACTTCATCAATCGTTGGTGCATTGAATCGTCTGGTTTGCTCCCCAATTGGTGTTTTATCGGCTTTTATTATGATTTTGTGGCCATCGGAGGGCATCCGTTCGAGTGCCACTTTAAACAATTTCACCAATTCATTGTGTTGATGAAAAAATGTTTGCAATTCATTCACGATTGATCTTCTCGTATTCGTCGAAATTGCACAGCGCTTATTTAATTCACGATTCTCACCATCAATGAAATATATTTGCAAAAATTTATGATCATCATCTGGTAATGGTAGCAAAGACCCAGCTCTATGGTATATTTGACCTTGAATCTGTAACGGTCGAGAAATATATATAGATGATAACGGATCTTAATTTCTAAAAACATCGAACACAGGGACGGCACATAAATTAAAAATGATATTGCTAATTCCACACGAAGAAATCACCTTATACGTCGGCATAAATCCATCTTTCATAATATTTATAGCTCCAAAAGATGTCATTTGAAAGCATGAATTGTATTTTTGAATATTTAAGAGGAAATGCTTTGACGTTGGCGAATTACCAAAACCCAATGAATGCAAAGGTTCTGGCGGAAGTTCTAGCACCGGTAATTTGACTTTCCCACCAGCACAACACATTCCATTATGAATTTAAATACTTTGCAATGTATACATTCTATATTCATCTGGCCAATGTAGGCATACATGCTGTAATCAATGGTGGCATCGTAATTGAAAGCCGCGTGTTCCATTTGACGTATATCATAAACGGACGTACGCCCACGACGGTTTCTTGGTGCTTCACTATTATCCCAGTGAGTTCTCCGTCTGTGTCGTTGTGTTTCCATTTCATTTCGTCGAACACGATCTTCTTCACTTTGTGATCTTCGATTTAACGCTGTAGCATTTGATTGACGTGAACGTCTGCCAATGTTTGGTCGTCTTGAACGTGGCATTCTTTCAGTACAGTGTATGACTAATTGAATGTAAAAGCAATACATTGAAAATTATTTCTTGAAAAAATTATACATTTAATTCCAACTTCAATGTGTGCGCGTGGAAATATGAATTCACATACACTCACGCTGGACATAACCTCAATTGTGCAAATAAAGAAAACACTCACCGGAAAATGAGATCAAATTAAAATTGTGAAAATTAAGTAACGCTTGGCAATTGAACTATATATAAAAAAATGAAGCAATTAAAATACAATTAAAAAAGAAACACATGGTTAACACTCACCAAAAGTATGATTGTTCAAAATGAGAGCAAGATATAAAAGAACTCAAAGCACATAAGAAAACTGTCAACTGAATTCCAATGACAGCAAATTAATATTCTGTTCGCAATGAGAGCACGATGTATAATTGATAAATCGTATTGAAAATACTTGATTTTGGTACAGTGTATTTACTCACAAAAAATGTCAAACTCAGGAACGGCTGCACCGATTCCAAACAAACTTCACACAAACCACCTCCTTATAGGTAGGAACGAACTCTAAAATTTTTGTGTCAATCGATTCGGCGGTTCTTGAGTTATAAGATTACCAAGGAAATGTAACTTCTTTTTATATATATAGTACTATGTATGTATATGCCGAATATGTGAGTCAAATTGTGTTTTATTTTAATAAAAATATAGCAATAAATTGCGAGAGTATAAAATGTTCGGTTGCTCACGAACTTAGCCTTTTTTTAATTGTTTTTTTAAATAATAGTTTTCTCAAACTTACATTTTCTATCACATACTTTAAGTACAAATTAATATATGTATATACGAAATAATAATAAAATGTGAATTTTAACGTGTAAATATACATATATAGCACGTGCTATCTGCTTGAAGGTTAAACCAAAAAGGGATGATTTATTGACATATAACGAATTAGTACAATAGCATAAAAGATAATACAAAACAAAAAGTCAAAATGCATGGTTGCATTAGTAATCAACAACTTTTAAGCTTTATGGAGTTGCCACACATATATTAACTTATTATTTTTGGGTATTCGAAAACGGGAAATTTTCGCAAATGTGAACTGCTTTGGTTTTAATTAGTATATGTTTTCGACTGTACGCTGTATTATATATGTACACAAACACAGCTTTTTACATAAAGAATGCTTGTGTAATGTTACGATAAGCATTTTATAATTATGTTCTGACTCAGTTTCTCAGCTGAGTTCGAATTTGCGTTGCAGAAAAAACATTGACAGATATCTTAATGTTTCTTGCTACGACGCCCTCATGTCATTAAATAAAAGAAAGTTCTATAGCTAAGTTACAGATTAACCTAAAAAACTTTAAGTGGGTGCAAAAGAGCATTGTAGGTAGAATCATTTTTTAGTTGTTGCAGAAGTCCGATTTTGAACATCAATCAAACCAACCTTATCATAATATCAATGTTTAAGATTAAGCTAAGTTATATTTAGATATCCAGATCAAATTATCGCTTGACTAAATGGCAGACCGGACAGACGTTTGTTGACCACGGTCACTTACCTAAAAATGTGTAAATCCTCATGTCCTTCTGTGCTGTGAATATCTGTTGCAAAAGTCTTTTTTTTTCTTAACTTTTTTTTTAATTTTTGCATTTGTCAGGTTTTGGCTATCTACAATACAATCTCATATTGCTAATTGTAACGTGTACGAAGTTTTATTAAGATGTCTAGATTTCAATTCAAATTATCGCTTGACCGAATGGACAGACGAATGGACATTGCGACTAAAATGTGAAATACAAACTATCTAATCTTTTAAGTCGGGCCAAACTGCAGATTTGTGCAAAATTTCATTAAAATCGGTTCAGTAGTTTGGGCGCCAATCCCGGACAAACAACGTTACATGAAATTTTTATATATGGGCATTTCCGCTAGAAGGTCTACCACAGACAAAATATTAAATATTATTAGAATTACAAAGTTTTTGCATATTTTCATAGGAAAATATCTAAATTTATTGATATTAAATTAATTTTAAATTAATTCATAACCAATTACGAGATATACCAAAGCCAAGTCGAATAGGAGCTACTTTTCTCATTTCGATTTTTCTACTGCATGTGTTTTTTCGTCAAAATTGTTAAAGAAACATATCATGTATATTTTTTTGCTTTGTGTAAAACCTTTAAAAGGGTACAAAGTTCCAAATAAAATGCATAAGAAAGCATGCGATTGCAAGTAACTGTAAGTTTTTGCTTTCTTATTATCCTATATTTTAATGTCCCGTGCGACATCAAAAAACAACACCTATTCCCACTGCATCGCAAATAAAAGCAGCAAGCTCGCCAAATTTTGGGTATAAACAGTAAACTTGTATACAATTATAATAAAAAAAACCTTGTTCAAAAATCAGAAGATTTGTGGTTTTGGTAACTACTTAAAATTGGTCCCGTGCGACATCGTAGGTGTGGAATTTAAAAATTGAAATTTATTTTTTGTCTTACAAAATTGACTTAAGTATGTAAATAGATACATTTACATTAATTATTTACATATGAGTAAAAACCGCACTTTAAATTCCACTGAAATAGCTATTCAAATAGATTTTGGCGAAAATTATAGGCTTCCAAATCAAAATAAGAGTGCTCATTTGAACATGGTTGTAAGGGAAATTCGTTTGCTTTTAAAATTGACAAGTTAACGCATGAAATATTAGTTTCTTGATAAATCTCTTAACTAAAATTAAGAAATCCTTTAGTTGCTTTTCTAAAATATTTATTTTTTTAAGGTATCTGCTCTCAGTTTAAAAACAAATTTATATTATCAAGCCTGGTTGATTTTATAAAATAATTAAAATACTCTTCATTAGAATAGAATTTTTTTGCAAGTAGCCGTCGATGGAGTGGGAGCAGTTATCAAAAGGAAAGTCTGGCAGATAACGAAATCCACAAATTGTATGCCCGAAGACAGCATTTTCTGAAAAAAAAAAAAATGTATTTCACATTCATAATACTATTTTCATTTCATACTACAGAATTTTTGTTGTGTTTCTCGTTGGATATTAGTTAAAATAAATAAATAAATACATTTACTTTACTACTTTTTTAAGCCATTTTATTGGACTTGTTGTTTCATAATTCCGCATTATAAAACAAAATCAACATAAATATTAAGATGGAAAAAAATGTCCCGTGCGACATGTCCCGTGCGAATGTGGTTAATAATTAATTAAAAAAAAAACTATAAATTATTTTTGGATGAAATTCATACCATCTTTAAAGGCCATCAATGCGCAACATTTTACAATCAAAAACATTTGAATATTGCCTCACAATTCGCTGAAATCGCCGTTTGAATCGTTGTTCCCAAAAACGACTTCCATTTTTTGTCCCGTGCGAATGCCTCGGTTTTTTGCAATTATCTTGAAAATGAAAACCGTTCCAAAATCAACCTTAACACTAAATGTAGAGCTAATGAAGGGCTATTAGAAAATCCTACTGTCAAAATTAAAAAACATTTTTGTTCATACTTTTTTTTTAGTTGAAAGGTGTACGATTATCCCGTTCGACATGGCGGAAATGCCCATATATAGATTAAATTATAGATATTATTTTTTGTATATGGGACAATTGGACTTTGGTTTCGATGTCATAAAAATATACTAATTATTTATTGAACAGGTCTCGTAAGTGATTATGTAATACAAGTAAAAATTAATTAATTTAATTTTTACTGATAATCTTAGTTAGTTTGCAGTATCAGTTAGCATTTACTCTATATTAAAAAAGTTCAAAACATTACATCTAATAACCTTAACATTTGCTATGACTAAACGGTGCTCGTACTTTTGATAATATTGATTGTTGTGGTTATAGGATAGGTGATTTTGATCTTTGAATATATCTCCTGTATTTTTCACTTATTCAACACATGCGTATGATTTTGTCTATAAAACTTTTCATAATTGTTTTTAAAGGATACGCTTATAATATTGTACAAAACGCTCACCACAACTCAAGCAAGCTTGCAAGTCAGTAAGTATATTCTGCTTTGAAGAATTCAAGTAAAAGGAATTTTAAAATTTGTAGTATTGTCACTCATATATTTATGTTGTTTCTTATTATTAAAGATACTTCAAATAATATTTCAGAATATTATAGCTTATAAACTACCATAATATTTGAGGTATAACATCGAAATAGGTGTCAAAGTTAAACTTTGTCAGTTCGATTGCACAAGGACCCAACATTGGACAAAATACCCTTTGGAACCATTAAAATAAGGCCAAAAACAACAAGTAAAAAAAATTTTCATGGACTGAATTTCCATCTGCGAAAAGCTGCTGGATCGCAACAAAATCGAAACACTCCTTAAGACGATGGTTACTGGCGATGAAGAGTAAATCAGAATGTCAAGTGAAAAGAGGTCATGGTTAAATGGCATTGGACCGAGCCAATGATGGTAAGTTCCGGTTAGGAAGGATTTACTAAGTGCTTGGTGAGATTGGAATGGAATCACTATGTGCTGCTCCTCTAGGGCCAAACTTTTAATTCGGACATGTCAACAAGTAGCAAGTGCCCAGAAGCGGTCAGCTTCTCTATATGAGTGACATTATAAACCTCCACACTGGCAATAAGTTATCGAACAACACAGTGCTTATTGGAATTGGATCAGACCGCTCTAATTGTGCTAAATAAAATCTTCGATTAAATTCAAAAATAACAGTCATATTATAATTAGGCCATTATAAGTATAATATTTTTATTTGAAAAGAAAAAAAAACGTGTTTTTGATTTTGTAAATAAGAATATTAAAGTCTAATCGAATCCAGTCAATATAAAGTGTATAGTGTGCATTAGCAACGGGAATGCATCGCAATATATTGTTTTAGGTATATCGATTTAAATTGCCCAACATCAATCGTCTCCAGCAATTTTGGGTTGGTCGTATCATCATTTGCGCAAACGATAAGGATTCTTCCTTTTTTAATTCATTCCAATTCACACCGAAATGATCACCATTGTAGACCCCATTTAGGTGACTGAAAATGAAAGATATTTCATCATAAACGCTGGGTTTTTATCAAACGGAAAATATTTTAACCTTTTATAACAACTGAAAAACCACCAAGCACCTTCATACACCTTTGCACAATTGTTTTCCGAATTATCATTATCACGATCATATGTTGAAAATTTGTTTCCCAAATGTTGTAATAAGGAATCACCAGCATTTCCGCCATAATTACCCAATTTCTTCAAAGTGTAGCTCTGTGACTCAGGCCCAATAAGGAACTCTGCATATTTTGCATGGTATTTTTCGCCACTACGCCTTTGTAGTTGAATATACAACTCTTGTTGACAGCTGCTGGTTAGCACGTGAAGTTTTTCCAAACCGATCCAATAGTTTCCCGTTAAATCGCCAAATCCCTTCTTATAGTCATTCCAATCTCTATAAAAACTTACTGAGCCACTTTGACGCCGTTGAATAACTAACCATCCTCCAAAATCGACGTCTTCTTCACAAAATACCTCCAAGTCGGTGATATTCATCTTTTCAAGTTTAATTTTATAAACGCCACTCTTCAAACTGGTTGCTGCAGCTTCCATACAACTCGATGGATTTGTTGCTCTGAAATTAGCGTTAATAACTGTGAGTACTACTGACTAACTACTGATAACCGCCTAATATATATTAGCTCTTTTAAGAGTTTCAGAAGTAGTTACTAATTCTTACCGATTTTCAATTAACTGCTGTTCGATGTTCGAAGCTTTCGTATCTATTTTATCGGTACTTTTTCGCACCTCTTCTAAATCATTCATAAATTTCTTAACGAGATCTATTTCCACATTACAATTGCAATCGCACACTGTACTCGTATCAATACTCTGACTAAATCCAAATTTAATATGCGAAATTAAAATATAATTCAGTAAAATAAAGAAAACAAAGCAAAACATTTTCGCGAGTTGCACTTTGGGCGTCGAATTGAAACTAACTAGTTTTAAGTAAGGATTAAAGTGAAATGAGTGTATAACGTATACTTCTTTATATACAGTAATATCGCAACATTCCACAAATTGATAAGAAGATACAGTATGTCAGGAAAGTGTTTTGACAAGAGAACATATTTCTCTCATATTTCTCTTGCCAAAACACTTTCTTGACATACTATATCTTTTTATTTATACATACTTGCACTCACATGCAGTTTTTTATAAAAAAGAATTTGTGGAATCATACGATAAGCATTCCAATATTATGTACTTCCTCAGCTTCATGAGTTCAGTAGCATGTCCGTAGATGTATGTAAGTATATCGTCAAACCCTTTTTCCAAAGCAGTGCAGTTAATTAAATAAAAATATCTCACATTAGAAATGGTGCATTATTCTCAAATGTTTTCAAAGGTAGCACACCCTGTATATACACTTCATATATGTGACTTTGCGGTACCAGCAATAATTAGTTAATATATTTTTATACTCTCTCAACAAAAGTTGCTATGAGAGTATTATAGTTTTGTTCACATAACGGTTGTTTGTAGCACCTAAAACTAAAAGAGTTAGATAAAAAGTATATATATAAAAGTACATATATACCAAAGTGATCAGGGTGAGTAGATTTGAAATCCGGATGTCTGTCCGTCCGTCCGTCTGTGCAAGCTGTAACTTGAGTAAAAATTAAGATATCTTGACGAAACTTGGCACAAATATTCCTTGGGACCATGAGAGAGTTGCTTTGAAAATGGGCGAAATCGGACCATTGCCACGCCCACAAAATGGCGAAAACCAAAAACTTATAAAGTGTCATAAATAAGCCATAAATTAAGTGATAAAACTAAAGTAAGGATCGCACTAGGAAGGGGCATATTTGGGTGTGATTTTGTTGGGGAAGTGGGCGTGGCCCCGTCCACAAATCGTATATAGCGATATTTGTATATAACTCGCAAACTATTAAAGCTATATAAACTAAACTTACTGCAGTTGGTTTTCTTACGTACCCCACCACACACCATGAAAATAGTTGAAATCAGATAATAACCACGCCCACCTCCCGTACAAAGGTTAGGTTGAAAATTACTGAAAGTGGGTTAACTCACTAACGAAAAATGTCAGAAACACTAAATTTTACAGAACAAATAGCAGAAAGAAGCTGCACTGAGATTTTTTTACAAAATGGAAAATGGGCGTGGTATCGCTCACTTATGGGTCAAAAACCTTATCTCAGGAACTACTCGACCGATTCGAATGAATTTCGGTATATAATATTTTCTTGATACGGATAAAATGGGAGTAATTGGTTCACAACCACGACTACTTTCCTTATAACTCAATTTTGAATTCCATCTTATTCCTTCACTTTGTAATATATACATAAGGAACCAATGAAGATAGTGAAATAAAACATTACACAAATACTGTTCATGATCTGTGTGTGAAAAAATTGTCGAAAGCGGACTATAACTTTTCAAGGTCCCAATTTTTTTAAGGTGCCGAATTTATGGGTAAAATTGTATGTTATCTTGATAAAATTTCTTCAATAAATTGCGAGAGTATAAAATGTTAGGTTGCACCCGAACTTAGTCTTTCCTTACTTGTTTTCAATATTTTTGTAAAAGAAATGTTAAGTATACATTCCTTATTATGTCCAAAAAACTTCGAAACATTCGATCCAGCACTTTCTTAAAAAAAAAACAAGTAAGGAAGGGCTAAGATGACCTATAAGTAGGCGACGCCACGCCTATTTTCCATTTTGTAAAAAAATCTGAGTGCAGCTTCTATCTGCCATTTCCTATGTGAAATTTAGTGTTTCTGACGTTTTTGGTTATTGAGTTAACCCACTTTTAGTAATTTTCAACCTAACCTTTGTATGGGAGGTGGGCGTGGTTATTATCCGATTTCAACTATTTTCATGGTGTGTGGTGGGGTGTGTAAGAGAACCGACTGCAGAAAGTTTGGTTTATATAGCTCTATTGGTTTGCGTGATATATACAAAAAACCTATTTGGGGGCGGGGCCACGCCCACTTCCCAAAAAAATACATCCAAATATGCCCCTTTCATAGTGCGATCCTTCATACCAAATTTTATTTCCATAGCTTTATTTATGGCTTAGTTATGGCACTTTATGTGTTTTAGGCTTTCGCCATTTTGTGGGCGTGGCAGTGGTCCGATTTTGTTCATTTTCGGAAGCAACCTATGCTGCCAAGAAATAAGTGTGCCAAGTTTCATCAAGATATCTTAATTTTTACTCAAGTTACAGCTTGCACAGACGGACGGACAGACATCCGGATTTCAGATCTACTCTTCACCCTGATCACTTTGGTATATATAACCCTATATCTAACTCGTTTAGTTTTGGGTGTTACATACAACCGTTATGTGAACAAAACTATAATACTCTCTTTAGCAACTTTTGTTGCGAGAGTATAATTAACGAAAATCGCCTAATTCTTCATAAGTTACACTTGTATAGCTGTGTTGTTTGATAACCAATTGATATTTTGAAGATATTTTCATTACACCACACTCATGGAAACCTTCGTGCCTATTATTAAACATCTACAGTTTTTTAATCAGTAAAATTATTCGCCATATACTAGAAACATGAGGTAATCATTTGGTGCTAAGTACGAACTTTAAGTGGATATATAATGACCTCTTAAACAAGCTCCTGGAGCTTCTGGGGGTTACTATCGATGTATAATCTGGAGTTGTCCTCAGGAAACACAACTCTTTTCCAATTGTCTGAAGCTGGCAGTTTCTGAGTGATTTCTTCTTCACATCTGTTATAGGTAGAGTGCGACTGATTAATCGCCCGTGGCATCGGCACCGGTCAAAAATTGGGAATTAGTCACTGCACATAGCAACACAAATCAAAACCTTCCTGACCGTCAATACTGACTTGGACACCGTTTGCTTCGGCTTGCCATGACCGCAACTTATCAATACCAATAACCATTCCCCTCAGAAAGGGATCGAATTTATTTGCATTACATACTCAGCACGCATAAAGCGAGCTGCTTTTTGTAACCAGCCTTATTTATATGTATGATTCCGAAAACTTCGAGCGTTAGTCATGGCGTATGAGTAACTATTGGTAACCACATATATCGTAAAATAGTGTTCCGAAATAATATCTGTGGACTTTTGGAAAACCCGCTTAAGTCGAGATAAGTAAATTTTCCAATTTCTTTATCATAAAAGCACCTTTTAATAACGGTCATTTCTGTCTTATCGGCGTAATGATAGCGTGATTAGCGACGGAGATATGAATTTTGAAAAAGCATCTTAAGTCGATATTTTTTCCTAGTGCATTTGCGAAAACAACTTAAGTCAGATACGATAGAAAAGAGAAAAAACATTCTAAATAAACCTCTAACTATCGTTTAGAAAACCATCTTAAGAACTTAACTCGGTGTAAGTGCTTTTTCCTCAGGCAGAACTTGAAATAATACCAATATAAAAGGAGTTCAGTTCATTTTAGAAATTATTTTATGATCAACTCTCGCCGTGTTAACACGTCTTATGTCCTGCTAAGAGCATTTTCTGAAATTTTCCGAACAGAAAGGCTAAGTCTGCGGGTATTTTAATTGAACTTAGGTGTTTTTTTTTTTTAAATGCAAATATAACAAAAAGTTTGCCCGATAAGTTGTTTTTACAATGAAAAGGGGACAGATTCTTGCAAATATGGCAAGAAAATTGCCAAAAAAAGACACAGAGATATTAAAATCCAATTCAACAGAGACAACCTCTGAAAGTTTAGTGACAGATCAGCAAATGCGAATTACGGACTGTGATTTAACCCCACTTTCCTTTGAAGTTAACACATCACGTGTTCGTTCTGAGTCGCAACAACGCAAGGTTTCTGATGAATTTACAAGTCAAAACGAGTCTGAAGAAGACGTCTTTAATGAAACGGATTTTTTAGACTCAGATTTTGTACCTTCAAGTGAGCTGAATGCCACCACTGAAAGCATACAAATTATGGCAAATGTATTAGAAGCGAACATCAATAATTTTGACTCACCTGGTTTGAATGAGGCCGAGCTTTTTTCTACTCCTAATAAATCACCAAAACAAACTAAAAAGCCAGGTAGAAATTTAAACAAGGAATACAATAAGTCTAGAAAAAACTGCAGTGATTACACAAATATACAAGTTCTGGGGGAATGTATAATGAAATGCAAAACAAAAATTACCTTCGAAGAACAAACCATCCTCTTTAAAAGTTATTGGAATAGAGACTATAACTCACGTCGGCAAATACTATCAAGCCTAATTGACATTCAGCACAAAAAAAAAACTGCCACCTTAGATAACCCGAACAAAAGAGAGTACGTTTTTATTTACCATTTCGAAACTAATTCCGAAAACATAAAAGTTTGCAAGAAATGTTTCCTTCAATTGTATGGCGAAACAGAACAGAGAATCAAAACTATTTGTATGTACAAAACACAACCGGAATACGGCGGAGTCCCTCCTAATTACTGCCGGGGATGGAGAGCTCCAAGCAACAAGCTTACGGTTGAGAAGCATAACGAAGTTTTGAACTTTATAAACTCTATATTAAAATATGAAAGCCATTACAGTCGGCGTCATACTACCAAGATCTATTTCCAACGAGGACTTAATCAGGCATCACACTATAGATTGTATAAAGAAAATATTTCTAATCCGGTGTCAGAATCAAAATTTCAGGAAATATTTAAAACTTTAGATATTAAATTTAAAAAACCCCAGCTTGATTTATGTACCCAATGCGAAACATTGAAAGAAAAAATTAAAAACACTGAGAATATGGTGGAAAAAGCTGAGATTACTTTACAATTAAAAAACCACCATGATGCTGCTGATTTCGCATATGACTGTAAGAAAAGGGACAAAGAACTCTCCCGTCAAGATAAGTCTGTGAAAATGTTTTCTTTCGACCTGCAGCAGTGTCTGCCAACGCCTTATTTGAAAGCTTCAATGTTTTTTTATAAACGTCCCTTGTGGACCTTCAACTTAACTATTCATGATGGTGCCACCAACAAGGCCAACTGCTACATTTGGCATGAAGCTATTGCGAAGCGCGGAGCTAATGACATCGGCTCTTGCATTTATAAGTGCCTCGCAAGCTTATCTAATGACGTAAAGCATGCCATTTTATATAGTGATTCATGCACTTGTCAAAATCGCAACTCGTATATTTGTGCTATGTTTGCAAAGGTGTTGGAAGATCATCCCACAATTGAAACAATTGATCACAAGTTTCTGGTTGTTGGTCATACCCATCTAGAATGTGATACAGTTCACGCACAGATAGAAAAGAAAAATAAATACACTTCTGTTTCTATTCAACATCCCCATGACTGGTCAAATTTAATTGCTGCTACAAACAAAAAGTATAATACTCAGGAGATGAAGCAAGAAGAATTCTACAATTTCAATGCATTGATGAAAAGCAAATATACCTGGAGAAACAATAACACCGAAGGTTAGTATTTTACTTTTAAGTAATAGTATTAATATTAGTATTTTGCTTATTTCTTATTTAAAAATTATTATTTCTTAAAATTTTTTAGGTGAAAAGTTTGAGTGGAAGTTTGTAAGGTGGTTGCGGTATGTGAAAAAGGAGCCTGGACTGATACGCTACAAATATTCTCTTGGCTTGGGCGATCCATTTAAAGAATTAAACATAAAAGCACGGCGTAAAAGAGATCAAAACTATGAGCTTGCAAAATCTTATACGGGTCCTCTCCCTATTTCTGCAAACAAAAAACGCGATTTGCTAGATATGTTGCCGTTGGTCAACCCAGAGCTGCACAGTTTTTACCGAAATCTTAAAGTTGAAGGAGAATCCATGGTTGAAATAGATACAGATTTGAATGAAATTGAAGAAAATCTCTAAAAATTTAATTAATATAATTCAAAAATATATATTTGTTTGTGTTCATATATGCATCTGTATTGAAGTGCCTATTTATTTTATTGTATTACTGATGTTAATTTTCTTTTATTGTTTAAAAATTCTTTTGTTAAATGCAAATTATTTTAAATCTTTACTTATGAGTTTTCTATTGTAAATTACATAAAGAACTTGCATATTTTGTCTTTTATAAATAAAAATGAATTTTAGATTATCCACTTAAGTCTGGATTGTATCATTAAAATGTTTGAAAAAGGAACTTAAGTCGTAATAGGTTAAACATTTTGTGAAATTTTTCGTCTCAGGTGATTTTTGTAAATGCTCTTACTTGACATAAGCGGATATTTTTTTCTAAAATCAGTTTGGAAGAAGCACTTATTTCCTTTAAACTTGGTTTAAAATAAAACTGTTGCGGTTAGTCGAAGATAGTTAACTGGAAAATCATAAGAAATCATGACCATTTTATGTAATGGTCCTATTTCTTTTTAATATGTATTAACAAAAGTTTTGTTAACAGTTAAATGTGTTTTCTCGCTCTCCTGTAAAATTTGGTTTTTAGACTTAAGCGGGTTTTCCAAAAGTCCACAGATATATGGTGTTAATCTCGCGATTATAAACATTACCTAGTGATCTCTCGAAAAAAATAGAAACTAATTTCAAAGTAGTTTAAGTTGACAGCAAAGCTGGACCTAGCTCATATGCCCCGTTGAGTAGCCAATTAAGAAAACTGCCTATACAGTGGCTTTTAAACTGTGCCCGCATGCATGCATTATCCCTTAGTTTACAAATACAAATGCGTTGACCGTGAAGAGCACTCATACACACTAACAGAAATTCAAATTTGGTAAACTATTCGCTATACTGTTGATTCCTGGTATTTGCCGATTTGTATAGAAGGCAGTATGACGTTTATGGTTTGGTCTGCAATTCAAATTATTTATGAATGTCAAATTTTTATATATTTTGCTCGTACACTACCCTTTGCGGTAGACTCGTTATGAATGTTTTGACAGTTGGCATTTAAACGTTTTTATTCGCAAGGAAATTGGTGTGCGGGTTTTGAGCGCTAGCTAGATTTTTGAACCCAACGCAAAACTATTGAGGGAGTTTTAAGGGAATTGCTAAAATTTGGATTTTTCAAATTTTGGCAAGTTTTTTTCTCTCTTGAGATATCTGCGAATTCTTTATAAACAAAATTGGTCATAAAACTAAATTTATGAAATTAACTGACATAAAAATATTATTCATACCGATTAATGTCTATGATATTAAGTCAATCTGAAGACTGAATTACTGAAACGTATCATATTCTAATATGAGTTTGAAAGGAAAAAAATCAAAATTTTAATCCTTTCTATTAAGAAAATATTTTTTTAAATGCAGCTTATCCATAATATTTGGCTTCATCCGACTACAACACGTCCTTACTTACCGTGTATACTATTTACATATATAAACTCAATATTATTTGCTTTGAAAGCAGCTTTACGGGATGGGAATTTTATTCATAAAATGCATATTTTTGTAGTTTGAATGGAAAATATAAACGTTTTGTTTATATGCATGTATGCGTACGTGCCTTTGAAATGCATTTCAATGCCAACCGACCGACTGAATGAACGAATGAATGAAAGAATGAAAGCGCAGGCTGGCAAAAAAAGTTGAAAGGCAAAAATATACAAACTGTTGGCTTTTCAATAAGCTCACATAGAGTTTTGACTCGGCCAGGGCTATTAAAATCGCGTAGATTTGCGACAGCTGTAACGTAGGTGGCGTTTATACCAATCATACACCGGTAAAAGCATAAAAACCACACAAGAATAATAATTATGAATAAATCTATGAAATGGTTGACAAACAACATAACGTTATTAAGGCGTTTTTAGCTTTATGCGGAAATAAAGCGAGTGAGGACGGATATAGCAAGGGATTTGTGTGAAGCTGTGTGCCCTTATTACGGTATTGATCCGATTTATTGTGATTAGCTCGGTAGTTTAGATAATTCTTTTGAATACCATTATTCTGACGATAAATCTGTGTTTAGTATTATCTCTTCATTGAGAGATCTGCTATACCTTTGTAGGACCCCCAGAGGGTACACTTTTCCAGCCTGCTGAATGGTAGTGAAAGCGTAACACCAAGAGATGGCGAACCCGATGATGACGATGGAACTTTTAGACCTGGAAAATCTACAATTGCAATTTATTTTACTAGTCCTTTCTCGACGTACCAAAACTAAACTCTACAACTTCCTCTTGATTCCCGTCCTGTTTTATGGTGCAGAAGCGTGGACTATGTCGTCATCCAATGAAACGGCGGTACAAGTTTTCGAGAGAAAGGTTTCGCGGAAGATGTATGGTCCTTTGAACATTGAACGGAAGTACAATTTCTATATCCAACCTTATTTAGTGTAACCGGTATGTAAGTATTGCAAAATTAATGTCATTACTGAAAATTCTAAAGAAATTGATTTTATTTTTGGAGGATAAAGTGTCAATTTCTCAGCAGACCGAAATTACATTTAGTATCATATTCTAACTCGACCGAGTATGAACGGTATATAGAAAGAAATCGAATGAATTGGATGAAAAGGTACTCAAATTAATTTAAACCATCGGCCTCGTCCACTATTTTCGCTCTTTCCTTTTCCTCCGTCTTCGCTTAGAATTTTATCCATAAATTTAATAAAACGTTTTTTGCAGACAGTTTACTGAGTATGCGAGAAGGAAATATTTGAAGATTTAATAAAAAAAAAATTGTCGCCGTTAAAGAAAATTCTGAGTTTGTCATTAGAGGATTAAGCATTTATGACATATGGACATGCAAACCGACAAACTGACATGCATATGTACTATTACCAATTTAACACTGAAATGAATCTGCCTTGGTATAAACTAATACGGTATTATACACAAATCTTGCGGTTAAATGCTAAACTACACGTAAATTTATTTTCGAACTAATTGCATTTTGTAGATTTTTCTTTGCTTACAAAGTAGCCGTCTAATTGAATATATTAATACAAATTAGTCAATTAGTGGTTGAAGATTTTGACTTTTTGGCTAATCTTGATCTTCTCTTTGACGGAATAAATATTGAAATTTGCACTACTTTTTCATTTATTTTCTATTTGCAATCATGCAATCAAGTTAGGTAAATACAGTAAATTAGGCAAGTTTTAGGTTTGGTAATAAATGTTTAACACACGTTTCGTAGTAGTTGCCTACAGATGCATACTTAGCTGAATATTTTTTTTAATTTTCGCTATTTTTAACTATCGTGGGTTATATATAGATCTTATGCGATAAACTTAGTTTTTATTAATATGCACTACGATGGTACCGGCATGCAGAGGGCTAGATATGAAGAGTGAGGAACGATAACTATGAATTTTTGTAACAAATCATATGATAGCTAGTATTTCCACTTAATTTAATTGAAATATTATTAAGACGATCAGAACGGTGAAAATCATTTCATTGAACTTAACCGAACATATAGCAAATATATGCGGTAGCAAGTCGACCATTGTATGGGTATCCTTGTATTCGGTGGGGGATCACTTGCGATCACTTTACATTATGACATTGGAGCAATTATTATTTTATTAATTATAATTTATTTGCTTATAGAAGTTATGGCCGCGTATAGCACTAAAAATATTGACGCCAGGGGATAATAAGTGGATCAGTTCAAATGTTGGGTAATAGGTGCGCTACCTCCTACTTTTCTACTAGTTAGAAATATGTATACTATACATGAACTGATAGAAAAGTATAAGAAAATGTATTCAGGATGAATAGAGGGTAGGTTAGGTTATGCTAGGTCAAGGGGTAGATCTCCACATTTACAGAGAATCTTACTTGTGACATCCAAATACTCCTAACGGATCGACAAAGCACTTGGACTCTGCTATAAAGTTCTTAAGTCTGTAAATTTCGATTCCAGTCACTTCGCTGGGTACGCCGAGTTGTTTTAACCTTAAGGCCCTTGGAGACAATCAAATAAAGTAATCAAATTCTTAAGTGTATTGGTGTCGTCGGCTTTTTTTTGGCTACACTTATGCTACGCAGATCTGTTGTCGGCTCTGCTTGATGAAAATCAAACATTTTTGATATTTTAATTTGACGGATTACAAAAATTTGATGATTGACAACAAAAGCTCATTTGCCTTCTGACGTTCAACATGGACGGAAATAAATTGCATATTGCGGTATATTGAACGCAGCAAAGTTAGCATTATGAGACAATAAAAATTAAGCATATAGTAATCAGGATGGGAAGAGGAAGCAATAGGAATTTATTTTAGAGATTTTGTTTTAAAAAATTATAATTTTTAAATAAAATTCAAGCAGATGCCAATAAAAGCATAGCACCAACCGATGTTTACATGACAACCGAACGCACTCAGAGCAAATATAAAATGATGCTTGACGTGTTTATTTGAACGTTTGGGGGCAACACACGAGTGAACATTACTCACACATTATTTGATCGTCTCCAAGGGGCTTCAGTATGGTGAATGTTGGACTTTGTAGGAGAAGCTTGCAACTAAGCAACTAGCGTCTGAATTGATTCCTAATATCACCGCAAATGTGTCTATTGCACAGTGTCCAGTAAACCCCTCCAATGATTGAATAGGGGGTAGTGGATTTTTAAATTCGGTGTATTATTCTCTTGACTATGTAAAGCATTTATCTCATAAACCGTGTGAGTTTTTTCAACCGAATTCCGTTCAAGGGATTCACATTCACTGCGTGGTAGTTCTCCAAAGAATAACGTCATAAACGATAAATTTGTGCCTTCGATTCACCATTTCTCTGATCGCTATCTTTTCATGCTGTTCTCTTGTACAAAAATTACATGTAAAACCAGACAGACAGTGTGTTATAACAACTATCTTCAATGCTACCAAGTCCGTTTTAATTTTCATCAGACCCGTCGAAATAATTCAAACTCTTAAAATAACTTAAACTTAAACTCAGCAGATTCTCATTTATATAATTTTATTACTCATATTTGGAATTTATCATTAAATGCAATGAAAAAATGGATAAAATTCCTTTTTTCGGGAAGATTAAATTCAATGGAGGCGTTTATATTTTATTTATTTACAACCTGAAATTTCTTTCAACCATGTGCAGTAAGAGCGCGTATACGAGTAGCCTTTGCTGTTGCAAATACAGCGATCCAATAACCGGATGAAAATTTATTTAAAAGTACGCATACAAGTAAAATGAAAAGTTCGCGACAAGTTTGGCCTTTTACTCAATAAAGTGGTGTGAAAAGCGTCAAGTGGTTTCCATTTTCAGTAATCAAACGCAGTACTTCTTTCTACCAACGCAATGCAATTTGAATTTACTTGTAAAGTTACAGTGGAATGGTTTGTCGATATTAGTGAATGTAACATATTCCAGTGCTAATATATAGACTATATCGTTAGCAAAACTACGGAACTTTTTAAATTCGCGACTAGTGCAGGCATCCTAAAAGATGGCTACTCCTCACTAACTACGTGGTGGCACTCCATCTGGTATCGCCAGTACCAAAACTGGTCCACGTGTGGTTTATTGGCCTACTAGACTAACCTAACGTAATCTATTATAGAAAAGTGTTCTGAGTTCGGGACTACTTATTGGTGGGTCTTGAGTTCAAACCCCAGCTGAAGTGATATACTTTTTTTCTATGATCTTTCATTAGTCTTTTGGTCCTCATCAAGTAAGTGAATAATGCCTAGTTCTTATATAGAACTGATGAGTTAAGTATGCGCGATTATAGATTCTATTGGACTACAATCTATAGATGAATTGGGAGGCAGAATCTAACGAATCTGAAGAAAATATAATTTGTTTTAAAATGTTTAACACTTGACAATGTATTTGGATTGTGCTTGATACCTTAGTAAATTTAAGACGAACATATTTGGTCGAATACAATCATAAATATATCATAACATTGCGAATAAGAAATAGTCGGTGCCCTTTTCGGCATTCTTATAAAAATGTTGGCCATTAGTAGAACATTTTTTCGAAATCTCTCCAAAAGCCCTCATAAATTTTTTATTCTTTTTGTGAATTACAGTCTTTATAAGACTAATGTCGGGGACTAAGGGGTATCAGTGACTGGACTGAAAGCGGTGGGTTTTGCAGAATGAAACATGATTTTGTGTAGAGTACATGGAGAGCTAAAAGAATTCCATAAATATGAGCGTTTATTTGATACAAAATCTTTTGATCAGCAAATCTGTTTGACATTGAGACAAGTCGCTTCTCAACAACTAGATGTAAGTGCTTACAGTAAATAGAGAGAGAATAGGTTTCCAGTGAACCCGAAAAGATAATGGAATTTACGAAGTGTGCGATCCTTTGATGCCATATGAAAAGAGTAGTTGAAAAGAGAAAATAGGGATCAATCCATTAAAAAATCATTTCGTATTACTTACAAAATCTAATAAAGTCCATTAGTAAATCTTGTGACGATCAGCCTTCATAAAATTGCTGGACTAAGGAGGATAGAATTAATTGTTTATGTAGTTCGACAATTTCGAACTTTGGTTTCGAAAAGTGGACCAAAAGCAACTAGAAACTATCACTATCAGCTAATAAAAAACAGCTCTCAAGAATTTATTTTTCACTGATCGAAAGTCTGACGAACCACATTGTAACTGATTGAGATTCCGAATTGTATTTTTGAAACACCACATCGTACCGTAAAAAAAAACATTGCATCAGTTCACACATATGCAAATATAAATATATTATAGACCTTTACATTTCAGTGTTATTGGAGTATGGACTTTTTTGAGGTATCGAATGGACACAAGCTGCCAAAGCGATATACACGACTAACAGTGCGTGCAGGTATGCTGTTTTTGCTTCACATATGCGTAAGTATGCCAAAGCATATGCATGCGTGGGTGTTTGTCCATACAAATGGCCGTACGAATAGTTGACTTTTCGCAGCATGAAATGTCTCCCTGGCTTTTGTGATGTTTGCAAACATATGCCCACACATGCAAATTTATTTGGTTGTATATTTACATGAGCATACATGCAGGCTTATATATAGTATATACCTACATACAAACATATATATATATCCGTAGTTGCATGCATTAAAGGACAAAAAAACAACAACAAGTTTTTACGCGCCGCAAACGAATGCAAATGCTCAAAGAAACTTTTGCTGGATCTGGTCAACAGTTGCGTCGCTTTTTCAGCCTTTGTGTATGCTACAATGCCCACATAGCCAGTGATGTATTGTGGTAGTACGTACCTTGCGCCGCATTATATTATTTGGAGGTGATACTGGTTGTTAATGCAACTCGATGTAATGATTTTATAGTATCTTTTAAGATGTCTCCTTAGTACAAAGGAAGTGTATCAATATGCTTCACTCAACAAAAACTTGTTTCACTACAAAAACCAATATATTCTATGGTAATCGAATCATTCTCACCCACTTTTGTCCACTAGTTCATATGTTATAATGTTGCACATCCTGCACATCAACCTCTATGTTCTAGAGGAACTTATGGATTGTTCTTATTCAATTTTGATACTAAATCACAGCTTCACGAGATGTCATTAACCAGATGTTAACCGATATATACGATAAAGAGTGAACCTGATAATCTTACATTCGGTATAGAGGAGAGTTGTTGGTGTTTGATACATATATTTTATATTTCAATTAGCTTTGGCATTCAAAATGACATAATATTTGAAGTGGGTGTGGTTTTACACTGACTTTGAAAGTCAACATGTAGACCTTTTTCATGTAGACCTTCTGTGTGCCATTAGTTTTCAATTAAAAAGTTCGGGCATTAGTCGTTAGAGAGTTGTGATTTTCTTGATTGAACAATATAACATAACATATAAATATCACCACAGTTGATTCCTTCCTTTTTAAACCAGTCTTGCCATAACCGTTAAATCTGAGCTGTGGAACTAGTGCTTCAGCAGACTGTACCCATTTTTTTACTACTGGGATAATTTCAAACAAATATATTCACACACGGATTGCATCATGTACACACGGGACAGCGAATATACCGCTTTGCCTGACGTTCGCTAAAAAGATTTCTGGATGCATGTGTACAGTGTCATACTCTTGATTTTGTACAGTGTCATACTCTTCTCTTTTACTTTTGTCACTTCTATTTAAGGTTTTTAGTTGCAAAAAGACTTGTTGGTGTCCCTGCGTTGAGCTGTTTGATTCCAGTGTTACAATTTCACTTTTTTCATCGTAGAACCCTTTTCGCCTTTCTTGCTTTGGATTTTCGCATATCGCATCAACAGATATGCCCAACATCTATATATGTTCATCTATATAGGCACGTTGTAGTAAAAGCAACAAGTTTGCAACTACCTTACAACTAGTAAGATCAGAAAGTCCAATTGGTTTCCAGATCGTGTCTTCATAAAAGAAACTTGTGTATACTAGTATGCTGATCCTTCTTCCTGATCCTTACTTTAAAAGCTTTCATGCCATTCTATCAAAAGGACCAGTTGATGGTGTTCAAACAATTTTTAAGCTATGTACATAAAGCCTCGAATGGAATCCCATCAAATAAACAAAAAAAAAAAATAATGGACCGCCCTCTTTTTAGCCCTTAGATTAGGGTATATCCCACTTTACAGTATGTCTTCGAATAATAATAACTTTTGGACCAGTTCTATTGAAACAGCTCTTTCCAGTTCTTTTTCTCAGCAGTTTGTAGTTTCATTACTTGTATGTGCATTTGTATGTTTTGCGGTACTTTGTTGGTTACAGTTACAGCTTCTAACACGTTTTGTCGTAATTTAATATGAATTGAAAGTAGTAGCCTTTGACACATTAGAAACTCAAACATACTGTTCCTATGGATTCTTGCATTTAAAGCACTTCGCTCCATTTCAGACAGTAAAAAACTGTGAAACGTGATTTTGTGTAGAGTGCATGGAGAACTCAAAGGATTTGAAAAATATGAGCGTTTATTCGATAGAAAACTTTTGGTCAGCAATCAGGCTGAATTGAAAATGTGTTTGTTTGGTATTGAGACAAGTCGCGACTTAATGGAGATAAAAATTCTAAGAAAGCATATTCGCTTCTTATGCGGTCATATGTAGAAATTCAATCAAGTGAGGAAATTTTTGACTGTCAGAGACGAGCTCAACCAACTCACGACATCCAGTTTTAGACCAAGTATCCTCTGGTCCAATCATCCGTTTAGAGGCGAGCTATAGTTTTTTAGGCTAGCTATAGTAGTAGTGCTTAGGGTTTGGGACTCTTTGCATGAATAGAAATGATAAATCGAACAGGGCTCCGGGTGCGAAACCCACCTTTTGATGACTATCTTTGAAAACGTTTCTAGGATCACGATTTGAAAGCATGTTCCTGGAATGACCGGTCCTTTAATTGGGAAGATGTCGCTGATCAGCTGTTTTCGGCGAAGAAGAAGAAGATAAGTCCATAAAAAAGAATCCGTTGAATTGTAGAAATGAGCAAGGAATCTACAAACAAGTTACTAAGTACCGCTTACGAGGTTCTATTGATTAAATTAGTAATCCTTGGATCTTATAACTATCAGAGAGACATTGATCAACAAACACCAATAAACCTAAATGGCAGGAGCAATGTAACTCAATCGGTTAGACAATATAACAGTTTAGGAGACAGCTTTGGATGTTTGAGTGAACTATAAGTTGTTTGATCCTTCAGATTAATAGGAACCAAAGCTCGGAGCTTGGTCTCAGAGCCTGCAGACTACAGTTGAATGAGTGCCAGGTCAGAGTGCAATCTTTAACTCTTGGTTTTAATCGAATATATACATACATACTCTTAGATCAGAACAAAATGTTTTATATATTTAAGGTTAAAATATTTACTGAAGTGCAGTTAAAGTTAGTGAATACTAACTAATCACAAAACTACATTTAATTACACCGCTGTGGTTAAACTAGAACATGAAAGAGCTTGTCAGAGGCTTCTTCTTTATTTCGTTTTTAACTCCACCTTCTCAACTTCTCTAACACCACTGCTTGAATTCTCGCAGGAATAATTTTCGTTTGCCAAACAAAGCATAAAATGACAAGCCAAGAGCGTTAATAAAACAATAAAAAAAGAAGGTGGGCGCTTTGTGGGCGTGCTGCGTTTGTTGGTAACAGAGTTGCATGTAAGAAACAACAAAGCGTACCAACTGTGACCACTAATTATGCTACGTTGTAGTCGGGAATAAAGAATGCGAAGAAAGCAACAAAGGTTTATTGGACGAGAAGACGCGAAAACCAAAGAGGAAGCAGTACAAAAAAAATTATATCAAAGCAACGCGTGCAAAGCATAAGAAGTGAAGAAAGCGGTCGAGCTGTAGCAGGTAAGCGAAGACAGTGTCTCTGCATGTTCATAAAGGAAATATTTGGTGACATACTCCTTGGCATGCCCACAACTGGCAGACGTACATACATACATAATTTGGTGGTTGTGGTGGTAGTCCTTTGTCAAGTCCATTAATTATGGCTAGTTTGCACATTTAATTAACTAAGCGACACCCGCTGAAGGCGTGTACTTCTCCTTGTTCAATGTCAAGACACATTGCACATACCAATGAAGCAGCGTAGCTGAGATAGCTATCTAAATAAATAGAAATGCAGCTAACGATACAAGTGTAAATTAATTTGTGGCAGCTAGAACATGCTTGTACTTATCAGCTTAATTTTTATAGACACACGTAAATTTGCTTATATAGGGTGCTATTTAGAGTTACGACATTTCTCAGAATTATAGCTGTCAAACCAACTGTCATCAGAAGCACTTGCGTTTGACATTTCTGTCCTATGCTGACATTCTCAAAAGAAATTGGAGACGAGATCCAGATACAATCCAGATATGGAACACTATTGAGTTGAATCCACAAGGCAGCTGAAGGAAAGGCCCACTCGCACTAATCTGGTGGAGAAATTTGTAAATCGAATTACCTAAGGTCCAAAAAAATGTATTAAATTTAGGAGGCTAGGCCAAGATCGTAATAGGTAATATTATTCTGCTCTCTCGTGAACCCATATACATACATATATTTTCAATTAAAGTCCTCTACATCTAAAAATACACCCTTTATATGTCCTTTATACTCGTACATGTATTTTGTCATTGTATTGTATTCATTACTTTTTTTGTTTTTTGTATAAACATAAGTTGAAGCTTGTGTATTAATATTTCATTTGCCCGCGAACGCCAACCAGCATACAAAATAACTGGACACTTTGCCAGCGGATGTGTTCAATTAACTTTACAACATCATGCATCACTCATACGCCGCCATGAGTGACAGCTGAGCAACGGCTAAGCGCAGCCAACTCGTTGATCAACAAAAATGTGACAAAACGTAAGAGCGCCAACGAAACAAAAAAAAAAAAAAAACAAATGGGAAAAAGCAAATTTATCGCATGTGAAATTTTTCGGTTTATCTATCGACCTCTTTAAGCTGATCATTTTTGGTAACTGCAACGGATGGCAAGAGATTTACTTTGACACTACTCCACCTTTTTCACTCTTTGTGCTCGTGTGCACAAACGGACCAATCAATTTCGCAGCACTTTCCGGTCTTCCTTCCTTTCATTCGCTTTGTTGCGATTTTTAAAACCCTTTCAAATACATATCTACATACATTCTTACACATACATACTCTTCACATACAAATATAAACACTCGTGTATTATGTGTATATCTGTGTGTGTGTTTGTGTACTTGAATTATTTGCAAAGTTTTCGATAACACTATAAATTCATGCAGCGTCATCCCTAAGTTCCAAATTGACGTTAACCACAATGTGGTGCATGCTGCATGTCGGTCTCGTTGCATGTGCCGTCATGTGGTCAGGGTGACCTATTAATCTCGCATGGCGTACTCTTTCACAAAATATTCGTATGCAACACTTGAGTGATGGCATCACACAGTGCATCAGTATGCATAACGCAGTGGTGAGTATGGCTCTGGAACGTGGGTTGCTCAAAAAGTAAGTTGTCTGTAGGTGCTTGCAACAAAACTTTATATTTATTTGTAAATATTTTTCGATATAAACTCTATCGAGTGTAATGTTTTCGCTGTAACGGTCCTCCAGCATTTTGACACCGGTTCGATCAATTGTGAAACTTGGA
Source organism: Zeugodacus cucurbitae (assembly GCF_028554725.1). Lineage (NCBI taxonomy): Eukaryota > Metazoa > Arthropoda > Insecta > Diptera > Tephritidae > Zeugodacus > Zeugodacus cucurbitae. Next base: position 24,378,619 of record NC_071668.1, read on the forward strand.
GGTCTTCAAAATTTGTGTTTCCACCGTCCGCGCTTCCTCGTCACTTTTTGAGTCTGGAGAACTGAAGACTACTTCCCAGTGTAATTCCTACAATTTATCGGTCATATTACAATCTAAATAAGCCGTAGCGATGCCTTGGTGCAAGCCTTTCTTTGTCATGCCAATGCTAACTCACCTCATTTAATTTTACCAGCTTCCAATAAAATGTGTCGAATCTATCCCTCTTGTTGCCTTTCTGAAAGGAGTACATCCTTTATGCTAGCACCATAAAGAAGAGGGTTAAGATATATTGCTCGTGACGCTATCTCTAGCTCAAATCAATAACTTTTCAGTTCATATAATACGAGGTAGGATAAGTTACATTTAGTCCACAAAAAAAAAAAAAAAACGAAATTTTGGGAAAAGTCGCGTTTAATTTTAACCTTTAATTTTAAACCTAGTATTGACTTATCACGATACCCTTTGGAAGTATAGTGGAGCTCTGAGACCGGTGTTTACCAATGGGTCCATGTGACAGTAGTGGAAATTCCTTCAGATTACGTTTAGACCACAATAAAACTAGTTAAGTGAGCTCTAGGTTGATCTTGCTATCCGGAGTGTCCGCGGCGTGTCCGTGTGGGAAATGACCAATGCGGTACAACTAGTACGATTCAACTGAAAATTTGATATTAACCACGAGAATGTACTACACATTAGTAAATTGATCTGCCTCGTACAACACTGTTTTCAATCGTCAAAGTACTTCTGATAAGAGTTTTTCCAGCGCAACAATTTTTATCACCACAATGCAAAAATAAGAAGTCGTAAGAAGCTAAGTATGTTATATGATGATTGCGTTGTTTCAGTTGGAGAAATACTTAAGTATAAACAATTTTCTGAGTAGTTAATTCCTTGACATTAATAACTTTACCTTATTCGATGCACAATTCGTTGGAATTCGTGAAAGCTTATCAGAAGTAAATAGTCGTATTTCTTAGAAGTGATAACAATCGAAATGCCGATATGGCTTCAAACATATTTCATAGCGCCAAGTGCTGGTTGATTTCGACTTATCAACAACTTCAGCGATTTTTCATATATTTACTTTTTCCTTATATTTTAGTATAAGCTGCTTCATATCCGATGATATTTGTTTAGAACTCATTTTTATACTCTCGCAACAAGTGCACTCTCTACATTGGATATGTGGCATAGTCCGTTGAAAACTAGCCGAAATCGGACTTTGACTTTTATAGGCCCCAACGAAAATTTTTGGTAAATCTCTCAGATATTCTAAAGTGCATGCTGCATGTATTCCTAATAAAAGTTTGCCTCTGTGCCAAAATTGGGCAAAACCAATACTTCCTCAGGCCGTACGCGTTCTGGAACCAGCTTCCATATTCTATTCATAATCATTGCCATTATTCTAATGGAAATACGAGACGAATTGTGTGTTATCTTAATTACATTCAATAAATAAACTGAGAGAGTATAAAATGCTCGGTTACATCCGAACTTAGCACTTCTTACATATTTGTAAGTATGACTCATAATGAAGGCAGTTTTTGTGTTGCAAAAACAAAACTAACTAACAAAACTAATTAAAATATAAAATTTGGTTAAATGGAAATGCTAACTTTTAAAACGCTTCTCGTAGCATTCCACGAATTTATATGGAGTATAAATATTCCAGATTATTTAATTTTAATCCATTCCTCAAAAAGTGCGTACAACAAGTTCGCGCCAGTCGCTCGTCTCGCGAGTATAATTCACGATTGCCATTGCTATTGTAATATGCAAATAGATGCCGATAATGGCAGTGTCGTCCCGTCCAAGATGTGGGAAGGAGTGAAGATATAAACTACACTACGAGGTCTGTTCAAAAACTAAGGTGGATTTTCAAATTTTGTGGGCAACTTAAATTCGATTATCGATTTTTTTCCCAATTTTTGACCCATTTTTTCAACCCCTACTTTTATCTTTTATCACGGACTTTTATGTCTCTCACAATCTCAGCAAAACTTAATGATAACTGAAAGTTTGTTAGAAATTGGATTTTTTATAGAATTTCTATCAGCCCATTTAATAGGAATTTTCCGATTTATACATAGGCCTCAAAATTATTCCTTAAATGGTTAAATGACCATATCCCTTTATTTTTTTATTGGTGTAATTGGTATACAGTAGCAAAAATTTCGTTAAATTGTTAATTTTACCGGTAAGGCGAAAGTCATCAAGGACTATAACTATGTTGCAAAATAAACATTTTAATTTCAGTTAAATTTAGCTTTAAAGTAATGAATATTTTGATTATGATCATCAATTCAAAGACTACAGGAAAGTCGCCTCAATATACGCCAGTCATGATGCCGTGTGACTTTCCTATTACAAAAATTAAAGAATGTATAAATAAATATTATTTTCATAAAACGTAAATTTCGGTTATATTTTGAACACATTTCCTAATATTTACATTTTTAATATTTACATGCTCCTTTTTAACATTTCTTTAGACACATCGATTTAAATTACGCAACATCAAGCGCGTAACGCAACTTTTTGTTGGCCGTATCATCATTTTGACATAACCTGTATGTAGTCTCTATTTAAGTTACTGCGAAATAAAAGATACATTATCACAACCTTTGTTAAGTAGAATATTTTTACCTTCTTTAGCAACTGCCAAACCACCAACCGCCTTCCTGAGTTTTTGCACAACTACCCCTCCAAATATCTATCACGAACGTACGTTGAAAATTTGTATCCCGATTGAGGTCTTGATGACTCGCCAGCATTTCCGGTATAACCACCCACACTCTTCAAAATATAGCTTTCTAACTTATTCCCAATGAGCAAATCTGTATATTTTGCATAGTATATTGTGCCATTATTTCTTTTCATTGGAATATACAACTCTTGTTTACAGATGCTGGTGAGCGCGTGTATTTTTCCAAACCGATCCAATAGTTTCCCGTTATGTTAACAAATCCCTCCTTATAGACATTCCAATCGCGAGTAGAATTTACGGAGCCACTTTCACGACTTTGAATAACTGTCCCGCCGCCCAAATCCATATCTTCTTCACAAAACACCTTCAATTCGTTGATATTAATCTTTTCGTGCTTAATTTTATAAACACCGCTCTTGCAGATTTTAGCTGCTGCTTCCATACAACTAGACTAGGTTCTGATATTCTGAAATAAATTCTTAATATAAACACCTTCAAGAATTGGAGCAATAAATAGTAAGTTTTACCGAATCGCAATTAACTGCGTTTCGTCGTACGAAGGTTTAGCATCGATTGTATCTTGATCCATTCCCACATCTTCGACGATATCATCATTTACGACTAATTGCACAACAATTTGCAATTTGTCTTCGCACACCGTACATGTATTGTTAGCTTGAATAAAACCAAATCCATTTTGAAAAATTAAAATATAATGCAGCAAAATAATGGAAACAAAGCGAAACATTTTTCCGCGAAACAGAACTAACTCAGGGAAATGAACGATTCTAAAATAATACATACATTGTATTCGATTTATTCTTTAATTTTAATGATTTGTTAACTACATATATAGATACGGTATAAAATAAACGTCGAACTCGCGAAGTTGAGGCAGTATATACTTATTATTTATTATCACTTTCCGCGAATTTGTTTTATAAATAACTGCATTTGTGTAGAGATATCGTAATTATATATAATTCTTCAATATATATGTATGTACGAGTATATAACTTCATATTCGTTTATCAGAGAGGGTCAGTTCTAATTCGACGCCCATACGGTTCAAACGATTCGCGGCAAAATGTTTCGCTTTCTTTTCTTTGTGTTGCTGAGTTTTATTTTAATTCTGCAGATAAAATATGGCCTCAGTCAGAATAACGATGAAAGTGCACTGTGTGATTGCAATTGTGATGTGCAAATAAATGTCGTGAAAAAATTATTGGAAGACTTGGATGAAGTGCGAAAGAATACAGATAAGATTTCAGACATCGAAAAGCAGTTGGCAGTGAATCGGTAAATATTATAAATTATTTCTGCTCCTCTTGAAAATGTTTAAGCTTTTATAAACTATTTACATATACATTCGTGGCACTAATGAATAGTTATAGTTGTGCGCGTAGATTTTACTTATTTATCCTTTAACCTTACAGAGTATCAAAACCTTCTAGTTATATGGAAGTAAAACCACCTAGTTATATGGCAACGAATCCATCGAGTTGTATGGAAGCAGCCGCTAACAGCTTAAATAGTGGCGTCTATAAAATTAAGCTCGAAAAGTTGAATATCACCGACTTTGAGGTGTTTTGTGAACAAGACATCTATTTTGGAGGATGGTTAGTTATACAACGACGGCAAAGTGGCTCCGTGAATTTTAATAGAGATTGGAATGACTATAAGGAGGGATTTGGTGATCTAACCGGAAACTATTGGATCGGTTTGGAAAAACTACATGCGCTCACCAACAGCTGTGAACAGGAGTTGTATGTTCAACTGGACAGGCGTAGTGGCGAAAAACGCTATGCAAAATATTCCCTATTTCTTATTGGGGATGAGTCAGAGGACTACATTTTGAAGAGTGTGGGTGATTATAGCGGAAATGCAGGCGATTCCTTAAGCCCTCAATCGGGATACAAATTTTCAACGTACGATCGTGATAATGATATTTGGGGTGGTGGAAGTTGTGCAAAGTTATATGAAGGCGGTTGGTGGTATCACAGTTGCTATAGAAGGTAAACAAGTTTTCATTATCAAAGCTTTTTATAAACTATCTTTTATTTCGCAGTCACTTAAATGGACTCTATGGAGATGATAATGCCGGTGTTAATTGGTGTGGCATAAGAGAATATGAATCTTTGACATTTGTACAAATGATGATACGACCAACAGCAAATTGTTGGCGGCGTTGGAGATGAATTATTTACACTTAAATCAATATGCTTCACTAACTTAATTGTTTGTATTTAAGAGGTTATATTATTTTGGTCATGATTAACGGTATAATTTCAATAATTTTTGTTAAATATTTAGTTCAAACTTTTTATTGTCGTAAAGCTACACTTTAATGCGCGATATGAGAGTTACGACGACTACTTTCTCCAAAACTAATACTCGGCTCGACTTGAAATTTTAGCACAATATTATTGAATACATGTATTGATAACTGTTAACTGTTATAAGACCCATGTATTCCCTTAAAATATGCTTTTATTAATACTCTTATGTACAGAATTATGACAATTTTATATCAAATATATTATAATGATCGCATAAACTTTATTAAAAATAAAATTTTAAATTTTTAAGAGTTGTAATTTGAGGTTAAAAACTGTTGAAGCTTGGCCTCATCTCTAATTGGTCTAATGTACATAGCTTTTTTTATTAAGCAAGTATTGAATTTAATAGTCTTTTCGCACAGGAGCTAATTGATCAAATAAACGGCCTTTGATTGATCAATTTACCATACAAAATAAAGATCTTACTTTTCTACGGTACTCGACGGTAGATGTCGCTTTCGGAAATAATGACTGTGGTAATTGTGAAAATAACAATCAAGTGTTGAAACTTATCAACTTCTTATGAAAAGCTAAAACAAAAATCTGTAACAGTTGATTGATTATCGAGTAGCTGGCAGTGTGAAGAACAAAAACTGGTTTCTCAATAAAATTTTTATTGATCAATTAATTTGGCTGTGCGAATCGTGTACCACAATTAAGTATCAAGTCTGGAATATTTATAAGTCAAAATTATTTACTTCGATCGGTACCACACCATAGATTGGCTATCTTGAATTTATGATTTTCCTTAGGCTGCATGACTTTAAAGCTTGATTCGAATATTTCGAATATCTATAGCATAAGCTAAACTGATTGAATCGACTACCGTCTAATCTACTGAATGCTAATTTAGTATGTAAAATTTTGCACACTTACATATGTAAGTATGTAGCTACTCGTTGACAAATGACGCCTGCTGTTGCTGATGATGTACTAGCTAAATTTTTTCTTGTTTTATTTAAATTATCTTTGAAAGCATTAATTAATTTCGAATTGAATTAGTGTAATAACGTCAATGAGGTGTCAGAATTGCTCAGATGTCAAATGTGCAATTAATTTCTCGGTAAGAAAATTAATTTCGCTCATGTTCTTCATTACTATGGTACACACACAGACACATAAACTTGTACACAGACTCAAATGCCAACTAAAGCAAACATATATGTATATGTAAGTGCTATACAGATGTGTTTAATGTAAGCTTGTACACGTAAGTACCCACAACATCGACTAAATTAATTTCACCGTATTATTTGGATAATCAATCAAATGAAGCGTTCTGAGGCGGTTTAAGTACATACATGTGTGTTTGTGCGCTTGTATGTTTCTATTAATATTTGCTGCCCACTCACATGCTGCATAAATGATATGTTACGTATACGCAGTGTTGGCAATTTATTGCGGTCGACATACATGCCAACAATCATATGTGTATATCAGTGTGTTGTGTGTGTGTTCCATGTTTGTTTACACACAAACACACGCCAGCAATTCTGTTGTATTTAAATGTGAATAAAACATGTATTTTCTTATTAATGTATGTGAGAGAGTGTGTGTGTGCCATTTAGCAGCCGCATAAAATAGAAATATCGCTTTAGTATGTACATATGTAGTACGTAGTATGTAGGAGGTGTGAATTTGACGTTGTACAGTGTGCTTTGTGTGCACGACTCCCGGCGCGTGCCATTGTTTATCCGCTTTCGTGTGTACTTATGTTGTGATTAATTGTAATTGCCGCAATATTAGTCAAAATGTCAACGATTATTTCATCATTAACTTCATTGCAACACCCTAATATGTTTACATGCCAGCGTTGTTTTATAATAAAATGTGCCGTTATTTTTTCGTTTCGTTCTTCTTCTACTTTATTTACTTGATAGAGGGGATGTAAATGTGTTGTATGCGCATATGTAAGGGAAAAGTAATTAAAATACACGCTAATCTCTCATTCGATGAGCTGAAATTGAGATGGCATTAATAACAAATTGAACGCAAAAAATAATTGATGGAATACTCTGCTAATAAATATGAAGGAAATTTATTTATTTATACCTTAAAATTATTTTTTTATCTCATCGTTCTGCCATAGAATAATCACCAATTAGCAAAAAAATTGTGATATACACGACACAATTCAGTGTTGAAGCAGAGCTGATTATAAGTTAAATTCAATTAACTTAGGAGACCAAATCGGAAACATCTCATACTTGAAGATCTACTAATTGATTCCGAAGTTAGGTTACAGGGCTTTCACGCTCAAGTCTCTTTTATGGTACATTCGCAATGAAAATATCCATAAAGATCTTGGTATCCCTATGGCAAAGAAAGCAGTACAGGACAGCAGATTGAAATATATATCTAAACTCCGTGATCACCCAAACCCTTTGGCTAATGCTTTAGTACATTCCTGCGATCAAACACGCCTAAAAAGAAGGGATATGCCTGCATACTAAAGAGCAACGTTTCACCAATACAGCTCAATCACTTGTTTGAGCTTGTCTAGTTTTTTAAATAGATTTAAGATTTTATAACTTATTGTTAGGTTTAAATAAAATGCAGATTCAATATTAAAGTAATATTGAAAAAAAGTCTCTTTTAGGTTTACTCTATTTATTACTATGAATTAATATAATACATTACGATTTGTGTCCATAATATTTGAAGATAAAATGACGAGAGAGAAGCTGAAACTTATTTGGTGAATGTCTTTTAAAGGGAACGATCTCTAATGTAAAGTATTAAGCCATTAAATCGTTCGATGTAAATAGTTTGTGGAGATTTAGATAAATATAGATATAGATATAGATATAGATATAGATATAGATATAGATATAGATATAGATATAGATATAGATATAGATATAGATATAGATATAGATATAGATATAGATATAGATAAATTCTATAATAATCTCAATACTAATATAATAGTATATATAAAATATAATTTCATAATTTAATTTTAATTATATCATCTTTTTTTCGCAATACATCAAGTTGCACGCAACCTCAAGTGCCACATCAATTTTACGACTTCATTATGAATATTACAAATTTATAGTTGTAATCGCTTATGAGGTTTCTGGCCCTTGCCTGTGTATTTGCCACAAACTGAACTCCGTATGTATAGACCGCTAACAACAGCATAGTGCATCACCTGCCACCCTCCGGATGTCAAGTCAAATTACCACAATTGCCGTAACTTCATTGTGGTTAGCAAAACTTTTATTCAGAGCTGCCATACCCTCAAACACGTTTTCAAATGAAACATAATCATTTGTACATAAGTATGCTTGTATGTATGTATGCATGTGTATGAGAATATGTAAATATGAGTTAAATGTACTATGTCTGTAGTTTTCAACTAGCGCAATTATTAGGCGTGTGTGTGTGCGCGAAGCCACAACAACACACTGCAGTTTAACGGCTTATGAAATGTTGGATTTATGTTTCAAATCGCTGCTAATGTGCTCAAGTAAAAGCAAACATGTTCATGCACATGTACCATATCCTCGTATACGAGTATAAATGTGTAAGTGCCGTTATGAGCTTGAGCATACCCACGTGTCTAAGCGTTGAGTGGTGGCTGCATTTCGCTGTTGACTTTTAGCTAAAACTTCCATAGAAGTTAGGCCCGAACGCAACAAGCCACATAAGCGCTGGCAGCAACAACAAAAACAATTCCCCAAATCATAATCACCATAATCTCATAATAATTTGCCACCATTCGGTTGGTTGTGGTCTCAACTTTGAGGATTCTTGGTTTTTTTTTATTCCATTCTGTTTCTACTTTTCATTAAAGTTCGAGTTGCTGCTTGTTGTTGTTTGCATGTGTGTTTTGCCTACGGTCGCCAACAAAGGTTTGAAGTGGAAAATTTAAATTCATTATAAGCATGCTTAAGCTAAGGTTGCTGTTTTACAACAACATCTTGCATATATGCTACTTTAGTTGGGCAATATAGATACAAATAGCAGCCACATCTTCTAACTAAATTTGAAATGTTGTTTAAGATTTATCAAAGGTTTTTAATGAGTTTTTAATCTCATATAAGGAAATTGTTTAGCTATTACAAATGAACTAGAAAGGTGGCTAGTACCGTTTATATCGAATGCTGTCTTCTTAGTTAAATCTAGGTCAATGCAAATTCTAAAATTCTATAAGAAGCTTTTCTTTCCACTGACTAGTTTCTGAAATGTAAAAGTTTTTCATAAAATCTTCCCTCCGTTCGGAGGGGTCTTAAATGTAGAGCTTATACTCTTCTTCTCGACTGAGGTAGGCACCGCTTACGCGGTTATAGCCGAGACCACAACAACGCGCCACGCATCTCTCCTTTTGGCAGTTTGACGCCAATTGGTAATACCATGTGAAGACAGGTCCTTCCCACTTGGTTCTTCCAGCGGAGTGGAGGTCTTCCTCTTCCTCGGCTTCCACCAGCGGGTAATGCATTGAACACTTTTAGAGCTGGAGCATTTTCGTCCATTCGAACAACATGACCAAGCCAGCGTAGCCGCTGAACTATGTCTTTATCGTCGAATAACACATACAGGTCATCATTCCATCGTCTGCGGTATTCACCATAAATCTTCCACGAAACCTTTCTTTCAAAAACTCCTAGTGTCGTCTCATCGGATGTTGACATCATCTACGCTTCTGCACCATAAAGTAGGACGGGAATGATGAGAGACTTGCAGAGTTCGGTTTTTGTACGTCGAGAGAGGACTTTCCTTTTCAATTGCTTACTCAGTCCAAAGTAGCACCTGTTGGCAAGACTGATTTTGCGTTGAATTTCGAGTCTGACATTGTTGGTGTTGTTAACGCTGGTTCCCAAGTAGACTAAACTATCTACGACTTCAAAGTTATGACCTGCAACAGTGACATGGGAGCCAAGACTCGATTGCGTTGACTCTTTGTTTGATCACAGGATATATTTCGTCTTGTCCTCATTCACCTCCAGACCCATACGCTTCGCTTCTTTATCTAGTCTGGAAAATTCAAAACAAACGGCGCGGTTGTTGCTACCGATTGTTATCAATATCATCGGCATATGCCAGCAGCTGTACACTCCTATAGAAGATTGTACCTTCTCTATTTAGCTCTGCAGCTCGTATTATTTTCTCCAACATCAAGTTAAAGAAGTCGCACGATAGTGAGTTGCCCTGTCTGAAACCTTTTCGTGCTGTCGAAAGCAGCTTTAAAATCGACAAAGAGATGGTGTGTGTAGAGCATATTCAGTTTTCAAGAAAATATGAGATTATCTTGACATAAGAACAAATCTGATCGTTATTCCCGAGACGAGTAAAAACATATACTTTCATCTTTTATTATCATCTTATAAATAGTCTTTAAAGTCGCCTTTAAGGTCATAAGAAGTAAATTTAAGGTTATATTGGACTATGAAATTATTATCGATCTCCGTTCGTGAATTTATTTTTATGACCTCAAAACAAACCATAATTAACTTTTGACATTCCTTTGCAAAAAATTTGAATGATTCTAGCAGTTACTTAATAGCTGACACATAATTACATTTCTATCTCTATAAAGGAAATCCAGTTAAGGTGGAACTATTTTTTTATTTTGCCAAAGCCTTTCATAGTGAAAAGCTATCCACTAATGCTGCTCAAGTCCTTAGTTTATTTGATCAGAATTTAATCAATTGGTTCCATGAATGTACATATATACTTTTGAAGGACGTTATTTGCTATTTACAAGACGGCTTAACTGTTTTACCATACACAGGTTTGGATATCCATATAAACATTAACTGGAGGGGAAATATTTATACCTTAAAACAAAAGTGGAGAAAGTCTTTTATTTAGTATCCTATGGTTAAAGAAGAGAGAAGCTCATGCCAATTCTTAGATATATAAAAAGGTCTTCTTGATCTACATACCTTAGTCAAAGTGAGCTTTGAAGTTCACTATCTTGTAGACTAGGTTTTGTTTATAATGGTCTCTCTAAGTAGTTGAAAAAGTCATATATGATGTCAAGGGTAATGGGAAATTTCTACATATAATTTTTCGGTGCAAATTTCACATTTCACAAACTCTACAGTACAATTTCTTTTATCGCTATAGTTCAGTTCAAAAATAGAAAATCTTGGACCACAGACGTACTTCTTGAATGCTAACGGAAGAAGAACTGAAGTTCTTCAAAATATCTGAGAGACTTACCCATGTTTCCGGTAAAAAAATTATTAGAAGCATTGAGGTCTTCATGTTCGGTAGAAGTGGCCTTGAAAATTTAAGGTCTGATTTCGTCGATTTTTAGAAGGGCAATGTCACACAATTAATGTTCTGTTTCCATATCTTCACTAGTGCTTTCTTTATATATTGTAAAGAAAACGATTCAGATCGATTTCAAAATTGTGGTATATGGGAAGTAGGCGTGGTTGTAAACCGATTTGGCCTATTTTAATAACATACCATTGGAATCCCAGAAAAGTAGTAGAAGAGTTTTGTTGATTTACGAGTAAGGGGGGAGGCTGCGCCGGCTTTCAAAAAAAAAAAATTAAATCCAATTGCTTATTTCCTCCCTAGCCCGATCTTTTGTATCAAATTTATAGGCATTGCAGTGGTCCGATATCGCCCATCTACGAAAGCAACCTTCCAATGGGGAAAGAAACAAAGAAACACGTGTACTAAGTTTCGTCAAGACGGGCAGACAGACAGTATATATAACTCTATATCTATGTAACTCTTTTAGTTTTGAGACATACAACCGTTATACGAATAAAACTATTATACTCTGTGCAACATGTTGGGAGAGTGTACAAATTACATATGAACAAAATACTTTCAAAGGCGACAGATAGTGCGATTGCCGGAAATAAATTGCAAAGAAATTAGTATTTTCTGGTACAAAATTTTATGGAAATTAATGTTGTTGCAATAGAAGGGAAATTGTAATAAAAAATATCAAATAAAATTGCAACACATTAAATATTGAGCTACAAGTCACGGTCACGCCCACATAAACACATACCAAGCACACGAGCAAACGGAGTGTGGCTCTGTAGATTTATGTGCGTTAGTAATTTGCATATGTGTGCTTTAGTTAGTTAGCGAGTGTGTGTTCTATTCGCCTTGCAGCAAATTACAACATGTGCTGCTGTGGCAGGCACACATAAACAACCATACAAGTACACAAGGAGAATGGAGGAATTCGTGTCAGTGTGTTCAATTTGAATAGGTTCTTGCATTCGCTTTATTCTTCACTTAAATAATGCAATTTTACTGCGCAGCAAACATTGCAAGGGCATGGAACGCCTGCTATTAGAAAAATGAGAAAATTGCTGCACTCACACAAATACACGCACCCTCACATATTGTATTTTGTGTCCTTTGCCCTAGGACTATGATACTACAGCTGCCGTCATTGTTACAACTATTACTCGAACTTCATTTCCTGTTTTGTTGTTGTTCTCCATAATCTAGCTGGCAGGCAGAATATTGGTATATGAATACCCTATACCCTATTCCACTTATACATATATGGTATAATATTGTAACGAAAATTGATACCAGAAGAAACCAGAAACGACAATCGAAATCGATAACTTGCCTGATTTATCCAGATATTGATATTCGTAGTTGCCAGAATGTTCGAGTGGCGATGTATTGCTAACAATCGACTACATAAGGGCTGCCGGAATGTGTAGACCGCAGTACTAAAATCAATTTCCGATCCCTGAGTCATATGACTCCAAAACTGTATCCTTCATGTCTTCCGACTAGCGGATTTCCAACTCAAAGCACACATGTACCGAAATAATTTTGTACTATGATGAATATCACGAAAAATATCAATGATTACGCAATAGGATTTCTCTATCGACATTTCATTCAGGGTATACAAATATACATATGTGTGACGTTTTCTGCCTAACTATGCCGCCCTTCCGTTTGTCTTGATATCTTTGGCAAGTGATTTTCATACGAAATTTCCACTAACAGTTTGTGCAAAGTTATTAAAGCAGCCAACTCGAGCAGTTCGTACTTGCCATAGATAGCCTCAGACAGCCGACTCTGGTCCACACACCAGCTTTCGTGGGTAGTGCTGCTACATACTAACGCAAACAATATTTTAACAAAGTTGTAATTGTGGCAGTGCTTACAAATAAAAGTCTATTTGAGCTGTTTGCCAAAGAACAAATATTCGCACTTTACTGCCTCGCCCACCGTAAAGTACTTATGTAACTGGGGTTTGGTGGGTGTGTGCAACTTACGAATTGTTATGTATGCACGAGTAATGAAAGCAAGTTCATTACAAGTAAATACTTCTAATTGTTAGTTACTGAATTTCGTCTTCTAATTGAGTGTTTAATAAAAGTATTCGCATTTGTTGTAAATTTAGGCAGTGTTCCTTTACGGTAAAGTTGTTTGAAGCGCTGGTAATGTGCCATAATATATGACAGGTCAAGTTTATGATAACCATTCAGCTTTCAAAAAGAATTTAGTAAATTACATATTATTATGGAAATGTTAATATTATTATGTAATATGTACTTATTATTTATAATTTATTTACATTATAAAGGTGAATTTGACCCTTAATGCTATTTGCTTTCATAATTGAAGCAAACACAACCTTCGCAGTCAATTTACATTGTTCTCATGCTCAGACCTGGCAAGAGAGATCGATTTATTTCGAGCAACTCCGGTTGGTCTAGAGTCTGGCTTCTGGAAAGTTAAAAAAAATAGTGTTTATTTAAAATTTTATTAATCTAGTTTATAATATATAGTTATGTATCAAAAACTTAAGTCTCGAGAAATTCATGTTTTTCTAGGGCCCGTTACTGCTTTCGGCGACATTGTTCACTATCTTGAAACAACTAAAAATATTCTAATCCAATAACAATATACATATATATATATATATATATATATCAGGACAGTGTACAAACGAGAGTAAAAACTAACTTAACATAGGTTCCATCATCCATATTTTACGGATAAAAGACTTTTAAATGAGACCGCGTTACCTCATAGCAGCTTGCGTTGGTCTATAGTCATGAAACTGAAAAGGTAAAAAAAGTTTTATTTTTTAATATTGTTATCAATGAACAACAAAAGCCTCGAGAAATCCATGTCCAAGTTTGCCAGTTTCTTCTTTCGGTGACTCTGCTCAGAATCAAAATGCATATCCTTGAAACAACTAACATCCAACAAAACCTTGAGCATAACAGTCTATTTATCTATGTGAAGAAAAAGTAAAAAAGAGTAAAAACTGTCTTTGCAAAGGATCCATCTTCCTTATTTTGCTGATAAAAGTAATTTTAACTATAACTTAGGGTGTCTTGCCAGATGTGAGGATCATTCAATTGGAAACTATCTCTTTAGAGCACAAATACATATAATGCTTCGCAATATGTTGATCAGAGCTCGGAGCTCCTTCATGGAATATTGTGCAAATTAATACGTTAATATAATACATATATGGATGAAAACTTGCTCTAAATCTTGAGTTTTGTTGATTGATTTTGAATGCCACTTTAATGAAGAATTGCAGTATTTTGAAGCTGAACTATATATCTGTTCTGGATCATGAGAACTCGAGGAATAAAGAAATGATTTTTTCTCATAAAAGAGCTTTAAAGAAAGTCCAATTTTGGAGTTTTGTGCAACAAACAGTGATTTCTAAGGTCGTAGACTCCGGATATCTTCTAAAGTAAGTAATAACTTGATTAGAATTTGTTGCATCAACCTCAAGAAAAATTTTGAAAAAAACTATTGAAATAGTATTACGTCTTTTCAGGGTCCGTACGTATACCAATTATGTTTTATCTAAAATAATGGGAAAATTTTGCCATCTTTCTCTGATAAAAATGAGGTGGTACTAAAAGTGAATGACATTGATTCGGTAGCTAGCTCTCATATACCTAATATTAGGACTTTTGAACTCCTGGCTGACTCAATAACATACATATATATGTATATTGATACTGACGTGAGATATTATATCAAAATTAATTAAAAGTATACGCTTGGACATGCCATGGTTTAATGTCGGAATCGGGTGATATTGGTCCATGAATTACGGCAGGTCCCATATACTATATATAACGATTTTCGTTATTCTAATTGACTTTAAGATGAAAGTATCGGAAAATTTGTGAATTATCTTCATAAAATAAAGAGGATGATTTTTCTGATAAGGTAAGGTGTCATATTGTATTTCAAAACTCTTTCTTATATACTATATGCACGTCATGTATCGATTTCCCTTATCCCAATTTTATACCGTATATCTTGGTCTTTGGAGATATTTGAACCAAATTAGGTGTAATTACTTCGACAAAGTAGATAGTGAAGTAGGTCCACCAACTAACATACCCATATTGTATATTATGAGATTGTTGCTCAATCGATTTAGCGCTTTTCGAGTATTTAACTGACGAAAATACTAGCATACATACTTTTTACCTTCTGGCTGTCTCAAAAGCAAATACGAGAGCACAGTATATTGAAACCCCACATATCGACCACCTTATTGCAGTTTTCCAAGTACGCTTTAGAAATTCGTTTCCACATTTACGGCATGATTTGATTGAAGCATTCAACTAAATTGCAACCCGCAAACAAACGCCGACCAAGGTCAGAGGGAGAAAAAACACACACACACACACACAAAATATGGTTGCATAGCAGAGGCAGCGAAACTAGAGACGATAAAAAATATCTTGAAATTATGGCCGCAAGTCATAAACCGATTTGTATTGATGGCTTATTAGATACTAAGCGAATGGATGCTGGTGGATGGATGGCTGGTTGGATGAAAGCATGCAACCTCGTTGCAATAAAAACTGATGAGAGAAGTCATCTGCCATATCTGCATTAGCTAACGATGATGAAGCCACTTCAACCGCTAAGCGTGTAACTAACGGGTGATTTTTTTGAGGTTAGGATTTTCATGCATTAGTATTTGACAGATCACGTGGGATTTCAGACATGGTGTCAAAGAGAAAGATGCTCAGTATGCTTTGACATTTCATCATGAATAGACTTACTAACGAGCAACGCTTGCAAATCATTGAATTTTATTACCAAAATCAGTGTTCGGTTCGAAATGTGTTTCGCGCTTTACGTCCGATTTATGATGAGGCTCATTTCTGGTTGCATGGCTACGTAAATAAGCAAAATTGCCGCATTTGGGGTGAAGTGCAACCAGAAGCCGTTCAAGAACTGCCCATGCATCCCGAAAAATGCACTGTTTGGTGTGGTTTGTACGCTGGTGGAATCATTGGACCGTATTTTTTCAAAGATGCTGTTGGACGCAACGTTACGGTGAATGGCGATCGCTATCGTTCGATGCTAACAAACTTTTTGTTGCCAAAAATGGAAGAACTGAACTTGGTTGACATGTGGTTTCAACAAGATGGCGCTACATGCCACACAGCTCGCGATTCTATGGCCATTTTGAGGGAAAACTTCGGAGAACAATTCATCTCAAGAAATGGACCCGTAAGTTGGCCACCAAGATCATGCGATTTAACGCCTTTAGACTATTTTTTGTGGGGCTACGTCAAGTCTAAAGTCTACAGAAATAAGCCAGCAACTATTCCAGCTTTTTAAGACAACATTTCCGAAGAAATTCGGGCTATTCCGGCCGAAATGCTCGAAAAAGTTGCCCAAAATTGGACTTTCCGAATGGACCACCTAAGACGCAGCCGCGGTCAACATTTAAATGAAATTATCTTCAAAAAGTAAATGTTTTTTTTTTAAAAAGTTATCAAGCTCTTAAAAAATCACCCTTTATATATGTGAGTGAGTGTTTGTGACTGTACTTATGTATACGTAAGTGTATTGGTATTTTATGTGTTTTTGTATGTATGTATAGCGGAATGTAGCGCAGCTGTATGACGCAGTATTTGTTGTCTACCATTGACGAAATAACTGAAATTGCATGGATGTTGCCATTAAGCTTGTGTTGCCCTGCTTTTTTGCTTTTTTACTTTGCCAACAAAAAGTGCCCTGAGTCAGTATTTAAGTGCGCTCGTACCGCAGCTGCCCTCAGCTTCTTTACTTGCCGCATGCATGGTAGTAACTATTGCGCTTTTATCGTCTCTTTAGTTAAACACTTTTGTTTGATGTTCGCTCGTTGCGCCAAGGCGAGGAACGCCAATCTCCCATCAACCGCTATGGCGAGTTTGTATTGAAGTACTTAGCCTTGGGGCTCAATCAATTTTCTATGCATCAAAATTCCATCTTGTTTAATAATTAATTAAACATGCTCATCGGCAAGTGTGGGTCGGTCGGTCGTACCCTGGAAGTTGTTATGACTTTTGACATGTATAAAATGTAGACCCAGTAAGCAAAATATTTACAAGCCTGCCAGTTACGGGAAAGGTATGGTTAAATCAATATTAAAGAGTTGTAAAGAGTTTCTAACAATTCGTAGCTGCATCGATTGTATACTAAGATACGAAACATAAGTTTCTGGTGTGCTGTCATAAGCATGTTCTTCGTGAGAACAGTTGGAACATATTAATATTGCGGATATATTGGAGCTCAGGAAAGGTTTGTACTAATTCGGTGCTTAAGAAAATATGAAAATTAACATACATTTTGTTCAGAGTTCTAATGTAGCGACCGATATTTTTACGTAGTATCAAAGGATTGACTAATACTCTTATATGGGGTAAATGGAGATTAGTGGAGCCGAATAAATATGTTTCCTTAAATTTTCCATCAAACATTATAGACATAGAATATATAATTCAGAAGAAACATATAATGGAAATTTCATAATTTTAAATAGAGTTTACACCTATCAAAAATATGTGTATTAGACCGGTCCTATATAGTAATTAGTTCGTTCTGCAGAAGAATTCGTTGGCTTATTCACTATGGGAAACGTTCCGGTGCCGCTAAACACGCAGCGGCCAAACAGCAGTTACTGGTTCCCGAAACCAGCTTTCAGGACAGCGGGAGCCCTCTATATGAATTTTAACCCTCCTGAGTCAGGAAAAATATTTCGAACTCCTGAGGAGTCAAATCATCAAGTTCCTTTCAAGAGACTACCCAAGCGGAACTACAATGAACCCTCAAGTTCAGGGACCAACAAAAGGAGCACCAACTCCAATGTAATAATAGGTCCTACGCATCCCTTTAACTATGCGGTCATAGACAATGGTGGGAGCATGTCAACGGAACAGCTGACCTTTTGTCACGACTTTCGTTAACGTCCTAATAGAACTAATCCTATCGTCGATCTTCAGCTGGTTTGATTTCAAAATCGATATAGCTCGGTAGAAGACATTTGCTCTTGAGCACTTAATTTATATATAATAATTTTAAATTTACAGATCTTCATTTCATATATCTACATTTCCAACATTCTCAGGGAAATATAATATATGTTAATGATTCAAGGATTTTAAAGTTCATTAATATATCTTAATTTTTATTGTTATAGCTTTCACGGACAGACAGACATCTTTAATTTCAACTTTTGTAAATAGTATTTTTTCATACCATGATAGTGAAATTTTCTTCAGGTCACTCGCTTTCTGAATGTTTTCTATTACAGAATTATTTACCATCACCTACGGTAATGAACCCCTCTATCCAGTAAAGATACCTCTTCTACTTGATGAATCTAATATAATGGAATTCTGCTCTGAAGAGCTTAACCGGTTTGACGCAACTGGTTCGACTACCATCTTCCACAATTTAAACAAATCCATATCAGTGTGGCTTCACATCCTCAGCGTGCTAGATTAATGCTGCTTCGAAAATGATCCATAATTCAACATATTCAACTCTTTATAAGTTTTGAAAATAGATATTGACCTCAGAATATGTATGATACTCTGAAAATAATTATCTAATGTGATTTTAACAATCCATCAGCTTTCTTAGTAAAATTCATTAGCGCAATGGGGATGGTACTCTATCACTTCGAACTGCGGAGGAATGGTTTCGACGATTCAGGGCGGGTGAAAACGACACCATGGATAAGCCAGCTGGCGGAAGACCTGTGACGACGAATACCGATCAAATCATGGAAAACATCGAGTTAGACCGCCATGTGGATCTCGTGACATCTCCCAGGAAATGGGATTTAGTCAATAAACCATTTTAAACCATCTGCAGAAGCTGGATACACAAAAAAGCTTGATGTTTGGGTGCCGCATGATTTGACGCAAAAAACCTTCTGGACCGAATCAACGCCTGTGATATGCTGCTGACGGAACGAACTCTACCCATTTTTGAAGCGGATGGTGATTCGCGAAGAAAAAACGGTCGTGGTCGAAGGCCGGTGAATCGTCCCAAACTGTGTGTTTGGTGGGATTTGAAGGGAATCAGCCACTATGAGCTGCTACCATATGGCCAGACGCTTAATTGCACCATCTAATGCAATCAACTGGACCGCTTGAAGCAGGCGACCGACCAGAAGCGTCCAGAATTGGCCAACAGGAAGGGTGTAGTGTTCCACCAGAACAGCGCCGGACCACACACTTCGTTGATGACTCGTCAGAAACTACGGGAGCTCGAATGGGAGGTTTTATCGCATCCACCATATATGGCGAACGCCCTTGGTGGTGTGAAAAATGGCTGTCCGAGTTCTTCGCAAATAAGGAAGCCCCCTTCTACGTGGGAGTATTATGATGTTGGCGTCTAGATGGAAACAGATTATCGAACTAAACGGCGCATATTTCAACTAAACTAAAACCGAGCACTGTAACACTTTTTATAAAGCAATGAATAAAGAGCAAAAAAGCGGAAGTCATAACAAAAAATATTTGAAAAGCTTGTGTTAGTGCGATAATTCGAAAGGTGCTGGTCTTCACTAGAAAATAAAGTACATAAATATGTTGCCTCTTTTAGGTTTGGTTATTACTGGTATTTTTCAATTCAATAATGAGAAACTTTTAAAAAATTGTAGTTGGCTTTACTAATGATTTTTACCAAGTACATCTACACCAAAAAAGTATTTTAATATCCCCCCTCATGAGTGTATAATACTTTCAGAAACCCATACTAGTAATTAACACGCTTCACATACAATTTACGTAAGTAGTTTAAGCCACTTTAAGACCCGCTAGTAAGTCGCTCAAGTGACGTATACTACTTCATATTTGCGTGTCAAGCCAATAAAGACCACCACAACTCCAAGTGACATCTACTTTTCGCAAATACGATGTACACACACATACACACCCCAACATGAGTACTCGCTGAAAGTCAAAATTTATGCGTGAAACTTTACATTAAACTCGGTAAACAATCTGTGCATGCTGCGTTAAAAGCGCAAGAAACAACGACAACAACAACAACAATGCGTAATAAAGGCATGACAGCAAAAAAAGAGGCGCAAACAAACACTGAATAAAAAGCGTAAAAACGCACTGTGCAAATGCAAATGAAAGCCATAGGGGTGCCAAAAGAAAATAAATATTTTACTTTGTGTCATACAAGCTGGGGGTGATACATACGAGTATGTATGTACATATGTATGTGTGTATGCTGAAATGGATATGGGCAAGTAAACATGTGAGCGTCGCTTACATACAACCCACTTACATACATACATGTTAGGTTTGTTGTTGTATGTATATATGTATATATTTTGTTCATGTGTGTGCATATTCGCATATTTGCATATGTGTTGACGTATCCCTTTGCTTAATTTGTATGTGTGCGTGTGTGTGTGTGTTGTTGAGCGCCAGCGCTTGTAATAAGTTGAAGTTTTAATTACATTATGAAACAGACACCAGCATATTTTTGTGGCAAATTAACAATGACGTTTTGCGCTGCTGAGATAGAGGCTCCAAGTAGCAGCTACTCTGCGTGTACGCGAGTTTGGCGGTGTGTTTGCAAAAATATACTTCCGCACACCCGTATATATACATACCTATGAGTCTAACTATGTTTCCATTTAAACGAATGTTTATCATATTTAAATACATAGGAAGTCAACGGGTGATGACAAGCTGAATAAGTAATATGAATATGTACGTATACAGTTTACGACAAAATTATGCATACCCTATGAATGTAAACACCAAAATTATTATATCCTTGAAGCAGTGAAATTTATCGCTTTGATTGTTTTTCTTTTTTCTGAAAAAGACAAATATTTAATAACGAAAAAATTATGGATACCCATATATATTATCAAGTTAGCTTCTAAATAGAGCTGCAATATTTATTGTTCAGTGTTAGTTACAGTCAAAAGACTTTGAGACATGCTGTCTACCGGGTTCAGAAAAAGTGATTGTGGTATGTTTTCACAGGAGACCTTCAATCATTTTAAAATGTCTCATTTATTGGGGCTACAAGAATATCGGTCCGTAGGACTCTCCCGTCATTTGCCTTCGATTTGATAGACCACTGTAGCTACAGCAACCCCAAAGTGAAACATTTCCTCCTCCGATCTTAATGATGCCTTGGATGTACCTTCTATAAAGCCTCTCATAACTATTTTGTCAAACTTTTTGACTGCCTTTCATATTATTTAGTATTTTCCAAAAAGTAAAGTAGTATGTTCAATTTTATTTTAGTTGAACTCTTGGAAGAAATATTCAAATAATAGTTAGATAAATGTGTTGGGGTATTCGTAGTTTTGTCGGGTACCGTTTAAGTATGTCTAGGTGTTATTTGGCAAATAGAGTGCTTGATAACTATAAGCTACCTCTGAGTACTTGATGGATTTTATGAAAACCCATTTGTTCCAAATTTTGCATTACACAAGTATGTCTTGACATTTACTGATGTGAATCATTTTGGAGATGTGCTTTCATTGAAATTGTATTCACGACCCACTTGGTTTCATTTCAGGATTCTAACTTACATTTTAAGGGCTTCACGGCTTCAAAGAATCGATTAATAAAATTCGACAATATATGTATCTAGATTATTGTCCCATAAATTCGAGTAATAGTTTTGGAGATACAGATTGAAGAAGTTGCGCACTTCATGGTAGCTTTATTGTTGTCACATTTATTCGGTTTAAAATTTACAACAACTTGGACGAAGGAACTTAGAACTATTTAAAAAACAAAAATTACGCTAATTTTTGGCAATTTTTTCATAAAACCTTTGACAAAAATTAAATTTCCATTTTTTTCTCCTTTATCCAAGTTTTAGTTTAAATTCATAATTAAACACCGATTTTTTATATTCACTTCAGATATACAGCTGCTGGAGTTATGCTGTCAACGTTGAAGTATATTTACCCGAAATGATGTCATAATGACAAAGCTTTTAATATTTTTCTTGAAAAATTTCAGTAATCCCTCATGAAACGTAACCTCTTGAGTTCCGTTTTTATTTTCTTGTCTTAATATTCAGTCAACAGAACTGAGGTTAGAACTGCGGCCATCTGGTTTATTATTTTACAAAAGGAGTCAACTGGATTACACTGATAAGAGTGTCTTCTATGCCTTTAGTTTTGTATTATATTTAAAGACTAAAAAATGAGCCGACAGGACCTGGTGAAATAGATTGCCCACCACAGTCTAAACGAAAACACTCAATCTGGAAGGAAATTAATGCTGTGAAGTAAAGCTGGTCTCCTCGATTGCGAGTGTCGACTGGCATTAGATAATTGACTATTGTAAGTGTCGATCAACCGCTCAACCATCGATTGTGAATGCTTTTCAACCGCTCATTTTGAGACAGCCATTTTTCAATCGTTAGAACATTTATGAATTTTGTGGGTCAAGTTACAAAATATAAACGACTGGAGTCTATTCTACTGCCAGTCGAAACTCGCAATAGGGGGGATTGAATGACAAGTCGTACGAAATATTTTGAAAAAATATTTGAAATAAATTACATATTTTATAACTAGAGTAGCTATCTTATTCAGCTTAGTTTGTCCTACAAAAACAAAGCGCAAACCGGATTGGGAATAATTTAGGGTTAATGGAATCTTTGGAGCGACATTTAAATAGAGATCTTACGATAATCTTCAATTTCGGTGGTAATGAAAGATTTTTAGAGAATAATCGCTGAAGGACCGTGTTAATATTAGGTTTAAAATTCTTTCTTATTATCATAAATAAAATTTTATAATGATTTTTCGAATTCAATTTTGCCAAAATCAAGTTCCACAGTAATTTATTTATTAATTAATACGCCTGAAGTTTGTACGAAACATATTTAGATAAAACCTTTAAGCGTTAATAAAATCTGAGTTGTTCTTCTTCAAATATACACAAAAAAATGAATATATATATATATATATAACTAATTCACAGAAAAACTTATTGTACCATGGCGTATACGTAACTTTAAAATTTTCACTGCACTAGTCATTCGGAGTCTCTTAATTACTTGTGTTATTATGCCGGAAAATGTTTTATGCATTAAATAACTTTCGATATTATAACATACAGGGTACTTCACCTCACCAAAGCTATTATAGGAAAATTTAAATTTTCTGCTTTTGCAGCGCAGAAACTTCTGCCAGACAGCTATCCCGCAGTGCCACAGCTCCAATGTGTAAATGAAACCGCAATAAAAATCAGGCCTAGCGGTTACACCTATACATGCAACGGCAATTCTCACGCAAATTTACATTTTTTGTGCGTTTAGAATTTTTTCGAATTTGATTTGCAATGCTTTTAGCGAACACCGTTATCCTTTTGTAATTTATGGGATTTTTAAACACTACTCCCGCTTCTCAACTGTTTTTTTTTTGTTTTGTGTTTTAGTTTGTGTAATTGGGGCACTTACAGCAATAATTCAAGGTGTCAAATGCAGTCGAGTTACATTTACATGGTTGCTTAGTGGTGAGTGAGTCGCTTACTGTTTGCGTGAAAGCTTAAGCTTATGGGTGGCAAATGGACGCGTTGAAAGTTGGGAACTTAATTAAAAAAACAGACGTACGCTATTGTTTGAACCTCGTTAACTTAATCATTTCAACTGCAAGGTATATAGGTTTGGTCTGAGTAAGTACAATTTAAGAAACTAGTACTATATACTAAGGATTTGAAAGTGATTGTAACCATAGTCTTAATAAATAAGTAAATGAAATAAAAATGGAGAGAATCATCAATAGCAACCTTTCGACCACAAAGCAAGAAAGAATACTTGATTTGATAAAAAGAAAAAAATAAATAAATATTGAACCCCACTTATATCCTTCAATATCAAAAGCATAGTTGATACGTTTACTACTTTCACTAGTTTTCTTGAGTTCCTTTAGCGCCCACCAGCGGGAGTGTATGGTTTAGCTACTAACCATACTAAAATAATTATGGTTTCGAGCTCCAAAGAGTTTTGAAGTAATCGAATGGTCCCTGTAGGAAATATAGGTTCGTTGGACCGGCATAATAGAAGCAGTTACGAAAATACCGGAAAACAAATGGACGCAGAATGAAGTGACTTTCAACTG
Organism: Zeugodacus cucurbitae; assembly: GCF_028554725.1. Taxonomy (NCBI): domain Eukaryota; kingdom Metazoa; phylum Arthropoda; class Insecta; order Diptera; family Tephritidae; genus Zeugodacus; species Zeugodacus cucurbitae. The sequence continues at coordinate 24,403,013 of NC_071668.1, forward strand.
AGCAGCTTAAACATTCATTTTGTTTTACTTGTACCAACACAATTGAATTTATGTAGATCGCTTGTACCTGATTTTATCGATCGTTTTTGTTTGTATGCCAATGATAATTCTCGAAACCTTTTTTCCTTTATCCTATACTGGTGGGGTACACCTTCAGGACCCTTAATCGTCTATGATCGTCGGCGCTCGCTTTGTCAATCTCTGTTACGTGAGACCACTCTCCTTATTTCGTCTTCGCATGTGCGGATTGCGTATTTAAATGCCTTCCCTTTTACTATGAAGCACTCGAAATTTTCGTGAAATACTGATCGAGAAAAAATTGTATATTTGAAGAATGCTTTTGTGCGAAAAAAGTTCGGAAATTCCATCTTTATATCTTCTTCTTCGAGAAGTTAAATGGCGATGCAATTTTGGTACGTTCATTTCATAATAAGTATTTTTTTAACAATTGAAAAGCAACAACAAGTTCAGTCCTTCTACTTGGCGTTTGGAACAAGACATCTTCGAGATAGATTTGTTTCTATTATCAATGTAGGGTGTCTTATTATTAGTAGGATCTCTAAAACCGGTGAATAAAATTTCTCTCGAGAATATTTATTCTTTAATCATGTTTTCCGAAACATTTTTAATTCCTTTCCGATGAATTGCTGCATATTTCCTGGACATCGTGCAGGCAATGCTATGATTCTGAGTATACTATTTTCATAAAAAAACCTCAAAAAAGCTATTAGTTATCCATATCCGATTAAATTGATCCCATGTTTAGAAATCTTACTTTTTTATATTCAGGTAGGTCAATTTTGTTTTTGTGTAATAAATATGACCATGATCCATCTAAGAAATCTAATATTTCGTTAATTTTCAGAATAATATGTGTTTTGCTCTTCAAAGAACGGTCTTGTAACCGACATACATTTTCGAAACCTTAAATAGTAACTTCAATTCTCTCCTTTAGCATTGGTATATTGACTTCGTTATTCAAAATTATAATCAAATACATTTTAATTAAATTCTCGCAATGACTTTTTCACTATTTTTTCATGGACTTCGTACTTTGTTCACCTCTACAAAAGTGAAAACCATATTTGGCGCTTACGTGCTTGTTTTCATTGCCACATATTTATACTGACGGACATTAAATATAAATTGCAGACCAACAGTTCAAGACGCTTGATGCGGAACATAAAATGTTTGGTACAATAAAATCTTTTCAGCTTAAATAAACTTCCGGTGAACTCTGGCGCTGCCACTGATACTCAAACACTGGAAAGGTAAGTGATATGCACTATAAACAAACAACAGTGCAACAGTAGCAACGGTCATGAATACACACACATACACACTAACATGGACATATGCACGGTTTGCGAAGAACAATATTCACAAAAATATTCCGCACTTTTGTTGCCAGAGCCAGCGAATGGCAAAGAGCAAACAGCTAGCCGCGGGCTGTCCACTGCACAGTGAGAGCCATGTAAGGATAATAGCATCGTACTCGAGCGTACATCAAATCCTTCAAGCTGCGCTTGGCTGTTGGTTGCACTTGTAAATCCAAGTGGTAAATAAAACACGAGGCAACGCGCAATGCGGCGCTACATTCGCAACCGTACGCTGTCACTGTCTTTCTCACTCTCCCCGCTGGTCTCTCTATGCCCTTTTGGTGGCGTTGTAAGCGACTGAAATTAATGAAAGCAATAAAACAAGCATTGATCCGTGGTGTGTGCGAAGCGTAACGTTACACCGGTAGTACGCCACTGTATCTTCCCTTGTTCCTGTTCGCTGCAGCTGCATTATTGCAAACTATATGCATCACTACGCACCACCAGTGTAGATGTATGTATACTCGTAATATATATGTATATATACAACGAATTCTTGAGTGCCCTACAGAGATGTGTACTAGTACGACTCCAGTGATCACTACTTGAACCCTTTCCCGTTCTTTTCTCCGCCAGCAGTTGGCGAATTTGTGGTTAAAATGTTTCAAAAAGTGATTTAGTGTTCAGTTCAGTTGAACAGCGGCCAAATTTTGAACGAATTTGTTATAGTTCCTGAATTGTGATCAGTTGTCGCTTCTCTGCTGGGTAGCACAAATTTCTCTTTGTGAATGTTTGTTCGCCTTTGTGTACTTTGTCGAAGCTTACCGCGAAGAAATATTTAGCGCTATCCTTACGGATACGTGTGATTGCTGCCACAATCGGTTTTCCGTAAAGAGAACATGATATTACGAAGCGCAGTTTATAATATAGAAACATATATCTATGTATACATATACCTGAAATGATAAAATTAATTTTAAAATTTCCAAACTGAAATAGCAAATAGTTAAAGAAAATAATTTGCTTAAAGGGCTTTCAAAATCAACTCTGTTTGAACACCGCTCTCCTGCCAATGAATATGTATGTATGTGATTGCAACAAAGGGTTATCTAGTTAAATACAATACTCCTCTCTATGACAGAAAAAATGAAAAACTTGGATATATTTATAACCTCATAAATTTGTATAACATCTTGCTAATGTATCTTGATTTCATTATACGTTTCTAGTTTGATTTACATTGGGTAAGAGAGTTAATTTGACTATATCAAATTAAGATATTTCTTCAATATTTGTTTATTTATTGAATCTGCTCTTTGGAGCCTAACAAAAAGTTATCAAATCTTAATTCTAATTAAAACTAGACAAGCTCAACCAAGTGATTGAGTTGTTTTGGTGAAACGTTGCTCATCAGTGTGCTGGCATATCTGTTCGTTTTAGACGTGATTGATTGCAAGAATGTACTAAAGCGTTAGCCAATGGGTTTGGATGATCTTGGAGTTTGGATATATATTTGTGTCTGCTGTTCTCTACTTCTTTCTTTACCATGAGAATACCAAGATCTTTATGGATATTTTCATTACGCATGCACCATGGTGAGCACGTGATTGTTCGAAGCATTTTTGATTGACATCTCTGAATTATATGAATGTTGGTTTCACAGGTCGTACCCCACAGTTGAATGCCGTACATCCAAATCGGTTTTATGATCGTGTTATATAACAGATCTTTGTTGTCTAGGCTAAGTTTTGATTTTTTGTTTAGAAGCCAATTTAAATGTGCTGCTTTTATCTTCATGCAGGTTATTTTGCTCGATATGTGTTTTCTCCACGTGAGCCTTCTATCTAAGTGAATACCAAGATATGTTACTTCATTCGATTGAGGCACTAGAATATTGTTCATTTTTACTGCCGGGCACGTTTTTGGTCTTAGGGAAAATGTAACTTGCTTGCACTTTTGTTCATTTACATTTATACGCCAGTTGGCTAGCCATTCTTCGATAAAAATCAAATGATCTTCTAATACTCTTGATGCTATAATTGGGCATTTGTTTCGGCTCACTAGAGCTGTGTCATCCGCAAAAGTTGATGTCAAAATATTACTAGCTGTTGAAGGTCTGCTGTATATATTATGTATAGAGTTGGCCCCAAAACACTGCCCTGCTGTACACCAGCTCTTATTGGTCGTTCTTCAGATATGAAGTCTCCTACTTTGACAGTAAATTTTATATTTTTTAAATAAGACTCCAAGGTTTTATGCATTTCGAGTGGTAAGCTTTTTTTAATCTTATATAAAAGCCTGTCATGCCACACTTTATCGAACGCCTGAGCCACATCTAGAAATATAGCAGAACAGTACTCTCTATACTCGAACGCCCTTCTGATTTCGTTAGTAATTCTATTTACTTGTTCTACAGTGCCATGTTTTGCACGAAAACCGAATTGGTGCGTTGGTATTACATTATTTTCATGGAGGAAAGGAGACATCTTTGATAGTAACAAGGAGCCATCTTTGATAGTAACACTTTTTCAAATATTTTAGAAAGCCAGGGTAGAAGACTGATTGGTCTGTATGAAGACGGCTGTGTCAAGTCTTTCCCTGGTTTGTCTATCATGATGATCTGCGACTTTTCCATGAAATTGGATAGTAACCGAAACTGAGAATAGCGTTAAAGAGCAAGGAGAGCACTGTTAAAGCAATATTTGGTAACTCAATTAGCATTTTTGGAGTAATTTTATCGTGTCCTGCCGACTTTTTTGGATTCAGCTCTTTTATGATTTTAATAATTCCAGAAGATGACGTTTGATATTACTAATAGTAATCTTTCCCGAAATTTCGGTAATATAATAACCTCAGGGAAACTGAATTTCCAGAAGTAGTTGAGCACAGAAATATGTGTATAAATACTCGTATATATATATGCCTCATAGGTATTATACCATTTTCTAGAATGATTCTATTGCAGGCTCCATAAATTAATAAACTATTAACTTTTACAAACTTCGTTGTTGTTTTCTTTTTGATGGTGGCCGTTTGATTTGAAAGAAGAAAATGTCCTTTTATATTCTCGCAACTAAGTTGCTAAAGCGTATTATAGTTTTGTTCACATAACGGTTGTTTGTCAGTCATAAAACTAAAACTACCTAGACTTACATATATATCCAAAAGTGATCAGGGTGACGTGTAGAGTTGAAATTAGGATATCTATCTGTCCGTCCGTCTGTGCAAGGTGTAACTTGAGTAAATTTGATACACGTGTTCCTTGGCACCATAAGAAGAAGCTGATTTTGTAGATGGGCGAAATCGGACCACTGCCACGCCCACAACTAAGCCATATACAAAGTTAGGAAAATAAAATTTGGTACAGAAGATCACACTATAGAGGGGCATATATGATGAAATTTTTGTGGGAAAGTGGGCGTGGCCCCGCTCCTACTAAGTTTTTTGTACATATCTCGTAAACTACTACAACTATATCACCCAAACTGTAAAGTTATCGGCTGCTTTCTCATACAGTCTAAAAATAACGGAAATCGGGTACATATATCTACGGGTATGCCACTGAACTCATGAAACTGAGTCAGTATATAATATTTAAATGCTTATCGTAACATTCCACAAATTCTTTTTTATAAAAAAATGCTTGTGAGTGCTATATGTATAAATAAGAAGATATATTATATAAAGAAGTATTCAGCTTAATTCACTTTAATCCATACTTAAAGCTAGTTAGTTTCATTTCGACGTCCAAAGAGTTCGCGCAATTCGGGGGAAAATGTCTCGCTTTGTTTTCTTTATTTTGGTGAATTATTTTTTAATTTTGCAAATTAAATTTGGATTTGGCCATAGTAATGATACGACTACAGTGTGCGATTGCAACTGTTTTGTGCAAATAGAAGCCGTTAATGATGATCTCGACGAAGTTTAGCGAAAATATAATCGACACAAAAACTTCGAATGTGGAACAGCAGTTAACTGCAAATCGGTAAAAATTACTAACTACTCCTGAAACTCTTAAAAGTGCTATAGTTTATTAGTTGCATATACATAGTTACGGTGTAGTACTCATAGTTAATAACTGCTTATTTCAGAGCAATAAATCCATCGAGTTGTATGGAAGCAGCCGCTAACAGTTTGAAGAGTGGCGTCTATAAAATTAAGCTCGAAATGATGAATATCATCGAATTGGAGGTATTTTGCGAAGATGTGGGAGACGGAGGCTGGACAGTTATTCAACGTCGTGAAAGTGGCTCCGTGAATTTTACTAGAAATTGGCATGACTATAAGAAGGGATTTGGTGATTTAACGGGAAACTATTGGATCGGTTTGGAAAAACTGCATGCGCTCACCAGCAGCGTGAACATGAGTTGTATATTCAACTGAAAAGGCGTAATGGCGAAAAATACTATGCAAAATATTCAGTGTTCCTTATAGATGCTGAATCAGAGAGCTACACATTAAAGAAATTGGGTAATTATAGCGGAAATGCTGGTGATTCCTTAACACAACATTTGGGAAAGAAGTTTTGAACATATGATCGTGATAATGAAAATGCGGAAAGCAATTGTGCAGCGGAATTTGAAGGCGCTTGGTGGTTTGACAGTTGTTATCACAGATAAAAACATTTTCCGTTTGATAAAAATACAGCGTTTGCGATCTATATTTTTTATTTTCAGTCACCTAAATGGGGTCTACAATGGTGATCATTTCGGCGTGATTTGGATAAAAATAGGAAGAAATGAATCTTTAGTTTTTACGCAGATGATGATTCGACCAACTTTAAACGGTTTTAGATGGCTGGCGTTGAGCAATTTAAATCCAAATGAATAAGAAAAAGTTATATTTTAAATCTTTATGCTAAAACTATCTGACTTCGATCAGACTTTAATGTTGTTATTTACAGAATCAAAGATATTTTTTATACTCTCGCAACAAATGTTGCTAAAGAGAGTATTATAGTTTTGTTCACATAACGGTTGTTTGTAACACCCAAAACTAAACGAGTTAGATATAGGGTTATATATACCAAAGTGATCAGGGTGAAGAGTGGAGTTCAAATCCGAATGTCTGTCTGTCCGTCCGTCCGTCCGTCCGTCTGTGCAAGCTGTAACTTGAGTAAAAATTAAGATATCTTGATGAAACTTGGCACACTTATTTCTTGGCACCATAGGAAGGTTGCTTTCGAAAATGAGCAAAAGCGGACCACTGCCACGCCCACAATATGGCGAAAACCGAAAACACATAAAGTGCCATAACTAAGCCATAAATAAAGCTATGGAAATAAAATTTGGTATGAAGGATCGCACTATGAAGGGGCATATTTGGATGTAATTTTTTTGGGGAAGTGGGCGTGGCCCCGCCCCCTACTAAGTTTTTTGTACATATATCGCAAACCAATAGAGCTATATAAACCAAACTTTCTGCAGTCGTTTTTTTTAGCCATTTCCTAAAACAGTCCATAAATGAAAGAAATCGGATAATAACCACGCCCACCTCTCATACAAAAGTTAGGTTGAAAATTACTAAAAGTGGGTTAACTCACTAACGAAAAATGCCAGAAACACTAAAATTTACACAAGAAATGGCAGATGGAAGCTGCACTCAGTTTTTTTTACAAAATGGAAAATGGGCGTGGCGTCGCCCACTTATGGGTCAAAAACCATATCTCAGGAACTACTAGACCGATTTCAATGAAACTTGGTTTGTAATAGTTTCCTTACATCCCAATGGTATGTTGTGAAAATAGGCCAAATCGCTTTACATCCACGCCTACTTCCTATTTACCAGAACTTTGAAAACAATCTGAATCGTTTACTTTACAATATATAAAGTAAGTACTAGTGAAGATATCGGTGCAGAACTTTGCACAAATTCTATGTTAATAGTGTGACAGCCCCATTCTAAAAATCGCCGAAATCGGACCATAGGTTTTAAGGCCCCATATAGCGAACACGAGGACCTCGGTGCTTCTAACCTAATATTATGGTTTCCAACTTTCAATGGACTTTATACAATATATATGACGAATATGTGGGTCAAATTGTGTATTATATAATATAAATAAAGTTAAATAAATAAATTGCGAGAGTATAAAATGTTCGCTTTCACCCGAACTAAGCCCTTCCTTACTTGTTTTCTAATAAATATATTACACTTTTAATGGCCAAATAATGAAGGATTTATTTAGCACATTTAGAATACATCGAATTAGTTCAAATAAGCACTGTGTTGTTCGATAACTTATTGTCAGTGTGAAGATTTATAACGCAAAACTTATTGAAATCCTCGCTCGTAGCTTGTGGCGGATCACTATAGGTTTGTGTAACCTGACGTTGTCATGATGGAACACTTGCTACTTGTTGGCTGGTCCGAATTAAGACTTTGGCTGTAGGGGAGCAGAACATAGGAATTGATTGAAATGATGTTTTAAGGAATCACCAACATTTCCGCTATTATTACCCAATTTCTTCAAAGTGTAGCTCTGTGATTCAGCCCCTATAAGGAACTCTGCATATTTTTCGCCATTACGCCTTTCCAGTTGAATAAACAACTCCTGTTCCCAGCTCCTGGTTAGCGCGTGTAGTTTTTCCAAACCGATCCAATAGTTTCCGCTTAAATCACCAAATCCCTGCTTATAGTCATTCCAATCTCTAGTAAAATTCACTAAGCCACTTTGACGCCGTTGAATAACTAACCATCTCCCAAAATCGACGTCTTCGTCACAAAATACCTCCAAGTCGATGATATTCATCTTTTCGAGTTTGATTTTATAGACGCCACTCTTCAAGCCGTTAAAAGTTGCTTCCATACAACCCGATCGGTTTGTTGCCCTAAAATAAACAGTTAATAACTGTGAGTCTATACTACATAACTATGTATAGGCGATTAATAAACTTTAACATATAGCAAATAGTTAACCGAATTTACCGAATTGCAGTTAACTGCTGTTCGATGTTATCCGTGCTCTTTTTCACATCTGCTAGAGCTGTCATGATTTTTTTAACGGCATCTAGTTGCACATCATAGTGGTAATCACACACTGTACTTGTATCATTACTCTGACCAAATCCAAATATAATTTGCAAAATTATAAAATAATTCACCAAAATAAAGAAAACAAAGCGAGATATTTTTTGATCGAGGTATGCGAACTCTTTCGATGTTGAATTGAAAATAACAAATTTTAAGTATGGATTAAAGTGAAATAAGCTGTATACTTCTTTATATATCTTCTTATTTATACTTGCACTCACAAGCAGTTTTTTATAAAAAAGAATTTGTGGAATGTTACGATAAGCATTTCAATATTATGTGCTGACTAAGATTCATGAGTTCTGTGACATCCCGTAGATATACGTATGTACATCGTCGAAAGCTTTTCTCAAAGAAGTGCATTCAATTAAATAAAAATATCTCACATTAAAAAGGGAATTTTTTTTCAAATATTTTCAATGTATTCAAAGACAGCGAACCCTGTATACACACTTGTACTTTGTGGTACCAGCAAGAATTCTTTAATAACAAGTAAGGAAAGGCTAAGTTCAGGTGCAATCGAACATTTTATACGCGGAATCAGTCTATTCATTATGAAATGACAAACCAAAATTAAAAAAAAAAACCAAACCAACTCATAAAAGAGAGCAACTCCGAAAAAGTATTGTCTTCAACGGCACGTTCAAAAAAATAGCCTTTATTAGATACATATGTATGTCCCTCATAGAATCTTGTGCCACGCATATTTGTTCAAAGAAATCTTTTGTTAAACTAATGTATTTATGGTAAAATACCATTACATATATATATTTGATGTGATATTGGAGCAGCTCATACCATATTGATAATCTATACGACTATTATAAAGGGAAAAGATTTGTATGTATGTTTGTAATGCATAAACTCAAAAACTACTGTGCCGATTTCAAAAATTCTTTCACCATTGGAAAGCTACATTCACCTCAAGTAACAAGGGCTATATATTTGCTAGAATCTCAACTTTCTGGAAATGGTTCCCAGTTGAGGGTATCAAAAAAACTCCGTGATGTAGAATCTGAAAATCGCTTGCAAGTCATTCTCTTCGCATCGCAATCACGTGCCAGAGAGTCGAGTAAAGAGCGCTCGCAGCTGTTTGTTTAAACCCGTGCGAAGCCGGAGCGGTCTGCTAGTATACTATATAGTGAGAACAATTGTATCTAATAAATGTGAAAACAATTTTTTACATATTACTTCATAAATAAGTACATAAGTTTCATAAGAACATGTTCATGTTTCATTATTGTTTGTAACGAATTTTGCGTTCAATAACTCCCAATATTGTAACGAAAATTGCACCAGAACAAACTAGAATTGACAGTCGAAATCGATAACTTTCCAGATTTACCCAGACAACGATATTCGTAGAATGTTCGAGTGACGATGTATTGCCAACAATCGACTATATAAGGGCTGTCGGACTGGCATCAACACACAGTTCTAATAAGAGAGTTGCCGAGTAAGGACAATTCTAAAGAGAGAGTTGTAAGGTAAGTTATAAGGATTTAGAAATAAAGATTAGTGTATAGCCATTAAAGTGTGACTTTTATTTGACAATCCACTGATCGAACTCAGGGTAGAGTTTCAGCGTAAACGACAGATTTTGGAAATCCGTTACAATATCTTTAACAATATATTGGATGATATTAAAGTGGAATAGAAACATTTAGACGGATAGCTGTCAACTCTCAACCCACTTGTCAAATAAACACCCGTGTTTGACATTTATGCCCAGTATACTTTGAAAAAGATACGAGATCACGCAACTGCGTTCGTTCTGCAAAAAACTCTGTTAAATTAACATTAGGACTGAGGAATATTTCTGTCTTAACCGATACGTGAATAAGCGAATTGCCATATATGGAGAGTAAAGTATTCTGGAAAGTGAGCTTTTGGTGACAAAACCATAATGAGAAATAGGTATGACCAACTATGAACACGTATTTCACACCGTTATAATGCTTGTTTGGTGCCACGACAAATTAATTATTAATGATAAAGATAGCCAAGAATTAATTATAAAACAATCTTCAGCAACTTATTGACACGACCAGTCTAGCTATACTGAAGAAAGCTACGCAAAATTGTAACTATCAGAATTCTGTTTATACAATATTGTGACAAAATTTGCCTTTTTTGTGTGTAATAGAAGTGTATATCTCTTAAGGGAGGCATCTTTTATTACGCTAGTTTTGCATATATTGGTATTTGAAGTAACAGTTATAGTGTTTAAGGAAAACAGACGAGTTTAACAACATAATTAGTCATACCTTTACGAGCTTTAGCTCTGAGTGCTTACTGTAAAAATAAAATAGAGAGAGTACCCAAATTTGAATGAAAGCTCTGTGTAACTTCACTTAAGCGTACTATGAATTATAGATCAAAAGTTAGAGCGAACCCAAATAAATACGATCCCTTAAAGCTGCCATAGGCATCAAGCATTCTTTTTGGGCAGCAACACCTGCGTAAGTTATTTTATTGCGAAATTTGAAAATTTATACCAATACAAATGTGCAATTGTACATATTTGCTGGCGAAAACAATCATTGAAACGTGTTTCGAAAACGTTTGTTCCAAATTTAATGGGGCGTAACACATTGCATTGCCATTTTACTGTCACTTGACGCTTATAACAATAAATAACAATTTTATAAATCAACAACGAGCAAAGCGAAAAACGAAAATATGGAAGTTGGTGAATGTGAGAAAATGTGCAATAAAAATTCGTGTGTAAAAATGTATGTACGCATGCGAATTCGAATGAAGAAGTAAGCAAAGAAAGCAAAGAAAGAAAACAAAATGCTAGCTTTATTCATGGCCTAAACTTTGCTGCTTGCAACCGACACGTTATGGCTTGTGCGGAGGGGGTGTGTGAAGGTAAGTACTTGTTCAAGTGTCTTTCGGAAGTTCAGGGACAAAATGTAACTTTCTTATTTTGATTGAAAGATAAATCGAATTTATGAATTTATTATGAAAATATAACAGCAGCAATTTCGCACAAAATTATTTATTCATGGTGTGTGCACGCAACTGTTGACGCTGCCGCTGCCTCCCCTCCCCCTCCGCCACCTGCGTCCCGTAACAATTCACTGTCTGTGTGCCTTCGTAATTGAAGTACATACCTTGCTATTGTTGTTGTTGCTGTTGTTTCTTGTTTGGCTGTTTGTTCATTGTTGTTGACTGGCTCTTATAGCTGTTGTTGCCGTTGTTGATGTTGTTACATATTTGACAAGCACTCGACTGAAGGGTCGAGCTTTTTTCAACGAAATTGTTTCCCTCCATTCAGTAGATTGCTTTGAAGAGTGGTGTGCGCGCAACCTTAAGTTGCTTACTTTCTGCCGAAAGCATGAGATTATGTCTTTAGGAAAATATGTTGTTTATTATAGCTATGCTACCATGTTTTGGCTGTAAGCAGTATGTTGTAGTTAAATTAAGTCAAGGCTTGACTCTGCTTGTCGACAAGACAAGTGTTGGTGGCCTATATAACACTAGAATTCAAAATATATAAATTATTTACCGATAATTTCTTTACCTGAGACTTAGATGCTGTTCGAGATTCCTCGCACTGATGTTTGGCAAGTGTCTTCCATTCAAATTCGTAACTCAAAACATTTCAAAGACGAACTCCCGCTGTCAGACGTCTTTGTAGGTGATGCATCAAAATTCCGTCTACTTTAGCCGAGTCCGAAGACTGCATGCGAACTTATAAGCGTCATATATGGCAATGACAATATTGATATTGAGCTGAGAATTCCTTGCCTTCATGTATTACTTTAGATTTAATTTTGTTTCTTAGAAGTAAACCCTCATTGACATGAACAATAACAATAATCTAAGGTTTCTTAAATTCCGGTCGTCACTCTGGACCGCAATGTTAGATCAAAATTTTATATAAGCTTTAATTAACCATCAATTTCTTATTGGTAAGAATGTAGTTAAGAACTCAGTTTGGAAAGCATTTAATATATCATTATGAAACAGTAAAAACAATATGTTATTGACTAAATTTTTATGCCCTTCTTTTTAATCAATTTGTCGAGTTCTTCATTTTTATTTTTTATTTCCGAAGAGAAGAGTTCAGCAAATCAGTTATCATTAAAATCCGTCTAGTTGTTCTTGATTCATATATGGTGTAACTTCGGAAATCACAATGACATGCCTTGGATCTTTCTCGTTACATCTTACCGGTTAAAGCCTTTGAAAGAACTAATTGTGGATCAAACATGAAAACATAGGTTGATTGTAGAATATTAGTTAATACAGATTGCTAAAGTTTGAGGTCATTAATATTCCAGAGATATTCAGAGAGAGAGAGAGAGGGAGAATGAGAACGCGAGCGAAAAAGAGATAAAATATGCACTTCTGAACGATATTATATTTAATAACCAGAGAAAATGTCGACGTCTAGTTGCATCTAAGTATAGAGTACGCATCAGCATGTATTTTACTTGTAGCTATAAGTATATTCTTACTGTTGTATTACAAAAATATGTATTTCATTTCTCAACTCGTAACAGTTTCTACAATTTGGACAGTCAGCTGCCAACTGACAGAAATTAATTATAAGGATGACTCACGAAAGCTATTAATTATAATTATTTGCTTTTCAAATGAGCCAAAGCTGTCGTCTCGCTATGGAACGTGTGTCTGTGTATTTGCATGTGCTTTGTGGCATAACTGATTGTCCTTCGCATTGAGTGGACCAGCTGTTGCAACAAAATCTCATTCTAGTACAATTGCAAATTGCAGCAACATGCAATCCACACACACTCGAAATATTCAGGCGCATCAGTGCACTGCAGTGGCATGCGTACTGGTTCTGGTACTGGTACAATTTCAACTAGCATTGGTAACAGTTAGTGGACGTTTAAACATATACCATATTAAATTATGAATTGGAGAATTAGTATTCGCAAGGTTTCGTACGCAGCGTCTGTTTCTTTTTCTCCAATACTCTAAAAGTGATTTGCTGAGATAAGAAATATCTTTAGTCTCTCTTATTGACTAAGTGCCGAGAGAAGATTTCGTTCTGCTAGTTCGAGTCACGATGTGATAGATCTAGATATTGAATAATAAAGATTTTTTCAAAGCGCGTGACAAAAGGGCATCACACTCTCCAACTCGTCCGTTACTTGAACTCAAAAAAACTTAGCCCCGAACTAGTTTTGTGCTCCCCTAAAATACCACTTCGGGCTAGTCAACTTCACCAGAGGGAACAAATACTAATGTACTAATACTACGAGCATCTTGCTGGCCACTTGGCTGTCGGGCTATTTGACAAGATGCCTGACAGATTCTTCAACTGAGTTGATTTTCAGTGGCTGCTGTGCCATTTATTGTGTGGCGGCGCACTCATGCACTCGTGTCAAGGAGCAAATGTTGACAACTTAAATAGAGCAGCAACCGAATGACAACACAACTAAAGCAGTAAGCAGTATAAGAACAAGAAGAAGATGTTGTAGAGAACTGGAAAATGTCAAAATGGCTAAAGCAATGACTGCAATGGCAACTAAAATACAAATACAACAACAATTACAAATACAAATACAAATGCGAATGCGATCAAATACAAACACTAATGCAACGCACTTACGAGTTTATTATATTTATATACAGACACACATACACTTATATATATATATATATATATATATATATATATATGCGAGTGCGTGTGCTGTTTGCATTAGTGTTGTATTTGCAGCTTGTTGCAAGCATGTTGCTGCATTCACTAGCAATTTTGCACTTTCTGTTTGCCTTGTGGTTGCTTTTAGCATTTACGGGCAACAACAACAGCTGCATCACTCTCCACAACGGCAAGTCAGACAATTTGTTGTTGCTCTTTTTTTTTTTGTACTCTCATTTATGTGTGCGTCAATTTGCAGTTTTTGTTGTTTGCACATTTGCTTGTTTGAGTTTACCGAGGCGCACCAAATAACAAAGGACTTTCGGTATAGTACTCCTTGAAAGACTCTTGCAGCGCCGTAGCTGGCTGAGTGGCTGTCTGCTGCTACGTTTGTTGTCGGTGTGCAGGCTGCCTGCCAGTCATCAGCGTCTTGAGTGAAAATCATTGCCTTCATGCTAGCGCATTCATCAGCATTTTAAATAAATTCAGTAGCTAACTTGTTTGTTTGTTGTCATTTCGGGGCATACGTAAGAGTATGAAAACACAAACATGCATTGTGGCTGAATAAATTGTGTGCAATTGCATATACTACTCAAGAATTAAGTTTAATTGAATTAAAAGTTGAGATATACAACACTTCTCGTGGCCATGCAGGCAAAGGAGGAAATGTTTTGCTCCACTCTCATATGTTAAACTTCACTCTGCCAAATAACTAATTTGAATGCCTAAATTAAGTCCTATTTTGTAGACTTATGACATATGAAATATATATATTAAGTTACAGTTAAATAATACTAACAGCAAAAAATCTATAAATTTTTCTTCAACTTCAAATAAGGTTTAAAGAATTTGCCAGACTATTGTGCAATATTGCCGCCGTTAATGACACTATAAGGTTACCAGTTTACGGCAGTGTCTTTCAAGCAGATGTGTCATTAAGCTGTCACTTTCATAGCGGGGAGCATTCACTCTGATATCAGAGCGGCAGAGCTGGCCTCTAACAGAACGCTCAAGACTAGTTAAGGAATGTTTAACTTAAATTACAGAGCCAATGAGGGCATACCTAGTCCAATCCCATCAGTTTGGGAACGAGCTACTGCTCTACTGTCCTCTTGTGTACTACCAGCATGTGTTCTGTGGATCTCACAAGAGTTCCTCAGGCTGTAATTAAAAACTAATACAAATTGATATTAACTGCTTCGAAAAATCCTTAGTGGATTCTAAGCGCTTGGTGAACCCGACATCACAAATCAATTTTAACAGTCAAAGTTGAATCTCCTGTGGCCAGCATTGAGGTCTAACCTAACCAAATGAATAAATTTCGATCCAAAATAAATATATTGGCGAACAATAGCCAATATTGCCACAATCTCGTCTTAGATTTGGTTTACATACATCTTTGAATGCAATTGTTACCAATGCAGCGTCTATAGGCTGGTTTCGCGTTCACAATTAATGCTAAAAAATCAGAGCTATTTTTATTCGGAGAAGAGTAGGAGAACCTTTAATATAAACAAGTAAGGAAGGGCTAAGTTCGGGTGTAACCGAACATTTTATACTCTCGCAATTTATTTATTTAACTTTATTTATACTATATAATACACAATTTGACCCACATATTCGTCATATATATTGTATAAAGTCCATTGAAAGTTGGAAACCATAATATTAGGTTAGAAGCACCGAGGTCCTCGTGTTCGATATATGGGGCCTTAAAAACCTATGGTGCGGTTTCGGCGATTTTTAGAATGGGGCTGCCACACTATTAACATAGTATTTGTGCAAAGTTCTGCACCCATATCTTCACTAGTGCTTACTTTATATATTGTAATGTAAACGAATCAGATCGTCTTCAAAGTTCTGGTATATAAGAAGTAGGCGTGGTTGTGAAGCGATTTGGCCTATTTTCACAACATATCATTGAGATGTAAGGAAACTATTACAAACCAAGTTTCATTGAAACCTGTCGAGTAGTTCCTGAGATATGGTTTTTGACCCATAAGTGGGCGACGCCACACCTATTTTCCATTTTGTAAAAAAATCTGAGTGCAGCTTTCATCTGCCATTTCTTATGTGAAATTTAGTGTTTCTGACGTTTTTCGCTAGTGAGTTAACCCACTTTTTGTAATTTTCAACCTAACTTTTGTATGGGAGGTGGGCGTGGTTATTATCCGATTTCTTTCATTTTTGGAATGTATTAGGAAGTGGCTAAAAAAAACGACTGCAGAAAGTTTGGTTTATATAGCTCTATTGGTTTGCGAGATATGTACAAAAAACTTAGTAGGGGGCGGGGCCACGCCCTCTTCCCCAAAAAAATTACATCCAAATATGCCCCTTCATAGTGTGATCCTTCATACCAAATTTTATTTCCATAGCTTTATTTATGGCTTAGTTATGGCACTTTATGTGTTTTCGGTTTTAGCCATTTTGTGGGCGTGGCAGTGGTCCGATTTTGCTCATTTTCGAAAGCAACCTTCCTATGGTGCCAAGAAATAAGTGTGCCAAGTTTCATCAAGATATCTTAATTTTTACTCAAGTTACAGCTTGCACAGACGGACGGACGGACGGACGGACGGACGGACGGACAGACAGACATTCGGATTTGAACTCCACTCTTCACCCTGGTCACTTTGGTATATATAACCCTATATCTAACTCGTTTAGTTTTGGGTGTTACAAACAACCGTTATGTGAACAAAACTATAATACTCTCTTTAGCAACATTTGTTGCGAGAGTATAAAAAATGTATATGTACATATGTCCACTGATGAGTACTTAGCGAAAAATATTCGATTATTCTTCAACAAGATCTTGTTTAACTTGACCTAGCCGATGCTCCAGATTTTTAACTCTTCTGAAAAGTATGTTTTGTGGAATTTCGAAGAGTAGACTACCATCGTGGCTTATTGAAAGGAGTGTCATAATTAATGGAATATCCCGTTTCTCTGTCAAATAGGAGTGGGTTTTATGTGTTTCTTGTCGTATCGGTCAATAAGACAGTTTTTATATTCGCTGGGTTCGTCGGGTAAAATTCACTGTTTTGACTGTCTCTTGGTTTCGGGTAGGAGGTTTAGTGGTAGAGTAGTGTTAAACACTGCTGTGAAGTGGACCTAGTTTGAGCTTGTTACTTACTTATGGTCAATGCGATCTTATGACAGGTAGTTTTTTTCAATAGCCTATTTTTGACAGATCACGCGTGAGTCGTTTGTTTCGTATTGTTTCATCATGGATAGACTTATGCCTGAACAACGTTTACAAATTGTTCAACTTTATTACGAAAATTCACGTTCTCTAAAGAATGTATTCCGCGCTCTCCGATCAACTTATGGTCAACATAATCGGTCTACTGACCGTACTATTCGCAACATCATTATCCATCTTAAGACGTTTGGGACGAAGAACAACTTGAAGAGATTAAAGAGATGTCATTTGGTCCAGAAAATACAACGGTTTGGTGTGGTTTGTGGGACGGTGGAATCATCCGGCGACCGTTATCGCGCCTGGCTATTTGATGCCTGAAATTGCAGCTCGTGTTTCAACAAGGCGTCACTTCCATACATCGCATCAATCAATAGATTTATTGAAAGATCATTTACAGAGAGAGGCCACAATAAATGCCAAAGAATGTTCTTTCCAATGATAATAAACATTCCCCATTAAGCAATGATACAAAGCTAAGGTAAATATTGATAAAATAATTGCAAAATGTTTGCCTTTATATAAACAGTTAGACTGATGAAAACTGAACTTATAAACACAAGTATAAATGATAATATTCTAAATCTAGCCTTCAGCAGCTTTAAATCTAAAATTTACTACTTCAATCGAACACTTCTTCCACACAATAATAAATATACGAGTACATGGAAGTCGATTAATTAAACCACTTCTGGCATCTGTGCGCGCAAATATTTATGGATATTTAGTTGGCGTGAGCCCGCAATTTTTTGTCATACGCTAGTCGTGGTGTGCTGCTTTAGTGGTCAATGATGGGTGTAAATCTAGTGTACGTTGCAGCCGCTTAACCGCCAATTCGAGCGTGTGAAACGTTAGACATCGAGATTTGTTTGCAACAACAACGCTACACCTCCCGGACTGCCGCCGCTCAAAAGTCTCTATGACCTTTCAGCTGTTGTTATTGCTATAATGTTCATGTTGCACTGTTTGCCGATTGTGGCAATAGCGCTTGTTGCTCTTGTTCGTCCAAGTATAATCACCACAGCCGTCTAATTGCACAAACGCTAAACAAGTTGCTAATTTTGCGACGCCTGCCCGGGTGGTAAGTGAGGCGTGTCGGCTTGGCCTGGTACATCGATCGTGCGCCAATAAACAGTTCAGTCACGTAAAGTCAATTCATGAGTTCTTTCTGCACGGCTGCGGCGTTTTAAAACACTCAGCGCACACTTTGGTAAAGTTGGCTTTCGATTGGGGGCAAAGCGCAAGTAATTCGGTGTGCGGACGAACCGACACTTTGCGGTGATTAAGGTTGAGAAAATTAAAAGTTGTTGATTTTGCATTTGATGGGTGAATTGATTTGTTTCGCAAATGGTGTGAAGTGATGCGTTTAGTGAATGGGGACTTTTCGCATCGTTTTCAATTGATTTAGGAGACAGATTTTACGTTAAGCACATGCCTTTTCATTCATTTCAAGTGTGTTCATTGTTTACCTAAAATTTATCCATTTTCTAAATCAATACATTCATTATACTCTCGCAACCAAAGTTGCTAAGAGAGTATTATAGTTTTGTTCACATAACGATTGTTTGTAAATCATAAAACTAAACGAGTTAGATATAGGGTTATATATAACAACTAAGGAAAGGCTAAGTTCGTGTGCAACCGAACATTTTATACTCTCGCAATTTATTTAGAGATTTACCCATATTTTCGGTGAAAAATTACCTTTAGGCACTGAGTTCTTCATGTTTGATATCAGGGGCCTTGAAAAGTCATGATTCGATTTTGACAATTTTTTCAGCTCACATACAGCATTTTTGTAAAGTTTTATTTCGCTATCCTTATCGGTTCCTTATGTATACAGTTAGTGAGTTAACGCACTTTTAGTCATTTTCAACCTAACCTTTGTATGGGAGGTGGGCGTGGTTATTATCCGATTTCTTTCATTTTTGCACTGTATAAGGAAATGGCTAAAAGAAACGACTGCAGAAAGTTTGGTTTATATAGCTTTATTGGTTTGCAAGATATATACAAAAAAGTTATTTGGGGGCAGGGTCACGCCCACTTTTCCAAAAAAATGCATTCAAATGTGCCCCTCCCTAATGTGATCCTATGTTCCATATTTTATTTTCATAACTTTATTTACGGCTTAGTTATATCTCTATATGTGTTTTTGGTTATCGCCATTTTGTGGGCGTGCCAGGGGTCGGATTCCACCCATCTTCGAACTTAACCTTCTTATGGTGCCAAGGAACCTGTGTTTCAAGTTTCATTAAGATATCTAAATTTTTACTCAAGCTACAGCTTGCACGGACGGACAGACAGACATCCGGATTTGAACTTTACTCGTCACCCTGATCACTTTGGTATATATAACCCTATATCGAACTCGTTTAGTTGTAGGACTTACAAACAACCGTTATGTGGACAAAACTATAATACTCTCTTAGCAACTTTTGTCGCGAGAGTATAAAAATGATCAGGGTGAAGAGTGGAGTTCAAATCCGGATGTCTGTCTGGCCGTCCGTCTGTCCGTGCAACGGATAACTTGAGTAAAAATTGAGATATCTTAATGAAACTTGAGGTCGGCAAAAATCCCCCGCTGAATCCTCCGCGAGGGTACCGCCTGGTAATAGTTACCACAGTGTCGCAACTGTGGAGGGAACTGTCCGGTAACGGTCTGTCCCCACCACAGTCGCGAGGTATCTAGCTAAGGTGCGACTCCGTTGTTGAGTGTTTGTTGCTCTTCAATAGCACAGCATTCGGTGACGCAGTCGTATCATAGTAGGGGGTACAACAAAGTGCTGGATCAAGGTGTCATGCGACCCGTGCCGAGGATCAACCTGGCTGGGGGCCCATTAATATCCCAGTCTCGAACGGAGCTTACGGATACCTGGCGCCCTCCGTAATAAGATAGCCTTGCTTGCGTATCGGGAGCTATGCGCAAGTGAGCATTTATTCCCCTACACTCGTGGGTCCAAAATATGAACACATCAATTAACAAAAATGGAAAATCAGGGGAGTCCGGTCCTCGCTTAATAAAGAGGGAAGGAGCGGATTGTTCCGAGAGAAGAGCAGCGTTTGCAACGAGCTCTAAGACAGTCAGCACGAAGGCAGTGGCTATGCCTCGTCTGAATGTTAAGGCTGGCACCAGTACTGGAACTACAGTTAAGCCAGGTTCCAGCAAGGCAACAACAACCGCGGCACCCGGAGCCAAGCCTACCAACCAGAGGCAGAAGGCAAAGGGAGAAGCCAAAAGTTTAGTTGCTGGTGCAGTGCCGAAAGAATGGCCTACCCTCAAGGTGGAAGAATCATCGAAGGCGAAGTATGCAGAGAGGAAACGCGCTGCATACATTCTAAGAAGAGCTCACCTGCATCCACCAACCAAGGAGGAGCTCACTAAGGGGCTCGAAGAAACCATAGAGTGTGCAAAAGCGGTTCTTCCCAATTTTAGCATAGAACCGCCAGCAGGAGCAACAAAAAGACAGAGGTCAGCTGAAGAGGCTAAGACGTCGGCTAAACGACCGAAAATAAAGGAGACGCCTAATAAATCGTTTGCGGATGTGGCCCGGAACCGCATGAGGGAGATCCCGAAGACAGAATTCCCGGAACCCAATGGATATGGGTGCAAGCTGCGCTGGCTAACGTGGCCCTGGAAGTGCTACTAAGCAATCCAGGTCCACCGCCGTCATGCACAGATGCCGGTTGGTACCAGGGCCAAAATAAAATAGTAGCATGTGACGACGAACGATCGGTCCAGCTCTATAAAGCCGCCTTAGCGAAAGTGGGAGAGGTATATCCTGGGGCCAAACTAATAGCGGTAGACAGGAAAGATATACCGTCTAGACCAAGGGCACGAGTGTGGATACCGGCTACACCATTTCAGCCGGATCCAATTATGCAGCTGATCAGGGCTTGCAACCCTAACCTACCAACGGAGGGTTGGAAGTTCGTTAAGGCATTCGACGAAGCGACAACCGAATCGGGCGTGGAGACCAAAAGGCCCACAATGCAGATTTTGTTGTTGCTAACGAATGACGCAATCGAACCGCTGAACAAAAGTGGCGGTGAAATCAATTATGGCTTCACTAAGGTCAAGGTGAAGACATTTAAAGCAGATGCCGGTGCTATCGACCATCTTACCTCGGATAAAGAGATGGGTGAAGTGGAGGAAGATCCTATTTAGTCCTCGAGCGATGTCGATAGCCTCGAACAAGGTGAGTGTTCCTCAGGGTCTGAACTGGCGGACAGGCTCTCTAAATAATATACCGAGAAAGAGCTTTTAAGCGATTCTCCAGACGATGTAAATGTAACTTTAACTAATGCATCTCTTACAAATTAATCTTCACCACAGCAAAGTAGCGTCAGTAGCCCTAATTAACCGCATGACAATAGATCAGCCTGACTTTGTCCTCATTCAAGAGCCACGGGTTAATGGAGGGCGGATTTGCGGCGCCAAACTATAAAATTTACATGTCACATTGTGAAGGTAAGAACAGGACATGTATATTGGCTAAAACGGATCTTAATGTTTTTATATTGTACAAATATAGTGACTTGGACACAACGGCAGTAAGCTGGGAGACGAGCAGAGGTAACTACCGGCTTGTCTCTTGCTACATGCCGTATGGAGCAGGTACCATCTCTGCTGATAAAAAGACTGGTGCAAGAAAGCGAGGCGTCCAGGAGTGTGTTAATACTTGGATGCGACTCCAATGCACATCACTCACTATGGGGCAGCTCAGATATCAACACAAGAGGTGAGCTGCTTTTTAGTTATTTGTTAAGCACTAAGCTATTGCTGTGTAATAGAGAAAACACGCCAACTTTTATTACCAGAGACCGACAAGAAGTATTAGATATAACACTTGTGTCGGAAGAACTGGTAGACAGAGTAATACGATGGAGGGTTCTAGAAGAACACTCCTTTTCCGATCATCGGTATATTGAATGTGTACTGAGTGACAAAGTAGGTCAAGATAATAAATATAGGAACTATAGGAAAACAAACTGGCTAGTGCATATGCAGGAGCTAAAGAGGTATATCCCTAAATCGTGGAAATCCTTCTGTGAAGAAATCGAGACGACGACAGAAGCGTCTAGGTTAAGAAAAGTAATAGCAAAGGCTACACATAACGTTGGGTACCTACAGAAGCCAGATCAGAGCTGGACGAAATCCAGTGAAGAAACCTTAAAATTGCTGATGGATACTCACTTCCCGGGCAGCTCAGAGAGCTCCACCGCTGAGTATACTCTAGACAGAGTAGTGGACACAGATCCTAATATTGGAGACTTAATATCAATAGACAAAATAAGGTGGGCAATTAACAGCTTCAAGACTTTTAAATCTCCGGGACCTGGCGGTATATTCCCGGCTCAATTGCAGAAATCGATCAGTTACGTAACGAGCTGGTTAACAAACATTCTCAAAGGAACCCTTCGGTTAAATTACATTCCTTCATTGTGGAGAAAAGTGAAGGTAATATACATACCAAAAGCGGGCAAAAGCTCTCACACAAGTCCTAAAGATTTTAGACCAATCAGTCTTTCCTCATTTCTACTAAAAACACTGGAAAGATTAATACAAATTAACATAAGAAGTAAGCTAGCTCCGGAAAAGTTAGCAGTTTCACAGCACGCGTACTCCAAAGGAAAATCCACGGAAACCGCCTTAAACTCGGTGGTAACAGAGATTGAAAGGGCTCTAGTGGTAAAGGAATACGCTATCATAGCCTTCTTAGACATAGAAGGCGCGTTAACAACATCCAGCCGAAGGCCATTATCAACGCGCTTAAAGATCTGAACGTCTCGGAATCACTCATGAAACTTATTGAACATATGCTTCTAGGCAGGTTCATAACTTCAACGCTGGGGGTTTCGACGATGTGCAGATCTGTCCAAAGGGGTACACCTTTAGGAGGCGTGCTATCCCCACTTCTATGGATCCTAACAATGAATAGTATGTTGTTAGATCTAGAGAAAGGGGGAGTACATGTGGTGGCCTACGCTGACGATGAGGCGGTATCAATTAGGGGAAAATTCCCACATATACTCTCGGACCTTATGCAAACAAGGCTAAATGAGATAAATCGTTGGGCAAAATCATGTGGGTTAAGCCTAAATGCAACGAACACTGAATTAGTGATGTTTACAAGGAAACACAAGATTCCAGAGTTCACACCACCTTCAATAAACGGCACCTCGCTACCAATAAATGAAAAGACAAGCTACCTGGGACTTATTTTATACAGGAAGCTGTTATGGAAACCAAACTTGGAGGCCAGGGTAAAGAAGGCAGCTTTGGCACTATACACTTGCAAAAGAATGGTTGGACCAAAATGGGGACTAACTCCCCGCGTATCACATTGGCTCTACACAGCTGTAGTTAGACCGATAATGACATATGGGATACTGGTCTGGTGGCCAATAATTGTCAAGAAGTACGCAGTAAAGCGTATGGTAAGTTTACAAAGAGCTGCATGTATATGTATCAGTGGAGCTCTCAGAACTACGCCGAGCCAGGCATTAGATGCGATTCTGTATTTACTGCCTATAGATCTATTTTGCAAACAACAGGCGGCGAAATCGGCACTAAGGCTGAGAGAATCGTCGCTACTGCAAAACTGCAATAGGGGACATTCCAGTATACTCGGCAAGTTCCCATTTCTACCGAATAGTACGGACTTTCGAAATCCTATAGAAATGAATCTAAACTCGGACCAACACATATCCTTCCCTTGATGGTTCAAAACTGGACAAACGAGTAGGAGGCGGGGTATTTTCAGAGAAACTGGATACCAGAATCGCTTTCCGATTACCGGATCACTGCAGTGTTTTCCAAGCAGAGATCTTTGCAATTAAAGAAAGCCTTCTCGTTTTGTCAAAAAGAGTGCTAACGACTAAGCACATATTTTCGGATAGTCAAGCGGCTTTAAAATCACTAAAGTCGCATAGAATATCATCGAAGATAGTGAAAGAGTGTTTGGATTTACTAATAGCAATGACATCATATTTCACGATACACCTGCAATGGGTCCCGGGACATAGTGACATTCCTGGAAACTGTGTAGCAGATGAATTAGCCAGATTGGGCACAACATTGCAGTTAGATGCTAATAAAGAGGGAATTTATATACCTCTGGCAACGTGCAGTTACCTAATAGATAAACATGCTGTTGATATGGCTGAATCACAATGGAAACAATT
This sequence comes from Zeugodacus cucurbitae, assembly GCF_028554725.1. Classification (NCBI taxonomy): domain Eukaryota; kingdom Metazoa; phylum Arthropoda; class Insecta; order Diptera; family Tephritidae; genus Zeugodacus; species Zeugodacus cucurbitae. The sequence goes on from NC_071668.1 coordinate 24,427,371, forward strand.
AAGGACTTGTTCCGTAAGTAAACAATCATGGCCTGAATGGAGTAAGAGCCGCACTTGTCGTTTACTGAAATTTAGTAGGAATGACACAAGAACCCTTGTAGGGGTGTTAACGGGATATTGTCTGATTGGTAGACACGCCAGCAGTTACCTTTTAATGATTACCTTTTAATGATTACTGCAGAAGCTGCCAAGAAGAAGAAGAGGAAGAAACGATTACACACCTTCTATGTGGATGTAAGGCTCTGTATAGGAAAAGAATTGCGACTATTGGACGCGGTTTTCTCGAGGATGTGGGTGAAGTTGCTCATATCAAATTATGTGAACTTTTTCACTTTATTAAGACCACAGGGTGGTTCAAAGATGACCCTAAAGTGTGAGGGATCTTAGTCCCAGTGGTGTCACAATGGGCCTCCCTTATACCTAATTATGGGTTTTTCAAAAATACAGTGGGCTTTATTCCGCATATATCGGTTAATATGTGAGATATCTTAGCAAAATTAAGTGAGCATATAGTCCTGAATGTTGTATACCTTGGTGGTGAAAATTAATGAAATCGGTACAGTAATTACCTCAGCCCTCATATCTATGTATGTATATATGCTGATTTTCGTTATTCTATTAAACTTTATGCCGAATTTATGAGTACATTTTTGTGTTATCTTAATAAAATTAATCAATAACTTGCCCTACCTTTCGGAATTGAAGCCATCTCACTGAAGGCTGGTTACAGGTGGGTGAATTTCCTCTTATGGGGATACTATCAGTTATTCCCTTATGTTAGTGGACAGAGAAATTACCACAGCTATCAACTGACTCGTATATTATTTCGTTAGTATTACTCTTAAAAGTAATGATACAGATCGTAATGGGGTCTTCGGGTATACAAGGAACAATTAACTCACGTAGGAATTTTAGCATTAATAACTTTCTTTTATATATTCCGCAAACTAAATTGTTTAGTTTTTTACCTGCTTTGTTGAAGGTCAAATTTATTACGTTGAATATAAATGATTTGGCTATAAAAAAGCAGGTAGATATATTGCGCAATCCGGTTGATCTTTGTTATCAATTTAAACAAAGGGATTTTCCTAGAATAACAGTTATAATTTTTCCACTGAGTTGCATGAGTATAAGTGGGGATTACTTTGCTAGAAATTCTTACGCTACTACCTGCTATAGTGAAAGAGTGTTTGGATTTACTAATAGCAATGACATCATATTTCACGATACACCTGCAATGGGTCCCGGGACATAGTGACATTCCTGGAAACTGTGTAGCAGATGAATTAATAAAGAGGGAATTTATATACCTCTGGCAACGTGCAGTTACCTAATAGATAAACATGCTGTTGATATGGCTGAATCACAATGGAAACAATTAACGACTTGTTCCGTAAGTAGACAATCATGGCCTGAATGGAGTAAGAGCCGCACTTGTCGTTTACTGAAATTTAGTAGGAATGACACAAGAACCCTTCCTTGTACGGGTGTTAACAGGATACTGTCTGATTGGTAGACATACCAGCAGGTTGGGGTTACTTAGTAACGATTACTGCAGAAGCTGCCAGGAAGAAGAAGAGGAAGAAACGATTACACACCTTCTATGTGGATGTAAGGCTCTGTATAGAAAAAGAATTGCGACTATTGGACGCGGTTTTCTCGAGGATGTGGGTGAAGTTGCTCATATCAAATTATGTGAACTTTTTCACTTTATTAAGACCACAGGGTGGTTCAAAGATGACCCTAAAGTGTGAGGGATCTTAGTCCCAGTTGTGTCACAATGGGCCTCCAAAAGGCCTAGGTGCGTCGTTTTGACAACCACATAACCTAACCTAACCTAATGAAACTTGAAGCACATGTTCCTTGCGACCTTGAGAGGGTTGCTTTCGAAAATGGGCAAAATCGGATTACTGCCACGCCCACCAAATGCGAAATCTGAAAACATCATAAAGTGTCATAACTAAGCCATTACTAAAGTTATAAAAGTAAAATTTAGAATAAAGGATCGCACTGAGAAGAAGCGTATTTGGATGTAATTTTTTTGGGAAAGTGGGCGTAGCCCCGCCCCCATATCGGTTATTTGTATATATCTCTAAAACCAATAAGGCTATATAAACCAAACTTTCTGCAGTCAGTTCTCTTACGCTACCCACCACACACCCTGAAAATAGTTGAAATCGGATAAAACCACGCCCACCTCCTATACAAAGGTAAGGTTGAAAATTACTAAAAATTATATTCCCGGCTCAATTGCAGAAATCGATCAGTTACGTAACGAGCTGGTTAACAAACATTCTCGAAGGAACCCTTCGGTTAAATTACATTCCTTCATTGTGGAGAAAAGTGAAGGTAATATACATACCAAAAGTGGGCAAAAGCTCTCACACAACTGACTCGTATATTATTTCGTTAGTATTACTCTTAAAAGTAATGATACAGATCGTAATGGGGTCTTCGGGTATACAAGGAACAATTAACCCACGTAGGAATTTTAGCATTAATAACTTTCTTTTCTTTCTTTCTATTCTGAAAACTAAATTGTTTAGTTTTTTACCTGCTTTGTTGAAGGTCAAATTTATTACGCTGAATATAAATGATTTGGCTATAAAAAAGCAGGTAGATATATTTCGCAATCCGGTTGATCTTTGTTATCAATTTAAACAAAGGGATTTTCCTATAATAACAGTTATACCTGCTATTCTTAGTACAAAACCTAACATGTGTGAATGTGTGTTTTAGTATTGAAGTTTCCTTGTGTCGAGGCAAGCTTTTACAGAATATCAAATTATTAAAAATGTGCGCTAATATTCCCAAATATATGGTTTGCAGACAGCAGCCAACACCTATTAATACCCATGCGAGACCTGTAACCCATCTGGATCGTGTACTATATTTCTTCCATAATACCAGCGAAGTGTACAGTTACAGAGCTGGCGAACGTACTAGTATGTTATTTGTTCTGAGGCATCTGCATATTATACCACCTGGTGAATACTGAGGTGGCATGAACCAAATTGCAAATGGAACAATCTAAAAATATAGTTCAACGCTGGAAGTTGTTAACACTATAGTATTAGCTTTGACTGGTATCATTGTAACTATAGAATTAAATTATTTACTGAAATGAATAAATAATTAACATTTGTTATTACAAATTTTATTGTAATCAATTAAGTATTTATTATTTTTCAATTGTGATGGTTTTGATCGATGTAATTATGCGACTATAAGTCTCTTAGCTTACCTATAGCTAGAAAGCTACTCTAGTTAGTATAAGCCGCCTATGTTTGAGTATATCTATAAGGACGTACAAACAGACATACAGATTTCAACTCTACTCTTCATCCGATCACTTTGATATATGTACCTAAGCCCATATTTAACTCTTTTAGTTTTAGAACTTACAATTCACCATTAGGTGAACAGACCAAGTATCTTCTGGGTAGCCAACAGACATCCGTTTGAAGGTGAGCTAAAGTGAGAAGGCGAAGCCGCTTCTGCGATTGTGCGTAGGGTTTAGGACCCACCACTTAAAAAAACCTCCGTAATGAAAGACCGAACAGAGCCTCGGGTGCGAAACCCCACTTTTGATGACGACCCCTGCAAACGTTTTAAGGATCACTGTTTGAGGGCATGCACCTGGAATGTCCGGACCCTTAATTGGGAAGGTGCCTCTGCCCAGCAGGTTGATGTCCCCGTAAGAGTAAAGGCTGACATAACCGCCATTCAAGAAATGCGATGGACAAGACAAGGACGGAAGAAGGTGTGTCCTTGTGACATCTACTACAGCGGCCATATAAAGGAGCGCAAATTCGGTGTGGAATTCGTGGTGGGAGAGAGACTCCGTCGTCGAGTCCTGGCATTCAGGTGGATGAATTTCTAGCCAGAATCCACTTTAAAGCGAGGCTCTTCAACATATCGCTTATTTGCGCCCACGCCCCAACAGAAGAGAAGGCCGATGTGACCAATGATACTTTTTATGAGCGCCTAGAAAGCATCCATGAGCGCCACGATGTCAAAATATAAAAAAAATAAAAAATACAAAATCAAACACTTAATGAACAAAATGTTGGCTTTTAAAAATTCAATTAACGCCACAAAAATTTCTAAGCACAAATGCACACATCTAAATGTATGCACGTGTGTGTGTGTGTGCTTATTTAACGCACTGATGCACAAATTTCAAATTACACACTTAGCCAATTCAAATAGCTACTGAAGTGATTTGTGCATACTTATAGGCGCATTACATCGGTTTCGGTTATTTTTCCGTTGAATGCAGAGCTTGTGGTAAATAAACAGCATGCATTTAAATTGCACTTTTAATATTTAGGCAAATAATTGCCGCAAAGCAATCAATTGGACTTGAAATCAAATTTGGCAAACCAATATTATGTAACTGAGTGTGAATTTACTTGCATATATATTCATATTACATACATAAGTAAGCAAGTAAAAAAAATTTACCGCATTTGCGATATTTGATGAAAGTTATAGTTATTTATTATTTTCTGGCTGTTTTGAAATTTTCAAAAAAAATGAATACTCCTTCATTTTGACGCCATTTCCGGTGACCCCGCGTTGTCAGCATAACTTCAGGTCAGCAGAACTTCAGGACAGGATCATCCTAAATGACAAAAAAAAAAAATGAGGAAAAAATGTGTTTTAGTTAAGACCTCGTGCTTGAACGATGAAAACACAAAAAAAAACAAATAAGGAAAAGCTAAGTTCGGGTGCAACCGAACATTTTATACTCTCGAAATTTATTGCTATATTTTTAAAATCACACACAATTTGACCAATATAATCGGCATAAAGTCCAATAGAAAAACGAAAATCATCATATATAGTATATAGCCTGAGGATATAATATATAGGTTGAATTCCTGAACCGATTCCACTCATTTTCATCACTAACATACATTATATCTGAGAGTAGAGAGAGATGAGCATATCATTTGGCTAATAGCCTAGACAGACGGCAGAGTTAACCCATTAACTGCGCTTTTAATCAGTTCCTAACAATATAAGAATAAAGGAAGCTAAGGTTGTAATTTAGAGTGTTGCGCTGTAGTGTAAAGTTAGCGCGGTAGTAATTGTAGGAGGTTGCCACAGTACTCCCCTCCTAGACACTTTGGGAAGTGGCGATAAAGGCTGGTTTCAATCGATCGATTGAAACTTTAACTATGCTGCCGTTCTCGCCTATTGAAAAATATTTAGGAAATCGTTGAATGACCTTGTATGGTCCTTTGTATGGTGGCGATAGCGATGGTCGTATTAGCATCATCTCGAATAAAAACTTGTTCTCAGGTTTTCAGTCCTGAGTGAACGAATACTTTTTGCTTTGTATGCCAAGTGGTGTCCACTGGTCGTAGATCTCTCATACATTTGCGTAGTTCTTTGACCATGTCTGTTTCGTTGATCGTTGGTTTTGTATCCGTAAAAAATTCCGAGGGTAATCGGAGATTCTCTCCATAAACTAGAACGGCTGGTGATGCATCTAAGTCGTTTTTGTACGTGGATCGTAATTCCAATAATATTAGAGGTAAATACGAAGTCCATTGATTAGTGTTGTGACATAGGAGTGCTGCTTTTAAAGTACGGTGCCATTTAAAGATTCGGCGGAAAGAGCATTTATGCGTGAAAGCAGGTCGGCTGTAACGTTATCTTCACTTACATGACGAATGTCGGTGGTGATCTGTGCTATGAAGTCGAGTTGACGGATCTGTCGATTAGAAGCTCGGTCAAGCTTCTGTTGAAAAGCGTAAATAAGCGGCTTGTGATCGGTATAAATATGACATCGGCGACCATCGACCATGTATCTAAAATGTCGTAATGCTAGGTGCTAAATGTCGTATGTGCTATATCTTTTTTCAGCACTAGTGAATTTACGAGAAAAAAATCCTAAAGGTTGTAGGGCACCATCCACGATTTGATTTAATACAGCGCCAGCGGCGAAATCTGACGCGTCTACCCATAGGAAAGTTCCGTATTGTGTAGTGGATGAGCGAGTAATGTACAGTTGGATAGTTGCTCCTTACATGCTGTGAAGCTGTCCAACGTTTTTGCTGACCATGTAAGCGGTGTGGTATCGTTTCGACGATTACTCCGTACCATGTCGAAAAGAGGGCCTTGATTCTTCAGTGCGTTCGGTATGAAGCGACGATAAAAATTGAGCATTGCTAGAAAACGCTTCAATTCCTTGACAATTTTCGATTGTTAAAAATTTCGTAGGGCCTTAACGCGTTCTGGTAATGGTCGAATACCATCTTTCGTAATAGAGTGTCCGAGAAATCGTAGTTCCGAGACGCCGAGTTCGGATTTGAAACGTGTGATATCACCGTATTCCTCGAGAATATTTGAAAAAGTTGAATTTGCGTTAAATGATTTAATGCCGGGTATACGAGTTTTGTCTATTTCGCAAACCGTCTTTAATTCGGTTTTGCGATCGAGTAGACATCTATTTTTTAGGTCAACTAAAAGTTCGAAGTGTGCTAGAAAATCAGCACCAATAATTGCTTGAGAAACATCAGCAATTAGGAAATTCCATAAAAATTCGCGTCGTAAATTGAGGTTAAGTTTGAGGATCGCCTCACCGTATATAGAGATGGGCGAACCGTCTGCAGCAAACAGTTTCATACCGTTAGGTGAAGCGCGGGCTATGTTAGCGCACTTTGGTAAAACGGAGACGTCCGCACCGGTATCTATTAAAAAATGCATTTTTGTTGACGTGTCGTATATGCGTAAACGGTATGTTTGAGCAGTTTTAGATTGCTTGCCTAAATCTAAAACTGTAGCAGCCGAGCTGGCCTACGATGATTTTTTTGATGACAAAAAATTGCAGGGCTCTCTGCATTTAGTTGCTTTCGCGCCGAATTTGTTGTGGTACCAACATAACGATTTATCCGGTTTATTTAACAGAGTATGGGGTTCACGTGACCTAGACCGTGATCGCGAACGAATGCTTGATCCCTTTCTACTAAAAAGTCTATGTACTTGCCTGGTTAGTTCCACTATTTCGAGTTTGAGGTTGGAAACTTCACTAAGCGTAAGTACCTCTTGAGCGTTGTTGTTGCGAATCCCGATGCTTTCGATGATGGAATCGGCGATTTTGAGCTTTTCCACCATAGCGACGTTTGTGGCTATTATTGCTGCTTGTACGTATGGAGGAAGTCGGCTTACCCACAGATCGTGCAGAATGCTGTCACTCAGAGTCGTCCCGGCCGCGCTTTTCATCTCATTGAATAATTCGCTGGGGCGTCGATCGCCCAGAACCATGTCCTTAAGAACTCGTTGCAGCCGACGCTGTTGACTGTCCGAAAAATATTCGATTATTTTCTCCTGGATGTACTTGTTTTTAAAATTAGTCGGTGCTGCGTCCACTATGCAGCGAAGCTCCATCAGCTTCTTAGGCGGCACACTAGCGAGAACGATGTCGTATTTCTTATTGTCGCTGTTTATCGAAGAAGCGCTAAACCAAAAATCCAGGGAATAAAAATATGCTTCGATATTGTCCTCTGTCATCGTTGGTAATGGCAATCGTGGAGTAGAGTTTGGATTATCCAAAATACTGTCATCGGAGTAGCGGTTTCCAGAAACCACATGGCTGTCGTTTAAAGCCATTCGAATGTGTAGCTTAAGCTTATTGCTTCAGCTTTGTTGTTGCGTTCACTTTACCTGACGGGTCACCAGATGTAGAGTTCACCAGGCGTGGGGATCGGTAGACGTGTATAGCGGTATGTCAGTATGTACCAATATGAGTACGCAGGTACGAGTAGGCGCGAGAATAAATAAAAGATGCTTACTGCTTGACGTCCAAAATTGGAGAGAGTGAGTTTATTGCTAATTCTTGCTTAAGTACAAACATGATAAGATATTAAGGATAAAAGGAATAAAGGATTAAAAGCTAGGGTTGTAATTTAGAGTGTTGCGTGTAGTGTAAAGTTAGCGCCGTAGTAATTGTAGGAGGTTGCCACATATATATAGCAGCCTTCGTATATACAAACAGCCGATTTGTGGACGGGGCCACGCCCACTTACCCAATAAAAAATTACATCAAAATATGGCCCTTACTAGTGCGATCCTTTATTCCAAATTCTACTTGTATAACTTTATTTATGGCTTAGTTATGACACTTTATGTGTTTTCGGTCTTCGCCATTTTGCGGTGTCGTTTAATTTTATGATGTACAACAACCGTTATGTGAATAAAACAATAATACTCTCTTAGCAGCTTTTGTTGCGAGAGTATAATAAAAATTGGAATTTTGGCAGACATTTTTCCAAAAAAATAAAAAATTCAGTCAAATTTGCTTGATATTTTGTTTTTTTTTTGATAGTTGTAATTGAAAAGAATAAAAATCCTTCGTTCAAGCACGAGTAAATTGTATCACGAACACCTGTGCAAAATTTCATCAACATCGGTTGCGTAGTTTTCGAGAATATTTGACACAGGCTTTGAAAACACGGTTCCGAGAAAAACGCGTTTAAAGTTTTGAGTAACAATAATACCTGACTTGGAGCGCACACCTTCCAAAGCTGTATCTTCAAAACTATAATTCGGATCGACTTGAAAATTTACGATAATATTCTTGAGATGTCGTAGAAATTAATAAACAAAAAACAAAAAAAAAAAATCAATCCATAAAACCCACGAAACCCATGTAACACCTTAAATTAACGGTTCCATTAGCACTTAACCCTCTCATGTTCGAATAAAAATGGGCGGAGCTAACAATTTTTTAGTACATATTTATATTAGTCTTAACTCAAATATGAAGTGATAAAAATTACAAAGTCCTTTGTACCCTGGTTACAGGATGTTGCCTATAGGTAACAATTAAATTATTTATAAATAAACTAAACACTTTTCTCATTGCTGATTTGTTTGAAATAACTTTCTTATCTTTGTTTATTTATATAGTTTTGTTTTAAAATAAAACAATTATTTTTTATTTTTTTGAACACTTTTTGTATAACCGCTTTTATATAACTTTTTTCGCGAAACCGATTTTCACAATTCCACTCTGCGGAGAACGCCTACTGAATGATACGTGCACAGCTCATAACAAAAAATTTAACTGTAAGCTTGCACTGGTCAAAAAAATGTAAATAAGTGGAAATGTTGCCTATAGTCTACATTGGGCATGAAAGGATAAAGCCGTCTCTAACAGTTATTCATGAACCCAATTTAATTTGTAAGCACTTAAAATTGCATTTGTATTTGTATTGATTTATACAAATATTATACTATATTAGTGTGTATTCTTAGCATATAAATTGTTGAAATTTGACTTTGTTTTTGTAAATTATATGAATGCATATTTTTACAGCACAACAATTGAATGGCAACTGATTGTGTGCGAGTACTCATATCAGTATTAGTAACCGCGCGGCAATACAAACTGCATATTTCTGTTATTTGTATATTCTGAATCAATTTGCCATACTTATCTACATATCCACATACATACATACACTTATATTAATGCGCACAAAAGAAGCGTCGTCCACACAGCTTATATAATTATGTGATTGCTATGTGTGGTGTCTGCATTCGCATGCAATTAATTGATTTGCATTTATGTAATTGCTGTAATTGTTTTATTGTTTTAAACAATCAATGGTTGGTTTGAGTTTATGACTTTTTGTTGTTTTAACATGTAATAATCAATAGAATCAATGGCATAAACGGAATTTAAAATGACTTCAGCTGTCAAACTGTTTTTGTATATAGCAATACAATTCTACTATATTATTTGTGGTGTTGTATAAATATTTGCAGATAACACAATGTTATATAAATAAAAGGCGTGTGCAAAAATGCAGGCAATTAATAAATTCATGCATTTGCATATGCGCACTTGCTTAAAGGTGCGGTTAGACGTGGCTGTGGAAAGTAGTTTTCATCAAATTTCGCCATCAAAGAAATAAATTGTTAGGCTTAACAACCGAAATGACATTTTTATATGGACTAGAAAAACGAAAACCATTCTGTGGGCCAACACACTACAGCATATAGCAATTGTATTAACACTTCTTACATAGATAATTGAAAAATTAGAAAGTTTATTACTGCATGTTTGCATTTAAATATAGGTATATTTGAAAAAAAATTAAAGGTGCTCTTTAAAATACATGAGCATGAGTATACGCTTTAAAATACAAGCCGTTAAATTGAAAAAAATTCTTTAGGCACATCGATTTAAATTGCTCAACAACAATTGTCTCCAGCAATTTTGCGTTGGTCGTATCATCATTTGGGCAAATGGTAAAGATTCGTAGTTTTTTATAGCACACCAGTTTACACCGGCCTTATCATCTCCATAGAGTCCATTTAAATGACTGCGAAATAAAGGATAGTTTATTAAAAACTTTAATAATGAAAACTTGTTTACCTTCTATAGCAACTGTGATACCACCAACCGCCTTCATATAACTTTGCACAACTTCCAGCACCCCAAATATCATTATCACGATCGTACGTTGAAAATTTGTATCCCAATTGAGAGCTTAAGGAATCGCCTGCAGTTCCGCTATAATCACCCACACTCTTCAAAATGTAGTCCTCTGACTCATCCCCAATTAGAAATAGGGAATATTTTGCATAGTATTTTTCGCCACGATAAACCTCTTGAAAACACAATTTGTGGATTGTGGAACCAAAGTCGTTCTGACCGAAATTTTGTGTTTTCCATGTGTTTTCATTGACAATTCACAAATTTATTTGTTTGTTTACATTTGAACATTTTTATACTCCCGCAACGTGTTGCTAAGAAAGTATCAAAGTTTTGTTCTCATGTTGAAACATCAGGAATTACACCATCTTTCATATAATGATTTTTGTTTTCTAGTGGACTTTGTGCGCAATATATGAGTCTGGGCATGTAATTTTAAGCGCTTTTTTTTCTCAAAAAATTTTTGAATTTATTCTGCCCTGTACCCTAGTTATCAAATTGTCAGTGAGAGATCACCAGCATAATAGGGTGAAAAAGGTAATACAGTATGTGTATAATGTTGAAATATAAAAACTTACTATTCGAGAAAAGAAAAGAAAACGCGCTTAATAACATTAAACAAATAAATTGCGAGAGTATAATATGTTCGGTCACACGCGAACTTAACCCCTCCTTTCTTATATTTATTTCTGTTTCTCCATTATTTTGAAAAAGTAGTGGAATTTGTTTACAATATCAAATGACAATTTAGAGCTGGTGAAATATATCTTCCAATAATATCGACTAAACTAGAGCAGACATCGATTATAATAAGTGGAATGTAAGTTTTCAAGAAGTTTTCAGCGAAAACTGTGATTTCGTTTGACAAATTTTGCATGGATGAAAACACAAGTTTTCGAACGAAAACCCATTTTTTCAATGACAACATGTTTTCAATGTCGGTCCGAACGTGGTATAAGATGGCTCGGCCACGTAACGAGAATGGATAATAAGAGCGTACAGAAAAAAAATGTAGAGGCTACAGCACTCGCCACTAAAGCAAGGCGAGGACCACGATCGACATGAATTAAAATTTGAAAGAAACTTCAAATGACCGAGATAGGCCTCTCAGGTCACATTTCCAGCAGTCCAAAACTGACAAGGGGATCTGTAGCGCTAAAATATGATGATGAAAATTACGTGCTTCTTAAAAACTTAAAATTTAAAAAATATTTGTTTACCGCCTTGTTCGTACCAATTCGAACAATACAAATTATCACGTATGCAGAAATCCGCTTAGAAAAGAGGAAACTATGTCAAGGAAAATATATATATCGACCATATCACTATCAAGACATATTCGAGATGATCTACACATGAAAGCCTATCGTTGGTCAACTGTTCATCTTCTGATAACGCGTAAATTAGATTCAACACATGCAAGTGGCTTCTTCAGTGGCACGTGGTCAATGGCCATGAAAGCATTATTTTAACAGACAAAAAGTTCAATGTTGAAAAAGTTTTTGATAGACAAAACGAGAAAATCTAGGCAAAAACTTCCATAGACGCAAAAAATATAATTCCAAGCGTTCAACATGGTTACCATTGAGCTACAGAATTGTCTCTAACACTTCTGTGTACAAGATCTTGAAACGGTGGTAAAATTGTATGAGCAGGGTGTTTTAGAAGGCGTGATAAAGCAGTTAAGTAATACTATCTTCGATGGAAAGCATTGAATCTTCTTTTGCTCCAGCAAAATATCCACCCAGCAGTGACTTTAAAACAATATTACAGGTATAAAGCTGTACATGATTGTCCGTCTGGAAGCTCTGATTTCAACTGATTGGAGTACAATTTGAGAAATCCTCAAGAAATTTGATACCCGTGTTTCTGGATTTAATGATAAAGTTAAATTATAATTTGGTACAGAGGATTACGGTACTTTGGGTCACCTTCTCTTTTAAAATGTTCCAAAAGTGGGCGTGGCTCCGCTACTAATAAATTTCATTCACCCAAAATTAGAACGAGGCATTTCCCATTACAGGGATCCTGGATTATATTTGATTCATTCACTTTCTAATATAAAAATCAGAAACCAATGAATATATTGAAAAAAAAAGGATGTGTAGCATCACTATATTAAAAATGATCGAAATCGGGTAATTTTTGCCTCTTAGCTCCCATATACCTAATATTAAGATTTTCAAATTTCAAGTGGACTTTATACCATATAGTATATTGCTTAATACGAGAGAGATGTATGGAATATTATTTGAAAATATAATAAATTATTTTATAACTTTTGCCCAAATGAACTTGAATAATTTTTGACGTGGTTATATATATACGAATGTAAATATATTGAATGCACAGAGTTCACGCGAGTTCATTGATTTTCGAAATTGTTTTACCAACTATCAAAACCGCATGAATCCAATCAGAGTCGCAATGCAGCACATCGAAATTGTGGTGAAGTTTGTAAATATGGTTGCGCGAATATGATCGTTACATGCATTAACGCTTTTACATGCCGAAGTATATAGATGAATAAATTTTAATGGTAGCGCTGCAAATTTCATGGTTCGAATTCAAAGTAAATAATCTGAAAATGTCAACGTTTAATTTTTCATTGTTTTTAACAAATTTTCTACGCTTTTAGATAATTTCAGTGTTCTATTTCAAATATCTAGACCGGTGATATATTTGGTTTAAATTTGCAATACATTTATATTAGCTTTTTCTTATGATATTGCATAACCTTTAAACCTAGCGATAAGGTTAATGAACTATCGATAAGGCTGTATACCATATTAAAATAAAAAAAATCATCAATAATTAAACAACGCTCATTTATATACCCTGACTGGGACTGAATAAAAGTTATACGAAATTTGAGCACTAAGTAAATATTAATTTATGGCTTATATTTTATGCAAATCAGTTATGCATATAGTATAAACCGTCGTTTTATACTCTCGCAACATGTTGACACAGAGTGGAATCGTTTTGTTCACATATTATTTTATTTTGTTTTCATCGATATTCTTAAATTAATGACGTCATTGCTGTCAAATGCAAACCAAAAAATGTTAAAGGTTATAGTAATCTTTATAATTTCTGTTCTAGAGATCTACAAGCGCTTTGAGCTGATTTAGTGGAAGGTTCAAATTATCCCAGTTTTTTATGTAATATCTCCATTAATTTGGAAGACTATAAACTGCTTTCAAAAGTTTCAAATTTTCAAATATAAGGAAAATCTATATTCTCTTAAGGAAAACAGTCACAGAGTACAGTAAATTTTGCGGTATCTAACGTTTGGTTTCACACAAAACTTGTTACATCCTTACTTCCGATTTGTTTCAAATATTCACCGACTTACTATTTGTGCGCGTGTGCGTGCATTTGCCATTTAAATGCGTAGTTTTTGCTTGTCATTAATTCGATTTTAATGACAAGATGACTCAACACTAATTAATTGATTTGACATAATTAACGATGGCATTTCATGGATTAGGAATTGATAACAAATTAATTGTGTTACCTGAAAATTCAAGTGATAAATGCGCTCATTATATTTTCACATGTCTGTCGGTTTTTGTGTGAAGAAAAAAATCAACAAATGCTTTGTATGTGCGTATATTTGTTGTGTGTAATTACGTAAATTAAGTGGCTAAAACGTACAAATTTACAAACACATAATGCATTAGTGTCTATATTCGTGATGAGAGTATGTATGTAAGTAAGTGACGCTGTTGATTTGTTGGACAATTGATACATTAATGCAATGTCACAATGACAGGCAATAAAAAAGCACTGACACGCAATACACCCACTTATAAATAAGTGATGCATGTGGAAATTAATGAATCATTGAAAAACTTGGCGTGGTTTTTATTTCACTAATTTATTTAATTCTTTTGCATTATTTTGCACGAATTTCTTTTACCAAGGCAATATATTAAACAAATAAATTACAGACAAATGAAGCATACTCTCTTCTAGGGATATACTATTTGAGCAGATCAATAATATATTTTATAATTATATCTCATCATATGTCTTCTGATTGTGTTTCTACTGATATTATGATTAAACCAGTTCTTCGTTATTGGAGAGTTTGTCAGCCATTAAAATAATTCGAAAAATTATTGCTCGGTTTGCTCGATTGTCAACACTTTCAGGCCACATTTTTCTAGTAAATTTCCGAAGAGATGTCATGATAAAGGTAGTGAAGTTGGATTCCACGCCTACATCATTTTGTCATAACTAAGGCACAAAATAGTATAATAGAAAAGTGAGTACTCCTTCGATTATGTTTAATGCACATATTTCAAAGAAAGATGTATATTAACCAAACTTTCCGGATGATATCGCCCTATAATCAACCTTAACATCTATATAGAGGTTATGTTGACATATTTCAGCAATTACTCGACCAATTTTAATCAGATTTTGTATTTGATTTCTTTGACATCCTGATATTACATATTGATAATGGACGAAATCGATTTGCAACCACGCCTACTTTCCATATAACACAATTCTAGATTCCATCTGATTTGTTCACTTTACAATATAGTTATCAGGCAGCAGTGTAAAAATCTGAATAGAACTTTGGACAAATACAGCATTGGAAGCGTGACATCGCTCTTCTAATTCTCGAACTCGCATTATTATTTTTCAAGGCTCCAGATTGCGAATATGAGGACCTAATTGTCTGTGTCTAATTTTTCCGGTAAATATTGGTATATCTCTCAGATATTTTATGGAAATTTAGAACGAATTTTTTATTCTGATAATTTGTCTCTGTGACAAAGATGGATAAAAACGAGTAATTGCTTCCCATATACCCAAAATAAGCATGTTCAAACTTCCGATGGATTTTATACCATTTATATCATGTAGGGACCGAGGAGGTAATCTGGTAACGGATGTCCAACACTTCTCCGACCTGCTGAATGGCAGTGAAAGTGCAACACCAGGAGTTGGCGAACCCGATTCCCCAAGCGATGACGATGGAATAGATATTCCATTACCCGACCATGAAGAAATTCGAATAGCAATTACCCGCTTGAAAAACAACAAAGCGGCGGGGCCGATGGACTACCGGCCGAGCTATTCAAATACGGCGGCGAAGAACAGATAAGGTGCATGCATCAGCTTCTTTGTAGAATATGGTCGGAAGAAAGCATGCCCGACGATTGGAATCTCAGTGTGCTCTGCCCAATCCATAAAAAGGGAGATCCCACAATCTGCGCCAATTACCGTGGTATAAGTCTCCTCAATATCGCATATAAGGTTTTGTCGAGCGTATTGTGTGAAAGACTAAAGCCCACCGTCAACGAACTGATTGGACCTTATCAGTGTGGCTTTAGACCTGGAAAATTGACAATGGACCAGATATTCACCATGCGCCAAATCTTGGAAAAGACCCGAGAGAGAAGAATCGATACTCACCATCTTTTCATCGATTTTAAAGCTGCCTTCCATAGCACGAAAAGGAGCTGCCTTTATGCCGCGATGTCTGAATTTGGTATCATTGCAAGACTAATACGGCTATGTAAACTGCGTTGAGCAACACCAAAAGCTCCGTCAGGATCGGGAAGAACCTCTCCGAGCCGTTCGATACCAAACGAGGCTTCAGACAGGGTGACTCACTATCGTTCGACTTCTTTTATCTATTACTGGAAAAAATTATACGAGCTGCAGAGCTAAATAGAGAGGGTACAATCTTCTACAAAAGTCTACAGCTGCTGGCGTATGCCGATGATATTGATATCATCGGAAGCAACAACCGCGCCGTTTGTTCTGCTTTTTCCAGACTAGATAAAGAAGCGAAGCGTATGGGTCTGGTGGTGAATGAGGACAAGACGAAATATCTCCTGTCATCAAACAAACAGTCAGCGCACTCGTGTCTTGGCTCCCACGTCACTGTTGACAGTCATACCTTTGAAGTAGTAGATAGTTTCGTCTACTTGGGAACCAGCGTTAACAACACCAATAATGTCAGCCTTGAAATCCAACGCAGAATCACTCTTGCCAACAGGTGCTACTTTGGACTGAGTAGGCAATTGAAAAGTAAAGTCCTCTCTCGACGAACAAAAATCAAACTCTACAAGTCGCTCATTACTCCCGTCCTGATGAATGGCGCCGAAGCGTGGACGATGACAACTCGTGGGGTTTTCGAGAGAAAGGTTTTGCGTAAGATTTATGGTCCTCTGTACATTGGCAACGGCGAATACCGCAGACGATGGAACGATGAGCTGTACGATTTATACGTCGACATTGACATAGTTCAGCGAATAAAAAGACAGCGGCTACGCTGGCTAGGTTATGTTGTACGAATGGATGAAAACACTCCAGCTCTGAAAGTGTTCGATGCACTACCCGCTGGATGAAGTCGCGGAACAGGACGACCTCCACTCCATTGGAAAGACCAAGTGGAAAGTGACCTGGCTTCACTTGGGGTTTCCATTTGGCGTCAGAAAGCAAAAAGGAGGAATGAGTGGCGCGCTCTGGTGGATTCGGCTATAATCGCTTAAAGCGGTTTAAAGAACGCGTGCGATTGGTTTGCTAACCTCTGACGAACTGTGCTTTATTTCAATGCTTATGCTTTTACATCCTTATATTGTTACATTCGTTAAGTTTTAGGAGAAAATACATGTAATGGGGAACTTAAGAAGTAAAGTACGAATAAATAATTATTTACAGTACAAATAAATTATTATGATAAATTATTATAATTAGTGTGGAGTGGTGATCTATATATAGCACGATAGTGACACCCATTATATATATATATATCAGTTAATATGTGAGGTATATTAGCGAAATTAAGTAGTAGTAAGATGTTGAAGATGATATTGAATATAATGAGTGAAATCGGTCCCAACTATACTATAATGAATTCCGTTCTTCTAGTGAACTTTCCGAATGCCGAATTTTTATCTTAATAAAATTAAATAATTTGCGCGAGTATAAAATATTCGGTTACTCACCGACCATTAACATACACACAACTGTATTATTGTTTCATGCAATTGTTAGCATTTAGATAAATGCTGCTGCATTCTTCTAGCATAAACTGGTGCTTATCTGTACGAAACATGCTAACATTTGTTTTGCTCGAAACTTTTTCAAAAGCATTAAAAGTTTCTACGTTTTATGAATGAACTTGGCTTTAAACTTACGCAGTTAACCAATTCATTAATATCTACTGTACACAAAGGCAGTGGGTGTCGGTTGCAGGAAAACAATTCTATCAAAATCAGCAAGCTGCCCTTTTATGCGGTTTTATTTCAGTAATTATCATTGTTCCTCAGCCAAATAAAAGCTGCTAAATTTGCACAGAACTTTGAGAAAGAGTTAAAAATTTGTATACGAGTGATTTTAGAATAGAATCTCAGCTGCAGCGAATGACTGAAGAAAGCAGTACAATATCGTTAAGCTGAATTATCAAAAAATTCTAAATTTAACTAAAAGCAAATACTACGTAAGGAAGTAAATAGTAAAGAGAAAGTGTAGAAAATTTTGAAACTTGGTGAAGACGAAGGACTTTCATACATTGCGAAAGAAAATAAACATTATGAACTGAGGATAGAAAATTACCTTTAAAATATGAATAAAAGATGATTTTATTATTTTTTTTTTATGTAGTGATAGTGAAAATGGGGTATTATTAACGCTTACCTGGATGTCTAAAGAGTAAAACGTATTGTGAGGCCTTTGAGTTACGTTAGTGAGTAGTTAATCGAACGATATACTATATACTAGCTGATAAACAGACTAACAGCGCTTGCCGTGCAATCTTGTATGTCCTCTGTCATATGCTCAATTGTGTTGCGCTTCTCTCTCTCGTGGAGACTTTGTTGTTGCTCTCACATATAAACTGTTTGAACAGAGAGCAGCACACTCCGAAAGCGAGCAAAAAAATTACGAATCGAACACGGCTAATAACTTGTTCAATGCCTCAGTTATTAAGAGATACTTTGAGAGGGATATTTTCCAAAATGGTTTTCAAACCCCAGTCAAAATACTTCAATTTAAACGAGAAATATTTTGCCGAAAAGCAATTTGTACTAAAAAATAATTCTCTTAGTAATCCACGTATTCCAATCTGTGCAATTGGTCCCCCGTTTTATCGCTACATTTAATTGCCGAGCAAAGGCTGCTTCACAGCTGCAACTCCACACAAAGCTATAAAATCAGATATTCAATCAGTGCAAACATTTTTATTGACGGCACGTAAATTCACAATTTTTCTATGGCATTGAAAATGAGGCTTATAAGTTTTATTGCTATTAACATAAAACCGTTTCTCAGCCATGTGCCAATGGCTCAATGTGAATAATCGCAGATAAAAAGTAAAAAATCAACATGTATATTAGAGCCATTTTTTATGGCTTTCTAACATATTGTTTACACTTAACATTTATGGTTATGTTTTGCACATTTTTCATTTAACGCGGCAATCCATCCATGTTATTATACAAAATTTGTTGTACAACATTTTTATTTTTTACTTCAAATTTGCAACCGCGAAAAATCACAAAATCTAAATAATGGCTCAGCATAAATCTTGATCCTGCTGCAGGTTTTGCCGTTGGTCATTTGTCAATGACATATAAAAGTCAATGCCATTCAAAGACTAAATCAACGTTGTGTAGCTGGTTTTGCACCAATAGTTGTCTTAGTAAGTGATACATCACCGCACGTTTATTTGTCTATTGTTTGTCTTATTGACGTGTGCAGCAAATATGTCGAGCATGTGTAAATTACACAGTTTGTTGATAAAGCAAATAGTTAGCTCATTTGTAATTTTGACACCGCTTTCATACACCTGCTTTTTCCTTGCCCACTAAGATTGACATATATTTACATACATATAGATGTATGAGTATGTGTATAGGCATCAACAGAATCACAGTTAGTTGGCGTAACTGTATTATGGTGTTGTCTGTCTACACTACACACCTGCTTAGCTGCTTCATTGCGCTCTATGTGTGTGGTAAGAAGTCATTCATTATAGCGTGCTCGTCAATCCTGCACTCACTCAACACAGTGTCTCACATGCTCTAGCGCACGCACATACAAATTCATACTGTTTTTTTTGAACATACAATGAGACCTCCATCTAGTCAGAAAAATACTAGTGTTCATTTGAAAATTATTAATTAAAAATAATTAGTCAGAAAGACTTGCGAGTTATAACAATTTTCAGGAAAAGTTGGCTCGCCACGAGAGCATAGTTAGTACTGGCGAATCAAATCACGAAGAACCAGAATAAAATCGAATTTAAAATTGTTTCTAAGTAGTTAAATAGCACTGAAAGGGTTTTTGGTGTTTAATCTATTTTGAATTGGTATAAGTCTGATGTATGACCAGTCGAAATGTAAAAATTCATATGTTAAAGAACTAGTAATGGATTGCTGGTTATACTAGTTATTTGACGTCGAACCTTGCAAATAGAGCAACTGGTATAAATTAAATAGTTAGGATAATCATATATTTATTATCGAAATTTGACAAATCATACATAAGAATTACAATGTATCTTTATACGCCAATGGAAAAAAAAACTGGTATAAATAAAGACTGGTATAGTTATAAAATATGACTCGTGTTTTTCAATAGAAAATTGTTAATTAAAAACAATTATTTAAGTTTTCTATTACACTAAACCTTAGACAGCAGTATATAGTATAAACTTGTATAAATGCGATAAACTGGTATAATTAAAGAGCTACAGCATATCATGCGATTACACCACTTTAATGTTGCATTAGCATATTTTATTGCATTAAATTGAATTAGATAATTTTGTAATGACTTTGAAGTCACTTTTGAGTGACGAATCGATTCGAAGACAGCTAAAAGTCATAAGCTTATATCCAGTTCATTTCACTACTGGGTATATTCACGTAATTTTTCCTCACAAAATCTGCAGAGTATCGCAGGTGCGTTTTTACCAAATCTTCGTTGTGTAATTTGTATAACAAGTTTTCATGAACACCTTACCGCCTTCCCTGCTAGGGTTCCTACATCAAGCAGAAGCCGCAGTTATTGCATTTTAGCGCAAATCAACGCATTTGAGCGATTTTATGTCATCTCCAAAGCAAGATTTATATGGGATAATTAATTTTCTCGTATTTCTTCGTAAGCTTGTTGAGACTTTCAAAGTATGGATATCTCGCATATATGAATATGTAGGTTAGCTTATTTCATTCAAGAAGAACTAGGGTGGTAAGTGAGAGTATGAGTATAATTTTCCATTTATTAGCTATTCAACAATCATAGTTGATTGACCACTGAAAATACAATATATTTTTGTATGAAAAATGTGTCTTTTCTGATTTTCTATATGTTACTTTTTATGTATTGATTGACAATTCGTAGGCTTAATTCACAGTGGAGGCAAGAACTAAAACTATAAAAAAGTAATTTTTTCGTAAGTGACGTCCTGATTTTATTATATAGTTGATCCAAGATGGAATCCTTTATTTTCCAGTAATACCAGGTTATCAAAACAGTAAGGCTAACCGAATTTTTAACGAGAGAAGTTGTATCAAAGAATCTGTTTACTATAAGGTTGGCTCTGCCCACTTGTTCTTGCATATTATTCTCCGACCTTCTCTGAAATTCCTCATTAAAGGTTAATGAAAATCTTTCGGCGAATACTCGAGATGCGTTTGTTCGAGAGTCCAAAAATCAAGTTAACAGAGGCATGAAGATGATCCCTGATGATCTTAGACTGATTTTTATTCGTGGAATCAAAATGTATTTCTCAAATGATTACTTAATTCCTAGTGGGATAACGAGACGGCCATTGTCCACTGTACTCTCTCCCAGTACCATATTATAACAGTTCAAAGTTATATATGGAACTCAGAGTCTGTCGCACTGTTCGTCACGAAAGGTAAAAAAAATGATAAGCTTCCAAATTATGGACCATAAAATAATTTTTGGAAATCTTAAGCTTCACAAAGGCTATATTAAAACGGATTTTATTTTTTATCAGTTAGTAATACTTAACAGTTTTTTCTTGAGTGATATATTGTGTAAGCTCTAGAGTTACTCTTAATTGAAGCAAGAAACTGGTTATTTAATAATATTCTGCAATAACCTTGTTCTCTGCATACACTCTTGAGAACGCACAATTTTACATATAATTCTTAGTCGTATCATCCAATTAAGTTACATACTCGAAAGTCCTTTCAATTTGAATATTTCACACCTACGAGCATGAAATTAAATGCCTTACTTACCATTTATGTATTTTTATTTACTCAGAGTGGTGCGCATTTTCAATTTACAAATTCCACTTTCTACGAGGAGCTTTTAAGTACTCTTTCAGAGAATTTGAATTTGTGTATGCGCAACACTCGACTCACACTCAATGACTTGGAGTGCGCCATTTATTTCGGCCATTATCAGCGACATTAATGTAATCAAACGGACGTGATTGGAATTATTTGTTAGCAATAATTTTTATGCGAGAACATAAAAACGTCGAGTAAACCAAGTGTGAGCAAACAAGCACCAAATACCAGCAAACAAATGTGTAAAAAAATAAAAATATTTTTTGAATGAGTGGATTTGAGTGGAGACGCAGCTGGGTAGCTAAAAAATTTATGAATCTAAATACAAAATAAATAAATTTTTTTAAGGAATTTTTAACTAAATGTTTCATTTAAGGCGCACACCAACAATTTTACTTAACTAAAAAAGTATTACTACTCAAATATAAAAGGATAATCCGCTTGTCATCTATATTTTGAAATATCAATTTACATGCAACTATGGGTATAACACTCATACTCATTATTTGCATCATTCCCACGAGATAAAACCACTTTATGCACTCCACTTATCTATCTACTTAGCAATCACTTCGTATGCAAGAAAGCCCACCAGAAGCCGCCCCGAAACTCAGAGTTATTCATTTGATTACTTCGTCAAGCGGAGTTACGCCCAACCAGCAGTCATTACTGCTATTTTCCTTACACTTTGCCATATCCACAGTGGCGTCTATCGATAAATTCGGTAAACAATATCACAAAACAAACAAAAAAGCAAATGTTCGTGTGAGTAGAACAAATATGCTCGTAAACAAATGCCCGCAAGTGCATCGAAAACGATCCAAAAGCAATAACAATTTTCGTACCGTATCGGGCGCTACATTGCCCCAACTCCTTCAAGGTGGCCAGCTTACATACATATACATACTTTCCAACTTTGCCCTTACGCAATGTAGCACATGCCCTGAATTTGTTTACCATTGTTTGCATATGAATTGCGGACACTCTACATCGCATTGTTTCCCAAAGGCCTACAACGCGACACCCCACCTATGACCAGTAGCGCACCCATGTGCCCTCGACACATATTCCGACACGCGCACGCACAACACTACAACGGACACTCGCTGTCGCTGCAGAAAATTTGGCGAATAATCTCTGAAGTGAATACACTCGAACTACTCCTTGTAGGGTGGAATTGGGAATAAATAGGTCTCCAATTAGTTATTAATTAGTTCCAATAGAATATATTTGTAGTTAGAGATTGGTTAGTTGAACATTTTAGAACACACTACACTCGGGATATTATTTGTTTCCGGAAGATTAAATCATAATATCTTTTTCAAAGATAGCCTCCAAAATCGAAATATTTACCTTCGAATTTCGAAAATAGACTTATTGAAAAGCATTATTATTAATTACCGAATGTGGTTATTGAAATTTCAAAAAAATATGGATTTAATCTACCTTTCATCTAATGTCGATGGTGTATAAAATTGTTCGGCCAAGCTTATAGGACGATTACAATTTCTATTTCGAAATACGAAGACAAATAATTCGACTTAGAAGGTTAACCAGTCAAAACGGTTAATTTACTATGTTACTTTAAATTCAATCTCTCGGAAAAAAACAGGTTTGGTCCAATAACCTCCAGAAAATTCGATTTTGCTGTATAGTGTTATTATTCTAACATCATTGTATGCCCATTAGAATAGAAAACGGTAACTAGTTTCTGAATTAGATTAGTACCTTTTTTATACTCTCTCAAAATGTACATTTATTTCTCTTCAAAAAACATGCTCGAAAAAACGGTGCAGTTCGTCAAAAAAGAGAGCAAAATAGCAATTCAGTTCACCACATGCTCCTTTAGTTGTAATCGCGGACTGGACTTGTCGTATTTCTTGCTGGGTTCATACCTATAACGCTATAAAGTAGCCATACGCAATGCCGTACACACTCTGTAGAATTATAGGCATACATTCACGCCGGGTCTTCTGGACAATTGGCCTCGCTTCATCTGTATAATTTACACTTTTTCGCCTCGAAGAATATTCGAAAATGGATTTTCTTTTTCATTTTTCACCTCCACACCAGCCGCCGGAGTGTGAGTATCTGCAATTCGCCATTTGCCATTGTATCTTAATATTTTATATTTTTATCTGTAGCATGCTTTGTTTGATAGCGATTTTTAATATATTTCGGGTCGGTATTTGCAGATACATTTGTGGGTTCATTTCACTGTTTTGGGCGTGTTTATTTATGCGTTGTGCGTGCAAATGTTACAAAAGTAAATCGCATTTGAGTAGGATGCCCTTTGAGTGAGAATCACTTCAAATAAACAATCGAATTCTTAGTTAGCTGATTATGCAGGCGCAGTTTTCCGTTAAAACCAACTTATATTGCAAATGTTTAATAAAAGAAAAATATTCAGAAAGTTTTAAATAAATATTTAGCAATTGAGAAAATCTCTTAAGCAATCTTAAAATTCAAAGTATAGAGCACAAACGCATATTTCTATTCTATTTTTTTAAATAAATTTTAAGGAATTAGAATACACAGCCAAATGTATGCTCAATGTGTTTCCCATTTGTATCGCCAATCTAATTGCAATTCATAAAATTCAAATTAAGCAATTTCTTTCGTTTTCCAGTTTCCATTTTATTTCGCATTATTTTCGCGTTTCTAATTACAAAAAAAAAAAAAGCAAAAAAACGTTATTGAAAATGTAAAATATTGTCGCCGGGAGGTAAACGAATTTCTGTTGCTGTTTAGGCTAAAATTATTTCTCACGGTGAGCGTCATCTTGTGAATAAGTAATCTAATTATAATTGAATTGGCAGACAATGTGCCCATAAGTGCTGCCATGAATGGAGATTTCTTTGCCCCAAAAAGATGTAGTATTATCTTGTTGACAAAAGCAATTTACTAAGAAGGTAAGAAGCACACAGTGCACTTACAGTACTAAGAAACCTCTAACTAATCATATACCAGTTGTGGCAATGGCACCTTCCTTCAGAGTAAAAAGATTGATAGCTTCAGTGATCCATCTGCGACATATTTGGTTTAAAACTTCACTGATGCCATTCGTCTGTTGAGATGCTTCTTCGAGCAAGTGACTTGGTTTCTTAGCCAGACTTCGTAATGGCAGTTAAGACAAGTGTTTCGAGGACAATAATCTCAAAGTGCATATTTCCGAAATATATTAAGCAAAGCGATGAAATTTTAATATCAGATTTATGGAGTGAAATATGTTCTTTCGGTCGAATTCTTCCGATTTGCAAACAAGTCTTACAAAGGGAAGTGTTTGTCAACAATAAGCTCTTTTTGAAAACGAAGAAAGGTTTGATAATCTAACTGGTTGGACTTTATAATTGTGTAGTATTTGTAGAAGTTTTCTATTGACAAAAATCGTCAGAGCTTGGAAAAATTCATTCAAAACCATTCATTACATATCTGTGTCAATTTTAAAGCAACTATCAATAGAACAAAACTACAGTATTTTTATACCATCGCAACATGTTGAACAGAATAGAATAGTTTTGTGTTGTTTGTGACACCTAAAACTAAAAAAGTTTGATATAGGGTTATATATATCAACAGGATCAGAATGGCGAGTAAAGTTGAAATCTGGATGCCTGTCCATGCAAGCCATAACTTAAGTAAAAAATTAGATATCTTGATGAAACTTGACGCCATGAGATGGTTGGTATTGCCGAAATGGGATCATCTCTTGCCAAAAATAATACCTTGGATATAATGGGGAAGTCGAGATGTTAAATCACACGTCTAAAAAAACAACCGTGACACTATATAATTTTTACGTAATTGAACTGACTTTATCCGGCTTGCTGTGCATAGCCTCAAGTTTCTAAGTGGACGAAGTTTTTGTAACGGCACGAACTATTCTCAAAATTATATTTTTTAATGCTGCCGAGTTGACAATCCATGGGCGGCTATAAATTCGGTTCCGTTCTGGTTATATAGAACCGACTCTTATGATGGAAATATTATAATTTTACTTTGCGAAAGGACCTTAACAACTCTTTGTATTAAAAATATTTATATGAACCGTACTATGTTTATATGGCCCTTAAGTTGATTTAATTTCATTTCCCGAAGTTGCACAATCTAAAATGTTTTCGAATATGTGCCAAATGGCATAAATTCAGGTGGAAAAAATCATATTTTTAACGCGATTTACACAAACGAGTCTCTGCTGTTCGCTCGCTGGCACAGGACAGATTTAATTTGGTTGATTTACCGTTGCTGATGATGCTTTTTTTGCAACGTTTTCCTTTCGGTTTCGCCTGTGATTGCGAAAATTGCAACGAGCAAATGCAAAAGTGCAATAAAGGAATACACAAAGGCATGCATATTTGCATCTGGAGTATGAAGTGATATATTTACATGTGTAAATGTGGCTATAAGTTAGCATATTTTATATACATATGTGTGTACGTTTGTGTAAGTGTATGCGATGGTGTGACATAAATAATGCAACATTGCTGTACATACCACACCGTTGTACGTTGACAATGACAAACGTTGCAACATTATTGTTATTGTTATTGTTGTTGTTGCTGCTTTTGCTGCTGATGCTTGTAACAACACGCATATAAGTGTCACCATAATTGCTGCCATAAGGATACGGTGATGAATGCGTTTTTACACTCAAATGTTCATGCGCACTAACACACACATACGCCTGCGTACAAACACACACTGATATTTATGCGCGTGTGGGAATGTTTTTATAAACGAAATATGACGTTGTTGTCCCGCAACTGGGAACAGGGTGTGATTTTAGAAAAAACTGTAGCGTATTCAAATTGCAATTTCACTCATAAATAAAATGGAGTATATGGTGGTGTTACTTGTACTTTGAAGGACATTTTTTATACTATAGAAGTTCGTTACAATTTTTTGAAATTGTTTTCATCTTAAAAATTATATACAACGAATATATAAAAATTATATCACCAGCCGAAACATTACTCTAATTACTTCAACATTGGTCACTGTAAGCACTAGGAAAGATTTGAATTTGCACTATCTTGCATCTATGAAGAAAGATTTATACCAAAGACATGCAAAGACTTCGTTACAGAGTAGTCCGACTTAAGCAGAAATTGAATTTTTCTTCCTTTATATGCGACCTACGAATGTAAGTCTTTGAAGAATCCAAATTTTCGAAGTTAGCTTCCAAAATGGAAATATTTGATTTAGAGTATCTGAAATTGCCGTATCAAGAACATTATCAAACATACTAAACATCAAAGAATGTTCGGTCCCGAATATATTACATATGTATGCTATCAAGGTTAGGGTTCAGTGTTAGATCTTTGAAAGAAATAAAAATAAATAAATTTCGAAAAATATTGATGAAATTTTTGACGATGTAATACATGATTTCTGTATAAATCTTTCAGATAAAACACTTAAATGAAAAAAATATTTATATATATTTAGAAATGCGAAGAAATATGCATATAAACCCACAAAATCATATAATATTAATATAACTACTAGATAATATAGCAAATTATCTTTAATTTTGATTACTTAAGTATTGAAGAGGCTAGATTAGTCTGATAGGCCAGAAAGTCACACATAGACCACTTTTGGTCACGTAGAATGAGGAGTAGTCATCTTTTAGAATACCTGCTGAAGCCCTTGCCCAGACAGTGAAGAACAAGCGCACAAGAGATGGTCCATTTTTTCTCTGGTACCTTATTCTTGACAGTTCTTGCAGTTTTCGCGAACTTTCAGCTCCATTTTGTAGGCATGCGCTGATACTTGACTGTGACCAGTAAGCGTGATTTGTACTTTCTTACCAAGTTTCTGTCTAGATCATCATATATGGTTTATCTACATGGATCCCGCTTTCTGATGGCAGTTTTACACCTTCTCGGCAAACTCGTCCAAACCTCGTTATCCTCGTTGTACTTGTGGTCTGGTACCCAGTAGAAGTGCAGTCTTTTATTTCTGACGACATTCCTCATCGTTGTCCTACCACAAAAGACGCTTTTGCAGAAAGAGGATATTGCCTGATCGTCGCCTGACTGTCTACGTATATTTTGATTTTAAAGTGACCTTGTGGTATATTTAAAGATAGCTCAGCGGCTTTCCGCTTGAAATATATTGAATTGATCCGGTAGTTTCAAATACTGCCTTACACTTAACTCTGGAAAATACATTATGCTTCTGTTTTCAGCAAAGAGATCAATATATCGCAGGTTTAGTTTTAGTTCAAGAGCCGCCGTTGGGGTGGTTCTTAGTGCTCCCGTCATGCAAAGCGCAGCAAGCTACTAAATTGAAGAGAACCAGCAATCAATTATATTTAGTGCACTTCAAGTCGGACCAGAATTTTTTAAATACACAATTTTTAAGTTTTTAGAAGGTCTGTATTGGATCCCTTGTATCACTTTAATTTTCTATAACTAGTATTGACATTCCCAGTTAGTTCTATTACGGAATTTGAAGGTAAATATTGGACTTCGATTTTGGAGGTTACTTTACAACTCTGTAAAAACTCATTCCCGAATTGTGATTATTTTTTTTAACAATTTCTGCTTGGTTATGTTTTTACTTGGTGGTTGCTACTCAAATTGTAAGTGCTGCTTCAGATAAATTATTTTTCGGTATTGAGCAACTATTTAACTTTTTTATAGTTACATCAGCTTCCATAGGCAGACACGGAGATGTCGAGTTAGCTTATTAGCCTTCCAAAGTCCTTCTAATGTGTTCCGCTGGCCTATCATAGAGTATCACTATTTTGGTGCTTCGAATCCGCTATGTCCACTATTTCGAAGATCACAACTTGTTTAGTCTGAACACATATGTATAGCTTTGCTCCAAAAATCATAATAGATCAATTATGTTTAGTGTTATGTCTATAATTGGTTTTAATTGTCGGTTTTGCTAACGAATATTTCAGAAGGCTATCAGTACAATACGCATGTATTACTTTCAAGAATCTCTCCTTTTGTTTTTCAAATTGAAACACTGTGCGTCTCACCTATTGACCAAGTGCATGACTTCACAACGGCAACGGAAATACAGACGCCATTAATCGGCCACATTTGTTTAAAGGTTCGCCTATATGTACCTTGAGATGTACAAACAAAACTATGTCGCACATTTAAGTGCACACACAAGTGAATGCAGAATGCATATTGCAACTGGCAGTTGGCAGTTGGCAGCTGAATTTTCGCGCTACGAAGCCGCAGCACGCTGCAATTACCACCTCAACTCTGCAGCGCTTCGCATTGCTGTTGCATGCAACAGCAGCGCTCACAGATTTTTCTACGGTTGAATAATTTAACTTTAACCACAGGTCGCATGAATGGACCATTGCTGTTTTTTGTTGTTTTATTTATATATTTTTTTTATTTTACTCTGCGTGGACTTAATACTTTTATTTCATTGCGTGTTGTTGTTTTTGCCGCATTTGTTATTGCGCGAAATCAGGATATTTGCAACTTTGGTTTCGCCTTCATATTGTGCGTGTAGTATTGCCTTAACAACTATATTTATCGCATACAAAAACGTTCCCAGCAGACAACTAGAAATTTTGTATAGAAATGAAACTATCCCAATGATGCTAGCAAAATGACTAGTACGAAAAGGACCATATTTGTAGTAATTAGGACAAGTTTCTTCCTGGTTTTCAAACAAAGATTTGTCCCGTATGATATTTTTAAATGATACTTTTTCAGATTAAATTGTTCCACAAGATATCATCTTGTTCCGAATCAGGTCTTGTTTTATTTTTAGGATATATCGTCCGTAATAAATTACTCAAAATTTATAATACATATATGTATATAGTATATTCCAACTATTTCTAAATCATATACTTCAAATAAGATAAAATATATATCTGTTCCAAAGAGAAGCTTGTATTAAGCCTCATTTGGAAACTCCTATGGAAAAGCTCTTGTCTCGGCAGATTTCGTTTGTATGCAGAAGGCCCCCTCAAATCGGTTGGGCGACGGTTGGGTACGGATTGATTTGAAATATTTTTAACTTCAAAGTATATTATGCTAATAATAACATTCCAGTTTATTATATATAAAGTAAAAAACCTTCGGTATATATGTATAGGTATGTTAGGGTAAACCTCACCCAATTTTACAATTTTCTGTATATCAAATCAGACAGTGATCAGGAAAACAGCCCTTCTTTTGTTCATGCGGTTATCTCACAGAAAGTAGACAGTTAACCGACTAGTGATTGAACTAGTTGTAAACTAGTTTGTAACTACTTGATTTCATTACAGCGTGTCCACTTGCTAGTGTAAAGAATAACTGCCTTCATATAAAAATTTGCATTTATACACACATATTTACATATATATGGCCAACTTCCGCTCAGTTTGCTGTGTTATTGATGAGGCTGGCAGCGTTTAAAACCGGCTTGTAGCCATTTAAGTATCCTGATTAATTGTAGTGCAGGATAAAGGGCAACTGCAAAATAAAATACAAAAAAAGCAAAAACTCCAGCCACAATTTTTATTGCCATTTGCTTCATCTGATCGCGAAAACTCGATACTTAACAGCTGAGAAATTTATGAAATACTCTCGAACATAATGATGCTTGTCGTAAATGTTGCTGCTGCTGCTGTTGGGCTGCAAAGTAGCGCCGGCTGTTGCATGCTTCACTGCGTCGCAATCGACTGTCTAAAGTTCATTAATGCGTTTTGCGCACCAGGAAGCATTTTCAATGCGAACGGATAATGACTTTCAATTGGCATATAAATAAATAAGCGTAAATGAGTAACGGCAAACAAATTCCTGCAGTTCGATTGGCCGATAAGCCGATAGGCCAGAAATGCCACGACTCGCACAATAGCGATATTTTATAAAATTCACGCATTTAAAGTTAATGAAAATTATTGCATTAAACGCATTAACAGCTGGCATGTTTGTGCTGTCAGTTTTATTGGAAAATATGCTTAGCACGGAAAATCCGATTACTTTATTATACTTAAGTTCTTATGTCTATATACGAGGTGTGTTCAAAAAAATAACGGAAATTTACGTGTTTCGAAAAAAACATATTTATTATTCATCAATTACATTAATTTTGCCGCCTTATACTATGCATGCCTGTTGTTTATTGCCTTTCATTGCCGTCAGACCAATACCATAGGGAAGATTGTACTTCGTATGCAATAAAACTTTGGGATAACAACATCCTTAGTTATATCTCTAGATATCTCACACATTCAATTATATGTATGTGCAGCAGAAAATCAAGCGGTAGGATAAAAAGTGCTGTACAAATAAATAATGAACTGTTCATGTTAAGAACAAAAATCTTTAAAAAATGTCTATCCTAACCAATGAAAATGTCAAACAACATTTATTATTAAAGGTTAATTTAGTAAATTAAATTTTTACTAAACATAAAATCAAAATCATTTCCTGGTAAAAACATTTATAAATTGCATGCTGAATTATAATGGGAGGGGACAAAAAAATAAGACCACTTCAAATAATGTTTCATTATGATTAAAACGAAATGTAAAATTGAGTGCATTTTTTAATATTTAGTTGAATAGCTATTGCTGTTTGGCATTAGGTCCACTATGGATATGTAATACCAAGTTTATGTGGTATTTTTTTTGACAATTATTACTGTTTTTTGTTTTACTTTACGCTTCCAATGTTTTCTTAAACAATTCTCTACAAGTTTTCTAATAGAATTTGGTGCGCAGATTGGGAAGATCAGATTAAAATATATATATATTATTATGAAGAAACCAATTTCATGTATGTTTAGGGTCTTTGTCTTTTTAAAACTTCTACGATAGAGACATATTTTTTATGCAAAAGGGAGCAACATTTCCTAACAAGAGTTTACGGGCGTAAGAAATTGGTCCACTTGTTATTTTAACTACCACAGATGATCTCACAGTAGAAGAAGACATATTCCTATTCCATGATGCTTTCATTTCCGCGCTAAGAAGTTTTTACAGTATATTTATAATTAAATGCTGTCTTTTAGTCTTATTATTTAAAACTAGACATCTAGCAATTGACCGAGCACAAATTCGAACTCCTGTGTCCCCCATAATTGCAACATCTGACTTAAATAGTGTTAACAGTGTTGTTGCTTTGGTTATCAATTACGAAATAAAAAAAAACTGTTGGGAGTCAAAATGACTTGCTTGAGAAAGACAAGAATAAATGCTAAAGACCAGTATTCCTGAGATGTCATAGATTTTTATACTCTCGGATCAAAGTTCCTAAAGAGAGTACTATAGTTTTGTTACATAACGGTTTTTTGTATCACCAAGAAACAAGTAAGGAAGGCTATGTTCGTGTGCAACCGAACATTTTATACTTTCGCAATTTACTGAAGAAACTTACAATCATACAAAATTTACCCATAAATTCGGCATAAAGTTTAATAGAATAACGAATATCGTAATATATACTATGTGAGGGCTGAAGTAATTCTTTCATTTTTTCACCAGCAGGGTACACTATATGCAAGACTATACGCTCACTTAATTTTGCTAACATATCTCACATATTAACCAATACATATATGCGGAATAAAGCCTACCTGTTTTTGAAATACCTATAATTAGGTATATGGGAGCTAGGAGATGTTATGACCCAATTATAAAAATTTTTTTTAACAGAGCACTATTAGAAGAAAACAATTTCCTCTGAATTACATTAAATTATCTGATAGATTTACCCAAATAATTTTTTCACAAGTGAAGCCAGAGATGATATGTTCTATTTATGTAAAGTTTTATTCCGCTATCTTCATTGGTTCCTAATGTATATATTATAAAGTGAAGGAATAAGATGGAATTCTAAAATGAGTTATATGGAAAGTAGTCGTGGTTGTGAACCGATATCGGCCATTTTTTAACCGTATTATCAGCGTGTCAGGAAAATATTATGTACCGTATTTTATTGAAATCTGTCGAGTAGCTCCTGAGATATGGTTTTTGACCCATAAGTGACCCATTTTTCATTTTGTAATAAAATCTGAGTGCAGCTTCCTTCTACTATTATTTCTGTGAAATTTAGTGTTTCTGTCGTTTTTCGTTCGTGAGTTAACCCACTTTTAGTAATTTTCAACCTAACCTTTGTATGGGAGGTTGGCGTGGTTATTATCCGATTTCAACTATTTTCTTGGTGTGTGGTGGGGTGCATAAGAGAAGTGACTGCAGACAGTTTTGTTTATATAGCTTTATTGGTTTGCGAGTTATATATAAATAACCGATTTGTGGGCGAGGCCACGCCCACTTCCCCAAAAAAGTTACACCCAAATATGCCCCTTCCTTGTGCGATCCCTTATTTAAAATTTTTTATAACTTTATTTATGGCTTAGTTATGACACTTTATGTGTTTTTGGTTTTCGCCATTTTGTGGGCGTAGCAATGGTCCGATTTCGCCCAACCCTCTCACTGCCCCAAGGAACATGTGTTCCAAGTTTCGTTAAGATATCTTAATTTTTATTCAAGTTACAGCTTGCACAGACGGACAGACGGACAGGCATCCGGATTTCAAATCTACTCGTCACCCTGATCACTTTGGTATAAATGACTTTATCGAACTCATCTAGTTTTAGGTGTTACAAACAACTGTTATGTGAACAAAACTATTATACTCACGTAGCAACTTTGTTGCGAGAGTATAATAAAAAAGTTAGATATGGGGTTATATATATATATAAATGATCAGGGTGACGAGTGGAGTTGAAATCCGGATGTCTGTCCGTCCGTTTGTCCGTGCAATAACTTGAGTAAAAATTGAGATATCTTAATGAAACTTGGAACACATATGCTTTGGCACCCTGAGGAGGTATTGAAAATAGGCGAAATCAGACCATTGCCACGACCACAAATTGGCGAAAACCGAAAACCTATAAAGTGTCATAACTAAGCCATAAATAAAGTTATGAAAATAAAATTTGGTACAAAGGATCGCATTAGGGAGGGGGACATTCGCTATATAATATTTTTTTGACACCCTGACAACACGGATGGAAAAAAATGGGCGAAATCGGTTCGCAAGCACGCCAACTTCCTATATAACTCAATTCTGAATTCCATCTGATTCTTTCACTTTCTAATATATACATTAGGAACCAATGAAGATAGCGGAATGAAACTTTACACAAATACTGTACTTGAGCTGTGACATCACTTGTGGAAAAATTGTCAAAACCGGACAATGACTTTTCAAGGCCCCTGATATCGAACATGAAGAACTCAGTGCCTAAGGGTAGTTTTTGGACCGAATATATAGGTAAATCTCTATGATATTTTTATGTAATTCAGAGGGAATTTTTAATAGTTTGTCTCTGTACCAAAAATGGTTAAAATCGGGTCATAACTTCCCCTCGGTCATAGAAAAATTGTGAGAGTATAAACTGTTCGGTTGCACCCGAACTTTCCTTACTTGTTTGAAACTAACTTTGTAGCTACTAGCAGTGTTCCATTTTGAAATCGGGTATTAAACTCGTAAAATTCTTGTAGTCTATAGTTTGTGTGTGTTTTAAACAACTCCTTTTTCTACTTTTCCTGTCTTAATATTGAGGTTTTCTAACCTTAATAATTTTAAAAGGTATGTTATTTTAAGATTCCAGCACATTCTAAATAACATAAAAATTAAACCGCTGTTGGTACAAACATCTTTGTACGTACAAATAATTCAAATATACTCGTACATACAGACAACTTCCTCTATTTAGAACTAAAAGTTTCCATGTCAAATAAAACAAACGGACATGGTACATTTATTCCGTCTTGTTTCGTGTAAAGTTGCCCATATTGATGACCTATTCATGCCATTAAAAACTTTTTCGACAATTGTAACTTATCTTGCCACACTTTAACTTAATTTGAAAATATGCAAACATCAAACGTCGCACACACAAGTGCTGCGTCCATAATTTCGGTGCAACGGAGGGGTGGGCGGTTTGGAGAGCGGCGGAGTCTGCAAGAGTATTATGCTAGTGTTTACACACGCAAAAAAGTAAAAAAGATGAAGAAGTTCATATACAACAGTCACAACAACTATAAAAATTAAATTGCAACAACAATAACAACAACAACAAAAATGACGACAACAACAGTGGCAATGAAAGTGATTTAATACGAGAATGTTTGTTGAAGTGGAAAAGTTTTTGGTTGCCCGTTGCTGCACCAAGCGAATGACTTCTGCTACTGCTACTGCTGCCGACTGCCAGCCATTTCACACTGCTAATGATATTGTTTTGTTGGCTTTGTTGCCGTGCTGCTGCTACTCTCACTCTTGCTGTCTGCTGGCTGGCAACAATAAAAAAGACACACTTCACAGTTAATCTACATTTTGACTGTGTGAAGTGCGCCACACCTTCCGCACAAAAATACTGCTGCATACCAATCTCCAACCTACTACTTGCGCCCGAAAGCAGGCAATGCTTCGCCCAAAATACGCTAATATTTGTGTGTGGCACATTACAGCGCTGCACGGCAAGAGCTGCCAGTTTGTTGTTGCTTCTGTGTGTGTGTGTGTATGCAGTGTTGTTGTTGCTCATTTCATATGTCTGCTTTGTGAGCACTTCATTTTATTATGTTTAACTTTTGATTTACTCGCTGCTCGCCCGTTTTAGGAGAAATGAACGAGGGAGGTTGGTTGGTATTCGTAGACGGCAAGATACATAATATATAATAGTCAGGAGTATAAAGTCGCGTTGGGCTTGTTTGTAGGTCGAGCATACTGTGGCTTGTAATGTTCCGTTATTGTTACTGTTTGTGTTATTGTTGTTGTTGGCGTTGTTCGCCCCATTGTTGTTCTGCGTTGTGGTTGTTGTCTTTTATGCTGTCAAACTTTGGCACCGAAATAAAGTTAATTTTCGCACTCAAACTCAATTGCCAAAGTTTGGCCGAGCAGATTTTTAAATCACAACAACAACAACAATAACAAACAAAGCAACAACGCACAAAATAAACCAAAAAAAAGAAAAGCATAACTTAACAAGTTAGCAATAAACCTTGTTAACTATACAAATACACATGCACATTACGCTCCGTTATCCACAAACGAAAATTGTAAAACCGCCGACCATCTTCCGTAATTTGTTTACACAATTTATTTTGCTTTTTCTTCGCAACTGAAACTTTGCGCAATTTTCCATTGACCGCCAACGAAATTATATTCTATTTTCATGCAGTTTTGTTGTTATTTGTTTGTATATTTGCTCTGGTTTTTTTTCTTGTCCATATTTTATATCTCCAATATTAACGGCCAAGGTTTCATTATAATTTACTGCACTTCTATTCCAGTTTTGTTTATGGCCCTGTACTGCCGTCTCGTTTGTCTGATTAAAAACTAAAATTTTAATGCATTTCTAAGCAAGTTGTTGAGAAAATCTTAGAAGTGGGAAATAATTCGGCATGCGAGCGAAGTATGTGCGTGTGCGTTTGTTGGCATACTCCGAAATGCTCATAGCATACATATGAACTATTCTACAATGAAATAGTGGACAAATACTCTACTACTCGTTGAGAGTACTTAAGGGAAGAAGCTAAACTTTAATACTTGTTAGAATTCATTATTCAGGTTTTGCTTAAAGTAAGCTTTAAGGTCCAAAAAACATTCTCATATCGACTGAGCAATGATAAAAAACCGTTTCTCTCGTTTAGCCGCTCAAGTGTCGAAGCTTTCGGGTTAACATTTTTCAATACGGGTTTCTATGGGTATTCATAGCCATACACCATTTTTCATTATCTCAAAGTGTGATCGATTTCGAGATTCCCTGCTTTTTTTAAGAAAAAAAAAAAAACACATACACAAAATTCAAATTCAATGGGCAATATTTATTATCATTCGAAAGAACATTCTTGACATTTATTTTTTAAAGATTATCTCTTTCAAATGTTGGCCGCTGCTATGTCTCAAATGGTCCATCCGTTGAGTCAAATTTTCGATTTCGACTGGTAACTGTCGAATGTCACGCCTGATGTCTTGCTCCAAGGCCTAAAACGAAGCGGGATTGTCCTCATAGACTTCAGATCGACCGTCCCGTGAACGTAAAATTATCTGCTCACCAAAATGTTCTCCCAATACATTCACAATCACAAGCTTAAATTTCAGGCAACAAACAGACGGACCGATGATGTCACCGGCCCACAAACCACACCAAACTGTTGTTTTTTCTGGAGAATTGCAGCTCTTGAATATCTTTGGGTTGCTCTTCGTACCAAATGCGGTAATTGTGGTTGTTAACATACCCATTGAGCCAGAAATGGGCCTCATGACAGAACCAAATTGCCAAAACACAGATAAGATCACGTATATTGAAAAAAGTACCTCTACTTGCCATCTTTCAGGTCCAGAAAGAGATGTAGGAAGTTCACTGAACTACTTGCTTTTAGTTTTTAGTAGTGAAGTTCCCCTTGCTGCAGCAATATGAGTCTTTGCTGGATGCTGTTGAGGCTAAAAGTCGTGTCGGACAAAAGCTGACAAACGTGTAAAGAAGATGGCGAGTTGAAAAGATCTAGACGCGCGTTTCTCACTATTAAGCTTTTACAAGAATGACATTGAAACCTCTTGGTGGAGATAACTTCGGAGAACTAAGTTAATTAACTCGAATTGTTATTATCCGTTTCAAAAAGATTGTAATAGTCATTCCTACCTAGGAATTAGGTCTGTCACAAAGTACTGGCGTACTTTACTGTTCCATTGAGATCGTTCATTAGTCTAATTGTAGGGGCTAATCCTTTAAGGTAAACTTAGCCCAGGTTTTAGGAAAGTTGGATTCAACAAACTCAAGGCATATTGACGGGCTGATTACGTAGGATTTGAAGTTGGTTGGTTTTAGTCGACGTCTGAGGTGGTTTTTGAGTCGACTTTACTAAGAAAGACACACTTTGGGTCAGTCGATTACTGTGGGGATGTACACCCAAGTAGTAGCGTATTGTTGTGTGAGCATTATATTACATCGTATGCCACCAAAAACGACAAAATAACCAGCAAACGAAACAATTCCAGAAACAGGGATTTGATTGCATTGAAACTAATTTGCAATAAAAGTAGGCAAATCTACTCGTATGCAAACACAAATTGACAAGCAATTTACCTTTAGCACAGTTTTCGCTTTTTAAAAAGGTACCTTGAATGTGTTAAAAATTTGCTGATGCAGTACTAACCATAACTGGTTGGCAATAAAGTCGCTGAAAATCGATTCTATAGAAAATGGCAGATTTTTATTGGGATTAAAGCAACGCAGTGCATACTAAATACTGGCGGGGTTGAAGCATTGAAACAAACATTGTATTTGTTTAGAGATTAAATTGCTAAAGTTATGCAGATATTTGTATGACCTTTGTAAAGGACTGCCTCTTCTACATTTTTACTAACCCTTAACGCAACACGCACTCAACGTGGCAACATTTTGTCATTTGATCGGACACATGCCGGTGCACACATGACAGACGTGCTAAACGAAATCACATATATCATCAGCACACCATTGCGCCTTTATTTTTATATGCCAACCGTTTTCGAGATTGTCATTCGAATTCAGCCTTCCGCTTGTCACCGGCCTTGTGACGATTTTAATTAATGACTTTCGCATCGTTTGCCACGACTATGACACTGCTTTGTGTGCACACACAGTTACTTGCCCATAGTTTTTGTTGCATGCAGTCAACGCTGACGGTTGTTTTTGCTTTACTGTTGCTATGCCACAAAACAGTATTTCACGAGAGCTATGCTAATCGTTTGCTCAACAGTTGTCGAGTAGTTGAGTGGGTGTTGTGACGGCCCATTCACTCGCACTCGCTTTGTGTCTGTCATGCTGGATTGGGTTACACTGTGTGCTGTGTGGCCGTTGGCAGTGAGGTGACAAGTGCTAACGTGCGACAATCGATACCCTTGCCGTTTGTTATTTGTGTTAGCAATTAGCAGCGACAACACCACCACCAACAACAAAAAGGTAGCAAACTACTTGAAGACAAATTTCTCCTGCAAATATTATTAAAATTCTGTCGACAAAAAGGATTTAATATCGTTAGCACTCATGAGAATGTATAATGTGGACTGGAATATATTGAAAAAAAAAAAAAACAAAATGGCGGAAATCAACCATAGGAACTGAAGTTCTGATAATCCGTACCTTCTTCATGTATACTATATGAATATATTTATTGTACGCTGCAAGAATCTCAACGAATTTAGAATTGTGTTACCTTGAATGTGTTAAAAATATATTTTAGAACTTTCACAATGTTAAGTTGATGTTATGCACTGATTTTGTTCCAGTGGGTCTGTTAGTTGCTAAGAAATGAAATTTCAATATAAAGGAAGCCGCGCTATTTCTTGAAGAGAGTACAAAATGAATGAGAGGAGAGCTAATTAATAGTACTAAAGGCTTATATTATGGTAGATCGATATAAATCAGCGCTTTAATTGAACAAAGGCCTTTTAATTGATCAATTAGCTCCTGTGCGAAAATGTTATTAGTCGAGCTTATGTTCGCATTTGTAGATGTTTTTCGACAAAAGAAGTATTTTACCAGATAAGTAAATTGAAACTATTTTATTATTCTAATTAATTAATTTTAGAATTCTAGAAATGCACTCCGAAATGCACTTACAACAAAATTAACTTTTGATGCATTGGAAAAACGAGCTCACGAAGCTGAGTCAATGTATAATTTTATAATATGAGGTGTTTTATGAAGAGAATATTACTTAACGCGGATGGATATTGTTATTCAACAGCGTCAAAATGGATTTTAACCGAGAATGACTTGACTGTAATTATTAGGATAAACTCAAATTTAATCAAACGTTTTTCTTCTATAGAGCTTTGTCAGTTTATTATATTACACAGGCTAACACTCAATTTTCTTCTTTGAATTTATCAACTGATTCTAGTTAATTTGGGTGCGCTGAATTCAAATCTGTATTCAGTTTGTCTCTATCAGCTCTCATGATATAGCTTTTTTATACCATCCAATTATGACCGTCTGTCAGTTTTTTCCAAATTTTTTTTTTCATCAAAATTATTTATTTGCTATTATAGTTTTTGCAAAAAAAAGCCCAAATTTTTTAAGTATTTAAAATGTAAAACTTTTCCATGGGAATATAAAAAAATAAAAATAAGTAAAACTGTTTCATACAGATTATATATATATATAATTCCAGTTACAGAATGTAGAGCTTCTTTTATAAGACAATCTGGAATGAACAGTTTTGGAATGGGAACAAATTCGGAATGGGGAATTGGACGGCGTGCTGCCAGTAAATCGGGATACTGCCATTTATATCGATTTTTCCTATTAATACCAGCAATACTCACTAAACAGAAGTAACAGTCGTCCAAATAATTTCTGGGCTCTCTCCAAACCATCTGCACACCAAACTTAAGCCTATTTCGATTTCCTTGAGTCCACTGTCGCAAATATACACAGCAAATATTGCACACAATGTGTGGAGCCCAGCTTTTATCTTGGTCACTAATATCAACTCCAAAGTAAGCTAAATACGATTTTTTAACAAATTCCGAAGTAGTTCTTATGTTTTCTTTAAAGGTGTATTCTCCACAATTGTAACAGAATGTGTCAGCGTAATTTTTACACCGTCTTCTATTGGAAGTCATTTCCGATATGCAATTGGAGCACAAGAAGAAAAAATTAACGTTCTCAATAATATTATACAAATAAAATTCCTACAACTACACAAAAAATAATATTTTCGGAAACTGCTTGTACCGATTTTTATATACCATCCAGTAAATGAGTTACTAAGTTAAATTAACCGAATTCATCAAAAAAGCATATCTTTAGCGAAACGGTTTGATACCTATAATTTTTTTCAGGTCATAAGTTAAGTGGAGGGTATAAAAAAGCTAAATTATGAAAACTAGAGCTGATTACAGATTTTCCAGCGCGCCCAAATTAACTAGAATCAGTTGATAAATTCAAAGAAACAAAATTTTTTTTAATTTTGTCGGGCTGTGTTATTACTATATTATTGTATTATATTATATTATATCATATTATATTATATTATGTCCGATGTCCAAGGCATACTAGGATTATGGAGGGAACGCTTCTCCGATCTGCTGAATGGCAGTGAAAGTACAACACCAGGAGATGGCGAAGCCGATACCACAATCGATGACTATGGAAAAGATGTTATATTACCCGACCGTGAAGAAATTCGAATAGCAATTACCCGCTTGAAGAACAAAAAACCGGCGGGGGCCGATGGATTACCGACCAAGATATTCAAATACGGCGACGAAGAACAGATAAGGTGCATGCATCAGCTTCTTTGTAGAATATGGTCGGAAGAAAGCATGACTGACGATTGGAATATTAGTGTGCTCTGCCCAATCCATAAGAAGGGAGACCCCACAATCTGCGCCAACTATCGTGGTATAAGTCTCCTCAATATCGCATATAAGGTTTTGTCGAGCGTATTGTGTGAAAGACTAAAGCCCACCGTCAACCACACCATCTTTTTATCGATTTTAAAGCTGCCTTCGATAGCACGAAAAGGAGCTGCCTTTATGCCGCGATGTCTGAATTTGGTATCCCCGCAAAACTAATACGGCTGTGTAAGTTGACGTTGAGCAACACCAAAAGCTCCGTCATTATTGAGAAGGACCTCTCCGAGCCGTTCGGTACCAAACGAGGTTTCAGACAAGGTGACTCACTATCATGCGACTTCTTCAATCCATTGTTGGAAAAAATTATACGTGCTGCAGATCTAAATAGAGAAGGTACAATCTTCTATAAGATTGTACAGCAGCTGGCGTACGCAGATGATACTGATATCATCGGAAGCAACAACAGCGTCGTTTGTTCTGCTTTTTCCCGCCTGGATAAGGAGGAGAAGCGAATGGGTCTGGAGGTGAATGAGGACAAGACGAAATATCTCCTGTCATCAAACAAACGGTCTGCGCATTCGCGTCTTGGCTCCCACGTCACTGTTGACAGCCATAACTTTGAAGTAGTAGATAGTTTCGTATATCTGGGAATCAGCATCAACAACACGAACAATGTCAGCCTCGAAATCTAGCGCAGAATCACTCTTGCCAACAGGTGTTACTTTGGACTGAGTAGGCAATTGAACAGTAAAGTCCTCTCTCGACGAACCAAAATCAAACTCTACAAGTCGCTTATCATTCCCGTCCTGCTTTATGGTGCAGAAGCTTGGACGATGTCAACATCAGATGAGACGACACTAGGAGCTTTCGAGAGGATAATTTTGCGCAAGATTTATGGTCCTCAGAACATTGGCAACGGTGAATACCGCAGACGATAGAACGATGAGCTGTACGAGTTATACGACGACATTGACATAGTTCTGCGAATAAAAAGACAGCGGCTACGTTGGCTAGGTCATGTTGTCCGAATGGACGAAAACACTCCAGCCCTGAAAGTGTTCGATGCAGTACCCGCCGGAGGAAGCCGAGGAAGGGGAAGGCCTCCACTCTGTTGGAGGGACCAGGTGGAGAGCGACCTGGTTACACTTGTGATCTCCAACTGGCGCCGAACTGCGAAGGAGAGAGAGAAGTGGCGCACTATCATCGATTCGCCTGTAACCGGCTAAACGGTTCCAACGTCAATCACATACATACTACATACAAGAAATATCATAGTAAAATTAAGCATTTAACGAGGGATATACTGAAAATATATTGGAACATATAACTGAATATAAGCTGTTCCAATATATATAATTAAGTGAGAATATTACCGATATCATATACGGTAGTACCAATTATGGCTGTTAACCTTTCCACAGCTAACAACTATTGGTATGAAAACGTTGCTTAATGAATTACAATTTATATGCAATGACAAATCAATAATCAAACGACATCTGCCATATATTTATAACTATAACAAACATGTGTATATGTATGTGTAAGTTAGCCGATGTATGAACATAAATAAATCTGCATGCAGTGCGCAGATAAGCGCCGCAATTGACAATCAATGCAATATTCACCGTTAATTGACAACTGATGACATTCAAAACGTTGCCGGACAATCGCTACAACTCACAAGAGCAATAACAATAACAACAAAATGGTAAGCAGCAACAACTTGTTGTCGCGTCAGTAACTAATTATAAAATATCTGATTGTAACAATTCGCTGATATGACAATCATGTGAAATGCAAAACGAGCGTTTATAACAACGCCATGGCGCTCGGTCATGTCATGTCAAAATGTCAAATATCAGACACATCCAGCACCAGTATGCATTTTTTGCCGACACATACATGGTATAGATATGTCTATACACATACATATATGCTTGAATTGCTTGTTAAAAATTGCGCGTAAATATTAACTTTATTTAATCCATTTTAAATATAATACATATGTACATAAAAAAATTTGCAAAATATTTTTTTATCTCTACATTTAAATTTTTTTCCATTATCACAGTTATATATGTAAATACATGCATGTATATATTTGCTATGAGTATTTTATTTATTACTAAACTCAATTCTGCCTGGTTTTTACTAGCTCTGTAGCTATATATGTACCTATGTATGTATAGTGTAGGCAGAGATATGCTTTATTTATATAAATGTTTTGTGTTTCTAATAGTGAGAAACTGGCAGTGAAAAGTTCCCTTATAATAATACACATGTTCAGTTATGATATCCAATGTGCTGTCTAATAACTCTAATTACTTATAAAAATATGAAAAATATTAGTATATTGTTCAAAATTTCTTTGAAGAGTGGGCTTTCTTTGATACTTAATAATTAGGAACGCGTATTTTTTTTTTTTTGTTCAGTAGTTGAACACGTGACACAACGGTATTTGCGCCCAAATGTCATGTCAAAAGCTGCTTAATTCCTTAGAGTTAAATAGCTACGCTAATTACAAATACCAATGTCAAGGGCGGAATTAATTGTTCAAATTACCAATGGCTTACTGGGTTGAACGTTGAATGCGCGCAAACAAATTTCGGCACACCCATTTGACAGCAGCAATTTCATTACTTTATCAAAGGCAGCAACAGTTGAGCGCGTTGAAATGTACAATTACGAAACTAAAGTGATGATTAGAAGTTACTTAATACCTACGCATGTATTCGTATACTCGTATGTACATAGTATATATGTATGTATGAATGTATGCATATGCATGTATTATGCGCTTATCATCCATTTAAGTATTTATTAATAAACATATTAGAGCTTGGTAGAAATAAATTTGTTGCCTGCCAACGGAATTGAATTGCAATTTTCACATTTTTAAATATTTATTAAAATTATGTATTTGCAGTACGACAAGCGAACAGTGA
Organism: Zeugodacus cucurbitae; assembly: GCF_028554725.1. Taxonomy (NCBI): domain Eukaryota; kingdom Metazoa; phylum Arthropoda; class Insecta; order Diptera; family Tephritidae; genus Zeugodacus; species Zeugodacus cucurbitae. The sequence goes on from NC_071668.1 coordinate 24,471,406, forward strand.
GTAAAGCAAATTTCAAATACATAGACACACGCACTATTTTAAATAGCCTAAGCGCTTGTGGTGGTGGTGTGTGCAAATTCGCCTAATGCTTCTAATTGAAGTAGTTAATCCCATAGGCGTACGTACAATTCAAGAACACACATTAATTATGTAATTAGCCGGTTGCTAAGGCACATATATGTGTGTATATTAGATGTGTTCAAAAAATAACGGGAATTTCCAAAAGTTCAAGTGTCAAATATTTTACTATGTAGATATATACCACTTAAGTACGAAACAATTTACTGCTATATTCATTACTTTCTTTGTCTGTAGCAACCGCTAAGGTTAGCCAAAATTCAAAAATTCCCGTTATTTTTTGAACACACTTGCGTATGTTAACAATTTTATTGCCATTACTAAGCGCTTAGTCGGTTCATGAGTCGCTCAATATTTTGTTCAAATATATATGTACCTGCATATGTTTAAATATTGCTAAAAGCGCATAATTTGGCAAATTTTAATCGGTTTGCACAATATTATTTGACAGAATAATTTGGCTACAAATGTACCACAAGGTTGGGGTTTTTAAACAACTGAAAACAAAGTTTCGAAATCTACTTTTGTCCATTATAAACAGGAATAGGCAAAAGTAGCGTCAATTTAGAAGCTAATATCTTGAGAACGATCGCATGAAATGCCTTAAAACTGCGATAAGGATGGAGATGTCTTGTTTGTCGCGTGATCTTTTGGTCAAACCAAAAACTTTAAAGTCATTGTACATAGTGTGCCTACGTGACTACACACAGAAACTGCCGTTTAAGAGAATATATGCAACTCAACTGAGTTTGACGACAACTTAAACAAACTGGACAGTGTTGGCACATACATAGGTGTGGTAATACACAGCTAGTTATGCATGTAGTTGATATAGAGCTGCCAACCCAGTAAAAAATATTTGGATTAATACCAAAATCGAGTTATAAAGGAGTAATGACTTGTTCATCCATTTCGAGCATTAAGTGAGTAATAAAGGCATTTTCGTTAGTTTTTACGAAAATTGTTTGTTTTCTCACTTATTGATATATTTTGGAGGAATACACGAGCTAATAATATGCGAACGCATACTTCTATTGCTCGTTTATTATTCTAAAATGTATCAATAAAGGATTAACCATAACGACCAATCATAACTGTTAATTTTTGCGGAATTTTTTTGTTTGCAATAAACGAGTATTTTGTCACTTTAAAATAGTTTGAAATTTGAAATCAACGCGTGATCATTATTGAAGTATCGCGAATATAAACGGGTAAAACGTGATTAACTATAAGAAACATATGTACTTAATTTAAAAAATTGTGAAAATTTTTATTCCAAGTGTCACCTAAGGCGATTAATGAAAAGAGAAATTCAAAAATGTTCTACCAAGAATCGTTCTACTTCTTGTGAAGAGGCGTCGAAACCAAATGATTTGATATTAACACATTTATATAATGAACTTGAAACCACAATTTATAATAATTGCACATCAAAAAAAAAAAATCGGTAAGATCTGAGCTTTTATATTTTATTTTAAGTAACTTATACATAGGTATATGTTATCTATTTTTCCATCTCTGCAGAATTAGTTAAATAAAAAATATTCGTCTTATGGGGATTTTGAAAAAGCGATTCAAATCTGCTTCGTCTCTGAAGTATTCTTAAATATTAAAGTAGCTATTAACTTGATTTTAAATTATTATAACAGTGTATATAATTTATGTGAATTACTAATTCTTATATTTTGAAAATTAAAACATTGAATTAAATTATTTAAAAAACTATTTATATTTTTCTCTGCTCTTTTTGGATGTAAATAATATTACTCTTTTTTGTGCTCTTTCTGGAGGCAAAAATCATTCCAAAATCATTACTCCTTTTGTACTCTTTCTGGAGATAAAGAAGTTCACTCCCTCTGCTCTCGTTTCGGATGTCAAATAGTGCTCAAAAGAATGCTGGGTTTGCGCTCCATTAGGAGCTGAAAAGGAGTGATCCCTCGTAAGGCATGCTATGTTAAAAAGGAGTAATAAATACATGGGCCTCGGAGCATTGTGGAGTAATCTAAGATTAACCTTTGGATCATCCGATTTTTTACTGGGAAATTAGTCGCTATATGCACTACCAAACCATGCAAATATGAGATACATACAAATCATTTGAAAGTGTTTGTGTGAATGCTCAAATATGAAACCTTGGCAGTTGTGTGTCAACATTAGGGTGGTAACCTTTTAAAAGTTGTATGAAAATTTGTGTAGACGAACTCAAATCTGAGCACTGGCATGGGTTTAACAATTTTTTGTTGGGTATGAAGCCCTATGCTTCAATCGGAGAAGCAGGAATGAATGATGACGATGATGGAAAATGCCAAACATATTTTCTTCGAAGGCTCATTATTCCTAGTGACCATTCGACATAATAAAATATTACAGCTTAACTTTGTTATACTGTCGCAATTCATTGATTTTGACATTCGATGTAAAAGAAGATTTTAGACAAGCAACCGAAGATTTTATACTCTCGAAATTTATTGATATAGTTTCATTAAGATAACACACAATTTGACCAACTAGAATAACAAAAATCATCATATATATTAATTAGGTAATTCCTAAATCGATTTCACTAATTTTCACCACCAAGGTACACTACACTAAATTTTGCTAAGATATTTCACATATAAATCGATATATGCGGTATAAAGCCCACCGGAAGTTTGATATTCCGAATATAAGCTATATGGGTGCTAGAGGAAGTTATCACCAAATTTTAGCCATTTTTGGTACAGAGACACACGATTAGAAGATTCCCTCTGAATTAAATTAAAATATGTAAGAGATTTACTAATATTTTCGGTGAAAAATTACCCTTAGACACTGATTTTTTCATATTCGATAACCGGGGCATTGAAAAGTCATAGTCCGATTTCGACAATTTTTCCACAAGTGAAGCCCGCTTATGCGGTTGTGCGTAGGGTTTGGGACCCACCACATAAAAACACCCCCCAATGAAAAGGAAGAAACAGCCTCGGATGAGAGACCCCAATTTTGATGACGACCACTGCAAACGTTTAAAGGACTACGAATTAAGGGCATGCACCTGGAATGTCCGGACCCTTAATTGGGAAGGTGCCTCTGCCCAGCTGGTTGATGTCCTCGTAAGAGTAAAGGCTGGCATCACCGCAATCCAAGAAATGCGATGGACGGGACAAGGACGGAAGTAGGTGGGTCCTTGTGACATCTACTACAGCGGCCATATAAAGGAGCGCAAATTCGGTGTGGGATTCGTGGTGGGAGAGAGAATGCTGGAAAATTTTACGAAAAGATCCGGCGACTAACTGAAGGTTTCAAGACCGGAGCACACTGGCTTGAGACCTGGAAAATCAACAACAGACCAGATGCGCCAAATTTTGGAGAAGACCCGTGAAAATAGGATCAACACACTTCTGTTTGTCGACTTTAAAGCTTCTTTCGACAGCACGAAAAGGAGCTGCCTTTATGCCGCGATGTCTGAATTGGGTATCCCCGCAAAACTAATACTGCTGTGTAAGTTGACGTTGAGCAACACCAAAAGCTCCGTCAGGATCGGGAAGGACCTCTACGAGCCGTTCGATACCAGACGAAGTTTCAGACAAGGTGACTCACTCTCGTGTGATTTCTTTAACCGGAGAAAATACGAGCTGCAGAGCTAAATAGAGATGGTACAATCTTCTATATGAGTGTACAGCTACTGGCGTACGCCAATGACCCGCGCCGTTAGTTCTGCTTTTTCCAGACTAGATAAGGAAGCGAAGCGTATGGGTCTGGTGGTGAACGAGAACAAGACGAAATATCTCCTGTCGTCAAACAAACAGTCAGCGCATTCACGTCTTGGCTCCCACGTCTCTGTTGACAGTCATAACTTTGAAGTTGTAGATAATTTCGTCTACCTGGGAACCAGCATTAACAGCAATAACAATGTCAGCCTGGAAATCCAACGCAGAATCACTCTTGCCAACAGGTGCTATTATGGACAAAGTAGGCAATTGAAAAGTAAAGTCCTCTCTCGACGAACAAAAACCAAACTCTACAAGTCCCTCATCATTCCCGTCCTACTTTACGGTGCAGAAGCGTGGACGATGTCAACATCCGATGAGACGGCGCTAGGAGTTTTCGAGAGAAAGGTTTTGTGGAAGATTTATGGTCCCTTAAACATTGGCAACGGCGAATACCGCAGACGATGGAATGATGAGCTGTATGTGTTATTCGGTGACATAAACATAGTCCAGCGAATAAAAAGACAGCAGCTACGCTGGCTAGGTCATGTTGTTCGAATGGATGAAAGTGCTCCAGCTCTGAAAGTATTCGATGCAGTACCCGCTGGTGGAAGCCGAGGAAGAGGGAGACCTCCACTCCGATGGAAGGACCAGGTGGAGAGGGACCTGGCTTCACTTGGTATAACCAATTGGCGCCAAACTGCCAGAAGGAGGGATACGTGGCGCGCTGTTGTGGACTCGGCTATAACCGCGTAAGCGGTGTCTACGCCAGTCAAGAAGAAGAATAAGCCACAGATAGTATAGGTATATACAGATTGAGTTATATGGGAAGTAGGCGTAGTTGTGAACCGATTTCGCCCATTTTAATAAATTTATTATATACCGAATTTCATTGATATCGGTCGAGTAGTTCCAGAGATATGGTTTCTGACACACACTGCGTGTCATCAGGATAGCGCCTTCCAAGCATGCTTTGTTGATTCCAAATTTTATTACCAAGACAGTTAAAAAATTTGCAAACGAAAATTGCGTCATCAGGATAGCTAATTTAATTTTTTGCGTATATTTCATCTGCAAAGTTAAATTCAACATTTTTAACGCCCATTTTCCATTTTTTAGACAAATCTGAAAGCAGCTTCCTTCTGCCATTTCACTTGAATTGTGAAATGATTTTGATTCTGTTAGTTAGATTAACTTAGATATTAGTTGAGGTTTGCATTACCTTTGTTCTGTTGCGCCCTCCCATGAAACTTACAACGTTATCATTATTCTCAGCACCCTGACGAAATTCAATGTATTATACATGTGTAGTGCTGGGAGTAAGAGAATGGTTACACTCTTCGATTTGCTCCTGCATACTCTAACAACAAATATAGAGGAGTTTTCGCTTTCATGTCATAGGGGCGGCAGCTTTCCGATGATATTATGCCCAGGTTTATTATAATCCTAAGCCTTTTGGTGATTCTGCAATAAGTTTATTCGTAAAATATCTTACACACCCTAATGTACTTGTGTTGTGCTGGTGAGAAGAGGCTTTAAGCAACGCGTTGACAGCTGCAACTGTAGCAACTAATTTATGTAATGCAGCATTTATATGCAAATTTGCTTTCGCCAATGACGTATAAAACTCATTATAGCAAGCTAATATGTATGTATGTACGCTTGCACAACTACTCGCCGGCAATGAAATTCATTAGCTTCATACCGGTTCGACTTTAGCGCACTAAATGCAATTAGTACATTTATGTTTCTTTCATAATCTCAAAATTTAGTATTGGCAATTACGAAGTAGTAATAAATTCGGTTTTGCATTAAAAATAATTTAATCATATGTAGAAACTTTCACGTTCATCCCTCCTATAACCACAATACTCAATATTATCAAAAGTACGAGCACCGTTTAGCCATAGCAAATGTTAAGGTTAAGATGTTTTTATTGATCATTGATGTCTACGCGCCTGCCACTGAATTAATGAAGCTGAGTCAGTAAATAATTTTGAAGTGCTTATCGCAACATTCCACAAATAGTTTTTTTATAAAAAACTGAATATGCATATGTATAAATAAGTATATGCTATATAGATTATTGCACTATAATCCATACTTAAAATTAGTTAGTTTCAATTCTGCGCTCAAAGAGCAACTCGCGGAAAAATGTCTCGTTTCATTATTATTATTTTGGTGAATTTTGTTTTCATTTTGCAAATTAAAATTGGATTTTGTCTGAAAAATGATACATGTGCAGTGTGCGATTGCAGTTGTGATGTGGAAATCGATGTCGTTAAAAAAGTAATGAAAGGCCTAAAAGATGTGAAGAAGAGCACGGATAAGATCGAACAGCAATTAACTGCAAATCGGTAAAAATTACTAGTAGTTAGTGAAAACTGAAACTGTTAAAAGTACTAAAGTTTATTAGGCGCTATAAATAGTTTTAAAATATAGTATTCACAGTTATTAACTGCTAATTTCAGAGCAACAAATCCATCGAGTTGTATGGAAGCTGCAGCAACCAGCTTGAAAAGTGGCGTTTATAAAATTAAACTCGAAAAGTTGAATATCGCCGACTTAGAGGTATTTTGTGACGAAGATGTCGATTTTGGAGGATGGTTAGTTATTCAACGGCGTCAAAGCGGCTCAGTAAGATTTTATAGATGTTGGAATGACTATAAGAAGGGATTTGGCGATTTAACGGGAAACTATTGGATCGGTTTGGAAAAACTTCACGCGCTAACCAGCAGCTGTGAACAAGAGTTGTATATTCAATTACAAAGGCGTAGTGGCGAAAAGTACCATGCAAAATATGCAGAGTTCCTTATTGGGCCTGAGTCACAGAGCTACACTTTGAAGAAATTGGGTAATTATGGCGGAAATGCTGGTGATTCCTTAAGACAACATTTGGGAATGAAATTTTCAACATATGATCGTGATAATGATAATTTGGAAAACAATTGTGCAATGAAATATGAAGGCGCTTGGTGGTTTGACGATTGTTATTACAGGTAAAAACATTTTCCGTTTGATAAAAACCCAGCGTTTGTGATTAAATATATTTTATTTTTAGTCACCTAAATGGGGTCTACAATGGTGATTTTTACGGTGTGGCCTGGAATGCCATAAAAAAGGAAGAATCCTTATCGTTTTCGCAAATGATGATACGACCAACCCAAAATTGCTGGAGACGATTGATGTTGGGCAATTTAAATCGATATACCTAAAATAATTTTATATGTTGCGGTGCATTCTCGTTGCTAATGCACACTATACTCTTTATATTGAAACTATCTGGATTCAATTGGACTTTAATATTCTTATTTACAAAATCAAAAACACGTTTTTTTCTTTTCAAATAAAAATATTATACTTATAATGGCCTGATAATAATATGACAGTTATTTTTGAATTTAATCAAAGATTTTATTTAGCACAATTAGAGCGGTCTGATCCAGTTCCAATAAGCACTGTGTTGTTCGGTAACTTGTTGCCAGTGTGAAGGTTTATAATGCAAATCTTATAGAAATCCTAGCGCGGAGCTTGTGACGGATCACTATAGATATGTGTAACCCGGCGTTGTCCTGCTGGAACACAACTTCACTCCTATTAGCCAAAGCTGCCCGCTTCTGGGCACTTGCTACTTGCTTGACATGTCCGAATTAAAAGTTTGGCCCTAGAGGAGCAGCACACAGTGATTCCGTTCCAATCTCACCAAGCACTTAGTAAATCCTTCCTAACTGGAACTGGCCATCATTGGCTCGGTCCAATGCCATTTAACCACGACCGCTTTTCACTTGACATTCTGATTTACTCTTCATCGCCAGTAACCATCGTCTTAAGAAGTGTTTCGATTTTGTTGCGATCCAGCCAATGTTGGGTCCTTGTGCAATCGAACTGACAAAGTTTAACTTTGACACCTATATCGATGTTATACCTCAAATATTATGGTAGTTGATAAGCTATAATATTCTGAAATATTATTTGAAGTATCTTTAATAATAAGAAACTACATAAATATATGAGTGACAATACTACAAATTTTAAAATTCCTTTTACTTGAATTCTTTAAAGCAGAATATACTTACTGACTTGCAAGCTTGCTTGAGTTGTGGTGAATGTTATGTACAATATTATAAGCGTATCTTTTAAAAACAATTATGAAAAGTTTTATAGACAAAGTCATACGCATGTGTTGAATGAGTGAAAAATATAGGAGATATATTCAAAGATCACAATCACCTCTCCTATAACCATTTGCCATAGCAAATGTTAAGGTTATTAGATGTAATGTTTTGAAGTTTTTTAATATAGAGCAAATGCTAACTGATAATTCAAACTAACTTAGATTATCAGTAAAAATTAATTAATTAATTTTAATTAAATTAATTCATTTTTAATTTCAATTAAATTAATTAATTTTTACTGGTATTACATAGTCACTTACGAGACCTGTTCAATAAATAATTAGTATATTTTTATGACATCGAAACCAAAGTCTAATCGTCACAACGGAAAAATCCAGGAGATCAAAGGCCAAAAACATTTCCGACAACAGGAAATCACCGAACACACAAAGCATATCACACTTTTATGTCTCTCACCAACAAAAAAAAATTGCACGTCACGTTGTTTGTCCGGGATTGGCGCCCAAACTACTGAACCGATTTTAATGAAATTTTGCACAAATCTGCAGTTTATTTCAACTTAAAAGATAGGATAGTTTATATTTCAAATTTTAGTCGCAATGTCCATTCGTCTGTCCATTCGGTCTAGCGATAATTTGAATTGAAATCTAGACATCTTAATTGGTATATTTTTATGACATCGAAACCATCGATTGGCGCCCAAACTACTGAACCGATTTTAATGAAATTTTGCACAAATCTGCAGTTTATTTCAACTTAAAAGATAGGATAGTTTATATTTCAAATTTTAGTCGCAATGTCCATTCGTCTGTCCATTCGGTCTAGCGATAATTTGAATTGAAATCTAGACATCTTAATAAAACTTCGTACACGTTACAATTAGCAATATGAGATTGTATTGAGATAGCCAAAACCTGACAAATGCAAAAATTAAAAAAAGAAAATTAAGAAAAAGTAAGACTTTTGCAACAGATATTCACAGCACAGAAGGACATGAGGATTCACACATTTTTAGGTAAGTGACCGTGGTTAACATACGTCTGTCTGGTCTGCCATTTAGTCAAGCGATAATTTAATCTGGATATCTAAATATAACGACGATGGATTAGATATTCCATTACCCGACCATGAAGAAATTCGAATAGCAATTACCCGCCTGAAGAACAACAAAGCGGCAGGGGCCGATAGATAGATAGATTGACCAGATATTCACCATGAGCCAAATCTTGGAGGAAAAAGAGGATCGACACACACCACCTTTTTGTCGATTTTAAAGCTGATTTCGACAGCACGAAAAGGAGCTTCCTTTATGCCGCGATATCTGAATTTGGTATCCCCGCAAAACTAATACGGCTCTGTAAGCTGACGTTGAGCAACACCAAAAGCTCCGTCAGGATCGGGAAGGACCTCTACGAGCCGTTCGATACCAAACGAGGTTTCAGACAAGGTGACTCACTCTCGTGTGATTTCTTTAACCTGATGCTGGAGAAAATAATACGAGCTGCAAAGCTAAATAGAAAAGGTACAATCTTCTATAAGAGTGTACAGCTACTGGCGTACGCCGATGATATCGATATCATTGGAAACGTTAGTTCTACTTTCTCCAGACTGGATAAGGAAGCGAAGCGTATGGGTCTGGTAGTGAACGAGGACAAGACGAAATATCTCCTGTCGTCAAACAAACAGTCAGCGCATTCACGTCTTGGCTCCCACGTCTCTGTTGACAGTCATAACTTTGAAGTTGTATATAATTTCGTCTACCTGGGAACCAGCATTAACAGCAATAACAATGTCAGCCTGGAAATCCAACGCAGAATCACTCTTGCCAACAGGTGCTATTATGGACAAAGTAGGCAATTGAAAAGTAAAGTCCTCTCTCGACGAACAAAAACCAAACTCTACAAGTCCCTCATCATTCCCGTCCTACTTTACGGTGTAGAAGCGTGGACGATGTCAACATCCGATGAGACGTCACTAGGAGTTTTCGAGAGAGAGGTTTTGCGGATGATTTATGGTCCCTTAAACATTGGCAATGGCGAATACCGCAGACGATGAAACGATGAGCTGTATGTGTTAATCGGTGACATAGACATAGTCCAGCGAATAAAAAGACAGCAGCTACGCTGGCTAGGTCATGTTGTTCGAATGGATGAAAGTGCTCCAGCTCTGAAAGTATTCGATGCAGTACCCGCTGGTGGAAGCCGAGGAAGAGGGAGACCTCCACTCCGATGGAAGGACCAGGTGGAGAGGGACCTGGCTTCGCTTGGTATAACCAATTGGCGCCAAACTGCCAGAAGGAGGGATACGTGGCGCGCTCTTTTGGACTCGGCTATAACCGCGTAAGCGGTGTCTACGCCAGTCAAGAAGAAGAATAAGCCACAGATAGTAGTATATACAAATTGAGTTATATGGCGTGGTTGTGAACCGATTTCACCAATTAAAAAAAAAAAAATTATATACCGAATTTCATTGATATCGGTAGAGTAGTTCCTGAGATATGGTTTCTGACACACACTGCGTGTCATCAGGATAGCGCCTCCCAAGCATGCTTGGTTGGTACCAAATATTATTACCAAGACAGTTAAAAAATTTGCAAACGAAAATTACGTCATCAGGATAGCTAACTTAATTTTTTGCGTATATTTCATCTGCAAAGTTAATTTCAACATTTTTAACGCCCATTTTCCATTTTTTAGACAAATCTGAAAGCAGCTTCCTTCTGCCATTTCACTTGAATTGTGAAATGATTTTGATTCTGTTAGTTAGATTAACTTAGATATTAGTTGAGGTTTGCATTACCTTTGTTCTGTTGCGCCCTCCCATGAAACTTACAACGTTATCATTATTCTCAGCACCCTGACGAAATTCAATGTATTATACATGTGTAGTGCTGGGAGTAAGAGAATGGTTACACTCTTCGATTTGCTCCTGCATACTCTAACAACAAATATAGAGGAGTTTTCGCTTTCATGTCATAGGGGCGGCAGCTTTCCGATGATATTATGCCCAGGTTTATTATAATCCTAAGCCTTTTGGTGATTCTGCAATAAGTTTATTCGTAAAATATCTTACACACCCTAATGTACTTGTGTTGTGCTGGTGAGAAGAGGCTTTAAGCAACGCGTTGACAGCTGCAACTGTAGCAACTAATTTATGTAATGCAGCATTTATATCTTTCATAATCTCAAAATTTAGTATTGGCAATTACGAAGTAGTAATAAATTCGGTTTTGCATTAAAAATAATTTAATCATATGTAGAAACTTTCACGTTCATCCCTCCTATAACCACAACACTCAATATTATCAAAATTAAGAGCACCGTTTAGCCATATGTTGAGGTTGATCACTTATTGATATTACGGGCCTGCCACTGAACTCATGAAGCTGAGTCAGTACATAATTTTGAAGTGCTTATCGCACCATTCCACAAAAAGTTTTTTATAAAAAACTGAATGTGCATATGTATAAATAAGTATATGTTATATAGCTTATTTCACTATAATCCATACTTAAAATAAGTTAGTTTCAATTCGACGCCCAAAGAGTTCGTACATTCGCGTAAAATGTCTAGCTTTGTTTTCTTTATTTTGGTGAATTTTGTTTTAATTTTGCAAATTAAATTTGGATTTGGACAGAGTATTGATACAAGTGCAGTGTGTGATTGCAATTGTAATGTGGAAATAGATGTCGTTAAGAAATTTATGAAGGAATTAGAAGAGGTGCGAAAAAGTACAGAAAAAATAGACACGAAAGCTTCGAACATCGAACAGCAGTTAATTGAAAATCGGTAAGATTTAGTAACTACTTCTGAAACTCTTAAAAGAGCTAATATATATTAGGCGGTTATCAGTAGTTACTCAGTAGTACTCACAGTTATTAACTGCTAATTTCAGAGCAACAAATCCATCGAGTTGTATGGAAGCTGCAGCAACCAGCTTGAAAAGTGGCGTTTATAAAATTAAACTCGAAAAGTTGAATATCACCGACTTAGAGGTATTTTGTGACGAAGATGTCGATTGTGGAGGATGGTTAGTTATTCAACGGCGTCAAAGTGGCGCAGTAAGTTTTTATAGAGATTGGAATGACTATAAGAAGGGATTTGGCGATTTAACGGGAAACTATTGGATCGGTTTGGAAAAACTTCACGCGCTAACCAGCAGCTGTGAACAAGAGTTGTATATTCAATTACAAAGGCGTAGTGGCGAAAAATACCATGCAAAATATGCAGAGTTCCTTATAGGGCCTGAGTCACAGAGCTACACTTTGAAGAAATTGGGTAATTATGGCGGAAATGCTGGTGATTCCCTAAGTAATCATCTGGGAATGAAGTTTTCAACATATGATCGTGATAATGATAATGATGATAAAAGGCATTGTGCAAAGGAGTTTGATGGTGCTTGGTGGTTTGACGATTGTTATTACAGGTAAAAACATTTTCCGTTTGATAAAAACCCAGCGTTTGTGATTAAATATATTTTATTTTTAGTCACCTAAATGGAGTCTACAATGGAGATCATTTCGGTATCTGCTGGAATGATATACAAATGGAAGAATCTTTATTGTTTGCACAAATGATGATACGACCAACCCAAAATTGCTGGAGACGATTGATGTTGGGCAATTTAAATCGATATACCTAAAATAATTTTATATGTTGCGGTGCATTCCCGTTGCTAATGCACACTATACTCTTTATATTGAAACTATCTGGATTCAATTGGACTTTAATATTCTTATTTACAAAATTAAAAACACGTTTTTTTTCTTTTCAAATAAAAATATTATACTTATAATGGCCTAATTATAATATTTTATTATTATTATTTTTGAATTTAATCGAAGATTTTATTTAGCACAATTAGAGCGGTCTGATCCAATTCCAATAAGCACTGTGTTGTTCGATAACTTATTGCCAGTGTGAAGGTTTATAATGTCAAGCTGAGAAGCTGCCCGCTTCTGGGCACTTGCTACTTGCTTGACACGTCCGAATTAAAAGTTTGGCCCTAGGAGAGCAGCACATAGTGATTCCGTTCCAATCTCACCAAGCACTTAGTAAATCCTTCCTAACCGGTACTGGCCATCATTGGCTCGGTCCAATGCCATTTAACCACGACCGCTTTTCACTTGACATTCTGATTTACTCTTCATCGCCAGTAACCATCGTCTTACGAATTGTTTCGATTTTGTTGCGATCCAGCAGCTTTTCGCAGATGGAAATTCGGTCCATGAAAATTTTTTTTACTTGTTGTTTTAGGCCTTATTTTAATGGTTCCAAAGGGTATTTTGTCCAATGTTGGGTCCTTGTGCAATCGAATTGACAAAGTTTAACTTTGACACCTATTTTGATGTTATACCTCAAATATTATGGTAGTTGATAAGCTATAATATTCTGAAATATTATTTGAAGTATCTTTAAATATACATATGAGTGACAATACTACAAATTTTAAAATTCCTTTTACTTGAATTCTTTAAAGCAGAATATACTTACAGACTTGCAAGCTTGCTTGAGTTGTGGTGAATGTTATGTACAATATTATAAGCGTATCTTTTAAAAACAATTATGAAAAGTTTTATAGACAAAGTCATACGCATGTGTTGAATGAGTGAAAAATATACGAGATATATTCAAAGATCACAATCACCTCTCCTATAACCATTTGCCATAGCAAATGTTAAGGTTATTAGATGTAGTGTTTTGAAGTTTTTTAATATAGAGCAAATGCTAACTGATAATTCAAACTAACTTAGATTATCAGTAAAAATTAATTAATTAATTTTAATTAAATTAATTCATTTTTAATTTCAATTAAATTAATTAATTTTTACTGGTATTACATAGTCACTTACGAGACCTGTTTAATAAATAATTAGTATATTTTTATGACATCGAAACCAAAGTCTAATCGTCACAACGAAAAATCCGGGAGATCAAAGGCCAAAAACATTTCCGACAACAGGAAATCGCCGAACACACAAAGCATATCCCACTTTTATGTCTCTCACCAACAAAAAAAATTGCACGTCACGTTGTTTGTCCGGTAGTGGCGCCCAAACTACTGAACCGATTTTAATGAAATTTTGCAAATCTGCAGTTTATTTCAACTTAAAAGATAGGATAGTTTATATTTCAAATTTTAGTCGCAATGTCCATCCGTCTGTCCATTCGGTTTAGCGATAATTTGAATTGAAATCTAGACATCTTGATAAAACTTCGTACACGTTACAATTAGCAATATGAGATTGTATTGAGATAGCCAAAACCTGACAAATACAAAAATTACAAAAAAAAAGTTAAGAAAAAATAAGACTTGCAACAGATATTCACATAACAGAAGCACATTAGGATTTACACATTTTTCATCAGGTTAAAGAAGTCGCACGATAGTGAGTCACCTTGTCTGAAACCTCGTTGTGTATCGAACGGCTCGGAGAGGTCCTTCCCAATCATGACGGAGCTTTTGGTGTTGCTCAACGTCAATTTACACAGCCGTATTAGTTTTGCGGGGATACCAAATTCAGACATCGCGGCGTAAAGGCAGCTCCTTTTCGTGCTGTCGAAAGCAGCTTTAAAATCGACAAAAAAGTGGTGTGTGTCGATCCTCTTTTCACGGGTCTTCTCCAAGATTTGGCGCATGGTGAATATCTGGTCAGTTGTCGATTTTCCAGGTCTAAAGCCACACTGACAAGGTCCAAACAGTTTGTTGACGGTGGGCTTTAGTCTTTCACACAGTACGCTCGATAGAACCTTGTATGCGATATTTAGGAGGCTGATCCCACGGTAATTGGCGCAGATTGTGGGATCTCCCTTTTTATGGATTGGGCAGAGCACACTGAGATTCCAATCGTCAGGCATGCTTTCTTCCGACCATATTCTGCAAAGACGCTGATGCATGCACCTTATCAGTTCTTCGCCGCCGTATTTGAATAGCCCGTATTTGTTCCCTCCATAATCCCAGTATGCCCTGGACATCGGTTACCAGATTACCACCTTGGTCTCTACATGAGGATGCTCCGGTCTTGAAACCTTCGTTAAGTCGCTTCAGTTTTTCATAAAATTTTCGAGCATTCCCTCTGTCTGCCAGCTTCTCAAGCTCTTTGTACTCACGCATTTCGGCATCTTTCTTTTTTTGTCTGCAGATGCGTCTCGCTTCCCTCTTCAAGTATCACTAAAAATAATGAAAAAGAAACAAAAGAAACCAACGAAAACAATTACATCACAGCAAATGCTACAACAAACACAGCAGCAGCATCAGTCGATGACTCTCAAACACAAGCAATGATCTCCTTGTTGCTCTCTCACCTTACATCTCCAGCACTAACATCTTCTGCAATTTTCACTCCACTTCCTACCGTATTTTCCCCTCCGTCAACAAATAATGATATAATAGAGTAAATTATGCGAATTTTGCAATGGAACATAAACGGTCTACTTAATAACTATCCTGATTTAAATATTCTCATTAATGAATTTGGACCAGAAATTATATCACTTCAAGAAACTCATCTACCTATTCATAAAAAGATTTACCCTCCTAATAAATACTTTAGTTATTTTCACAATAGTTCTCAACATACATGCGCTAAACAAGGTATTGCAATTTTTATTAAAAAATCAGTAAATCATAAGCAAATTCCTATCAACAGCAACATCTCTTGCTTAGCAATAGAAATCGAAATCGGATTTAAATTCACTATTGTTAACTGTTACATTCCACCTCATCAGAATTTTTCTTATATGGAACTTTCTAATATTTTAAATTCATTCACTACACCAATCATTATTTTGGGAGATTTTAACGCATGGAGTCCACTTTAGGGATCGTTGACCGTGAATAAAAGGGGTGAAATTATTGAAGATATAATTCTTTCACATGACCTTATTGTTTTGAATGATGGGCTCCCAACACACTTCTCTATACATGGCAGCTTTACCCATCTAGAAATTATCCTAGCCTCATCCCTTATAGCACCAAAACTTTCTTCACATACAATAGATGATCTTCACAATAGCGATAACTTTCCAATAGTCACTTCCCTCTCCATTCCTAAATCTTACAATATCAAACCAAGGTCTAAATTTTGGACTGATAAGGCAGACTGGACAAAGTTCCGTAATATTTCAACATATTTCAACATTATTTATCTAATACTAGGCGACCTTGTGAAAATGTAAATGCTGAAGCATTCGCCATTATTCGATCTGCAGCTCATTTTGCCATACCCTCAAATAACACCAAAATGTTCTCAACAAAGCTGCCTTATTGGACAAATATACTTTCAACTCTAAGAAACAAGAAAAAATATATGTGGAAAAAATTTAAACTTCACAGAACTGACCCTAATCTGATTGAATATAAAAAGGCTAACGCGATCTTTAGAAGGGAGTTAAAATTGGCTAAAAGGCAATCATTAGAAGAGTTAACAGCCAACATAAACCCAACTTCGAATCCTAAAAAAATATGGTCAGACATAAAAATGCTAACTGGGTCCTCACAAAAATTGAATATATCCCATATTAACACACAATTTGGACCTGTTTATATGTCTCAAGAAATCGCGGAAAAATTTGCAGAAACTTGGTCATCATACTCTTCTGATCCAAATTTCCCCTCTACATTTAACTCATTGAAAGCTCAAAGCGAGAATGAAACATATACTAACCCAACACCTTCATCAAAAGCGCTTCATATTGAAGCTGATATTACGCTTAATGAATTCGAAACTACAATCTCAACGCTAAGAGGAAAAACCCCTGGTTCTGATAAAATATCCTATCCCATCCTAAAAAAAAATATCCCATACTCCCTTAAATATAGACTTGTCATTCTATATAATAAAATACTGAACTCTGGTGTATACCCTCAGCAATGGAAGATTTCCACAATCATTCCCATTCCTAAACCCAATAAACCAAGTTCCTACATTGAGAATTACCGACCAATTTCCCTTTTACCTTGCATATCTAAGACTTTAGAAAAAATCATCTCCACCCGACTAATGTGGACTCATAAGCCAGAACCAATTCGGATTTCAAAAAGGGTTGGGAGTTATAGACCCCCTACTACATTTGGAACATTTCATATCCACAAACTTGGCAATCCGTAACCACCCTTCGGTACTTAGCCTAGATTTCGAGAAGGCGTTCGATAGAGTCGGAGCTCACATGGTTCTCAGTGAACTTAAGCTTCCAGCACTTGGCATCAAAATGTTTAATGTTGTAAAATCGTTTTTATATAATCGAAAGTTTACCGTATGTGTCAATAAATGCACTTCACAAGTTTTTAAATTATACAATGGTATACCTCAAGGTTCACCCCTCTCCGTTACGCTTTTCATAATAGCATTTAATAAAGTCAGCACCATTATAAGTTCCAACCCTCGTACACATCACTTTATTTACGCAGACGAAGTTGTGGTTTTTACAAAAATTAAAGATCTGAACCAAGTTAAACGTATATTTCTAAAGATACTAAATGATGTCAATAAATGGTCTGAAATTGCCGGCGCGAAGATATCATTAAACAAAAGCTCCACAAGAAAATATTAAAATATTATATACCGAATTTCATTCGAATCGGTCGAGTACTTCCTGAGATATGGTTTTTGACCCATAAGTGGGCGATGCCACGCCCATTTTCTATTTTGTAAAAAAATCGGATCCCTTCTGCTAAGATATTATCTTAATTGATTTATTAGGTATAAAGCACACCGTATAACCTATAATGAGGTATATGGAAGCTAGAGGAAATTATAATATGATTCTAACCATTTTTGGTACACTGACACACTATTAGAAGAAAAAGATTACCTTTGAATTAAATTAAAATATTCGAGAGATTAGCCGATATTTTCGGTGCAAAATTACACTTAGGCACCGAGTTCTCATGTTCGATATCAAGGACTTTAAAAAGTTATAGTCCGATGACGACAATTTTTCCACAAGTGATGTCACAGCTCAAATACAATATTTGTGTTATTCCGCCATCTTCCTTGGTTCCTAATGTATACATTATAAATTGAACGAATCCGATGAAATCTTCAACCTATCGACCACCTCGTGGTTATTATATATAACCCTATATCTAGCCCGTTTACTATAATACTCTTTTAGCCACATTGTTGCGAGAGTATAAAAATGTGTCAGGCGTATGTATGTATGTACGGTGTATTTATGCTAAACTGAGTTTTTCGCATGTATATATTAGTATCAAATTGGGGTGATATGCGCGCTTGAGTATATACATTCATTTAAATATATAATATAAAATTGTGTACGCAGTATTTCGATTGTTGCATTGCCGCCCCCCCTCTCAATAACAACTATTCGAGCTGTTTGCTAATGCTATAAATTTCAATAAAATCGCAATTTGTTGTGCATGTTAAGCGTTTGCAAATTTTATTGCTTACGATTGTTGGACTAAATCTAATAAATCAATGCTGTTGCGCACTGGCTACTGGTTGGATGTGAATATCAAAATACTGCTGGATGTGGAACATTTAATCACTGCGGGTCGGGAATTATATACAAAACGGACCAGCAAAATAAAGAAAGCGGTAATAATATGGTTACGTTTACACTTAAATGTATTTGTAAGCGCTTAGGGTCGCACAAAGTAATTATACGCTGACTCATGCTCTATCTAAATTAATTAAAGCTACCACGTCGGCGATATGTTTTTCAATCAACAAATATTACAATTTATTTGTTATTATTACTAGAAAAACATAAATATACAACCGAGTTGTGTTGCGTCAATTTGTTTGAATTTCATGGAATTTGTTAGGAAAGAAAATATGTCTTATTTAATAAATCTTTCTAAATTTTCTTTTTGCTTCATTCTCTCTCTTTTATCAATGACTTGCTTAAAACTAAGTCTAGGTTATATTGCTTGCTGGCTAACGGGAGCTGGTTTGTAGTGCAAAAACCTAGTTTCGTAGTTGTTGTTATATTTGATACAATTTTTGTAATAATATGATTAAAACGAGGTAGACATTCGTTTAAACGCATCAACTAAATGTCTCATATTTTCATATTTATTAAGTTTTCAATAATTAATTGATGTTGTATTGTTTTATTAATAACTTCAAAAACACGATTTGGCATCGTGTTAACTAAATGTTTCAGTTTCGTATGATCAAATAATTCCCAAGTTTCTTTAATGTCCAAATGTTCTCCACTTAATTCTAATCAGGGCTGCATACTGGACTCTTTATAAGTGCGATATTGCGCTCCTCAAATCATTTTAAAGACTCCTTAGAAACGTGAATGGCAGCGTTATTCTGTTGACAAATGTTATCTTCATCCATTTTGTCATCCAAAAATTAAATGAGAGCATGGTCCAACATATCGGTATATATTTTGAATCCATTTTCGGCGACACAAAGCAAAATTTTGCTTTACCTCGCAGCCACGACCATAGTTTATTTTTGACAAATCGTGTCAGCAACAACTATAAAAGTGTGGAACATCTAAATTTAATATGTTTTCATCGGAAAACACAACATCATCCACCTCAGTTGTCCACTGCATGGGTTTCCGGGTGAAGTGTAAGTGCACTTGTTTGTGATGAGGCTACAGCCAGGCTTGCTCACCGGTTTCCTCCATTTTAACTAATTTCCGTTATGTAAAATGTGTTGCCACTGGAAAACCCAAATTATCATTTATTTTTTGTGCAGTTCAAAATTTTTTTAGTGGTTTGATTTTTAATTTGATTTTTCTGGCGAATACTAAGTTTTACATTGCCCTTCGTTGGATTTTTCACGCCATAATTTTTTAATTTTTTAAATTACTCACTACTGCATTTGATTTTTAAATTTTGTGCCCGATCTCCAGATTTCAATAACCTTCCTTATGGTAAATATTGAATTGAGCTTTTTTACGGCTTTTACCACGGTGACTAAGGTATTTTCCCTCTGGAATCGTGATATAATCTTAAACATGTATATAATGATAAAACAATTTTACTCTTTAATTAACCTAAAGATACCAATTATTTATTTTACGAAGCAATCCAGTTGTGTTTTTTTTTTTCAATAAAAAAATAGTTTCGCCTGTTTGGCCAAGGTGCGTATCTACGAATGTCAACCTCATTTTTAATGAATGAAGCGAAATGTAAAATAAGTCTGCGTTTAAACGAATGTCTGTCACTGTATATAGGGACTAGGGAAATTACCACAAAGTTTTTATTAATTTTAAACACCAGGACCCATTTTCTAGAAAAAATTTATATTATAATTTGAATGAGAAGCAGACTGAACCACATGCATGTTGTAAGTTCTGTCATAGGGATGAGTACCTCATATCCGGTATATAGAGATTAGAAATCTAAAACGTGACTTTTAATTAAGATATATTCATTGGCGCCTGATTTTTTTAATGTAACAGGGAATCTTATAAAATTTCAAAATATGTAATATTGAACAAAAATATGTGGTTTCGATATCGTGAGTTTTCGAACAGTCATAGTGAGTATGGTATTTTGTGGGAACATATGTACAAAATTTCATTGATATATTTACCAAATATAATATTTATATTTAAATAATGCTTTTGAACTAACGCAGCTGAGTCAGAACATAATTTCAAAATGCTTATCGTAACATTCCACAAATTCTTCTAGTAAAATGTTGGCTGTGCGTAGATGTATGTATAATATATATATATATATATATATACATACATATATATACATATGTACATATATGGAATTATACTATATATGCAGATTATGTAAATTTTAATCCATTCTTCAGAAAGTGTTAGTTTCAATTCGGCGTCCAAAAAGTTCACGCAACTCGCGGAAAAATGCCTCGCTTTGTTTTCTATATTTTACTGAATTATTTTCTCATTTCGCAAATTAAATTTGGAATTAGTCAGAATAATGATACGAGTACAACATGCGATTGTCATTATGATGTGCAAATAGAGGTCGTTAAAAAAGTGATGAAAGACTTAGAAGAGGTGCGAAAAAGTACAGATAAAATTTCAAACATTGAAAAGCAGTTACTTGCGAATCGGTAAATAATATTTATTATTTCTGAAAGACTTAAAATTTTTAAATTATATTATATCAGGCGCTTATAAACCGTTATGGAGTATAGTACACACACTTACTAAATGTTTATTTCAGAGCATCAAATCCATCTAGTTGTATGGAAGCAGCAGCGAACAGTTTTCAAAGTGGTATTTATAAAATTAAGCTTGAAAAGTTGAATATTACCGACTTGGAGGTGTTTTGTGAAGAATACGTCGATTTTGGAGGATGGTTAGTTATTCAACGGCGTCAAAGTGGCTCCGTGAATTTTACTAGAGATTGGCATAGCTATAAGCAGGGATTCGGTGAACTCAACGGCAACTTTTGGATCGGTTTGGAAAAACTGCATGCGCTCACCAGCAGCTGTGAACAGGAGTTATATATTCAATTAGAAAAACGCAATGGCAAAAAATTCTTTGCAAAATATGCAGAGTTTCTTATTGGCGCTGAGTCAGAGAGCTACACTTTGAAGAAATTGGGTAATTATAACGGAAATGCGGGCGATTCCTTAAGTTCCAAATTGGGATACAAATTTTCCACCTACGATCGTGATAATGATGGTGAAGATTTATGGAATTGCGCAGAGTACTTGGAAGGCGGTTGGTGGTTTAACGGTTGCGATGACAGGTAAAAAGAGTTTTCACTTCTCAACGTTTGTGTTAATTTTTATTTTTCTTTTGCAGTAATTTAAATGGAGTCTACGGTGATAATGACTACGGTGTGCATTGGGTGCGTTTAGAAAAAGATAAATCGTTATCGTTTGCGCAAATGATGATACGACCAACCCAGAATTGTTGGAGACGGTTGATGTTGAGCAATTTAAATAGATGTGCCTAAGAAATCTTTCATGTTTTAAGTCTTTATAACTATTTAGTTTCTGTTAGACTTTAATATCTTTATTTACAGAATCATTGAGATTCATTTGAAACTGTACCTACTTATATTCAAATACAATATTAAGCATTCCAATTTATGATTTTTATGCATTGTAATAAAATTTCAGCACAAAGCAATATATTTCATTTGGTCGTTTATCTCTTTAAAATGCAACCTGAAGAGATGTTATGGGTGCTAACACACACGCCATGTGTTAGCTGACTTCGATGTGCCAAGTGTTGGAGAGAAGTCAAACGAACAGAACAACCCTGCGCTAACATTTCCTTTGACACTTTCTTTGGTGGATAAATAATTTAATAAAATACTTATAATAAATATTTTAATCTGGGAAATAAAAAATTTTTTTACAACTATGTTAAAGAAAAGTGTTATGTTTAAAAATATTAAAAAACAAGTAAGGAAAGGCTATGTTCGGGTGCAACCGAACATCTTATACTCTCGCAATTTATTGATATATTTTTATTAAGATAACACACAATTTGACCCAATTTGAAAATTTAATTAAGATACCTGAGAGATTTACCGAAATTTTCAGTGAAAAATTACCATGGGGCACTGAATTCTTCATATTCAAATGTTATAGTCCGTTTTCGACAATTTTCTCACAAGTGATGCCACAGATCATATACAGTATTTGTGTAAAGTTTTATTTCGATATCTTCATTGGTTCCTTACGTATATATTATAAAGTGAAGGAATAAGATGGAGTTCAAAATTGAGTTACATGGGAAGTTGTCGTGGTTGTGAACCGATTTCATCCATTTTCCACACGTGTCATCAGGGTATCAAGAAAATATTATATACCGAATTTCATTCGAATCGGTCGAGTAGTTCCTGAGGTATGGTTTTTGAGTGCAGCTTCCTTCGGCAATTTCTTCTGTAAAATTAAGTATTTCTGACATTTTTCGTTAGTGAGATAACCCACTTTTAGTAATTTTCAACCTAACCTTTATATGGGAGGTGGGCGTGGTTTTTATCCGATTTCAACTAATTTTCATGGTTTGTGGTGGGGCACGTAAGAGAACCGACTACAGAAAGCTTGGCTTATATAGCTTTATTGGTTTGCGAGATACATACAAATAACCGATTTGGGGGCGGGACCACGCCCACTTCCTCAAAAAAAATTACATCCAAATATGCCCCTTCCTAGTGCGATCCTTTATTCTAAATTTTACTTTTATAACTTTATTTATGGCTTAGTTATGATACTTTATAGGTTTTCGGTTTTCGCCATTTTGTGGGCGTGCCAGTGGTCCGATTTTGCCCAACCCTCTCACGCTCTCAAGGAACATGTGTTCCAAGTTTCGTTAAGATATTTCAATTTTTACTCAAGTTGCACGGCCGGACGGACAGACAGACAGACAGGATTTTGACTCGTCTCGTCACCCTGATCATTTTGATATATATAACCCTATATCTAATTCGTTTAGTTTTATGACTTACAAACAACCGTTATGTGAACAAAACTATAATACTCTCTTAGCAACTTTTGTTGCGAGAGTATAAATATATGTATTGTAATTTTTGATAATAATTCGGCGTTTGAACAATTTTCATAGTGTGAATGTTCTAACGTGTGTATAAAAACACTTGATATTGAAGATAGATGCGACGGCATGACGTATGTATTGCAGATGGGTAAAACCGGACCATAAAACTTCGTCAACCGAAAAGATATACAGTATTGCAACTACATCACAAATTAAGCCATAAAATAACAATAAAGAAAATTGTGGTTTAGAAGATCACATAACGCAGTATGCATGTCGGATATATGTAAGTTGTTGGAGAAAGTTCTCCTGATACCATCCTCTAATAGGTTTTCTTGTATACACTAAATATAGTCGTATCTGGAAATATAGTCGTATCTGGAGTGAAGTAATTATTGCAAGGCCTTTTCACTATATTTAATTTGTTCACTATATCAAGGCTGATATTTTCTTCAAAAACTTCTGTTATTTGCCAAAAATTTATTTATCTGTGCACATAATTTCAAAATCGTTAGAATAGATTTTTGTGAATCATTCCATGTTTATCAATGTTTGAAAGAAATCGTGAATAGATGTTTGTTTTTTTTTGGTTTTAGATATTGTTTTCTCTACTGTTGTTTCGTAGATTTCCCAGAACTAGTAAACTACTATAATCACAGGTGTTGGCCTCAGTCCGTGTGCTAGCTCTATCGAAACTGTCAATAGCTTCAGTAGCTTTAGTGTCATCAGATTCTTTCATATTATCGGCGTCTTTCTCAAAATTTACCGCTTCGTTATTTTCGATTTTTTGTCAAGGAGACAACATCTTTTCCGATTTGTTCAAGAATTTAACATTTTTCTATAAAGAAAGATTTTTTCTCAAATACATGATTGCACGATGAATGTATTAGTAATCAGCATTAAATGAAAATATTTCGAGCACAAACAATTTACACTTGAAGAAAGACAAAATAATCCGATCAGTGTGAAAATTTGAATTATGAGTTAAAATATTCAACCAAGAAAAAAATTTAAAATGAGGGATTGTTTGTATTTGTAATAAGATATGAAAAAAATAATTATGAGAAAAAAATATTAATGTTAAATATTTCAGAAGCGAACTTTGGTCAAATTCATAAAAATAAAAACTCAATAAATTTGTTCACAAAATTTATAAAAAAGGGAATGTAGAAGTGATTGTTTGTTTTTATTTTTTAATTTTAGTTTATCTAATAAGAAATATCTCGAACAAATCTTTGTTGCGCTTCTTTTTGCCTTAATTACCGCCCTATTCCTTGATGATATGGACGAAATGACCTTTTGGAGTAATCCGACCACAATGGCATCAATTCTATTCCTATTCAAAAGGATTGACTTAATTCTTTTTGGTTCCTCGGCCTCTGTGCGGCTACCCCTTTCTTCATAATCGCCCACAGCTTTTCGATCGGGTTTAAATCGGGGCCGTTCCCAGGCCACGTCAACTGATTTATGCCCATTTGAAGCATAAAATCGCGTACCTCCATAAAATTAACAAGAAATGAGATCAAAATTAGTTCTGAATGCGAATAATAACAGGTAGTGGAATTAAAAAGTAATAATACTGACGATGTTTGACCTGTGACTTGGCTCAGAATCGTCTTGGAAGATTACATCGATTTGGTCCCGATACAGATCTTCGATTCAGAGTACTGAATAGGCTTCCAGGCTTCAATATTATTGAAATTGCAAAAGTTCGAGTAGGCCCCAGATTAGGGTATTTAAATATATGGAAAAGCTAGTTTAACGAAGCCGGCGTATAGAACCCATAAGCGCTCTTAATGAATAAAGGAATCTTTAGCTCTTTATATAAGACAACAAAATGCTTGCCATTAAAGTTGTAATAATTGGATTTGCGGATTAAATGTGATAATGAAAATAATACTTCCTGGTGTTTAAATTGATTTTTTCCCCTTCAATACGGCGCACAAAAAATATTTGAAACTTTGTTATCGCTTATGAACAGCAAAAAACCCGAAAGGGTGGTGGGCAGTGTTTTGGCCATTTTCGACCATTACACCCTTACTGCTAACAATTAGCGCCACAAAACGGTTTTCGCGAAATTCTTTTATTCTTCTATTATCAATGTGTTTTTTTTTTCTATTTTAGGTTTTACTGTTTTCTTTTTGCTTGTTCGATTATAAAACAAAGGAAATGGAAAAACCAGCATCAGCGCTGAGGAATTGAGAAGCAGCACTTATCTGGAGTACATTAACGGGCATTGAAGTAATGCCAAACAGTGAGTCAGTTAGTTTGCCAGCATCAGGAATTAAATTGAAATGAATTGGCCACTTGTATTTCAATTGAAAGGCTAACCACTGGCAAAAGAGACGAAAGGCAAGAGTTGAAAGACGAAAGACGGCAAGTCGTAAAAGTACAAAATAAGCGCAAGTATTTACTGAAGTGGAAACGGGACTTTCGTAAGCTATTACGTAGCAGTCGCGCTGTGTGTTCGTGTATGCAGAACGCATTGCCCGGCTACCGACCGATATCGGATCCATTATGAAGCAGGATATTTACGCCGAATTGCTGAAAATAAAAGGCACTGCTGTAATGAAGGAATAAACGAAAGAAATTTAAGTGTAAAATTACCAATGCTGCGAAAGAGTAGCACTGATAGCAAAAAATATGAAGAGAAGAGGAAAACACTGTTACGCATTTCAATTGGCAAAGTTGTGTCTTTTGTGCACACAAATGAAGTGACGAAAAAATGTTGCAAATGAAAGGGAAAACCTCGGCATGCCAGTGAGGCGAAAAGCCAAAAACAAAAAAAAAAATTAAAAATACAAAAACAACAAGTAAGGAAGGGCTAAGTTCGGGTATAACCGAACATTTTATACTCTCGCAATTTATTTATTTAATTTCATTAACATAACACACAATTTGGCCCACATATTCGTCATATATGTATTTGGTATAAAGTCCATTGTAAGTTGGAAACCCTAATATTATGTATATGGGAGTTAGGTGAGTTATAACCCGATTTCACGTATTTTAGGCACGGAGACAAATTATTAAAAAAAAACATATTTCCTCCGAATTTCTTCAAAATATCTGAGAGATTTACTTTTATTTCCGATAAAAAAGAAACTAGAACCCCTGATACTCTCATGTTCGATATATGGGGCCTTGAAAATGTATGGTCCGATTTCGACGATTTTTAGAAGGGCGATGCCACACTATAAATATAGTATTTGTGCAAAGTTCTGTTCCGATTTCTTCACTAATGCTTACTTTAAATATTGTAATGTAAACGATTCAGATCGTCTTCAAAGTTCTGGTATGTAGGAAGTAGGCGTGGTTGTGAACCGATTTGTCCTATTTTCACAACATATCATCGGGATGCAAGGAAAATATTACAAACCGAATTTCATTGAAATTGGTCGAGTAGTTTCGGTGATATGGTTTTTGACCCATAAGTAGGCGGGACCACGCCCATTTAAAATTTTGTATACCATTTTGAGAGCAGCTCTTCTGTACCTTCTTTATAATGAAATTTAAGGTTTCTGTTGGTTTTCCTTACTGAATTAAAGCATTTTTAGTAGTTTCAAACATAACCTTTGTATGGGAGGTGGGCGTGGTTATTATCCGATTTTCTCCATTTTTGGACTATATAAGGAAATACCTGAAAAAAACGACTGCTGAAAGTTTCGTTTATATAGTTTTAGTAGTTTACGAGATATGTACAAAAAACTTAGTAGGGGGCGACGCCACGCCCACTTTCTCAAAAAAATTACATCCAAATATGCCCCTTCCTAGAACAATCATTTGTACCAAATTTTGCTTTGATAGCTTAATTTATGGCTTAGTTATAGCTCTTTATGTGTTTTCGGTTATCGTCATTTTGTGGGCGTGGCAGTGGTCCGATTCCGCCCAACTTTTCGAACTTAACCTTTTTACGGTGCCAAGGAATACGTGTTCCAAGTTTCATTAAGAAATCTCAATTTTTACTCAAGTTACAGCTTGCACGGACGAACAGACGGACGGATTTGGACTTTACTCGTCACCCTGATCACTTTGGTATATATAACCCTATATCTAACTCGTTTAGTTTTAGGACTTACAAACAACCGTTATGTGGACAAAACTATAACACTCTCTTAGCAACTTTTGTTGCGAGAGTATAAAAATACAAAAACAACAAAAAATCGGCAGCACACCGTGCATTAATGCGTAATCAACTCATTGGTCGTGAGACATTTGTCGCTTGCCGTTCGCCACTGGGGCTGACAACGCGTGACTAATGGCGGTTGGGACAAATCGAGTTTGCCTGCCTGCTTGCAAGTTGAACTGTGCTTCCTGCCGCTGCCACCGGTTGTTGTTGCTTGTGTTGTTGTATTTAACAAACAGCATGTGAGTAAGCACCGTTTTGGTTCGAGGTCCGACTCACTATAAATCCTTTTTTTCCAACTCGCTCAACTCAACTCAAGTACGTTTACGGCGGCTTTGGCGGCTTTGAGGGCTTCGCCTTTTTCCTTGCAGCCCTATTTCGTTTGTTCGGTGCGAAAATAATGGTAATTTAATTTATTTGCCACATTGAGTGCGGTCCAAGTGGCTTTAAGTAGTGGTGAGTGGCAAAAAATGCCAAATAAGCAGGAGTAAAACGAAAAAGCAATATTGTCACGAGGGTATGATTATATGGTCGCTTAGTAGAGAGTCACGTGTTTAACCACACATATCTTTGTTTGCAGCGTTTGCGTCCGATTTAAGATTTTGCGATATTATTGTAATTAAGTTGCCTGTTTTAATAAAGAAATGTAAGCAGTGAAGGGTTATGAGTGCAATTTATGAGTCAATTATGCAAATTCTTTTTGTAATTGTGAAAAACTTAAATATTAGTTTTTTTTTGTCAGGCACTTTAAATGTTTAAGTACAAAAATTCAAAAAACTTAACATTTTTCATTTGCACGTTTTTAATTATGTATAACTATACAAGCTTAAATTTTATATACAGTGGAACTTCCATAACTCGATCATCTATATCTCCATAACTCGAAGTTTTTTTGTGGATTATAGTGATTCGAGTTAGAGAAGTTTCACGTAGTTAGTTTTTTTCAAACCTCTTTCACAAAGTTTTAAGTTGTCTTGATCAGAAGAACACAACGTCTGTCAGCAAAGAAGTGATATAGCAGTATCAGCTGACGTTCACTTTTGTAGCTCTTTGAACTACAAGCAGCGTAATATAAGCGTCTTAGTCTACGTGTAAAAATGTATTAACGGGTGATTTTTTTGAGGTTAGGATTTTCATGCATTAGTATTTGACAGATCACGTGGGATTTCAGACATGGTGTCAAAGAGAAAGATGCTCAGTATGCTTTGACATTTCATCATGAATAGACTTACTAACGAGCAACGCTTGCAAATCATTGAATTTTATTACCAAAATCAGTGTTCGGTTCGAAATGTGTTTATATCGACAAATTTTGTTCAGCGATGAGGCTCATTTCTGGTTGAATGGCTACGTAAATAAGCAAAATTGCCGCATTTGGGGTGAAGAGCAACCAGAAGCCGTTCAAGAACAGCCCATGCATCCCGAAAAATGCACTGTTTGGTGTGGTTTGTACGCTGGTGGAATCATTGGATCGTATTTTTTCAAAGATGCTGTTGGACGCAACGTTACGGTGAATGGCGATCGCTATCGTTCGATGCTAACAAACTTTTTGTTGCCAAAAATGGAAGAACTGAACTTGGTTGACATGTGGTTTCAACAAGATGGCGCTACATGCCACACAGCTCGCGATTCTATGGCCATTTTGAGGGAAAACTTCGGAGAACAATTCATCTCAAGAAATGGACCCGTAAGTTGGCCACCAAGATCATGCGATTTAACGCCTTTAGACTATTTTTTGTGGGGCTACGTCAAGTCTAAAGTCTACAGAAATAAGCCAGCAACTATTCCAGCTTTGGAAGACAACATTTCCGAAGAAATTCGGGCTATTCCGGCCGAAATGCTCGAAAAAGTTGCCCAAAATTGGACTTTCCGAATGGACCACCTAAGACGCAGCCGCGGTCAACATTTAAATGAAATTATCTTCAAAAAGTAAATGTCATGAACCAATCTAACGTTTCAAATAAAGAACCGATGAGATTTTGCAAATTTTATGCGTTTTTTTTTTTAAAAAAGTTATCAAGCTCTTAAAAAATCACCCTATAGAATAAATCCATTATCTTCCTGTACTAAAACGGATAAAGTATACAATAAATGAAGGAAGATTCTTCCTTAAAATATCGCATTTCGGAAATACAAAGTTTCTACGGTCGTTCTTCCACCGGAACACTTACAAAGCTGTTGTGCTTTCGTTGATTCGGACAACATGACCTTGCCAGCGTAGCTGCTGTCTTTTTATTCGCTAAACTATTTCAAAGTCGTCGTATAACTCGTCATCGTTCCATCGTCTGCGGTATTCGCCGTTGCCAATGTTTCGAAGACCATAAATCTTCCGCAAAATCTTTCTCTCGAAAACTCCTAGTGCCGTCTCATTGGATGCCGACATCGTCCACGCTTCTGCAACATAAAGCAGAACGGGAATAATGAACACCTTGGAAATTTTTGGTTGTGGTTGGTCGAGAGAGAATTGCTTGCTCAGTGCAAAGTAGCGCCTGTTGTCAACTGTGCCTCTCCCTTTGATTTAAAGCCTGACATTATTGGTGTTGTTTATGCTGGTTCCAAGGTAAACGAAATTGTCCATAACTTCAAAGTTATGACTGTCAAAAGTGACGTGGGAGCCAAGACTTAACTACTAATTATCATAATAAAGAATCAGTTGTTTTGGCATTCGAGAAGATTAGTAGACCGGCATAAATCTTTTTAAATATTCCCTGTCTCCCTCCCGGGTCTGGAGGCCCAATTTTCGATCACGTTTTGCAGCCACGATGAAATGGCAAACCAAACGGAGTATAAACAGCTGTCAAAAAGACCAACTCCGAGAAAGGTGTTACCTAATTGAAAATCACATTTTATTTTTTGCTTCGAAAGAATAATTTATTTTGGAACTCGCTCATTTTCGAACACCCAACGGTCGACTGCTCTTTATATATTTTCTGGTTTAGAGTACCATTAAAATCTTAATTTTTTTACACTTAAACCACTTGCTAACTTTTTATTTAAAAAATGGACTTTTGGCCAGCAAATTTTGAACAATCGACTTATGTGAGCAGGTCTGTGATACGTCCAAGATAGAATAGAATAACTATAGAGGTATGTCTACGTCGACTCCATTAGTCCCAGCACTCAGATGAATTCCGAAATGCTGTCAGTAAGACAGTCGATGCGCTCCTGAGTTGGGTTGCTAAGTCCCAAAATTTTGTTCCTGCTCCTATGAAGCTTTTCACCCTCCACGTCACAGAAGTGACACATTTCTTATGAGAATATGACCAGATTGTATAGATGCTATAGTTTGTTTCTTACGTACGTCCAAGATAATGCGTTGAAATCTTTTTGTTAATATAATTAATATGATATGCCTATATGCAAGCAACTGGAAGCTCAAAACGCAATTTTTTGGGCAAAGCGAAGTATTCTGTAACTGTATCTTAACTTTATTTAATTAAGATATCTCTTAAATTTACTAATCTTCACATATATAACTGGATACTGATGATGATGAGAGTTGTCACACATTCGAGCCATTATTTTTGCTAAGTTTTATACTGAAATCTTCATTGATAACTGGTGATTTATCTATTATAGATTTATAAAACTGATAGAAGTCGACATGGTTGTAGACAGATATAATCAAGCTGTGTACTTCAACAGTGGCTGAAGTTAAACATTTCTCCTTAAAGTGGGTGATTCAAGATAGGCAACTACTACTACAGAACTCTCAAAAGCACATGTTTATACTTAATTCTAGAGATAGGTGATGGGAACGCATTATCATTTTTACCTAATCTCACACATACCAATTTATTGCGATTATTATGTGTAAATTAGCGTTAAACCGTCTACTACTTCTTTGAGCACTGCTGAGCTTTAATTTGGACTACGCTTACCGCACGTTTACTACGAGTTGGCAGCACTTCTATAGGAACTACACGCGTTCAATCCACATCAAATTTACGAGCGTTTCGGCAAAGGCTATCCGCTGTAACTTTGCGAAAGCACGATAAAGGTGCGGCTAACGGTGGTGCAGATTGCCTCACGTGATTCAGCGGACCATCATTACTGTTAATGCTATGAAAAAGTATGTTTAATTCTTAACAGACAGTCAAATGCGATAGTACTCGCACTCGCGCGAGTAAATGTGAAAAGTTTGAGTTTAAAACTTACAATGTGTTTCGTTTAATTGCCGCAGACACAAAGAAACTGCAAGGGAGTGTTTAAAACTATTGTGTTTGAAGCGCACACTTGCCAACAACAATTCGCAATTTGTAGGTGTGTTTGTCTGCAGTGATGAATGTGTACTATGTGTGTGTGTATGTAGGTGGCAGCACCGCCAATTGCCCCTAATCAGACACAATCAAATATTTCTTGTTAACAACAAATACTTATCTCTGCCAAGCGAGCAGGAATGTAGTAGTACTACTTGAAGCCGGTGATTCATGGTCGTAAGCATTTCGTGACTTATGCACAAAAAGCGCACAACCGCACAACTAAATATATAATCTATATAACTGTAGCTGTTGATATGTATTGAGTTAGAGCAATAAGCCACCCTTCCGCCTTTGACATGCTGACAGGCGTTGTTTGTCTTGGCGGCATGCAATGCCACAGCAACACACCCACACACAAAAGGGTAGAGCGCAGCGTAGCGCAGAACACCTTGACGGCAAGCAGGCACGTGAAGTATGTGGCAAGGTGCAAAAGGATAAACACATGTACGTGACGTGCTCCGCTTGCTCAGCTGTCTGTCTGCTTGTCTGTCTCTCCTTTCGTCCGTCCGTTCGTTCGACAGTCGGTCAATAGCATTGAAAGTTAGGGAAAGTAGTCACTTCAAATCTGTGTATGACCATGTTGGTTAGTAGCCTTTTCGTTGCTAAGGATTAGACGGTTGCGGGCTTTGCGGTACTCTATGTTGATTTATGGTGATTCACAATGCTTGCCACATACATACAACATATAAGTGCGGGTGTATGTAAGCTTACACACGTTTGCACTGCAGATATATTCGTTTATTTTTACATATAATCAGTACATATTTATTGGCATTGCATTGTACGTGCACATACACGCGCACATGGCACATGTGCAATTGTGTGTGTTTGTAGAGGTGAAATGTGCCGTGGGTTAATGTGTTGGATATTTTGTTGAAATTTATTTGCCTAAGCGATAAGTGTGAAAATGTGTAAAGTATTAAATATTTACACAACTACATGTGAACATATGTATGTATGTATGTCTGCTGAAACGCTCAAAAGGCAGGGTTAGACAATGTTAACGTGGTTTATTGATTTACCGTTGCGCCTTTTGGCAGATGCCACAATACAAATAAGGATTCTTAGCTTTATTCATATACATACATTGTAACTGTATATGCGGTATGACAATTACAAGCACGTACATATGTATGATATGTAACTGTATATGTACATGTGTATGACAGCATTGCAATACGAAATAATGTTATTAGTCTTAATTAATAGATAAGAATACTTATGCTACATATATTTATATGTGCATATATTTAAATGTATAGGCACATTACGTTGATTTTGGGAAACTTTTGCTGGAATAAGTTTGGATTTTTTATAGGCAAAAACCCGCTTCTCGACATTGAGTTCTAAATCTATTCGAATGACCTTGAAAGTTTCATTTATTTTAATTAGAATTATTTTTTATAATAATGTAACAAAAGTAAACAAGTAAGGAAAGGCTAAGTTCGGGTGCAACCGAACATTTCATACTCTCGCAATTTATTGCTATATTTTTATTAAGATAACGCACAATTTGACCCATTTATTCGGCATAAATAATAATAATACAATAGAAAAACGAAAATCATTATATATGGTATATGAGGGCTGAGGTAATTCCTAAACCGATTTCACTCATTTTCATCACCAACATATAATGTATCCTAAGAAACAGTCGCAAAACGAAACGAAATATGAATGCATGTAATAAAACTATTTATTTCAGATTAGATGTTGTGCACGGAAATAACGGGAAATTTTAAATTATCTTTTCTTCAAATGTACACTTCTACACACCACGAGTCAGATTCGTATAATCGTGTAAGGCATAGAAATTGTACCACGAGTCAGACTCGTGGAAATATGTCAAGGGGTTCACCGATTTATAAGCTATTAATCCCATCGTATTTTTGAAAATCCTATAATTAGCTATATGAGAGCTGGGGGAAGTTATAATCTGATTTTAACCATTTTTGGTACAGAGACACACTATTATAAGAAAAAGAGATCCTCTGAATTAAATTGAGATATCTGAGAGATTTATCGATATTTTCGGTGAAAAATTACCATGGGCACTGAATTCTTCATATTCAATATTCGAGGCTTTGAAAAGTTATAGTCCGATTTCGACAATTTTTTCACAAATGATGCCACAGACCATATACAGCATTTGTGTAAAGTTTTATTTCGCTATATTAATTGGTTCCTCATGTATATATTATAAGGTGAAGGAATAAGATGGAGTTCAAAATTGAGTTGTATGGGAAGTAGGCGTGGTCGTGACCGATTTCGCCCATTTTTCATCCGTGTTATCAGGGTGTCAAAAAAATATTATATACCGAATTTCATTGAAATCGGTGGAGTAGTTCCTGAGATATGGGTTTTTGACCTATAAGGGGTCGACGCTACGCCCATGTTCCATTATGTAAAAAGATTTTAGTGCAGTTTTTTTCTGTTATTTCTTCTGTAAAATTTAGTGATTTCGATGTTTTTCGTTAGTACGTTAATGCACTTTTAGTAATTTTCAATTTTCGAGTCAAATTCGAATGTTCGAATGTCTGTCCGTCCAACGGATAACTTGAGTAAAAATTTAGATATCTTGATGAAACTTGGAACACACGTTCCTTGGGACCGTGAGAGGGTTGCTTTCAAAAATGGCCATAAATAAAGTTATAAAAGTAAAATTTAGAATAGAGGATCGCACTAAGAAGGGGCAGGGGAAGTGAAGATATCGATGCAGAACTTTGCACATTTATGTATTATATAATATAAATAAAGTTAAATACATAAATTGCGAGAGTATAAAATGTTCGGTTACACCCGAACTTAGCCTTTCCTTACTTGTTATTATTATTTTTGTTCAAATCAAGCTAAGTCTTTATTCTTCGGTGCAATATATTTTATTCGAACGATTCCACGGTTGTAGGCCGATATATTCAATCTGTGTACTTCAGCAGCGACTGAGGGCAGATTTCTCATCTTAAAGTGATTGATTAGAAGGCCGCAATGGGACCATTGACACGACCACAAAATGGTGTTAATCGAAAAGCTATACATTTTGTCCCAAATCGGATTATAACTTTTTAAGGCTCCATATACTGTACATGAGGGAGTCAGTACCTAAGGTAATATTTACCGAAAATATCGGTAAACATCTCAGTTAGTTATAAAAAGTTAGAGTGCATATTTTTCTTCTAATAATGTACCTCTTACCTAAAATCAGGAAATTCCTCCTGGTAAAATCTCCTAACAAAAATAATTTTCAAATTTCACGTGGGTTTTATACCGTATAATAAATCGGTAATTATTTGAAACATCTTAGTAGTTAATTGAATGTTTATTCTGGGATGTAATGTAGCATAATGGCGAAATTTGGTTAAATTGGTTCGGTAATTACCCCAACAATATACAATGCTTTCGGTTATTTTAGTGCACCTTATGCCAGATATATGAGTGAAATTGTGGGGGTCGAAAATCACTATATTGTGCATATTGTGGTCTGGATCGTTTGGAAAATATTTTCAGCTAACTTTATGCACGGGACTCATTTTATTCAGTAACTGATTCCATAACAGTACGTTTACCCAATTTTGTCAGCCATACGAAAGTATACCACTTTCAAAGTGTAACATAAGTATGTCTAGGGCTGTTAGACATACCGCAACTTTAAGACGTCCAACGTCCAATTTATGGTCGTCATAATCGACCTGCCTGACCACTCAATGATAACATTTTTTTTTTGTCCCGAATTGGACTTGGACAATATTTGGTTTCAACAGATTGGGTTTAGTGTCTGGGCTTCTGCAAGCGTGCTGGTGGTGGCCATGCCAAATAAATCGAGTTCCATTCATAATGGCAAAAAAATGTTGCGCTCTTATTGAAAAACCCTTTATCACTCTGAGATGTTCTATACCAAATTCAAAATTGTTTAACGTTTCATATAAAAATTAATCAATTTATATAATTTTTTTTAATTAGTTGTAATTTGTGGGCGTGACAATGTTCCAATCTGTAATACATCCTCCTCAGAACGCCCAGAAATACCAGATTTCAACACGATATTGCACTTTTCACTCTAGTATGAAGTATGAAGCTACTTGTACAGTTAAATATCTGAGCACATATTTATATATATATACATATGTGTATATTTTTGTGCATGTATGTAGCGTGTGTTTAACTTGGACCAATTTAACCTTAATTACCGCACATATGGCAATACCTTTGGGCTTTCGCAGGAACACGTTTTGTTGTGCGGTTGATCAACAGCTGCTGCTGCAGTAGCTACCTTGACTGCTACTGACTTTTGCTACTGTTGCTGTTGCTGGTGTTGGCAGAGTCACCATCGTCATTGACATGCATCCGCAGCATATGGGCTGCCCACGAAGGAAACAGCACTGAAGAAGGTGCGCTTATAGTGACCAGTTCGCAGGCAGCAAATGCAAGAGAACCGCACCTCCGTCGACTTCGTCTGTTGTTGTTGCTGCCGCTGTTGTTCGAGCTGTTGTTGTCTGGCACGAAACTGCCAAATTAATTTACCATAAAGTCACCGCCAGACAGTGGACGGCAGTGTGGAACAGGAGCCAAAAAAAGACGAAAAAAATTAAAAGGCGACATTAGCAACCGCAAGGCAAGGGTCAGAAAGCAGTGGAGTTGCGAACTTAACAGCTTGGCAGTCGCAGTTTTGGCGCACTGCGCTCGAAAGTGAAGACGTTCAGCGTGATAATGATGGACGCAACGTACAGGACACTACGTACTCGTAGTATATAGTCTACTGTATGATGCCGAAATATGCTCCCTTTCATGTGATTTTTTTCATTGTCGCCAATTTTTTTCATTTTCATGCCAAATAAATTATTCCTTTGTGTAGCTTATGTGCATGCATGTGCATGCATGTGCATGTGTAAAATGATATGCCAAGCGAAAAAACTCAATTTTTTTTTTTAATTTCTCCTTCTACCGTTTTTTATTTTTTTGCAAAACCTGGTAATAACATCAACTTCAAGTGTCGTTGGTCAGGCGCAGCTGCCGTCACTTTTTTTGCGCCATTTGACGCGGTTCGTACGGTCACGCTTTGTGCTGCAAGCTGTTGGCAAAAAGAGAGTGCAGGAAGAACATGCTGACAAAATGAACGCTTCGATAAGAGAAGAAGCACAAACTGCAACCCACTCATTGAAGGGTCAGCAGCTGAGACGCCGTCCGACATGGCGATTCAGGTGTGCGGTTGCGGTCAAGAGTAAGTGGCGCTGTCGCCGCCTTTGACGTGGTGCAGGTTAACTGTTGCAACAGCAACAACAACAACAACAATTAAAAGCGTTTGCTGCCAATTGTTGGCATTACTGCACTGTGTTGTTGACATTTTGCATAATTACAAAGCGACACTTGCACAATATGCTCAGTCTTTCAGCGCAATGCTCGCCTGTTATTAAATCGTAATTTTCCTATTTTTTATCCTTACTGCCGCCCGCTCGCCTCGCCTCGCCACGCTAAATGTCACACTGTGTTGATGTGTGCATTGCTGGCGTTGCACCCTCTAGCCAAGCTGCTGCCAGTGTTGCATAGCAAATGTGCGACTGTTTCGAGTGCTTACAAATTATGCAGGCAACGGAATTATTACCGCAGAAATTATGAAAATTATGTCAAGCTGTCATTATTTAGTGGAAAAGGTGTTTGAAATGATACCCTTTTGCCGCTGTAATGACAGTGTTTAAATTAAATTCAACCATTATGTGAACGAGTGCAAAAGGCACAGCGTCGAGTACTTAAGTGTGCTGCGGTGTCCTTAACAGTTATAATTGGTGCATCTTATGGCTTGTTGTTGTTTAATAATGTTGTTCTAGCGTCTAGCACAAAATGGACACACACCTTAAAGATTTCGAGTTTTGTGGTAAACATTTTAAATGACATGCGCAATAAGAGGTTTTAGATGATGTTTTGGGTGTGTTTCTCCAAATCTGAAAATTTGAAAAAATAATTGCGTTGAAAGGATAATATTGAGTTCGGTGATATCGATATTTGGAGTCAGAATTGGATGTAACGTTATTAATCCTTGTAAAGTATCAAATAAATAAATTTCTTTGCAACAAGCCCTTAGAACCGTGGGAAAGAACAATTGTTAAAACAACTTTGGTTCAGCTATAAGCTGCAAAATAGGTAGTCAGATATTAAAAAAGTAATAAAAAAAAATAAGTATCATATTCAAATAAGTCAACTAATAGAGTTTGTATACAGCCAAATTAATTGATTAATCAAAATTTGTATTGAACAACTCTTTTTTGCCTTTAACACTGACGGCTACACGATAACCGATCAGTGGCGGGTTAAATGATCAATTAGCTCCTGTGTAAAAATACAATTGCTATAGCTAATAAACAGAGACAATAAAGATACAAAGATACATTTTTTTATTTTAGAAAATTAAGATATAATTATCTCTTGCTCTCTCTACTCTCGTTATTTATATATTTTATTTCATTAAGATATCCTTATTAACCAATATTTGATGGTGTAAAACTCACCTGAAGTTTGAAAAGCCTAATATTAGGTATGTGGATGGTAGGAGATGTTATGGCTCGATTTTGTAGCACACAGACACACTATTAGCAGAAAAAGATTTGCTCTGAATAACTTTAAAATATCTGAAAGATTTATCGATATTTTCGGTAAAATGTATTCATATGCACTTTGGTATGCATGTTTGGTATCCGATTTTGACAATCTTTTGATGATGTAGGATTAAAGCAGATTTTATTGCGAAATCTACATTAGTTCTTAATTTATATCATTAACATCAGTATGTCAAAAATATGTTATGTATGAATGATAGAAATCAGTCAAGTACTTCTTGAGATATTGTTTTTGATAGGTCAACAAATATTTGGAGATATTTTCTCAAAGGAAGTGAATGAAATTTTATGATTTCTGCTGATATTTTAGGTACGTTTCGTCACAAGCTTCTTCCATTCAAAACAACTCTGATTTGTAATGTAACCGTTAGATTAAGATATTGTATAGTACATGGAAAAATTAGTATGATATTTCACCAAAACTCCAAGTAGTTTTAACTCTTACTCTGATAACTAAAATATTTCCCATTTTTGACTTCGATCGAGATCTATCACCCATGTGAATTCACATTAACTGTTTCTGGACTTCGGAGCGTAGAGAATGAAACAAAATATGTTAGTTTTCAAACAGACTGAACATGTTTCATTCTAGAATCTTCTTTTCTGTTTAAAGCCGAATTCATACTTGACGTCATACATAAGAAATATTTTTTAATTCAG
This sequence comes from Zeugodacus cucurbitae, assembly GCF_028554725.1. NCBI lineage: Eukaryota > Metazoa > Arthropoda > Insecta > Diptera > Tephritidae > Zeugodacus > Zeugodacus cucurbitae. The sequence goes on from NC_071668.1 coordinate 24,510,390, forward strand.
GTTGTAAATTATTAAAACCTATAAGGAAATACCTTTTTCTTGTATACTAATTTGATATTTCTAATATTATGTGTCTTATCTAATGGATATTTGGATATTTGACATATGAGGTTATCAAAATGATAAAACATGTCTAAAATCTGTCGAATAAGACTTGAAAGTTTTGGAATAAGTGGTAATTATTATTCACTTATATCGTGTTCAACGGAATAATTTTGTTATTATTTTCAAAGAAAAATAACAAATCGAATGCCACTATTATCAAATTAATAATATATGATGCACAAATTTTTCTTTAAATCCAATATATGTGACTAAATTTTTCTAATATAAACTCATCTCAAGCCTACGAAAATTGTGACCTAGTGAGAGTATTCCCATATAATGGATCCACTTATGTATAACTTTACATATTAATATTCTCCAATTTCAAGTTTAGCATCTGAAAAACTTACAGGTGTACATATATACCTTATTAAAGCTAAAATTACTTAGTTGTGAACTTTAACAGTTCGCCGAGCATTTCCATGTTACCAGCAGAAAACTAATGCAACAAGCAAAAGTGTTATAAACTGTTGTGACCGGATTGTTAACAGACTGTTGTAAACATATTATACCAGTTCTCTAAACAACTTTACATATAACTGAGAGCGAGACTTCGCAGATGAGAAATGCGAGCTTATTTTCAACGCTATTACAAAAAACGTATAGTTTACTTTTAATAGTCAGCAAATTTGATTCTATAGGTTACTAAATTTCCGTTATACTTAAATAATGACATGACATTGAATGTACTAAGTGATCACTATGCGCCTTTTATACGCTTTTAATGGGATTATGAGCGGGTGCATGAGGTGTTTTTTCGATTTGTCTCAATTAAAGACAACCCACTCCTATTTCTACTACTTATAAAGCCTTTATAAATCCCCAGAGTGGCAAAAAAAGTCCTTGTTGAGATACTATTAGTCTAGTCTCAAATCATGTTTACCCATGAAGCTACTGTCAACAGTTAAAGTGTATAGCTTTGATATGTAGACTAATGTGATGGTCTGACCTTGTCCTGTCTATATTTTGGGATGTTCGTAGCCTCAAAATGATTGGATCATTTAATTCGACTACAAATATGTATATTCAACATAAACCAATTTATTATAAGCAAAAGTTTAAGGTCAATCTCTACAAATTAACACTCACACATTCTCCGAAGTATCAGTATGTGTGCTGTTTTACTTAGAGGGCCTCCCCCACCTTCGAAACCACAACTCTCACCAAACAAATTTGTTTCGACATTTAAGAATTTGTCAAACACCTTTTTAATTGTCCACATTAAAAACACATTTTCATGGAATGTCCGATGCTACGAAAAGTCACTTAATACAAACGAACCACTGCTCGAGATGTCGAGAAAAAGCTGTCTACAAAGTTCTCATTGGTTAATGCATGACGGGGCGACGGTGTACACAATTTGTCTTTTCGTAGACTCGCAATAACCAAAGCCGACAAATAGCACAATTCCGTCAGGCTACAACAACAATAACAACAACAACAGCAATACAACACCTTGCACGTTACTCAGCCGTTGCGCTGACAGACGTCGGCAAAAAAAAAATCAAAATCCCGCTACGCGCATAGTGAATGGCATGCATGTGTGAGTGCGTGAGGTGGTTAGTGTTGAAGCGTGGGCACGTGAATCTCATTCATGTTGTTGGTTTTGTTGTTGTTGTATTCGCTTGATGGAAATAACATCAATCGAGGCGGCTGTCAGTTGCATCGCAACTATAATTGAATATTGCTCTGCTATTAAGAGCGACTGCTGACATATTTGTTTGTGCGTACTTGGCGTGTCGAATGTATGCGTTTATACCACTCACACACATACACACATATCTACTTTCTTTGGAAAACTAAGATACCCAGCAAGAAATATTTAGCTGGATTAGTAAAAATGTATTTATGTATGTTTTACCTTGGAGTTCATCAAAACCATGGATACTCTTTCATAAACTTTTAGATTGAATGTGAATTACAAAACCGACATTGTAAAAATTCCGATAGTAATAATATCAAGAAAACTGAATATAGCACAGCACAGAGTATCTCCTGATGTTTTTTTTTTTGAGGGACTAGACTTTAGACTCGACTATATACAAACATATACTGAGACTATCTCCGAATCATTTGTTTTCTATCAAAACACCGTCCTTAAGAACTCGAGTTGTTTCGAAAAACTGGAGTAAACTTTATAATCTAACGCTCCTTTCTCTATCTAAATATCCTACGAAATATTGTTCTAAATACCAAGGCAACTCAATATTAAAATATTGAAAATTTTTAAATCGTATCCTTTATTATAAAGGTTTCATAAAAATGCAAACTAATTAACTTTAATTTCCCGCAGGGTATATTGCCATATGCATATCCAATAATTTCCAGAGTTATGTCTAAGTAATAGAGGCATAGCACACATATAAACTTAAAATGGAAATACAGCACTTTTGCGAGCGCGAGAAAGATTTTGAAATTTCGTTTGATGATGTGGGCCAGCGTTTTGTGAGGTGGGGTCTTAGGCGTTAAGTTTATTTATAACGGCTGCAATAAACTTTTATATCAACAGGCAGCAGGCGCAAGTGTCTGCCAGCCAGTAGTTCATTAGGTGAATGGGTGCACTGAGTTGGACTACTTAATAAAAAAACGACTATTTGTTGGTGTTGCCGCTAGCCTTGATTCATTAACAATGTGTGAAATTTCGTTATTCGTGGAGAGCAATTAGAAGAGTGGTAAGAGATATTTCATGGTTAGCATATGGGATTGTAATAACTAAAATTATTTCCAAAAATGTGTTCGTAAAGATATGTTATTTGGTGATCTGAAATGGTCAGAGCTCTTAGCCGTTAATCATTTCCAGATATATCAGATATATACGGATTAAAGGTCATAAAAAGGACGGAAAATATTATGTTATAATGTATGAACTCGTCTTTAGATCGCGACTAGTCTCACTTTCAATTAGCTTAAGAAGGTATCCTCGAGTTTAGAGTTAGGAAACTTTGCCTAAAAGTAAAGGATGATCTATTTTTTTTTTGTGCATTTTGTATTTTTATATGAAATATGAACATAGTCAGCGCTTTCAAGTTTAAATACATTAATTACACTTCATGAGTGGAAGATATCACTTTAAGACACCTATATACACCACGATCATCAAGCCCATAACCTCTAGTGAAGCGATGGCTTGGGTGCGACAGTAGGAAAACATTTAACAAAACTGCAGCGGTAGGCCTGGGTATGTATCACTGGTACTCTGCGAACGTGTCCGACCGCATTAATGGAGGCAATCCTGAACCTAACCCCACTCCACATGATGGTTGGCTCTACGGCAAACAGTACTTTACTGTCCCTGAGGAAACCAGGACAAGGTAACAGCAGGATGGTAAACGCCCGACAATTGGAGATCATAGGAGAAAAGTTAGAATGGCTCTCCTTCCAAGGGACCACATTACCAAAAAGGTGCACTTTGAAAGATAACATTGAATAATAAAAGGGATTGGGAGGATTCCTCCCTTAAGGAAGTTATAAGCAGAAGAATCCAGCAATGGTACACTGATGGGTCTAAGACCACAGATGCTATAGGTGCCGGGCTCACGGGACCACGTATCAAGCTGTCGGTGCCCATGGGACATTTTCCCAGTATTTTTCAAGCTGAGGTCTATGCTTTTAGCAAATGTGCTGAAGTAATATTGGACAGGAGCCATCACGGTGAACGAATTAACATCAACCACTGATAGCCAGGCGGCTCTCCAGGCACTGTCATCCTTCGAAAAAAACCGGGGTTGGGGTACCAGAGCACAGAGGCATACACGCCAGACCGATGGGGTCGGAGCTCTTCATTGCTGTTGGTGCGCAAGTCTTCAGAAATCGACTACTAGAAGACGAACTGGTAAGTAGGAATCGCATCAACAGGTCTCATCTAAGGCTCCATAACCGACAAGGCTACGCCACAAATGTGTAACTAGAGCAAGTAGAATACATACTGACTTCATATGAAAATATCCATAATAATACATATTCATATATTTAGATATACATTTATCTACGCTTAGTAGACAGCAATTACTTGATTGACAATTAACGTTGACAGACATAACAGGCTACGCCGAAAGTACTATTGTCACTGTCACAACCAACTAGTTAAATGATTTGTACCAAAATGTAGGCTGTTTTGAAGTCAATCTATATCAAAGATATCTAATATAACAATATACATACATACATACATGTAAAAATGTGTGAACGAATGCGGATAATATTGCTGGAAATCTCATAGCGGCACATGTTTGTTTTGCGTTTGATGCTTGATCCACTGACATCGCACATAAATGTCAATTTGTATGTTTCTAGCGTAATAGTGGGTGGTGTGGCTTAGATACCGTACAGATGGGTCATTTTAAAAAGGAATTGTAGGGATGTTAAAAAGCAGCTAGCGTCCGATAAAATGCTTAGTCTGATCGCGTGCACACCAATGGGACCAGGGAAAAGTTAACTTTACTGAGGACACACAGTGCGATTTATCATGGACCAGAAGGATTTGGCGACAGCGCAAGTGCTAGTGATTGTCCAGCGCTTGTTCAGTTCAGCTAAGGCCCAACCGACCAGTAGAAAACTACAAGAGGAATGTTATGGTTCTACTTGCTGTCTCTCTATTGTGGGTGAGACTGACGTACCTTGCCTAACCTAGCAAACTAACCTCTGTTATTATATAAATATTTATAGGCATGGAAAATCGATTGACAAATCTTTGGTGTACACACTTGCTCTAACTTTAAGCTCTAGCTTCAATGCATAATAATGTTGTTTACTAATCCTTTACCATGTCCGCATGAATCGAGATGAAAATAATTGCATGTGTATCCCAAAATATATTTGCTAAAATCTTGCCGGATGACCATTGTGTTTTCAGTGGCTCTGGATAATTCGTTCGACTTTCAGCGGGCAACAATCATTCATTAGACCGCCGAGGACTAGGAATCAGCATTGTTTGAAATACCAATGAAGCTTACTTACTCATTCAATTCCCGTTTTAGTTCACCCAACACAACTTCATGAGTTTTCCCGATTTTCCAATAAAATTGGTGTTACTGCCCTATGTGGCCTTCTCCGAGCGGGGTTCAACATTTGTGATGAAAAAAGTACGATGAAATTCAGCACAGCAGTGTTGGACCATTGAATATGATGGTACAGGTTTGCCGAGCGAATGTCTTGCAGTTCAGGGTGTTTTTTTCGGCTTTATCAAAACACCAAATCCGCTGTAAACTAAATCTGCAGAGTTAGGCTCACTTTCGGGCCCATAACTTACGAATGAGTGGACGAAATGTAGTGAAACATATTGCTATCTCAACAAAAGGCAAAGCTTTCTCTGTCCATACAACAACAATTATTACAGCTTTTCGATAAAAAATTAAAAGCGAAGCACATTTGAATATCTCCCATCCTGTATATTTTTATGGACATGAGTATATGAATTAGTCGGTGTTCAAAGTCAATGACGTAAATTAATATTCACACACACACATACACTCTCACCGATAGTGTGACCAATATGGACAACGCCTGTTGGCGCCAGCTGAACCCACATTTTTCTATTTCCATACATGTATGTACATATGTATGTATCAATGAGCCAGTTGTTGCACTGTACATAAGCTTTGCCTCAATGAGGCATTTGTTGTTTATCAAAATATTGATGGACGTGTGCATACCGCGCTGCGGCATCATGTCTAACAGATACATTACACGTTTGCACACATAGTTATACATACAAATTTGATTTTTGTTTGTATTCCCCACTTGCCGGCTGGCAGCAGCCCAGGTACCGCAACATATTGATATGCCACATACATACATACATATATATGTACATAAATTTCTATGCGAATGTTTATCGCTATGCGCTTACAAACAAATAATCGCTGGTAATAAAATGCCAAAAGCGTGCCACATGTTGGCCCTGTTGCATGTTGCTTGCTGCTTTTATTCATCAGCAACAGCAATTCATATCAGCAGTATTGAGTATTTATGGCTATGAGCGTGTAGGTAAAATGTAACTACCAGCTTGAGTTTACATTTATACATTTACGAGTATGGAAGATTGTTGCACAAACCCGCTGCTTATGTTTGTAGAAACTCCATCACTCGTGTTGATTGTTGACTGTTGGCGGTTGACTTGAATTCTTCAATACTACGGAATTTATGCAACTTTTCAAATTCAAATTTGGTTTGTTTGCACAATTGCTGTTATTGTTGTTGGTTTTTATTGCTGCTTTCTTTTAGTAAAGGTATGTAATAGCAGAGAAGTGACAGCAAATAGATTTGCATGCATGGCACGTTGTTATGTTTGTAGTTGGTGTAAAAGCTGCTAAAATGCTCAAATAATCGTTTATTGACTAAGTATACTGATAGTTTGATGGCTTCTCATACTTACTTACTTAAATTACAATTACATTGTTGTTGTACAACAAAAAGTTGGTAAGATACGGTGTATATGTTTGTTCTTATATTATTATTGAAGTTCATACATTTCCTTAAGCATTCAGAATAAAAAACAGTAATTAGTTCCACTCCTAAGAATTTTCCTCTCAATATACTCGTTCCGTATGTGCTTCTCCCATGCGTCCAATCTGGTCGCAAATAAGTCTAAATAGTTTAGAAGATTAGTCTTAGAAGAACCAGGTAAAATACAACCTATATTTTTTGTATATTGTATGTACGAAGCTTTAACACAAACCAAAATGTATCAGAGGTTTAATGAAATATTTATTTTCTATACTGAACTTATTTTTGCTTCTTCTAGATCGAGGATCTTTATTAAAGGTAGTACTCAATATATCAGCAGAGCAACCTATTATCTTGAAAATTCATACAATCGACACCAACTCTGGCACTTAACGTCTTACTGCATATAGTACACGTGGACATATTTGGAAGGTGCATCGTCTCGAAAGGTGCTATCAGACTCAGGGAATCCGGGTTTTTAGAGAATCAAGAATCCTCGCAGACTTTGACATCATCCCAAGGTTATTGGATCACCACCATGTCGCCTAGCCTAACCCTGGAAACAACTTTTCTACTCTCTCTTCAAGGGACGTTTGGGTGGGATGGAGTCGCTGGACGAGAAGTGCGGTGAGCTTATTCACGGATGGATCGAAGATGGCGGGAAAGGAAGGTGGGGGAGTTTACTGTCGGAAACTTCGCATCAATTGCTGGTGGACAGGTGGGTCTTAGCTGTGCTGGGCAAATGTTGTCATTAGCAATAGTACATATTCTTCTGGCCGCAGGTATATCGCAAGAGATCTACCGAGCTCTTCGCCCACAGTAAAATTCATCTCTCCTTAGTCGTAGAGGTCCTAATTGCTCATTGTCCCATCGGTATCATCACTTTCTTTTGGAATGTCCCGCCCTTGCTAGATCAAGAAAAAGATATTTCGGATCCCACTTTTTCGAACAACTGCGCGAATAGTGGATATAGAAGTGAAAAATCTCTGCATATTTGTAGTTGGTTCAAGACGCTATGTCGAATCCTTATACCTAATCAAGGGGATAGTTTTAACCTGGCTTCACAAACGACTGTCTTTCATAGCCTACGTAAGTTTTGCTCTGTGGAACAGCCTTACAACCTAACCTAACACTATTTTTTGGAGAATAAGTGAGAATAGCTCTACCGACTGCGGTAAAATATATGTTTCATATCGCATATGAGGTTGTATGGACTATAAAACAAGTTTTGACATGAGTTGTGGCGATATCTTTGTTCTTTCTTTTTCAATACCAATTCTACGTACTTTTAAATATCTGTTTTAACTTTAAACATTGTTTCAATGAAAATTAAGTAGAACCGCATACTTCAGTTTTTGCGTTTACAGATGGCATGTCAGCGAAATTTGTAACGCTTAAACCTATTATATTGGTTAGGCAATGAGTTGACTTGAGCACGCACCCTAAAACATTAGAACATATGCTAAATAGCCGCAACGAAAAAGCATTGCACGTGACATTTACACTAAAATATAAACAAACTGTAGAAGTACACAAGTCATTAATATGCTTATTACATAAAAATAATCAAACAGACAGGTCAAACAGTCAATGAAGCATAAAAAACACCTTGAAGCGATTTTATAATTCCACACCCAATACAAAGGCAGACGAAAAACGTTCATTATGTTTTGTGGCATGCGTCAGTGACGTTTTCTAATGACACTTCCGCTCAATAATTGACAAATTATGTAGATAAATGACAAATTATATTGGACAATATTACAGGTGCGTTCTAAAATTTACGGTAAATTAGTTCGTTTCTGTTTTGTTTTTATAGAACGCTTTATGAAGTTTATTATATAAAATGTATAAATAAATAGCGTTTCTAAGCGGTTGGCCTTAATGAAAAATATTTAAAAAAATCAAGGAAGGGCTATGTTCGGATGTAACCGAACATTTTATACTCTCCCAAGTTATTTATTAATTATTATTAAAATAACACAGAATCCGACATAGAGTCCACTATAATATCGAGTATATATAGTATTTGTGGGCTCTAAAATTGTGCTATAGGGAAATTAGGCCTGTTTGTAAACCGATTACCGCTTTTCAAACTTTGCTATTAGGATGACAAGGAAATGATATGAACCGAATTTTGTTGAAATTGGTCGAGTAATTTCTGAGATATGGTTTTTAAAATTTTTGTAAAGAATTTTTAAGGCAAACCTTTGCCGTTTGTGGTGGTTTCCTTACTGAATTAAAGCATTTTTAGCACATTTAGAATGTTCGGCATAACCTTTGTATGGGAAGTGGAAGTATGTATGATACCACTCTAAAGAGATTGGTTGACATAGTTTTAGTAGTTTACGAGATATGTACTAGAAACTTAGTAGGAGGCGGGGCCACGCCTACTTTCGCAAAAAATATTACATCCAAGTATGCCCCTTCCTAGTGCGATCCTTTTATATCTTTACGGACGGACAGTCCAACGGTTCGTGAATAAAAATATTATACTCTTATAGCAACTTTGTTGAGAGAGTATAAAATCAATAAAATGAGATTCAACTTATTTGAGTATTCTCCAAATTCGACGCTCATCTAAATATATATATTTGGTAGGAAAGAAATTACCCCTTTACAGAAAAATTGTAAAGTAAAATATCCATTTTACAATAAAAACTTAATCGAAAAGTTGAAATATCACTATAATTCTGTTAAGTAAAAGGCATTGACAACATTTGTTTTTCACACTCTCATGCGTTTCGTTATTAGAAAACAGAATCATTTTTATTTTTGTTCACCTGGTGTTGAGTCGCTATTGCCTTATCGTAATATATCATGGCAAAAGTTATTATGTCATGATATGGTCGTTGCCTTGCTGTAATATGTATGTAATTCATCATCTGCAAAAGAAAAATTATTTCACCAGTTTTATTTGCTTAGTATCCCCTTTTTTGCACGACAAGCTGCATGTAAGGCGAAAAATTAGAAGTTAGTGGAAAACCATTGTTGTAATAAAATATATATGAAGAGTTGTAAAAAGATTCTTATTAAGAGTAGCATAGCGACACGGTGTGTTATAAGCGACCGTACTGTCAAATTTCCATAAAGAAAGCACTCCAAAACTTTTCTTCTTTCGTGCATGACGTCATGAACTGCGAAAAAAGTAACAGTGCGAAACGGTCTCTATTTATTATATTATTGTTAAATATAACTGCTCCATCAGCTCTTATTAAAGCAAATTTAACGGTAACTTCCCTCAACTCTAGCTTAAAGCTAATTTACTCAAAAATGATTCAAATTAGCCAACGTTGTTTGTTATTAATAATCACTTAAGAAAATTAATTTTATTAAAAGTTTACATGACAAACCGAGAGTGAAAAACAAAAATATGCTAGACAGTTTCGGCAAAAAGTTTGAAAAGTACATTTAAATCACATTAGCTTCGTGACAGCTGATCCAAATATGGGAAAGTGAATTTTGTGAGTCAAGTGCCGAAATCGAGCAGCTTCAGATTTGCGTCATATGCTTATCATATAAAACTAAATGCTAAATTCAGGCATCAACTTTACGAAACAGTTTTAAATTTCTTAAAAGTGCAAATATTTTAAGTAATTTAATTTAAGTTGTGATATCAGTAGATCAGGCAGTAATGTAAGATGTGGTAGTTTTATCTCTTCTTTTTTAAAAAACTTAATTGCGGTCATATCCCTTTCATCCTTCGCAACCAGAAACCCGCTTTCAAAAAGTTGATGGTTTGTTCACATGGCATACTCGTATGACCTTGTAACATCGCCTACGTAACACATTACATAACACGCATCACTCTCAATCACCCTTGACACCTACAGCACACAACACACCAACCCACGAATATGTATTTACCAGCCAAGATACAAAAAGGTTGCATCCGATAGGGAAGAGCTTCTTTTTCGTTTCAACACATGAATCAGAAGCTTCGACATATTTTTAAACATCGTTGCCATTACCAGCCGCCATCCGGTTATCGAAGTCAAAGTTCCGATTGTTATACGAAGTGGATTATTCGCGAGTCGTGTGGAGACAATTTGTAAATCAAATAAAAGCAACCAAGGGTTGTCTAAAGAATAAATAAAACTATGTAAAACCGATTTTAAGAAAAAGGTAATCAGTGCGTTTTTTTTTTTTGCATACAATTCCTCTTTTTTGATCTATATATCTAGTACAAGTAAGTATATTTGAAAACTATACATAAGATAAAAAAAATTATCGATTTAAATTGCTCAACATTAACTGTCTCCAGCAATTTTGTGTTGGTCGTATCATCATTTGCGCAAACACTATCAATTCACGTCTTTCTATGTCAACCCATTTCAATCCGAACTTATCATCTCCGTACAGACCATTCAAGTTACTGAGAATTAAAAGATATAATAGCAAGAATCCTCAAAAATGAAAAATTGTTTTTACCTTCTATAACAACTGCGGAACCACCAACCACCCTTAAAAATCATTGCACAATTATCTTTATAAATATCATTATCACGATCGTACGTTGAAAATTTCATGCTTAAATGAGTTCTTAAGCCATTGCCAGCATTGCCGCTATATTTACCAATATTCTTCAAAGCGTAGTCCTCAGATTCATCAGCGATAACAAACTCTGAATATTTCACAAAGTAAGTTTCGCCACTATCAATTTGTAGTTGAATATACAACTCTTGTTCACAGCTGCTGGTGAGCGCGTGTAGTTGTTCCAAACCGAACCAATAGTCACCCTTTAAGTCGCCGAATCCCTTCTTATAGTCCTGCCAGTTTCTATTAAAATCCACTGAGTTACTTTGACGACGTTGAATTACTAACCATCCTCCAGAATCGACGTTTTCTTCACAAAACACCTCCAAGCCTGTGATATTCATCTTTTCGAGCTTAATTTTATAGACGCCACTATTCAAGCTGTTGGCAGCTGCTTCCATACAACTCGATGGATTTGTTGCTCTGAAATTAACATTTAATAAGTGTGTGTTCTATACAGCATAACTGGTTTTTACAGCTTAACAGTTTTAAGAGTTTCAGAAATAGTTAATAATTTTTACCGATTCGCAATAATTTGCTCTTCGATATTAGCTTCCGTGGTGACGATTTGATCTTCACTCATTCCTTCATCCTCGACAGCTAATTTCACTGTACAATTGCAATCACATTTACACACTGTGCACGTATCATTATCGTAACTGAAACTCAATCTAATTTGCAAAATTAAAAAATAATTCAGCACAGCAATGAAATTAAAGCGAGACATTTTGCCACCAGTTGTGTGGATTGTGTGGATGCCGAACTATGACTGACCCTTTCTGAAAATGTTTTAAAGTGAAATAACTAAACTGCATTATGAGTACATTATATATATATTTGAGTGCTACGATAAACATTTGTACTGACTCAGCTTGGTGAGTTAGAATTTGCATTGCATCAAAACTTAATGATACCGCAATAAAAATAATTCGGTTTTATATAATACATAATACATAATAAATTTTTTTGCTTAAAAATCCGACTCTTGCAGTTAGCTGCTAAAAATTTGATGGTGGAAACGCCATTATAATTTCAAAATCCCGTCATTTGTTATCAGAATTGTTTCATACTTCTAAAGTGAATATTTTTGAAATGAGTGTGAATCCGTTATATAAAAACAAAAATTAGAATGCAACAAACTTGCCGCGACACATACAAAGAGTAGGAGTTTCAAAGTATTTATAATCAATATTGTGATTGCAATATATACAGAAATAATTTCATACAAGATTTTTTTAGCAGTCTGCAGGTGTCCACTCCGCAACACTCGTCTTTTGATGTTTTCTAGTATGTCACGCATCTTAAGCATTACAGCTTATCCCTCCATATCAATATACAATATTTATATTTGTTTATTTATTGTATTTTCTTCTTGACGCAGAATTACAAGATAACTAAAAAACTATGTTTTGGAATTAATGAATATAGTAGTGGTTACTCTGGCAGAAACCAGAACGTTTTGAATGCAAATAGTTAAAATATAATATTTTCCTTAGACATATCAATTTAAATTGCTCAACGCCAATCGTCTAAAGCAGTTTTCGGTTGGTCGTATCATCATTTGCGCTAACGTTACCGATATATCGCTTATCATCTTTTTCGGACTGATAAACTCCACATTATCTCCGTTCGGACTGATAAACTCCACATTATCTCCGTCGTGTCCATTTAAGTTACTGCAAAATGAAACATAATTTCCGCTATAATATAATATCCCAAATCCTTCAAAGCGTAGTCCTCAGCTTCATCTGCAATAACAAATTCGGAATATTTTGCAAACTCTACCGCGCCATTAATTCTTTCCACTTCAATATACAACTCCTGTTCACAGCTGCTGGTGAGCGCGTGCAATTTTTCCAAACCGAACCAATAGTCTCCCGTTAAGTCGCCGAATCCCTTCTTATAGTCACTCCATTTTCTATTAAAATTTTGTGAGAAACGTCGACGACGTTGAATTACTAACCATCCACCGGAATCTACTTTCTCTTCACAAAACACATCCAATTCGGTGATATTCATCTTTTCGAGTTTAATTTTATAAACGCCACTTTTCAAGCTGTTAGCGGCTGCTTCCATACAACTCGATGGTTTTGCTTCCCTACAACTAGATGGATTTGATGCTCTGAAATAAACATTTAATAACTGTAAGTACTGCTCCATAACTCTTTAAAAGCGCCTTATATACTTGAACATTTTATTTATTATTTTACTTTCAAGACATGCCATAATAGTTAATAATTTTTACCGATTCCCAAGTAACTGCTTTTCAATATTGGAAATTTTGTCTGTACTTTTTCGCACCTCTTCTAATTCCTTCATAAATTTCTTAACGAGATCTATTTCCACATCACAATTGCAATCGCACACGGTACTCGTATCATTATATTGACCAAATCCAAATTTAATTTGCGAAATTAAAATAAAATTCACGAAAATAAAGAAAGCAAAGCGAGACATTTTGCCGCGAAATGCACGTACTCTTTGGACGTCGAATTGAAACTAACACTTGGTACTTAAGTGTGGATTAAAGTGAAATAATCTACATAATTTATACTTAATTAGATTTGTAGAAACGCGTGTGAAGCTTTTTATAAACGTAAAATCATTCATAAAAGCGTACAAAAGCACGGCGCAGCAATTAGAATTTTATAATGAGTGCCCCAAAATACAGTAGCGGACAAAAAATCAGGGACACTTACATACAGTGACTTTAAATCGATCGGAGGATGGAGTCAAAGTCGAGCTAAAGTGAGAAGGCGAAACCCGCTTATGCGGTTGTGCGTAGGGTTTGGGACCCTCCACATAAAAACACCCCCCAATGAAAAGGAAGAAACAGCCTCGGATGAGAGACCCCAATTTTGATGACGACCACTGCAAGCGTTTAAAGGACTACGAATTAAGAGCATGCACCTGGAATGTCCGGACCCTTAATTGGGAAGGTGCTCTGCCCAGCTGGTTGATGTCCTCGTAAGAGTAAAGGCTGACATCACCGCAATCCAAGAAATGCGATGGACGGGACAAGGACGGAAGAAGGTGCGTCCTTGTGACATCTACTACAGCAGCCATATAAAGGAGCACAAATTCGGTGTGGGATTCGTGGTGGGAGAGAGACTCCGTCGTCGAGTCCTGGCATTCACTCCGGTGGATGAACGTCTAGCCACAATGCGCATCAAAGCGAGGTTCTGCAACATATCGCTGATTTGCGCCCACGCCCCGACGGAAGAGAAGGACAAAGTGATCAAAGATACCTTCTATGAGCGCCTAGAACGTACCTATGAGCGCTGCCCCCGTCACGATGTCAAAATCGTGCTTGGCGATTTTAACGCTAGGGTGGGTAAAGAAGGTGTCTTTGGCACAACAGTCGGAAAATTCAGCCTCCATGACGAAACATCGCCAAACGCTCTGAGGCTGATCGACTTCGCCGGGGCCCGAAATATGGTCTGATGCTGGAGAAAATAATACGAGCTGCAGAGCTAAATAGATAAGGTACAATCTTCTATAAGAGTGTACAGCTACTGGCGTACGCCGATGATATCGATATCATTGGAAACAACACCCGCGCAGTTAGTTCTGCTTTTTCCAGACTGGATAAGAAAGCGAAGCGTATGGCTCTGGTGGTGAACGAAATATCGTCAAACAAACAGTCAGCGCATTTGCGTCTTGGCTCCCACGTCACTGTTGACAGTCATAATTTTGAAGTTGTAGATAATTTCGTCTATCTGGGAACCAGCATTAAAAGCAATAACAATGTCAGCCACTCTTGCCAACAGGTGGTACTATGGACTGAGTAGGCAATTGAAAAGTAAAGCCCTCTCTCGACGAACAAACCCAAACTCTAGAAGTCTCTCATTATTCCCGTCCTACTTTACGGTGCAGAAGCGTGGACGATGTCAACAGCACTAGGAGTTTTCGAGAGAAAGGTTTTGTGGAAGATTTATGGTCCCTTAAACATTGGCAACGGCGAATACCGCAGACGATGGAACGATGAGCTGTATGTGTTATTTGACGACATAGACATAGACCAGCGAATAAAAAGACAGCGGCTAGGTCATGTTGTTCGAATGGATGAAAGTGCTCCAGCTCTGAAAGTATTCGATGCAGTACCCGCTGGTGGAAGCCGAGGAAGAGGGAAACCTCCACTCCGATGGAAGGACCAGGTGGAGAGGGACCTGGCTTCGCTTGGTATAACCAATTGGCGCCAAACTGACAGAAGGAGGGATACGTGGCGCGCTGTTGTGGACTCGGCTATAACCGCGTAAGCGGTGTCTACGCTAGTCAAGAAGAAGAAGTATTAACAAATCAAACTCTCATATACAAGAAACAATATATTATACTAAGTACACGTCATTGCAAATAAAATGAAAAGTGCAAAATTGCAAAAATTGGGTGAAATTGATAAAACAGTAATTTTGGCTTTGTGATCTCAGAACTTGAGTATACGCAATATTTGTAAACAAATAAAGTTTATTTAGACTACTATCAATGTTTTCCTTCTGTCAAGGAAGACCACCATATTATGCGGATTAGAATTCGGAACAAATTCAAAACCGTTGAAGACATTAGAATCGAAGTTCGGAAACTGAATGGAACCGAAATCAGAACACGGATTGTACTAAGGCGCATCCAAAAAGCCGGACTGGCCGTTGACCATCCAAAAAAACACTTTTTATACTTTCGCAACCTGTTGCATAGAGTATCATAGTTTTGTTCACAAAACGGTTGTTTGTGTCACCAAGAAATATAAGAGTTAGATATGGGGTTATATATACATAAATGATCAGGATGACGAGTGGATTTGAAATCCGGATGTCTGTCCGTCCGTCTGTCCGTCTGTCCGTGCAAGCGATAACTTGAGTAATAATTAAGATATCTTAATGAAACTTGGAACACATGTTCCTTGGCACCCTGAGGAGGTTGCTTTCGAAAATGGGCAAAATCGGTCCACTGCCACGCCCACAAAATGGTGGAAACCGAAAACCTATACAGTGTCATAACTAAGCCATAAATAAAGTTATGAAAATGAAATTTGGAACATAGGATCCTATTAGGGAGGGGCACATTTGGATGTAATTGTTTTTGAAAAGTGGGCGTGACCCCGCCCCCAAATAGGTTTTTTGTATATAACTCGCAAACCAATAAAGCAATACAAACCAAACTTTCTGCAGTCGTTTCTTTTAGCCGTTTCCTTATACAGTCCAAAAATGAAAAAAATCGGATAATAACCACGCCCACCTCCCATACAAAGGTTAGGTTGAAAATTACTAAAAGTGGGTTAACTCTCTAACGAAAAACGTCAGAAACACCAAATTTTACATAAGAATTGGCAGAAGGAAGCTGCACTGAGATTTTTTTACAAAATGGAAAAAGGGCGTGGCGTCGCCCACTTATGGGTCAAAAACCATATCTCAAGAACTATTAGACCGATTTGAAATTCGGTATATAACACTTTCTTGACACCCTGATGACACGGGTGGAATATGGGCGAAATCGGTTCACAACTACGTCTACTTCCCATATAACTCAATTTTGAATTCCATCTGATTCGTTCACTTTATAATGTATTCATAAGGAATCAATGAAGCTAGCGGAATAAAACTTTACACAAATACTGTATTTGAGCTGTGACACCACTTGTGGAAAAATTGTCAAAATCGGACCATGACTTTTCAAGGCCCCTGATATCGAACATGAAGAACCTAGTGCCTAAGGTTAATTTTTCACCGAAAATATAGGTAAATCCCTCAGATATTTTAATGTAATTCATTCTCTCTGAATTGTTTTCTTATAACAGTTTCTCTCTGTACCTGAAATGGTAAAAATCGGGTCATAACTTCCACCAGATCCCATATACCTAATTATAAGTAATATTAAATTAAGTGAGCGTATAGTCTTCGATACATTGTATCTTGGTGGTGAAAACGAGTGAAATCGGTTTAGGAATTACCTCAGTCCCCATATACTATTTATGATGATTTTCGTTATTCTATTGAACTTTATACCAAATATATGAGTCGATTTGTGTTATTTTTATAAAATTATATCAATAAATTGCGAGAGTATATAATGTTCGGTTACACCCGAACTTAGCCCTTCCTTACTTGTTTTGGGTAAAAATGCGACAAAAACGCCTCCAGTGGGCTAAATTACACAAAATTTGGACCAAGGAGTGTTGGAGAAAAGTCATATTTTCAGACAAATCCAAAATTAATTACTTCGGTCGTACGTTCGCAGAAAAGTTGGTGAACGTTTCTATAATTCATATGTCAGAAGTACCGTTAGGTAGGGGGGACCCTAATTGTTAAAACTAGCTGTGTCAAATATTTCTTACCGCTGGTGGGGGAAAATAAATGATAGTCTAGCTTTATTGAGAAATTATTTCATTCTGATTTTATTTTGGTTTTTTACTTACTTATATACAAATTTTAGAATTATTTTAAGAACTAATTATATATGTATGTGTGTATGTCTATATGTATATTTTATATGTTGCACGATAAGGGGTTATTTCAAATGCACACAAGCAATTGCCCAAATGTATTTTTATAACCAATAGGTTATCTTGTGCATACATATAAATGTGTTTGTTGAGTGCATGCATGTTGCATATAGATGCATGCGTGCCTCATATAAATATATGTACGTTGTATATATAAATGTATGTATTATATGTATGAATGTATGTATGTTCGTTAAATATATTTGAACATACATATTTATGTTCAGTGGACTGTATATGTTATTACATTTTTCTTATTTAATATTCTTAATATGTAGAGTAATAAAAAACTAAATGTATTGCTGCATAAAAACTAAGTGTGGCTTTTTGACGCCAACATACATGTTCATTTTTGAACATTCTCCCGGGCGACAAAAGTGACTCCTGGAAAGGCGACTGCAGCTTGTAATCGTCGCCTGGTTTTTAGTCGATAATAAATGATGATTGCCACCAGCACACCGATCATAAAAAGTACCAATGAGACGTGTCCGGTAACATGATGTATTTTGACCTCTTTTAATTCGATGTTTTCTTTTTTGAGTTGTTTCACAATGTTTTGTAACTCCTTGATTTCGTTTATACTTGTAGTTAAAGTCTCTTGTTGAACAATTACTTGAGGGTTGGGTACTTCGTTTACTTCCATCATCGGTTGATTTACAGGTGCCTCAATTACCTTTTGCGAGTTAAAATGTTGTGAAGCCGCAAGAATAACTCCTTTGTATCGGCCAGTGCATCCTTCTCCTAATTCCAAAGTGGCCTTTAATGGCCCATATCTGCTCCAACATAAGTTGCCATGGTATTAGTAACTCCCAAATGGTTGTTACTACATCCACTTTTTCAAACAATATCTGTTGACTGTATTTTGCAAGTTTAAATTGTTCTCGACTTTTCCTTATATATTGTAGTAATGTCTTCTTATCAATTTCCAACGCATTGGATTTTTTCTTCAGTAATGTTATCATCTTTTTATATATTAATTTTTTCACATAGTGGTATTTCTTTTTCATTCGTGAATCAAGCATGTTATTTTTCCTCCTATATGTTGTATTGTTGTCTGGTATCTTCTTACCACGAATATGTCCACCAATCATCGTTGCCACAATCGGTGTTATTGTTATTCTCCAGCTCCTGCACGATTTGCTTCTGTATTGCTGGACATTTTTATCTTCAATATTTTCTTCGATTTGGTTACTTTCAGTAATAACTCCTTGTGTATATTTTTCTTCTTCTTCAACCAATTTATTTGTTTTTTCCTCAGATAAAAGAAATTCATGAGATTCTTCTGCTAAAGAACTTTCTGAAATAAGTTCTTCTTTTATGAACATTTTTTTTGACAGCATATAATGCGGAAACGAAATTTCGCTGTGAACAGTGATACGTTTTGAAGAAGTAGTAACATCTTCCTTCTGTGTTGCTACTTTTTTGACATGTAATGCATCTGCGTCGTCGTTTCTTTTCAGGTCCTTTGTAATTGGGTTATCACCATAAGAGTAGGTGACTTTCTCCAATGTGTATTTGTCATTAGTTGGTTGTTCATTACCGGCAAGTCTCTCCAGTGGCATATTTCCATCGTCATATGCCTTGGACCCAACTGTAGTAGCGGTGCCAAAAGTACTTCCACCATTAGCTTCCACCTTACCTTTGTTAGCTGGAGCCTTGAAAATTAGGCTCGAAAATTTATTTGATTGCATTTCTGGATCTGAGGCATATGTATTGGTTTGACTAAAGACACTATCCTTTGAATCAGCGTCAAAACCACTAGTAGCTGGAGCCTTAAAAGGTAGGCTCGAAAATTTAATGTTGAATAATTCCCTTTGCATTTTCAACATTCGCACAATTTCAGCGACTTCAACCAGTAATTCCTCTGCTTCATTATAAATAAATTTCTCGTCGTAATTATATGATAACTCATCCAAATTTTGCTCCACGAGGTTTTGAAAATGTTGTAATCGATTTTCATACCTTTCGAGTGCAGCTTCGTCAGCAATATATATATTTGCTTTTACCTTTGCAATTATAGATCTAATTCTTTCCGATCTTTTTTCAATTGCTTGCAATAAGTGGTCTGCCACTTTTTCGGTTGGGCTATACGCTCTTGCCCCTGTATCCATTCCTTTGGATGCTTGTTGTTGTCTCCCAACTCTACAACAAATGCGGCATACTTCCATATTATTTTTTATATTAAAATTTTATAAAAAAACAAACTGTTCTTTTTCTTCAAAGAATTTGAGGATTTTTGTTTCGATCGCCTTGTTGATCTTGCTGTGCCTCGACTCACAGCTGCTGTAATTCTTTGAATAACAGTTAACTAATGCGTATTGTCTCTCGCAAATACGTTTTACATACAATCTTTTCAATTGATTTTTTTTTTGTCTTTTGCCTAATTCATGTATAGGACTTTTTCTTGCCTGTATTTCTTCTATATACAGGTCTTTTTATTTGTCTGAGCTCACATTCTGCTCTAAAGACCAAATTTTGTAATAGGTGCCTCTATATTCTAATAGCAGGCCTTCTTAATTGGATCTCTCTTCGGCTCCGGATCTCTCTATCCGGCTCGAAGGACCAAATGTTTAAAACAAGCTGATTTCAAATACCTCTTACCGCGGGTCGGGGAAAATATTTGAAACACCAAGCTTGAGTGAGAACTATTTCATTCTCAAAATGTTAAGACTAGCTGTTTCAAATATTTCTTACCGCTGGTGGGGGAAAATAAATGATAGTCTAGCTTTATTGAGAAATTATTTCATTCTGATTTTATTTTGGTTTTTTACTTACTTATATACAAATTTTAGAATTATTTTAAGAACTAATTATATATGTATGTGTGTATGTCTATATGTATATTTTATATGTTGCACGATAAGGGGTTATTTCAAATGCACACAAGCAATTGCCCAAATGTATTTTTATAACCAATAGGTTATCTTGTGCATACATATAAATGTGTTTGTTGAGTGCATGCATGTTGCATATAGATGCATGCGTGCCTCATATAAATATATGTACGTTGTATATATAAATGTATGTATTATATGTATGAATGTATGTATGTTCGTTAAATATATTTGAACATACATATTTATGTTCAGTGGACTGTATATGTTATTACATTTTTCTTATTTAATATTCTTAATATGTAGAGTAATAAAAAACTAAATGTATTGCTGCATAAAAACTAAGTGTGGCTTTTTGACGCCAACATACATGTTCATTTTTGAACACTAATGATCTGGGGGTGTTTTTCTTATCATGGTGCTGGAAAATTGTCCTTAATTGATGGAAATGTTAAATTCATTAAATATCAACAGCTCTTACTGGAGAACATGGCCCTTCAACTGAAGAGCACTTTTTCTATATGGACAACGTAATTTTTCAGGATGATTCTGCAGCATACCATGGAGCCATTTATTTTTAACTGAAATATTTATTTATGTTGGAAATACTTATATAAATCTAGTTGCATAACAAATTTTATCATATAACTCTTTGTTTTTAAAGAAAATCATAAAATCACACATTTCTTGAGTGTCCACTTTTTTTTGCCCGCTACTGTATATAAAGGTCAAGGTTTTCGCTGGTTAGCAATTTCGTGCAATATTCCAACTCTTATAGAAAGTTTTATATATTTGTCAATTTGAACTCAAATCACGCCTACTTCCCATGTAAAAGCATTATAAGCTCCAACAGACTCTTTCACATAACAATATACATATATAAAAGTATAAATTAAGCGCCAATGCAAAATGACAGCTGTGTGCTTTATGTGCCCTTAAAGGCCTGCTTGTACCGAGTTGCTTTAGTCACTTGTTAATGCTACTAATAAGCATGCATTTGCGGCATAGCAAGCAAGTAAATGAGCGAAATGCCGCAATAAACACGTTTTAATAACAAAAGCTCCGATCAAAATGACAAGCGTTGTGTTTTGTGTACAATTATTGCACTGCTGCCAGGCTAAAAATGTGAAATTTCAATTTGCATTAAAATGAGATGACACCCAATGCCAATGGCTACTTTCCGTCAAACATTTGCATATTTGTCAAAGTTGCATTAAAGCGCACACACACACGCGCGCATGCAAATGCAATTGCCGGCCTGCCATGGAGCTACTCAGCCAACCAGTCAGCCATATCATCATTGGTCATGCGACGACGACGACGACGACGGCGTACACGTTGGGGTCATAGTATTAAATGGCATTTCAAATGCAATGTGTTGCATTGTCATTAGTTTCGGTGTTTGCCAGCTCCAGCCGTTGTTAATGGACGTAGTTAATGTTTTTGTTGTTGTTGTTGTTGCATGCTTGTATTGGTGTGTTATGCGGCATATGTGTTGTATGTACACTCACGTGTTTGGCTGGTATTGTTGCTGCAATTGGTATAGTGCCTGATGCTGTAGGAGCAATTGCAGCAATTGAAATAAATTGAATTGCTTGTGGCAGCGAGCACTGCGCGTGCGGTAGCATAGTTGCACATCCGCATATTCTAATGCGCTATGGTTCATATGCTCAAAAGCTTTCATATACATACATATATATGAGTATGTATATGTACATATATGTATATTGAAGTGCTTGCGCGCAGGCGTGCGCCCAGCATCTGTGACATTTACGTAATGAATAATAATGATTTGTTGTCTGCACATACATTTCTACATACATATATATATATGTATATACATAGTAATATACAAACATATATCATAATCACGTACTAAGCACTAGCATACACTCGTATGCATGTATATATGTAGCATGCAGTGCGTGTATTCATAAGTGGCAAGCGCCAGTGTACCGCATAGTTTTGTGCTTAAAATTTCAAATCACAATTTAGTAGTGTATAAACTGACAGTCATTATTACACTTTACAACATTTTGCATTTTTATTAAAATTAATATGAGCATACGAGCACTTACAGACATACACACATTCTCACAATTTCATAATAGCATATACATAGTTACCTATGCATGTATGTATGCATTTGTTGTGTTCGAACAACGAGTTCGCATTAGCATTCACTTCAAATTTCGCCGAAAATTTATGCAGTTATTCGGACATTCTAATTCTAAAACCGCATAATAATTAGAGTTTATTCAAATCAGAACAGGTAAATCATACAAAAGCTTTGGCGTGCTGAGTGATATGATTTCAGAATGTCAATTTATATATTCTATACTAAAGGGTGCATTTTGGGAGGTGCATATGTGCTTAATTTTAAATATAATACAAAGACAAATTAATGAAATGTTCAATATTTACCTCATCATAATGGTCATCATCGTGTGTGGCCATTAGCGCGTGTTTAGTGGCTGCTAGGCAATCCAAATTTGGCTATGTGCTACCAATCATTGGCAACTCAGTTGTTTTTGCTTGTGAGATTTTATTAATTATATTTACCAATATCTAATCAATAATCTAGTTGAAAACAGAAACTTAATGCACATCTCGTAATTTAATGCCCATCATGAAAAATCAATACAAATTCTGTGACCTTTCAGTGTTATATAGTTGGACCTCTGTACTAGGATTTGGTGCAGCAGTACCAGTTCATAGTGGAACGTCGTATCACTTGAGGATTCATGTTTTTGCATTGTTCTTTCATTGGTAGTGCCAGTTTTCACTAAATTTACAACGATCTGTAGTTTTTCTCGTAATATAAAAATAGGAATATGATGCCAGAGAAGGACATTACCATTGGTCATCTCGAAGTTCGTCGTTGAGTATTTTCGAACCATTTGACCATAGTACTATCAACCCCTGTTTCATATTTATTACATCTGATTGAGGTTTGGTATTATCTCTAACTGATACTTCTAAATGCATTGTCGATTGTTATTTGGTGTCGTAATACTAGGGATGTATGGTTAATCTGTGGCAACAATGTTTACCGTGTCAATACTGATACCGAAGATCTAATCAATTTCTGGTTTCGACTGACATTGGTGATGAGATAAGGTGGTCTTCATAATAATTACGGAACATAACTTCAGCTTTTTAGTTGGTGTGACGGACGATCCATAAGTAAATTAATTTTTAACATATCGCTTATTGACAACATTTCCGTATTACGACGAGGCGCACTTCACATAAAACATTACGATGGCGATTTTTCCATAATTATAGTTGGTATTTAACAAAAGGGTTAAATTATCTGTCGATATACCAGCAACCATGGTAACATTTTATGAAGAAAACCCTGTCAGTAAAATTGTTGACCACTTTTATAAAAGTAACTAACGAGTAGCCAGTATGCTTTAGAATTTGTCGAATATTCTGTGAAAAAATATGATAAAAGTCTAAATGTAGAGATAAATCAATTAATGGCTTTTAGAGCATACCGAAGAGTGGCGTTATAGATTGTTGTAGAGTTAAATGATAGAGAAGTGTAGTGTCGACATTTCATTCATAAGAAAGCCTTCAATTCCATGGGCAAAGAACTTTTTTGGTTGAAGTTTGATATCCGAAGACTTCCAGGAAATTTACAGATGCGCTTTCACTGGAAAGACTGGAAATTTGATTTACATATTTTGTTACTTAAAAATCGTGGCATAGGATATAAAAAATTCCAGATTTAATGTAGATTTGTTTTAGATACAGCATTTATTATGGTTGGGAGTCAAGAGTATCGACGTTTTTCCAAAGAAGGCAAAATATTTATGAATTTGCATTTGATATGTGTTTATATTGAGAGATTATTGAAACATGCATTGCTTTTATTTGAAAGATTATAGCGTACATATATACATAATCACTATATATCTATGCACTATCAATTATTGAAGCATCATAGCTCTTCTTTAAAGCAAACTGAAATAAGCCATTTGTAATTTCTGTAATAGCTTTGTGGCTATGTGGGCGCTTTCGAATGCCCTCGCAAAAACATTTTTTTAACAGTTTCCTTTCGCTGATTTCTTTGGCGCGTCCAAGCGACGTCTGGGCAAATCGCATTACAGCAAACACGCGTACTTACGTACGTCATTGTACATGCCACATTTGACAGGAAAAACGAATGAGGCACGTTCCAGCCACATTTTCCGAAGTGTTAATTGCAACAGTTTGCAGATTTTTTTCTGTGCCTTTCATTTAGTTAGGCACGTAGAGCTCATTTTTTCGGTAATCAGTGAAATCAGTCATGAAATTGGGCAGTTTGGTTTGGATGCATACGCTCATTAACAGCGCTGAAGTAAAGTCAAAAAATGGAATATTAAAAAATAATAATAAATAATTAACAAAAGTAGTGAAGTATATGGAAGATTCATACGTTGGTTTGACTATAAGTAGTATACATTTGATTAAATTCGTATTAATATTATTGTTGGGTTCGTCCGATTCTTTTGTTGTGTATACAGAGTTCAATCGAAATCGGATCACAACCACGCCCACATCTCTTATAGCGCCATACTAAATCCAACAATTAAACTGATTTTCAAGAGAGTGAAAAGGCATTATGAAAGCTTGGTTTAGTATAGAGTAAACCAGTCAATATTTTTCTTAAACCCCATGAAGCGAAATTGATTCTGGTTAGTTTTACTACCGGTCAATATCGATGGGAATCGTATCAAAATGAAGTTATAGTTGATTTTGCACCAAATATTTCTATATCATACACAAGAACACATTTTCAGAATATATGTATCTCTGCTTCACGGAAAATTTTGAATTATGCACTTTCATATTAGTTGAAGTATCCATTCAGAAAAATCGCAACAGCTGTGGGCTCCTCAGACAAATTTTTCATTACCCAAATATTTTATCCGCAGACCATCCTATTGAAGCTTACACGTATACTCGTATGTCCGTAGGTTCCACTGAGCGCCACTTTGCGCCTCTTTAAGAATGTTTATTAATGCACCCAACTGAAGTG
This sequence comes from Zeugodacus cucurbitae, assembly GCF_028554725.1. Classification (NCBI taxonomy): domain Eukaryota; kingdom Metazoa; phylum Arthropoda; class Insecta; order Diptera; family Tephritidae; genus Zeugodacus; species Zeugodacus cucurbitae. Next base: position 24,535,834 of record NC_071668.1, read on the forward strand.
AATGTCACTGACAGCGTAGGCGTGTGTCGACAAAACTGATGGCGATGGTGGTTTTATGGTTGTCGCCTCTGCCAACGCGATTCTCCTTTTGCCTTAGTGGTTACTATACGCCGTCGAGCTGGAATAAACCGCAATATTGACTATTTTTTTCATTTTCAACCATCGCTCTTATGTTATTGTTATTGAGGTTCCTCCATAAGAGCGGCATCGTTTTAATTTATTAGCCTTTAGCTTACGACTTTTCCCCCCGCTGTCTGCTTCGGTTTTTTCGCATATACTGCTCCTATACACACATATGTATATTGCGATATCTCTTGCGATATTAATTTTCGTTGATTCTTCAACTTCTTCCCGGGCCCATTCATTGCTATCCATTGCATGCCATGGCGACTGGCAAAATATTCGTTGCGTTTTTGTACGTATTACGACATTCGCGGATGTACTCTTTACATGTTGGCTTCTGATATTATCTGCTGAAATGTGAATAAGCTTGAAAGGAGCGCATTCAATGGCAAGGGGTGTGTGCCGACAGCCCATCAGTCGGGTGCTCTAATTGAAGCTAATAGCATTTGACAACTCCAATTAATACTTATAATACGGCTATTGTAAAGCCTTGCTGCGGTATGTGTTTCAAGCTCACCATGCAACATATGATAGATCTCACATTTTGGTTGTCGCGTGTAAAAATATGCCGAATGCTTGTAAATATTCACAAGAAGTAACATTATTATACATATATTATTATAGTTTGGGCTATATATAGTGTCTATATATAGAGTATTTGGAATTTGGAGATGGAACTGAGACAAAATCAATTGCCTAGTACTCCATGTATATTCAGCTTGTACAATATGGAACCATTTTCGAGAAATTAAAATAAATCGGTTATACTCAGTCTAGACATTGAACTTTATTTTTGGTGTTAATATGGAAATTATTTAATTCTGTAATTCATTAATTCCTTGCACTAACTAACTTATGTGATTCCACAAGCTATATTTCACTTTTTAAAGATAGCTTGTTTACTGGTCTATTTTCAGCCATCACTATTTCCTGTATCTCTCTGCATAGAAGCTTGGCATGTCCTTCTTGCCGTGTTCTAAATGTACCAAGAGTCTTAGCTGATCGCATCACTTAAACTTGAATTCTGGGCCCAAAATTTAATAGATATCGCAGTCATTAATGTCTAACTAATGGGCAATTTTGTTATTTACCTGCTTTTCGGTTACAAGAATTGCCGAATAACTTCTAAGGGCTTTCATTCTTTTATGGAAGAATAGCCACAAAGTTCAATATATTTTTCTGGCATTTACAAACCATTAGACTATACACAAATGTCTTCTAAAAATATGTACGTAAGTATGTGCGAACTAGTGCCTGTTCTGTGGTGAGAAATTAAATATCGGAAAGTGCAAGCGACATTCATTAAACTTACTTCCTATATACACTTTCGCCAAAGCAACGCCCTTCTAAAATGTAAACCAAATAACGGGAATGACAAACTGATAGATGATGTGCAATAAAATGTGTCGTTTGTTGCGAAGGCGACGTATCATAAAACTACAAACATAAGAATTGACACAAGTTCTGCGCCAACTGAAAACTGTGCAAAATATATACGAACAAATAAGGCGTGATTAAGTTCGGTTGCTGTGGAACATTATGCGCTCTGGAAATTTGTAAGATGTAGAGCATGAATATTCGCGAAGCATTTTAATTATGTCTAACGATCCAAACAGCGAGAGATCGACGGAAAACAGCTCAGTTCCAATAGTAAAGTACCAGGTGACGAGGCTTGCATGTGTTCAAAGGTAAAAATATAAAGTAACTACGACTATCGGATGTCTCCCAAAGCGTTCGTTTTCCCTGTTCCAGGAGAAGTTTCCGATTTTTATACTTTACTGACCATACTTTCGATTTTGTAACTCACAAATTGGTACTCAATATCATTCCCACAGAGTCGTTATAGTGCCAGTGAATGGCTGTCTAGGAGTCAATGGATTATAAAGTGTATAAGAACAGCTGAGATGACTCTCGATGACTTGATTTGAAAATTAAATTTGATGTTTTCGTAAATCAATTTTACAGTGTTAAAATATCGACCATTTTGCTCTAATAAAACTTCGCTCAGAGTCCCAATGGGACTTTTGGTTTGCTCACAGTGCCAATTATTACCTTCTCACGCACTATTATAAGTATATTTTATTCACAATTTTCATACCATGAAGTCTAAAAGTTTTTAAATCCACTTTAAGTCAATGAAATATTTATGAAATTTATCTCTACAAAATGTGCTGACGCGCCACATTAAATATATGTACCCACATATATATTTCCGTACCTAATCGCATGGGCATACAAATGAAAACGTCGTAGTAATATCCGTGTTTGCTAAGGTGTACGACATAAGTAAAAGAAAAGAGTGAATGAAATCGATAATATTTTCTAGAAATATTGTTACGAAGCTCCAACAAAACTAATAAAACTAAAAGAAGCTCAGCGTTGGCAGCCAAATGCTTGTGTGGCATGGTGGCAAAGTGCTGCACATTAACCACCTGAGAGCAACAGTTGCAGCCAAACCGCTTGCTCATACCCAGTTCCACACCATTTGTGCGCTGTTGCTATTGCTGTTGTTGTTGTAGATTGTTGAGACATAACAGCAGACACATAGCCGCAACTAAAACTTGGCCAACTTGGCAAAGTGTCAGCGGTATGGAGAGAGAGGAATGTGTGAACGTGTAAAATATTGTTTCATATTTTTCCAACGTTCTTGTTAAGGAGTTTTTTGTGCTGAGCGCCAAGGCGGCTGACGGCATCCTAAGAAACGCTTTTATCTGATCAGCAGATGACTTCTTTGCAAAGAGTAATATGCCGCAGCCGGAAGGAGTAAGTATGATACATTCGTATTAAGGCAAGACAGTGTGCAGACAGTAGGGATAAAAGTGCACGTATGGAAAGTGGCTGAGCTGAAGAGTTAAACATTATAAAGGATAACACTATTAAAAAGAAATTTTGTACTTAAAACTTAAAGTTTACAGAAATGTGTAGCTAATATTTGAGTTTCTCCGCATTATTGAGTCACCGCTGTTTGCAATATTTCGCAGTTTTCTTCTGAGGAATCTTATTTTGTTGTATAGGGTGTGGAAGTTGTTTACTGAGCTTTTCTCCCATTTTTCAAAAGTATTTTTGTAAACAGTTTTTTTTGGCAGGATTGCAAATAACTTGGGGATTTTATATTAAACTTTGAAAATTTTGCATAAATGCCTATTTACATATAAAATACTTTATTTAGCGTTTGCTCGCTATCTTCAGAGCATCTATTCATATTCCTTTGATATAAACATATTGAGTAATATGTATTGTTCACTTCAAAGCAGTAAGGCATTTAAACGAATATAAAATTAGGCTATATCATTTGTATTGGAAATACTTACTAACCCGGAGGGACTTAAATGACCGTTCTCCTTTTGCAGCCCTAATTTCTGATTATATCCCATTTTTACAAGCACAAGCACGGCTTTCTTGAATAAATTCCAGCCATATGTCAGCAACAAACGTTGTTCCGGAGTTAATGTGTTCACTATGAACTGGCAAATCAAACTGAGTATAAATCAAGTAACAGCTATCAAAAATACCGACTTCGAAAAAATGGATTGTATCATTAAAAACCACACGTCTAACATCCGCTATAAGACTAAGTTAGAAAGGCAACAACAACAACAATTGTATAAACAAACTATAATCTGTTATTACAAATGTTGTTACCTTCCATTCCAGGTTACCTTCTCTCGAATATGACTTTTAATATTTGAAATGTCTCATGGAATGTATGTATGTGATTGGCGTTGCAACCGTTTAGCCGGTTATAGCCGAATCGACGATAGTGCGCCACCTGTCTCTCTCCTTTGCAGTTCGGCGCCAGTTGGAGATCCCAAGTGTAACCAGGTCGCTCTCCACCTGGTCCCTCCAACGGAGTGGAGGCCTTCCCCTTCCTCGGCTTCCTCCGGCGGGTACTGCATCGAACACTTTCAGGGCTGGAGTGTTTTCGTCCATTCGGACAACATGACCTAGCCAGCGTAGCCGCTGTCTTTTTATTCGCTGAACTATGTCAATGTCGTCGTATAACTCGTACAGCTCATCGTTCCATCGTCTGCGGTATTCGCCATTGCCAATGTTCTGAGGACCATACATCTTGCGCAAAATTTTCCTCTCGAAAACTCCTAGTGTCGTCTCATCTGATGTTGACATCGTCCAAGCTTCTGCACCGTAAAGCAGGACGGGAATGATAAGTGACTTGTAGAGCTTGATTTTGGTTCGTCGAGAGAGGACTTTACTGTTCAATTGCCTACTCAGTCCAAAGTAGCACCTGTTGGCAAGAGTTATTCTGCGCTGGATTTCGAGGCTGACATTGTTCGTGTTGTTGATGCTGGTTCCCAGGTATACGAAATTATCTACGACCTCGAAGTTATGACTGTCAACAGTGACGTGGGAGCCAAGACGCGAATGCGCCGACTGTTTGTTTGATGACAGGAGATATTTCGTCTTGTCCTCATTCACCTCCAGACCCATTCGCTTCGCCTCCTTATCCATGCGGGAAAAAGCAGAACAAACGGCGCGGTTGTTGCTTCCGATCATATCAATATCATCGGCGTACGCCAGGAGCTGTACACTCTTGTAGACGATTGTACCTTCTCGGTTTAGCTCTGCAGCTCTTATAATTTTTTCCAGCATCAGGTTAAAGAAGTCGCACGATAGTGAGTCACCTTGTCTGAAACCTCGTTTGGTATCGAACGGCTCGGAGAGGTCCTTCCCAATCATGACGGAGCTTTTGGTGTTGCTCAACGTCAATTTACACAGCCGTATTAGTTTTGCGGGGATACCAAATTCAGACATCGCGGCGTAAAGGCAACTCCTTTTCGTGCTGTCGAAAGCAGCTTTAAAATCGACAAAAAGGTGGTGTGTGTCGATCCTCTTTTCTCGGGTCTTTTCCAAGATTTGGCGCATGGTGAATATCTGGTCAGTTGTCGATTTTCCAGGTCTAAAGCCACACTGATAAGGTCCAATCAGTTTGTTGACGGTGGGCTTTAGTCTTTCACACAATACGCTCGATAGAACCTTGTATGCGATATTTAGGAGGCTGATCCCACGGTAATTGGCGCAGATTGTGGGATCTCCCTTTTTATGGATTGGGCAGAGCACACTGAGATTCCAATCGTCAGGCATGCTTTCTTCCGACCATATTCTGCAAAGAAGCTGATGCATGCACCTTATCAGTTCTTCGCCGCCGTATTTGAATAGCTCGGCCGGTAATCTATCGGCCCCCGCTGCTTTGTTGTTCTTCAAGCGGGTAATTGCTATTCGAATTTCTTCATGGTCGGGTAATGGAACATCTGTTCCATCGTCATCGATTGGGGGATCGGGTTCGCCATCTCCTGGTGTTGTACTCTCACTGCCATTCAGCAGGTCGGAGAAGTGTTCCCTCCATAATCCCAGTATGCCCTGGACATCGGTTACCAGATTACCACCTTGGTCTCTACATGAGGATGCTCCGGTCTTGAAACCTTCGTTAAGTCGCTTCATTTTTTCATAAAATTTTCGAGCATTCCCTCTGTCTGCCAGCTTCTCAAGCTCTTCGTACTCACGCATTTCGGCCTCTTTCTTTTTTTGTCTGCAAATGCGTCTCGCTTCCCTCTTCAGCTCTCGGTATCTATCCCATCCCGCACGTGTTGTGGTCGTTTGCAATGTTGCGAGGTAGGCAGTCTGTTTTCTCTCCGCTGCGAGACGGCACTCCTCATCGTACCAGCTTGTTTTTTGTCGTTGCCGAAAACCAATTGTTTCGGCTGCAGCGGTACGCAGTGAGTTTGAGATGCCGTTCCACAGTTCCCTTATACCGAGATGCTGATGAGTGCTCTCAGAGAGCAGGAGTGCAAGTCGAGTAGAGTATTTCGTGGCTGTCTGTTGCGATTGCAGCTTTTCGACGTCGAACCTTCCTTGTGTTTGTTGACGGGCATTCTTTGCTGCACAGAGGCGGGTGCGTATCTTCGCTGCGACCAGATAATGGTCCGAGTCTATATTTGGTCCTCGGAGCGTACGCACGTCTAAAACACAGGAGACATGTCTTCCGTCTATCACAACGTGATCGATTTGGTTCCGCGTGTTTCGATCAGGAGACAGCCAAGTAGCTTGATGTATTTTCTTATGCTGGAATCTGGTACTACAGACGACCATATTTCGGGCCCCAGCGAAGTCGATCAGCCTCAGGCCGTTTGGCGATGTTTCGTCATGGAGGCTGAATTTTCCGACTGTTGTGCCAAAGACACCTTCTTTACCCACCCTGGCGTTAAAATCACCAAGCACGACTTTTACATCGTGGCGGGGGCAGCGCTCATAGGTGCGTTCTAGGCGCTCATAGAAAGCATCTTTGGTCACATCGTCCTTCTCTTCCGTTGGGGCGTGGGCGCAAATCAGCGATATGTTGAAGAACCTCGCTTTGATGCGGATTGTGGCTAGACGTTCATCCACCGGGGTGAATGCCAGGACTCTGCGACGGAGTCTCTCTCCCACCACAAATCCAACACCAAATTTGCGCTCCTTTATATGGCCGCTGTAGTAGATGTCACAAGGACCCACTTTCTTCCGTCCTTGTCCCGTCCATCGCACTTCTTGGATGGCGGTGATGTCAGCCTTAAGTCGTATGAGGACATCAACCAGCTGGGCAGAGGCACCTTCCCAATTAAGGGTCCGGACATTCCCTTGGCAAGAGTTATTCTGCGCTGGATTTCGAGGCTGACATTGTTCGTGTTGTTGATGCTGGTTCCCAGGTATACGAAATTATCTACGACCTCGAAGTTATGACTGTCAACAGTGACGTGGGAGCCAAGACGCGAATGCGCCGACTGTTTGTTTGATGACAGGAGATATTTCGTCTTGTCCTCATTCACCTCCAGACCCATTCGCTTCGCCTCCTTATCCATGCGGGAAAAAGCAGAACAAACGGCGCGGTTGTTGCTTCCGATCATATCAATATCATCGGCGTACGCCAGGAGCTGTACACTCTTGTAGACGATTGTACCTTCTCGGTTTAGCTCTGCAGCTCTTATAATTTTTTCCAGCATCAGGTTAAAGAAGTCGCACGATAGTGAGTCACCTTGTCTGAAACCTCGTTTGGTATCGAACGGCTCGGAGAGGTCCTTCCCAATCATGACGGAGCTTTTGGTGTTGCTCAACGTCAATTTACACAGCCGTATTAGTTTTGCGGGGATACCAAATTCAGACATCGCGGCGTAAAGGCAACTCCTTTTCGTGCTGTCGAAAGCAGCTTTAAAATCGACAAAAAGGTGGTGTGTGTCGATCCTCTTTTCTCGGGTCTTTTCCAAGATTTGGCGCATGGTGAATATCTGGTCAGTTGTCGATTTTCCAGGTCTAAAGCCACACTGATAAGGTCCAATCAGTTTGTTGACGGTGGGCTTTAGTCTTTCACACAATACGCTCGATAGAACCTTGTATGCGATATTTAGGAGGCTGATCCCACGGTAATTGGCGCAGATTGTGGGATCTCCCTTTTTATGGATTGGGCAGAGCACACTGAGATTCCAATCGTCAGGCATGCTTTCTTCCGACCATATTCTGCAAAGAAGCTGATGCATGCACCTTATCAGTTCTTCGCCGCCGTATTTGAATAGCTCGGCCGGTAATCTATCGGCCCCCGCTGCTTTGTTGTTCTTCAAGCGGGTAATTGCTATTCGAATTTCTTCATGGTCGGGTAATGGAACATCTGTTCCATCGTCATCGATTGGGGGATCGGGTTCGCCATCTCCTGGTGTTGTACTCTCACTGCCATTCAGCAGGTCGGAGAAGTGTTCCCTCCATAATCCCAGTATGCCCTGGACATCGGTTACCAGATTACCACCTTGGTCTCTACATGAGGATGCTCCGGTCTTGAAACCTTCGTTAAGTCGCTTCATTTTTTCATAAAATTTTCGAGCATTCCCTCTGTCTGCCAGCTTCTCAAGCTCTTCGTACTCACGCATTTCGGCCTCTTTCTTTTTTTGTCTGCAAATGCGTCTCGCTTCCCTCTTCAGCTCTCGGTATCTATCCCATCCCGCACGTGTTGTGGTCGTTTGCAATGTTGCGAGGTAGGCAGTCTGTTTTCTCTCCGCTGCGAGACGGCACTCCTCATCGTACCAGCTTGTTTTTTGTCGTTGCCGAAAACCAATTGTTTCGGCTGCAGCGGTACGCAGTGAGTTTGAGATGCCGTTCCACAGTTCCCTTATACCGAGATGCTGATGAGTGCTCTCAGAGAGCAGGAGTGCAAGTCGAGTAGAGTATTTCGTGGCTGTCTGTTGCGATTGCAGCTTTTCGACGTCGAACCTTCCTTGTGTTTGTTGACGGGCATTCTTTGCTGCACAGAGGCGGGTGCGTATCTTCGCTGCGACCAGATAATGGTCCGAGTCTATATTTGGTCCTCGGAGCGTACGCACGTCTAAAACACAGGAGACATGTCTTCCGTCTATCACAACGTGATCGATTTGGTTCCGCGTGTTTCGATCAGGAGACAGCCAAGTAGCTTGATGTATTTTCTTATGCTGGAATCTGGTACTACAGACGACCATATTTCGGGCCCCAGCGAAGTCGATCAGCCTCAGGCCGTTTGGCGATGTTTCGTCATGGAGGCTGAATTTTCCGACTGTTGTGCCAAAGACACCTTCTTTACCCACCCTGGCGTTAAAATCACCAAGCACGACTTTTACATCGTGGCGGGGGCAGCGCTCATAGGTGCGTTCTAGGCGCTCATAGAAAGCATCTTTGGTCACATCGTCCTTCTCTTCCGTTGGGGCGTGGGCGCAAATCAGCGATATGTTGAAGAACCTCGCTTTGATGCGGATTGTGGCTAGACGTTCATCCACCGGGGTGAATGCCAGGACTCTGCGACGGAGTCTCTCTCCCACCACAAATCCAACACCAAATTTGCGCTCCTTTATATGGCCGCTGTAGTAGATGTCACAAGGACCCACTTTCTTCCGTCCTTGTCCCGTCCATCGCACTTCTTGGATGGCGGTGATGTCAGCCTTAAGTCGTATGAGGACATCAACCAGCTGGGCAGAGGCACCTTCCCAATTAAGGGTCCGGACATTCCAGGTGCATGCCCTTATATCATTATCCTTAAAACGTTTGCAGGGGTCGTCATCAAAAGGGGGGTGTCTCATCCGAGGCTTTCGTAGATTTTTCATTGGGGGGTGTTTTTATGTGGTGGGTCCCAAACCCTACGCACAACCGCATAAGCGGGCTTCGCCTTCTCCCTTTAGCTCGCCTTCAAACGGATGTCTGTTGGCTACCCAGAGGATACTTGGTCTGAAACCGGAAGTCGTGAGCTGCTTGAACCATGTGGAGAAGAATCGTTTCTGGCCACTCCCAAGTGAGTGACAATCAAAAACTTTCCTCACTTGCGTGAACTTCTACACATGATCCCATCCTCCATGGAATTAGGTGCGATTAATTCGCCGGAGATCTTGCTATTTTAAATTAGAATTAGACTCTAAAATCACCTATCCACATATCCATGGTACTGGGGCTTTTAAACAGATCTATATCGGATTCATTTTTAGGGATGTCATGTATCCTATCTGAATTATACGAATATAGTAGTTTCCCAGTTGTTACTCTTCTTCTTCTTAACTGGTGTAGACACCGCTTACGCGGTTATAGCCGAATCTACAACAGCGCGCCACGCATCTTTCCCTTTGGCAGTTTGGCGCCAAATGGTAATACCCTGTGAAGACAGGTTCTTCTCCACGTGGTACTTGCATCGGAGTGGGGGCCTCTTTCTTCTTCGGCTTCCTCCAGCGGGTAGTTCATCGAGCACTTTCAGAGCTGGAGTGTTTCCATCCATTCGTACAAGATGACCTAATCAGCGTAGCCGCTGGCTTTCTATTCGCTGAACTACGTCAAGGTCGTCGTATAAATCGTACAGCTCATCGTTCCATCGTCTGCGGTATTCGCCGCTGCCAATGTTAAGAGGACCATAAATATTGCACAGATCCTTTCTCAAACTCCAAGAGTAGTCACATCGGATGTTGACATCGTCCACGCTTCTACACCGTAAAGTAGGACGGGAATGAGAGACTTGTAGAGTTTGATTTTGGTTCGTCGAGAGAAGACTTTAGTTTTCAATTGCCTACTCAGTCCAAAGAAGCACCTGTTGGCAAGCGTTATTCTGCGTTTCGAGGCTGACATGGTTGGTGTTGTTAATGATGGTTCCCAAGTAGACGAAACTATCTACAAACAGTTTGTTTGATGACAGGAGATATTTCGTCTTGTCCTAATTCACTACCAGACCCATACGCTTCGCTTCCTTATCCAATCTGTAAAAAGCATAAAAAACTGAGCGGTTGTTGCTTCCGCTGATATCAATATCATCGGCCTACGCCACCAGCTGTACCCTGTATAGAAGATTGTACCTTCTCCACTTACATAGCTCTGCAGCTCGTATTATTGTTATTTTTTTTAATCTAACCTATGAAATATCTGATAATATTAATTATAAGGAAACCAGAATGGAACTCTATTTAAACCTTGAACTTATCACTGGTTTTCATTAAATAATTGTTTTCTTTTTCGATTTAATTTAGATATCAATGTCTTTCAGGTAGTCCCCAATTCTTTTGATAAACTATCTTATCCAATCTTCCCACATATGCATGTGTGTTTGTATATAAAGAAACACCTCCTCGTCAACGTCATTTGCGGGTTACCGAAAATGAATTGATAATACTTCGCATATGATTAACTTCTTTATACAAAGATTCGACTGTAAATTTGGGATCAACTCCCACATTTATTTAGTACAAATTGAATTGGCCCTTAAGCGCATGTAAATAAACTTGTGCGGGGTTATTTGCTTACAGCACACATTGAATAGTATTTCCGGATTTGTGCATGCAAATAGTTGAAATGAAGATTTGCTCTGCAGAAGCCAACTAAAAACTACCTTTTAACACACTAGCATTTCAGTGAAAGTAAAGTGACGTATCCGATATATAAATAGATATGTCGATGCACACATTATATGTATGTAGGTACATATGTGAGAATTGAAAATTGGGAATAGATTACCTACGCACATTCTAAGGTAACCGTAGTTAACCTAACATTTTCCTATGCATTAAAGCGATCGAATAATTGAAGACTTTAACTGGGATTTGCATAAGCAATCAAAACGACTAGCTAATGATGTGAAATGAAATGAAAATACACTTAAATAATATTATTATTTGCATAGAGATTTTGGTATTACTATAGAGGGATTTTTAAAATATTCCACCATAGACTGTGTGCTCAATATGTAATCCACGAAGTCATCTAAAGTAGAACTTTACCATGCATTTAACCACATTTATTTTGAAATTTGCGCAGTGTGAATGCATGTACCTCGTTGTGTCTTCAATATTTCGAAGAATCGATGTTTTTTATGTGAACTTTTTCTTGATGAAAATCGGAAACATCCGCTATCTCCGACTGACTAAAATATAATGACTATACAATTAAAAGATATTAGTACATATCAGTAAGCAGTAGCCTACTACTAATAAGACTGTTAAAGTATCATGTTGTTAAAGGTCCCTATTTATCTTCAGAATCAGATTAAATTATACTACGGATCATGTGCTAATAACGGGTGATTTTTTTGAGGTTAGGATTTTCATGCATTAGTATTTGACAGATCACGTGGGATTTCAGACATGGTGTCAAAGAGAAAGATGCTCAGTATGCTTTGACATTTCATCATGAATAGACTTACTAACGAGCAACGCTTGCAAATCATTGAATTTTATTACCAAAATCAGTGTTCGGTTCGAAATGTGAAATCCGCTTTTTTATCGACAAATTTTGTTCAGCGATGAGGCTCATTTCTGGTTGAATGGCTACGTAAATAAGCAAAATTGCCGCATTTGGGGTGAAGAGCAACCAGAAGCCGTTCAAGAACTGCCCATGCATCCCGAAAAATGCACTGTTTGGTGTGGTTTGTACGCTGGTGGAATCATTGGACCGTATTTTTTCAAAGATGCTGTTGGACGCAACGTTACGGTGAATGGCGATCGCTATCGTTCGATGCTAACAAACTTTTTGTTGCCAAAAATGGAAGAACTGAACTTGGTTGACATGTGGTTTCAACAAGATGGCGCTACATGCCACACAGCTCGCGATTCTATGGCCATTTTGAGGGAAAACTTCGGAGAACAATTCATCTCAAGAAATGGACCCGTAAGTTGGCCACCAAGATCATGCGATTTAACGCCTTTAGACTATTTTTTGTGGGGCTACGTCAAGTCTAAAGTCTACAGAAATAAGCCAGCAACTATTCCAGCTTTGGAAGACAACATTTCCGAAGAAATTCGGGCTATTCCGGCCGAAATGCTCGAAAAAGTTGCCCAAAATTGGACTTTCCGAATGGACCACCTAAGACGCAGCCGCGGTCAACATTTAAATGAAATTATCTTCAAAAAGTAAATGTCATGAACCAATCTAACGTTTCAAATAAAGAACCGATGAGATTTTGCAAATTTTATGCGTTTTTTTTTTAAAAAAAGTTATCAAGCTCTTAAAAAATCACCCTTTATATACTTTCTCTCCCCTTATATAAAATATTAAATTGTTACAATAACATTATTAATATGCTGAGTAAAAACGGCGAAAACCAAAAACACATAAAGTGTCATAACTAAGCCATAAATGAAGATATAAAAGTAAAATTTGAGAAAAAGGATCGCACTGGGAGGGGGCATATTTGGATGTCATTTTTTTGGGGAAGTGGGTGTGGCCCCGCCCACAAATCGGTTATTTGTATTTAACTCGCAAACTAATAAAGCTATATAAACCAAACTTTCTGCAGTCGGTTCTCTTACACACCCCACCACACACCATGAAAATAGTTGAAATCGGATAATAACCACGCCCACCTCCCATACAAAGGTTAGGTTGAAAATTACTAAAAGTGGGTTAACTAACTAACGAAAAACGTCAGAAACACTAAATTTTGCAGAAGAAATAGCAGAAGAGAGCTGTACTCCGATTTTTTTACAAAATGGAAAATGGGCGTGGCATCGCCCACTTATGGGTCAAAAACCATATCTCATGAACTACTCTACCGATTCAAATGAAATTCGTATATAATAATTTCTTAACACCCTGATAACACTTACAAAAAATGGGCGAAATCGGTTCACAACCACTACTACTTGCCTTATAACTCAATTTTCAAATCCATCTTATTCCTTCACTTTATACTGTAAACATAAGGAACCAATGAAGATAACGGAATAAAACTTTACACAATTAGTGCATATCATCTCTGGCTTCACTTGTGAAAATTGTCGAAAACGGACCATAACTTTTCAAGGCCCCAGATATCGAACATGTTGAACTCAGCGCCTAAGGATAAATTTTAACCGAAAATATGGGTAAATCTCTCAGATATCTCAATTTAATTCAGAGGAAATTGTTTTCTTCTAATAGTGTGTCTCTGTTCCAAAAATTATTAAAATCGGGTCATAACATTTTCATATACCTCATTGTAGGTTTTTCAAAAGTATCTTCTCCTAGCTCCCATATACATAATTATAGGTTTTTCAAAAATACGGTGAGCTTTATACCGCATATATGTATTGGTTAAATTTCTTCAATAATTTGCGAGGGTATAAAATGTTCGGTTGCACCCGAACTTAGCCTTTCCTTACTTGTTTGATGATAGATTTTAGTTTTCGTTTGATGTAAAAAATGTATGCCTTTCAAAGTGGCATTATTTAAATGTGCGTTGAAATAGTTGCAGATTTTCAAGAAATATAATAAAATATATTATATTAAGAACTGAATTCTATTCAAATGGATCGAGTATTTTAGTCCGTAAAATATGATTTTTTTGACATAATCGGCCAGAGCCCCGTTTCTTTTATTTAAACTGATTTACCGCTAAGTTTACTGTATCTTCTCTTATATAGAGGCAGGTTGGATAATAAATAACCAATGAACTTTTTTGACTGGATTCATCTCATAAACCAGAAAATATTTTACACAATCTCTAAAATATAGTCCGAACTAAGCCTATGGAAATACCTAGGCAGTGCATATAAATGATATTAGCAATCAACAACACTGACCAGAGACAGGCGGAGTTTTTATGCGGCAACATGCAACACCAATTCCATCACAGTGGCGGCGGCGGCAACGTCAAGCCTGTTTGCGGCCGTGCTGCAACTCTTAACTTATTTTCATTGGCGCGCGGCTAATTTATCTTCCGCCATGCTGGGCGCACGATTTTATTGCATTGCATTGCATTTCATTTGAGTTTGTATTCGTTTTGTGCTTTTCATAGAGGCGTTTTTCCTCGCATTTTTCACCGTATACAAAGAAATTTATACGCGAGCTTTTCGTGCGTTCGTGCCTTGTTTTGGTGTCGTTGTTGTTAGTTGGCTGCGACGACCCACTAAAGGGGCTGCTGTTGGGTTATTTGTGAAAAATTGCATTTTTACTCCACACCCTAACTTTACTTGAGCGTAAATTGAAAGCATAAATAAAGTTAAATAAATATGAGTAAAAATGCGCTACACAATATATTCCCATTTGGTGTTTGAATAAAATAAATCGCGAGTATTTTGCATTTCAATTCCGTTTGTGGTCAGTTTAGAATTTTAGTAATATTTTCATGGCGAGTGATTTTGGTCAAGAGATGTTTATTCGCTTGTGATACAATAAAAAAAAATATATAGAAATTAATATTCTAAAAGCCTCTATCGTGAACATGCACTTTGATTTTTCACCGAAAAAGTAGCTGGATAATAAAAAGTCACGTAAAATAATGGCAATTGAATGCAACACCGAAAAATAATTTAATAATATAAATATACAATTTAACCTAAAACTGAGTATAAGTTGGGGTTAGAGTTAAACGGTATGAAAAATTGTTCGAGCCGAACTGATAACCCTGCCGTATGACGAAGTTAGTTCTCAGTACAGTCGAGGCTACGTAATAGAAATGAGCTTGGATTTTTTTTTGCACCAAATACTGTCAATTCGCCAGCATTTCTTACTATTTTTTGTTAAATGTTTTGTATCATTACAACAATAACAAGCCACGAAGTAATTTTGAAAGTAATGAGCACGTATTTATGCCACAAACGAGTATCTCATAAACGATCGTATAGTCACATCATATATAGAAGCCTAAGACGTGATGTAAAGGATTTCAGGTTGGCAACAAATGAAAACTGCGACAATGTGGTTTAGCTTCCGAGTACCGCTAGTTTTATTCAATTAATTAATTATGGAATCGTATCTACAGTCTACTTTCTGTAATAAGATAATATACGTAAATAAAAATTATAAGAGGCAGAAAAAAATAAACGAGACCCGCTGGAAGTTTTTATTATCGTTTTAATACAATCTAGAACAACAACTTTCAAGATCGATTTCGAATTACAAAACTTGTACGGTTAAGAAAATAACGGTTAGATTAGGTTTGATGGCTGTTCCCCAAAAGGAAATAAACTTTGACTATTATGGACCCTTCTTGTTTTTTTTTTTCAATATTTCTTTATTTATTGAATCTGCTTTGTTTAAAGCCTAACAATAAGTATTAAAATCTTAAATCTATTTACAACTAAGTAAGCTCAAGAATGTGTTTGAGCTTTTTGGCAGAACGTTGCTCTTTAGTAGGCAGGTAGATCTCTTATTTTTAAACGAGTTTGATTGGAATGTACCAAGGCGTTTGCCAATGGGTTTGGATGTTCACGAAGTTTAGAAATATATTTCTTTCTGCTGTCCTCTATTTCCTTCTTTACCATAGGAATATCAAGATCCTTATGGATATTTTCATTACGCATGTACCATGGTGAACCCGTTATTGTTCTAAGCATTTTAGATTGGAATCTCTGAATTATATCAATGTTGGTTGCACAGGTCGTACCCTTCAGTTGAATACCATACATCCAAATCGGTTTTATGATTGCATTGTATAACAGGACTTTGTTGTCTAGGCTAAGTTTAGAATTTTTGTTTAGAAGCCAATTTAAATTTGCTGCTCTTAACTTCATGCAAGTTACTTTACTCGCTATATGTTTCCGACACGTAAGCCTTCGATCCAGGTGAATCCCAAGATAGGTTACTTCATTCGCTTGGGGTACTAATACATTGTTTATTTTAACTGTCCGACATGTTTCTGGCCTTAGAGAAAATGTAACATGCTTGCATTTTTGCTCATTAATTTTTATACGCCAGTTGGCTAGCCATTCTTCGACACAAGTTAAGTGCTCCTCTAATACTCTTGATGCTCTAATGGGGCATTTGTTTCGGCTTACTATGGCTGTGTCATCCGCAAAAGTGGATGTCAATACGTTATTAGCTATTGGAATGTCTGCTGTATATATTATGTACAGAGTGGGGCCTAATACACTGCCCTGAGGTACACCGGCCCTTATTGCTCGTTCTTCTGATATAAAATCTGCTACTTTAACCTTAAATTTCCTATTTCTTAAATATGACTCCAATGTTTTATGCAATTCGTAAGGTAAAGCGTTTTTGATTTTCCATAAAAGGCCTTCATGCCAGACCTTATCGAACGCCTGAGCTACATCAAGAAAAATAGCTGAACAGTACTCTCTGTGCTCGAATGCTTTCCTGATTTCGTTTGTAATTCTATTCACTTGCTCTACTGTGCCATGTTTAGCACGAAAACCGAATTGATGGGTTGGTATTATATTATTTTCGTGGAGGAAAGGAGACATTTTTGATAGTAAAACTTTTTCGAATATTTTGGAAAGACATGGTAAGAGACTTATTGGTCTGTAGGAAGATGGTTGTGTTAAGTCTTTTCCAGGTTTATCTATCATGATGATCTGCGACTTTTTCCACGAAATTGGATAGTACCCGAAACCAAGAATTGCATTAAAGAGCAAAGAGAGCACTGATATAGCAATATTTGGCAACTCAATTAACGTTTTTGGAGTAATATTATCGTGTCCTGAAGACTTTTGCGGATTTAGCTCTTTTAGGATCTTGATAATTTCATAAGTAGACGTCCTAATAGACACGCTTGACTCGTTTGCAATATTGGGCAAAGTTGGCAACTTAAAGTTGTTTTTTGGTCCATTGGATTGAAATACCTTTTCTAGGTGATTTGCAAAGCAATTTGCCTTTTCCTCATTACTGCGCGCCCAATTACCATTCGACTGTCTTATAGGCATCTTGGAATCTACTGGAGGCTTAAAATACTTTTGGGCTTTCCAAAGGGAGTTTTTCTTGCTAGAATTTGGACACAGGTGCTTTATTTTCAGTATTGTATTCTTCATCGCGTTTAAGTGCTTTTTTTAACTTACGTGCAGCCGATTTCAGTTGACGCAGAGTTGAAGGGGAACGACTTAACTGCCATTCACGTCTCGCTTGCCTTTTCTCATTTACAAGCTTTTCTATTTCATTATTAGTCATGTTTCTAAAAACCTTAACTTTTCTTTTAGGTGTTGCCAAGACAGCTGCATTTGTTATTACATCATTGAATTCCATTATGCTTTCATCAATATCTCTTCCTGTACTTATTTTTAAATCGATATTAATGTGGCTACTGATATATTTTCTATATTTCAACCAGTTAGTTTTAAAAGATGTTAGAGATACTTTTGACTCAACTATCATGGGCTGTTCGCATAACTTTATTAGTACAGGAGAATGATCTGAAGATAAGTCAGTACATGTATCTGCTGTTATTAGCGATCTATCTATATTTTTGACTACAGCAAAATCTATTAAGTCTGGTATTTTGTTTCTATCACTGGGCCAGTATGTCGGCTTACCAGGAGATATTATATCAAGGTTATTGTGCTTATTTATAGTAGTGTAGTACAGCTGTCGTCCTTTCGGATTAATAAGACGTGAGCCCCAGTACATATGTTTTGCATTATAATCACCACCTGCTAGAAATCTTGGACCTAGCGTTCCAAAAAAATCTTTAAATTCGCAGTCTGTAATTTTAAAACGAGGTGGACAGTATATAGCCGTCAGATTGAGGTCAGAACCTCGATTTTTCAATGATATTGTTGTAGCTTGTAGCTGCGCTGTAGCATGTGGTTCTAAAGTATGGTGGTTTAGCCGATTTCTAACCAATACTGCTGTTCCACCGTGCGCCTTTTAATACAATCTAGAACAACAACTTTCAAGATCGATTTTGAATTACAAAACTTGTAATTCTTTGCGATGCCAAAAAATTTACCCCTCACTTAAATTTAAGAATCGACAAAGCGCCTAGAGCATACCACAAATCTGCAAACGTTTTCTATATCCATATCCGCTAATTCTCGAGGATGCCCAAAACAGTGAGATCCAAAGAACTTATGTCTAGATAACGCAAAATGAAATAATGGGAAGATTCTACCCCAGGATAATGGACTGGAATGGAATGGAATAGACCACTGTTAATCAGACGGATGTGCCTAGCCTAGCAAGGTCATCAACCTTGCGATTTCCAGCTGTGACCAGGCACCCAAACTAGTCTGATTGCGAAGTGATTCGATGCAACTGATAGCGAGGACTGGCATTCCTTCACTACCCTGGAGCGCACAGTCAGCGAGCTGGCTGGTATTGCCGCTCTACTATTAGCGTGAATTGTCACCACTCTAAAGGCAGCTGCTATTCATAGCAGTGAATCCGCTGTAACCGTTTTGCAGCCAGTTCCGCTTAAAAAACGATACAATAGTCCAGAAGCCTGAAGCTGAGGTTGATGAAATGTCCCGATAATGAACTCCTCCGCCAACTTTTCCTGCTAACTTCGATCAATCCGTAAAGAAGCTCATCGCGCCTCTCATCCAGGACTCTAAAATAGCGGTAATAGTTCAGAAACTGAAACAACCTCTCTAAGAAAGGTGTCGCTAACATAAAAGTAACAAGAACAATAGAACGTCGTTCGGTGTTTTGTCAATATTTGTCGATGTGTGGTCGATTTTTGGGACATTTTCGAACGTTGTTGGAAACAATGGTATGCCCCCGGATAGCGTCCATATTTCGCATTTCATGATACCGTTGAAATCTATAGAATTTAAGTTGATTAATGATCTGGCGTTAGTTAGACCCTCTCGAATACATTTTTTCTGAAAATATATAATAACTTCATTGACACCTTTGTAATGTTCGATATTACAAAGAAATAATTCGGGCAGAAAAATTAAGGTGGTTAGGAGGATCATTAAATACTATTATTATTTCCCTATGAATGAACGTTTTTTTAAAGAACCAACTATTTTATGATTTCCTCTAATCACTAAACAAAGTCTCTTTTTACTGAAACACATGAGCACAATATACTTACATATATGTTGCTCTTTGGGTTAATGCTCTGCCGCTCATCCTAATATTGGTCGTCGAAAATATACATATAACCACATGTGCACACCCACACTCTTCTGTGTAGTGCGACCCTTTCGTCTGCTGGCCGAGTAATAATGTCTGCTGCTGGTCGCGCACTTGGTAAACAAAATTGACACAGCACGAGAAATTTCGGCTTATTGTGCATAAACAATGCTGTCTACCCGCAAAATGGAAATATCGACCCCACATATATAGAGTTGTCAATGCTGACATGCGCCCATTGCTGACACTGTTATTGTGCGGCAGGTAAGTGCCCCATGCATGTGAGTATGTGCATTTAGTTAAGCGCTCGGTGTAGACTTACGACTTTTGGCGGCATTGTTGTCCGCCTGCTGACGGCAGTCAATTTAACAGTGGTGTTTGCGCTGTGGCTAACGGTACAGCTCAGATTGAAGATGACGCTATAGAAAATATCGCTAAGCTAGTTGTGAGGGGGGGGGTAGAACCGAACCACACCAGGTGAAAATCTATTTGCATAGATGACTTTGTAGTTGACTCGTGGTGGTGGTCGCACGCATGCGAGTTAATAATTATATAACACACAGTTGCGTTGCGCATATCAAAACATCATAGTATGGCTGCCATTGTGCCAACAGCGATGCGCGCACCGTTGACATGAGGAAACGCGCTCACGCTGGCATAAGGACACGCGTATATCGTACGGCATGTGGGGGTGTGTGTAAACAAATGTATGGAATGATAAGTGGACTCGTGTGTGCGCATATTATCATATATTTACATGCATAGAAATATATATATTTATATATAAGAACATATATGTATGCATGTGTATGTGTCTGCGTTTTTATCCTGCAACAACTGCTTGTGGCCAGCATTGTCCTGTGCACACATAAATGCCCCGAAAAAAGCGCAAGCAATTCAAAATTTATGATACCACGACACACTGATAAATATCCATACATATAGATATGTATATATATAAATATGCATGTGTGTGTGTGTGCGCATGTGCCATATTTATGGTCATAGCGTGAATATTTACGAACCATAAAAAAGTCCATAATTTCCTTTTTTGCTCACGCCGTCTCATACTTGTTTGTATTTCGCTTAGTTTCTGCTGCCACAATGCATACGAGCATATATCCCGCACACAGCACAGAAAGGGGGAGAACATCTGCTTGTCTAAGCATATTTTGTTGTTTTTGTCATCAATGCAAGAAGCTTCTGTTGTTTAGCAGCTTGACGGGTGGCAAACTCATCTCTATCAACTACTGACACACACACATATCTATTTATGGACATAGTTAAATGCGACTAAAGCAAAGTCATCGCACTTTGGTGGAAAAAAACAAACAAAGAAACTGTCATTCTGCCCATTGCTTGTTTTCGTGAGTTGCTGCTATTTGATGAGATAATAAGAATTTCATTTAATGACTTCATTTCACTCTCGCTAGTTATTGTTCTTGTTTATTTTGTTAGTGTTTACTTACCAATCCACCCCCGTATTATATACACACTTCTATAAAGTATAAATATGCTTGTTTTTCCACTTCCACGTCCACTTCCACTTCCACTGCTATGTTTTGTTTTTGTTAGCCCTTATGCTTCGTATGTTATGTCGCTTAATTCGATAAACATACAACGTTGACCTTCGTTGCGCTTCACCTCGTAAATTAGTAGTTTGCTTTGCCGAAATGGATATACATATGTATTTATGTATATAAAATAGCAACATCAGAGACAAAAGTGTTGAATAGGATTGAATTGGCAGCACAATTAATGCTAGAAGAAACACTTGAAGACAATCACTGGAACACTTGTTGATTGATGTCAAGTATGTAAGCACATAATATCTCTGATTTTAGATTTAGTGTGGAATGTTGTTCATTCAATCTACAAAGAACTTGTAATCGCTTGAAAATATATAACCAATAAACGACATACCATAAGTCGACATAATATTAAACTGATTAAATACTTATATATCCTTGATGACTGAATATAACATAACATCGTAAACATAACGAAAAATAAAATGCATAATTTATTATAAGTGTTCTGTCTGAAAAACTCATTAAGCTTCTTTATAAGGTTAAGGATACTATATCTTTTTGTTGCTATTATGTTAAATAATATCATTGGAAGCAACAATCGCTCCGTTAGTTGTGATTTTTTCAGACTGGATGAGGAAGCAAAGCAAATGGGTCTGATAGTGTACGAGGACAAGACAAAATATCTCCTGCCATCAAACAAACAGTCAGCAAACAAACATTCGCGACTTGGCTCCCACGTCACTGTTGACAGTCACAACATTGATGTTGTAGATAATTTATATCTTGGAACCAGCATCAACAACACCAATAACGTCAGCCTTGAAATCAAATTTTGAATTGTAAAGTTCTCTCTCGACGAACCAAAACGAACCTCTACAAGTCGCTTATTATTGCCGTCCTACTTTATGATGCAAAGCGTGGACAATGTCAAAATCCGATGAGACGGTATTTGGAGTTTTCGAGGGAAAAGTTTTGCGGAAGATTTATGGTCCTTTGGGTACGGCGAATACCGCAGACGATGGAATTATAAGCTGTTGTTATACGACGACATTGACATAGTTCAACGAATAAAGAGACAGCAGCACACTGGCGAGATCATGTTATTCGAATGGACGAAAGTGCTCCAGCTCAGAAAGTGTTCGATACAGTACCCGCCGATGGAAGCAGAGGGAGAGGAAAACCTCCACTCTGTTGGAAATATCAGGTGGAGAGGGACCTGGTTTCTCTTAGGATTTTCGCCAATTGCATACATACATAGACTAAAATTATAGCGATATAACAATTTTTCGATAAATTTTGTAACCCTTAAACAGTATATGGTACATACGACTTAAGGAAATAAGGCTTCGTAATTCGATTAAATTATTCTGTATCGTAGTTTAGTTTTCTGGCAGTAGGTGTCATAAATGCTAACGGTTAGTTGACAGTGACCTAACGCAGTGTTCGGAAGTCTCTATTTTGGGGCTGAACTCATTCATGGCTAAGATCTCATTTTCGGCAATTATCTCTTTATTACACTTTTTATTCCACCAAGCAAACCTAAATATTCATGAATAATAAGTCTGATACTTTCTTTCGATATCTTTACAGTACATATCGACTATACCGATCAGCTTCTTCATCTAACGGTTGACGGGCCGTTTGAAAGATTCTTAAAATGCTTTATCTCAAGAAGCAATAATCCGACAGTTGATATTAGTATTATATTATATTAGTTTATACACATATATTTTAAAGGTTAGGTCTAACTACAGAACATAGGGGTTATATTGTAATGGGTCAACTTATGATAATTGGCTATTGGCAACAACCGCCAGTAAGGAAACAATCGATTCAATATCTTAAGTAGAAACTTAAGAGCTAATTTTTCAATGAAGAATGTTAATTCCAAAAGTATGGATGAAAATTGAAGAAATCTATCCATAGCTTCACTGAGCTCCGATCTACCACATACTCGTATGTACATATAATGTTTTCTGTTCTCTGGTTTATTAATATTCTTAGCAGTCTGAGAGATACTACAGGAGAGTGTGTTAAGATTATTTTCGGTCTATATCTTTTCTGAGTCCCCAGTATATCCAATATAACATTTTCTGTACTTCCAACTTTAAACCAGATATCGTTTGGTTGGTGAAATCCCGGTGGATATGGACGATTTCGGTCCAAACACACCGGATATATTTATTTACTGCTTCCGATTGCCTTTGTACTGTGTAAGTTTAGTTTTTACTTTCCAAATGGATGAAATTATATCTTAACTCAAGAAGTTTCATTTAGTTCCTTTAAAACTACATACTTGAAAGTTCTGGTAAGGTATTTGTTATTAATTTATATTTAACTTAAGCCACCAAGCCTTCAATGGGACAATATTTTTGTTGTGATAACAGTATTAAGTGCCTGTTGTCTTCGTGTTAACAGATAATTAAGGGCCGCACACACAATACTATATAATTGTGTAATTGCACTGGATGTACCTCGACACATTGCAGCAATCTGATGGGCGTGATAGCCACAATTTCATGCGATTACCTTAATGCGTGATGAAAGCTTTGGAGAATACTAGTTGAAATGACCTTTTAATTTGTCTAATTTTTCATGCACATTTCACTAGGCTAAAGAAATAATATAAGTATGTCTTTGTAGTACTATGCTAAAAAGCAAATACTTATGTACGTAGCCGATTGGAACGAGGTTAACAAGGTGGCAACGCGCCACAGCACGACGCTATAAATTTCAGCCCGAAATTGGACACTATGGAATTATGCGAGTGACTGATGGCGCTGGCGCTGTGGGTGGATTACCTACACTCAATAGCGTGCAGCAATTGTACCGTTGCTAAGCGTTATTGTGTTGTGCACTTGTTGTTTTTGCATTTATTCATTATTTCCACAATTGTATTACAGTAGCTGTAGCTGCAGTCAAGTCAACTTCTTGGTTTACATTTTTTAATTAATTTGCTTCGGGCGCATGCCAACAACTTGTGCGGCCGCTGCGTAGTAGTACATAATATTTTTCATATACAATTTTTTTTTCGTCGAATTTGTATCTGCTTAGACGCTTGACTTTGAAGTTTAAAAGCTTTCGCATTTCACGCATAAATATCTGCAGGTTGTTTGTTCTGCATTTATTTTTAATAAAGCAAGACAGTACAAAAGCGAAAAAATATTTAAATCTCACTTCTTTTCTATTATCTAGCTGAATACTGAAATATTAAATTTAAACAAATTTATGTATGCCATTAGTTAAAGTACGAGAGTTGAAATGAATGCGTTTCATTTGTTGGCATAAAATGTAATTTGTTTTTAATAGCCCCAATTCGTGTGATAAATATTTCAATTTTTCAATTTTCATTAAATTTATCATCGCAAAGCCACGTTATAAACTTCACCACTAATGTAATTATTTCTGCTTATCCGTCAGCTGTAATTAAAAATTTTTAACACTCCACCACACACTCGTGACTCACCCACTGAGCGCATTCGCATTCGCACACGCCGTTTTCAAACATTTTGCATTAAAAAGTTGGTTATTTTCATTTGCAACATTTACGCGAAAGCATAATCAATAAATTGTGAATTGTGAAAAATTATGCATTTTTAATGGCTTGCGCCTTATTCCTGTCATTTATAATATTCGTTGTTGCATGTTTATTTGTTTTGCGTTTTTTTTTTTTTGCTCTAACAAAACGTCCGTTGCAGATAAATTCGTGTTTGGTTTACAACTTTGACTGTCATTAAAAATCATGCTTGTGCAATTAATCGCTTTGTTACGGGGTTATTAATATTTTATATATTCATGTATGTATATAGTGCTTATGTGCGGACTATACGGCAACATTTTTGATTAGAGTTATTGCGAAGGTTTCATCAAATTATTGTTAAAAGTTGGAAACATTATTTAGTAATTTTTTTTTAAAGATTTGTGGTTATTTTATTCGATCGGCTTATGCCACATAACGAAAATAACTGAAGTGTCAAAAAATTGTCCGTAAGATGAAACAACATTTAATAATGTTTGTATAAACTTAAAGAGTTAGCTGAAGAGACATTTTATGCAAAGCTACATTTGTCAAGTATGTATTAGAGAGTGGCAAGTGTTCGATTATATCAGCTCTAAAATTAGACTGACAGTACTTAGGTACGATGCGACATGCCCTTAAAATACATATTAAGAGTGGTTTCTTCTTAGATATATGGTTTTTCTACTCTCGCCAACAAAGTTGCTAAGAGAGTATAATAGTTTTTTTAACATAACGGTTGTTTGTAACACCTAAAACTAAAAGAGTTAGGTGTCATATATACCAAAGTGATCAGGATGACCCTTTAGATTTGAAATACGGATGTCTGTCCGTCCGTCCGTCTGTCTGTCCGTCTGTGCAAGCTGTAACTTGAGTAAAAAGTAGATATCTTGATGAAATTTGGTACACGTGTTACTTGGCACCATAGTTGCTTTCGAAAATGGGCGAAATCGGATCATTGCCACGCCCACAAAATGACGAAAACCTAAAACATATAAAGAGCTATAACTAAGCCATGAAATAAGCTATTGAAGTAAAATTTAATATGAAGGATCGCACTATGAAGGGCGATATGTGGATGTAATTATTTTGGGGAAGTGTGCTCTCCCATATACTTAATATTAGGGTTTTAAAACTTTCAATGGACTTTATACCATATATATGCCGGATATGTGAGTCAAATTGTTTGTTATATTAATAAAATTAAATAAATAAATTGCGAGAGTATAAAATGTTCGGTGACACCCGAACTTAGCTCTTTCTTACTTGTTTTAGAAACGATATCGGACAAGTGACCGTGCAGTTTTTTCGAATCTTTATTATTCCTAGAGACCTAATTTTTTGACCACTTTTTTAACCAATTGAGGCTTTATGCCAGTAGCGCAAATACTGCTCTAAAGTAAATATATTCATTATCAAATGGCAAAGTGAGTATAAATCCAGTAACAGCTGTCAAAAACATTGCTTGCAAAAGAAGTATTGCCTCATTGAAAACCACACGTCAAAACAAAAAACACACGATACTTTTCGCTATTTTCTTTATTGAAAACCTTTCGGTATCAAATATCATTTTATTAAGCCCTCGGGTTCGAGCACTGTCCATAACGTACGCCTTCTAGAAGAAAAATAAAATTTGATTCAAGTCTTAATGGATTACGTCTTAAAATCACTCAATAAGTATTGGTTATAATAAAGTTTTTGTTGCTATTTTAAAAGTAGTTTGACATTTAGGTCATTCCCAACGTTAAGTCAGAAATTGAGCACCAATGAAGACAGTGACTACACCACTTTAATGAGTTATCGGCAACCTTTATGTACTTTTTTGATAAGAAAGGAGCGCCCAAAGTTAGTAAGTATATAAATTCTAGATTACTAAATAGAAAAACGACAAACTCACTTATTTATGTCTATTTGTCCAACTCTTTATTCAACCATTTATGATAATGTCTTCAAATTAATCTCATTAGAAATATGTTCGAATTCGATCAGAGAATATTTATTCGAAGGTCGGTCTCTAACATTATACATTCGAAAGAGAAAATAGTGAGATGTATCAACTTTGAAAATTCTCTTCAGCCATAAATATAATATGGAAAACTAGAAATAGTAAACTTAAATTTTTATTTCCAACAGAACATTTATACTTTCGCTGAATACAACAATATTTCTATATTATAGCTTTCGGGAAATGTGGCATCAATTGAATTTAACTCTTCAAGGCGTAGCTGAAGTCGAACTGATAACGATGCCTGGAAGCGATAGTTTTTATTGTGCATTTCTAAAATTAATATCCTATCAAATGAAGCAAAAATCGTTTTCCATTACTTCTATTTTCGTTTCCTAGCAATACAGAGATACGCTCACATACATACATCCATACATATGTACGCTAGTAGGAGCACATACAAATGAAAAATTAAACAATTTCCTTAAAAAATGTGCAACATTCTCTTGGCCAAAGCATCCGTCTGTCGCACTGTAGCTGTAAATTCCCGACAATATGCTGCGAAATACTTATTTTCCATTCCATACGTTTGTACAGTTTCTACATGCTTTTGCTTGTTTCCTTTCCTATTTCGCTTTTGCTCACATACCATTTCGTTGTGTTGACTTCCTTTTAGGTCGCTCAATATACTCAACAAACACTCGCTACTTGTACACACACACACACTCTCATGCAGTTATCCACGCGATCCTCCCAGCGCTGTATCTGTGCGTGTGTGTATGTTTGTGTTTTGCAACACTGTGGAAGCGCTTTCCAAAACTGTTGACTCGTTGGCACTGATGACGCCTGGCAGCTGAAGTTGGAGTCAAAGCACTAATGTAGCGCTAGCATGCCTGGAGGGGCGACAAGGGCGCATAGCACTTTCACACACACACACACACACACACACACACACACACACAAACATTTATACAGACATCATACCATTAGAAACGGGTGAAGCTGCGTCCGTGCGCGTCAGTGTGCCCTACAAGTGCTTTCTCTAAGGACATCCTTTATAGGCGATGACCGAATGTGTGCCGCGCATGCTATGCTATGTTGTGAATGGTCGTGTGAGTGTATGCGTGAGTCTGTGTGTGTGTGTGTGTTGCATATGAAAGTATGCTTGCCTTCCTTTTTAAGGTAGTTTGTCTTCATTTTGTACTTTCCGCTTAGAGTCAAGAGTTATTGTATTAGTTAATTTAATTTATAATGACAGACAGACATACCTACAAACATACATATTTATACGAAAGCACGATTTTAACTGTAAATAAGTGTGTACATGTACGGGTTATACCCTGACACATGTCCTGCAGCTAATGGATATGAAATGCTTAATTGTATTTATTGGATGTATTTAGCAGTCAAGTTGGCGGAAGTTCTGCATTACGTTTTAAGATAAAAAATCTTGAGCTTTTAATAACATAATTGCTAATCTACTAAATTAATTAATAATTTAATAGTTTAAGAAAAATTCTCGCGATTTCTTGTGTCTTTGAGTGTGAGCCATGAGTGTGGCGATCTTTGATAATATTTTTTGTTATCTTTACTTTCTATCAAAAATTCTGATTTCTTTAATTTTTATTGCACTTGGTTTCAATGGTTTTCGATAAGTTGAGCTCTGATTAGCAATCTCGTTTTCAATAAATAAGATAACCAAAGTGTTTAGTCTTCCTTAAGAAAAAGTAGATCTGTGGCACGTCTTGATAAAGTTCAATTTTGAAAAACTTCGCTCCCAATGACTACATTCACTGGTAAAGTCAACAAATAGCTGAGAGAAACCTAAAGATTCGGAAAGACTTCTGATACATATTTCTTGACGATATATCGAACAACTCCCAACGGCTTTTTGACCTTTCTGCCTGTAGTGGATGATAAGTTTGGGTGTGATAAATATGTCCATGGCGCAGTCTACCGTGTCAAGTTGAGACTCCACAACTACTACAGGGAAGACGGAGAAGGAGTTTGGCGCCATCCGAAATTTGGCACACAGTGCATCCGCAGCGCTCAGCTTTAAAGTAAATAAATTCGGTTATAGAAATATTAAATTGTATCATTATTTTTTACGAAGCCATAATCGACAAAAGCGATCCATACCACACCCATTTTCCATTTTTTCGTCTTATAACTCTTCCAAACCTGCATATGGGTCTATAATTTCGATAACGTGTGTGATAGCTGGCTGATGAGAAGGATCACTTCGAACTGCAAAAAACAGGGGCGCATTTTTGGGGTTTTATTGGTTTGGACCAACCAAGATCTCACGTCTCTGCCAAGATCTTCATTCGCAGCAGCGCCTCCTCTGTTTAAATGAACCACCTCTTCTGCCAATGATGTGTCGTTGACTTAGACGGCTTAAGTCATGTAGAAGTAGGGGCGAGTATATTGTCTCTATCAACTCTAATTTCAGTTTTTATAAAGAACAAAAACAGACTGTTATTAAAGAAGGTAAGCATTCCTTCTGATACCAATATTGTCACAGAGTTCTCGATATTGCCTTTGAGTTCTCTGACCTGGAGCTTATTTAGTCTTCTAATAGCCACATTTCTGTTTGCACCAAGCTACTTCTCAGTAAGATGAGGATGTGGTGTTATTGCGAAATCGTTGGAAACTGCAAGGCTTGGAAGTTTGCATGAAAGTTAAAGCTCGTTTCTATACTAACGAAGTTTCAAGTATGCAAAGCTCCAAGATTTTATCTAATAATTTCATAGTAAAAGTCTAATCCAATTTACTACTTCTCTTGCTGCCAAATATTTAGTCATCCACCTACATAAATTACTGTCAGCATCACAACGACTTTATGAGCTTCGTATTGAAATGTAATGCTTTAATGATAACTTAAAGCTTTCACTTTTTTTGGGTGCTGCTAATTATAAGACAAATTACCGCCTTTACACTCATGTATATTGTCTTTACATACTTTTTTCTTTGTTTGGGGAAACTTCTTGTTACAATCTTCTCATAGGATTTGTTTTGCTGAAAGTTTAATTTATCTATTTGTTTGTATAGTAGATATTTCCATTTTCGCTTGTGACTTTGGCTAAACTTTTGTCCGGAAGTCGGCAGAATACATTTAATTGTTGTTTGTTTGTCGGCATTCCTGAGCGGTCGCTTTGTGCTCCAAATGAAAGGAATTAATTATGCATTAATTGCGAAACCAGCTGACGCCAGTAATTAGTGCAAATTATATATGTCTAATTAACACGCCTATTTAAGCTCAGCAAATAAATATATTGCTTTTATATGTTCAAATGTATCTATAAGACCTTACTGTATGAGCAAGCGAAATTTTGGTGAGTTCCTAAAATAGCTCTCTTGGCAAGAGAATTATTATTGAATTCCTAATTGAAGAAGTGCTACTCTAGGATGATTGTAAACTAGCTTTAAGTGATTTAGCCTGTCAATACCTTCACTGTCTTTGTTTAGATCCAAGCTGATGAGTTTGATATACCAAGTAGGATTAAAGTTCGGTATAATTGCAATGATATCGTCCATGATTTTTTGAGTATGCGAAAGCTCTGTGCGAATCTCAGTGCCTCGCGAGCGCCCAAACTCATTTGGACATTTTTGGTGAATTACATTTTCGCATTCTTTCTTCCTTAGGTTCCTTGGCCTAAGATCTCGAAGTGTTCTCTAGTTGATCTTTAATAAGGCAACTCAATATATTTTTGTCGTTATCGCTCTTAATTCATAGATCTCCAACTTGTCATGCAGAATACCAAAGCTCCGAAGGGCTCAATCCGTACTAAGTAAAAAAGTATTTTTGAATATATCAGACTGCGAGCAAATATTGCACGCCATAAATTTTCGAATTGTTAAACCTTAAGTTACATTTTTCTTTAATTTCACAACTTTATACAAAAAGTGTGTGAAAATCAGCTCAAAGGTAAAGTTTTGATATCACAAATTAAATTACCGTAAAATGAATGCAATAAAGTCACACGACGCATAAGTAATTTGCAGCTAATCAAAATTCTGATTTTATCTCATTGAAAAATGACCAGACACGAAGTATCTGAGTATGTAGTGTCGTGACTACCAAGCGGCAAGCTTTACAGAAGGCATGAATATTACAAGTACGCACTCTACAGAAGAAAAAAATATTTGTAGCTACCTACATAAAGTGGCTTACTGCTGCCACAAGTGACGCCAACACATCAAAGTTTTGCTCACATTGGGTACCAGTAAGTTGATTCACGATGTGTTGGAAAGTAAAGAATACAAGACAAGACATAATTTTGTAATAATTGCCGTGGCAAACTGAACCTTAAGAAGATATTTACTGACTAAGTTGGAAGCAATTTAATTACTTCATAAAAATGTCTATCTTAAAGGTCACTTAAATCTCAATGGGCTTTCTAGAAGTGCTTAGTGAATTGTATTTGAGTTTTTAGTAATATAGGTAAGAAAATAGAGAAAAAAGTTTAAGTCAGACGCTTTTGAAAATTCAGTTATCTGAAATTTTCTTGCATCATTATCGTTTTCGTAAAAGACTGCCTAAAGTAATATTTACTCAACGTCTTGGAACATCACTCATATAAGGCGTCCCACAAAAACCTTTAGAGATAGATGAAAAATCATATACTATATAGTTAAATGTAGACAATAGTATTGAGGACTGGACAGATATTAGTTGGATGAGACTTTAGCCGATAGAGAACACTGCAACACTGTTAAGGTTTCTTAAAGTGATGGGTTAGATGGTATACTGTGATAATTGAAGAGGACAGAGTAGACCTTAGGTCGCAGTGCAATCCTCAATCTGTAATCTAATCTAATCTAACCGACATAGAAGGAATAATTTTCAGACGCTGATTGCTGAATCTGAATAAAGTCTCCTGCATATATTCAATATATACTTATGCCTTTAGACCTCGCAAATAGGCGCTATCGAGAAGTAATAATACAATTAGCTTTTCCTGAGGATTGTGGTGAAGATATTGCATAATATTATACAGTTACTAAGCATTATACAAAATTCACCAAAAATATTTTATTCACCATACAAAAAGTATTATATACAACAAGAAATTCTCAGGATTGTGAATCCCCCCTACAGTTCATAAAATATATTTCAGCGCGTATGTGCCGTTTGCAAGCAATATTTTGGTATGCATAAGTGTTTGCCTGACAAACAGTCCTGCGAACAAGGACCTTATAAATATATTCAACTTTGATTTACTACTCATAGCGTATGAACGCCATTGTACTACAGGCTGTTTGATGTTTTGTGCAGTTGTTATTGAAGTAGCTGCGCAAAAGTTCAACAATGCTGAAGTTAATTTTCACACAAAACTCAATTGTAAAAGTTTACAAAGTTACGAAAAAAAATTATAGCAACCAACAATAACCGCAAAACGCACCAATGCAAATACAGAGACTGGGCATTTTCGAACGCACATATGTACACACATACATATATATATATATATATATATATATATATATAACTCTATGTTTGTTCATATATGTACATATCTGTATGTAGGTGCGGTATACATAAATATATTTACCTGCAAACGCCTATAGCCACCAAATACATGCGCATTCATGTGCCTCGTATGCAAATAAACATGTAATCACGAAGTTATGGTAGCAAAGAAATTTTACACCAAGTGCAAACTCGAAAACTTTCTACTTTTGTTTATAAAATAAATTTGATTCTTCCTATTTGCTTGCATACCCTAGCATATGTATTTTTAGCAAATATACGAAAGAACATATTGTTGTTTTGTATATAAATGTCAACAATATTACATAATTTATAAAAAAAATATTTATAAATATTTGCTGGCGATTCTCTATAATTAGAATACAAAAGAAATTCAAAAGTTTTATATTTAATGCATAAGATATTTATTATGAAAGAGATATTATAACGATGAAAAGATATCGTGGATGGTTTTAGAGTTCCAACGTTCATCAAATCAAGTACCCGATTTCAAACACATGGAAAAAGTCAAACGGTTGACTCAGCGAGGACTTCCTATATAGGTTGACAAATATCTCCCTTCCACTTGTTTGCTCTTTATTCAATGCTTTATAAAAAGTGTTACAGTGATCGGATTTAGTTCAAATATGCGCCGTTTCTGACGAGTCATCAACGAAGTGTGTGGCCTGGCGTTGTCCTGGTGGAACGCTACACCCTTCTGTTGGCCAATTCTGTACGCTTCTGGTCGATCGCCTGCTTCAAGAGGTCCAGTTGCTTGCATTAGATGGTGGAATTAAGCGTCTGGCCATATAGGAGCTGCTCATAGTGTATGATTCCCTTCCAATCCCACCAAACACACAGCAAAACCTTCCTGACCGTCAATCCCGGCTTGGCCACTGTTTGGGACCATTCACCGGCCTTCGACTACGACCGTTTTCGCTTGATATTCGCCATCGCCATCCGCTTCAAAAATGGCTCGAGTTCGTTCCGTTTCAGAAGCATATCGAAGGCGTTGATTGGGTCCAGAAGTTTTGTTTGCAAATTCAACTCATGCGGCACCCAAGCATCTCCTGGGCGATGTCACGAGATGCCACATGCGGGTCTAATTCGATGTTTTCCATGATTTGATTGGTATTCGTCGTCACAGGACTTCCGCTGACTGGCTTATCCATGGCGTCGTTTTCACCCGCTCTGAATCGTCGAAACCATTCCTCCGAAGTTCGAAGTAATAGAATACCATCCCCCAAAATACCATTAATCTCACGCAACGTTTTTCTAGCGGATTTGCCTTTAACGAAGGAAAACTTTAAAATAGCGCGAACTTCGTTTGGGCTTGGATGAACGCGAATGGGCCTGGAGAGACAAGGGTGCGAATAAGTCTATACTGAAGTTTGTAGAAGCCTCTATTTTATGGGGGTAAGACCAAGGGTATTGGTAGGTTGGCTAACATTGAAGAACGAATGACGGCAGAGTCTTATATATAGATTCTGCGCAGTCATTTGCTTGGCACTGTAAATGGGTTTGCTGAAAATTTGTCAGACATTGTCTTCCAACAGGGCAATGATCCGAAACACACAGCAAGGCAACTCGCAAAAGGCTCCAGAACAATAACATTGGTACTTTAGATTGGTCGCGAAATAACCCTTAGAGACTTCAGTGACTGCTGTAGCTACCTGTCGTAGCCGTTGGGAATGTCTTGAGTCAGCGAAGCCAAAGGTTCTGCTTTTGGGATTGTGTTACTATATTCAGCTTGTTAGGCAGACAATACAGACTGTGTAATTTGACTGCCAACGTTTTGGGTTAACTTATATAAACATATTTTGCGCTTACTTCTGAGTTGTCCAACATTGTGGGGTCTAAAAGTTTTATGCAAACTCTGGGGGTAATGGATTTCATGATAAGTTGAGAAGAAGAAGTTGGCGAAGTACAAATTATTAGAGGAAACATTTTTGAAGTTAGCCAGAAAGGTTTCGCTCAGCTGTTGGGCGTACATCTAAGTGTCCGCCTGAAAGAAATTCGAAATATTATTAAATGGATGCCTCAGGTTTAATCTAAGTTAGGGCGAGGACTGTAGCTTTGAATGTTTTAGATAAATGTCCCTTAAAAGGCCCCAGAAAAAATTGGTATGGATTAAAATGATAAATTATGATAATTTTAAGATACCTCCGTGGGGATAAACAAATTTTAATTTTATTGCAATAACAAAACTAACTCAACGCTAACTTAATCTTGTGGACTTAATCTTAGCTCGTTTTTATTTCAACATGCTTCAGCAATTCACTGTTGTACGTCAGTTGCTTATTCGTTCAAGACCACATTGCTCCATTTCTGAGCGCTAACGCTCACTCCCTCACTCTTTAACTTTAACCCAATGCTTGATAGAATGCACTGCCCACATGAAAACCTCCGCATTGATTACAAAACCTACACTGATACATGCTTTTCAAACAAAAGCAAAAGCAACTCACTCAAACAACACCTTACACTACTTACAATCATAAAAGGGTTTTAATGTTCGAATCTGTGTTACTCTCTTAATGTCAAAGAGACACACAAAAAGTAAAATACAAACAAAAACAATGCATAAATTGAGTACATGAAATCCAATAGGCCGATTAAATAATTTCGTATAACTGTAAGTTTTCCCCTTAAGAAGAGGCGAAGCCCCAAGTAAGGTTACACCAACAAAAACAAGTACTCAATTTCACCACTGAGTATTATCATTGTAATATTCGCACTTGCAAATTCGCATTTTTAAATTTTTTACAATTCTGCTCGGCGAGGGATTTCATTTGAAAGCGTTTACACTGCACAGCAAATTGCCTTCGGACGCTGTCAGCTTAAGTCGGAAAGCCATCTGAAACAACAAATTGCTGATGATGTTGTTCTCTCTCGCACGGAGCCGTTGGAGGTTGCATTGAGTGTTGCCTTGAGCGGTTTTTGTACTTTTAACCTTTCACTTCCCACAACAACGCAATTTACATGTATGTGTTTGTACCAATACATATATACGCGAATATACATATTATATAACTATATAGAGCTACTTATAAAATATGTTTTGGCTTGATGGAATTTTATGCAATTGCTTTCTGAAATGTTTTTCTGCCTTTGCAACATTTTTATACACTGGCAACATGTTGCATGAGTGTATAAAATTTTTGTGAACCTAACTGTGGTTCCTAAGGGAAAGTAATCGAGACAAATATACAGCCAGAACATTGAACAATAAACGACTGGAATTAAACGGAGGAAATCTAGTATGTCTTGAACCATTTTGGCAACCAGGTTTCCTTCCCCTCCATAGTGTGTTATATATAGACGGATTATCTTATTTAGCAAAGTTATTCTGAAAAGTTTGGGTGCCCCTAAATGAGTTTTGTGTGAAAAAACGTCTAATCACGCCTGCATGATCTGAAATAAAATCTCGAAATCTCTATATAACATAACAAGATAACAAGAGATCCATAAATTTTCAAAATAGCAACGATAGTCTTCTAGTTTACATTTTTACACATATTTCAACAAACTTCACATTCCTTACATTCTAACAACTCGCTCTACTACTCCATCCTTCTATTCCGACCGCGCTTAGTCCTCTCTTACTTTCTTCTTTTTCTTGCGTGGCTCGTTAATGCAAAATGTATGTCTTTCTGTTTAAAGCCTTTTTTACCATCTGGATTTTCTCGTTAGAAAAACAGGGCGATAAAAGAAAGATTATTTAATTTTGCTAGAAGTGTTTACTTTGCATATGCATATATACATATGTATAGGTGTTTTTTTGTTATCACAAAAAGGAGAATTGAAAAATGCATATTCATACCGTATCACAATGGCGTGAATTATTGAAGGTGGAAATTTGTACATAACTTGACTTTTGCATAACTTGGCGGTCTGAAAATATTTTACAAGTAAATAACTGTGTAATTGTTGGTTAAAAACGCATTGAATTCACTTAGAGACTGTTAATGGAAATGAAAATATATATCATCGCTTTACGTTAGATAACTTTATGCCAATGGAGAAATATTCGTTAAATTAAAGTGATGTGTTGACTGCGATGCCGATTCAATCGAATAGACGAAGGTCAATAAACTTAGGGAAGCTCAATATAGTCAATAAGATTTTCGTCTTACGGGATAACATTATAGATATGGTATAAGAGATAACTTAATAAAAGTGGATATAAGGTGACAAAAATACATGGTAGGGTTATATCTTAGTAAATATATCTCCATAGACCTAAAAGGTTACGTAGATTATGCAGATTTTTAGTCCATCAAACGGTAATAGCTTTAGACGAACAATATTTAGAAAGTAATAGGTTGAA
The DNA here is from genome assembly GCF_028554725.1 of Zeugodacus cucurbitae. Classification (NCBI taxonomy): domain Eukaryota; kingdom Metazoa; phylum Arthropoda; class Insecta; order Diptera; family Tephritidae; genus Zeugodacus; species Zeugodacus cucurbitae. The sequence continues at coordinate 24,572,017 of NC_071668.1, forward strand.
GTAAATTATACACTTTTTTACGATCTCTTCTAGTGAAAAAAAAAAATCAAAACCAAGAAAACGTTAATTTCGGCTGTACCGAAGCTAATATACCCTTCACAGATGCATTTCTTTTAGTAACTATGTGTTTAAGCAAATCTGAAGACGTAAGAAAAAGTAAGGACAAAAAAGAAAAGTTTTCCATACAAGCCCTTGATTCCGATCGTTCGGTTTGTATGGCAGCTATATGCTATAGTGAACCGATCTGAACAATTTTTTCGGAGATTAAATTATTTCTATGAACAATAACTCACACTAAATTTCGTGACGATATGTAGTAAAATGCGGAAGTTTTCCATACAAGCCCTAGATTCCGATCGTTCAGTTTGTATGGCAGCTATATGATATAGTGGCCCGATATCGGCAGTTCCGACAAATTAGCAGCTTCTTGCAGAGAAAATAATATCTGCAAAATTTCAAAACGATATCTTAAAAACTGAAGGACTAGTTCGTATATATACAGACGGACATGGCTAAATCGACTGAACATACTGATCATTTATATATATACTTTATAGGGTCTCCGACGCCTCCTTCTGGGTGTTACAAACATCGTGACAAACTTAATATACCCTTTTTGTTCAGGGTATAATGATGTGGTCGACAGATTAATGATATATATCACAATCTCAATGTTCAATGAAACTGACAGATCCTCACATCAGATGTTTAAATTAGCAGTAAAATAGGGCAGTTGAAAACATAGATTTGGGGATGTCCAATGGCCCAACAAACATGGCGATAGATTTCATCGTTCAAAGAAAAAATGCTTAAGGTTTAGACTAAGGCAATTGAGAAACCACTTATTATACCCTTTATAAAGGTTGTCATATTCTTTCGTCAATTGAATTGAAAACACATTTAATTTAATGCACCAGAAGTTATATTTGTACTACAGTCCTATTACATGAAATAACTCATTACTTTTTCGACTCTTAACATTATTAGTCATCGCCACATGGCGGGCAGGTATTTCTTTGTCAGTACCATTAATATGCAAAATCTGACATGCAGACAAGTATTTGTCATATATTTTCCCTATTTTTTCAAAATAATTCGCTTAAAGTGTGAGTTTTCGTGACATTATTACGTGTTAGAATGATGAATAAGTGCAGGAAAAATGCGATAATACATAACATTGATTAATATATTACTTTGTAACACGAATATTGCATTTCATGTGCGGGGGTAATGCTCAGCTGAAGATTGTAAGATAGAAAATACACAAGGGGTTTCGTTTCGACATAAACCAATTGTCTTAAAACCGTTGAAAGTTGCGGGTATTATTTTGAATAATAAATCGAATTGATTAAAAATAATAAAATAAAAATATTCCCCTGAGTTCGTATGTCTAATTTACTTAGGTTAAGTGCTTCTAATTCATATAGTTCCTAGGCACTCTCGTTTGTTGAAATATTTTGTTTTTGCATAATAATAACTGTAGTGTCATCTGGAGTAATTTGTATGCATAGTTTGAAGCTTTAACCAAAATGTTATGTGAGATATCGGCAGCATATATATACGAATCTTAACGGGTTGTGATACCATATATATAATCTTCAAAGTCTAAAGATTCATCCCCATTCGGTCTAAGCAAAAAAGCCGGATCCGATTGGTTCAAATAATTTTAAGTTTTTATTGATCGAGATCGAGTAAATTTTGTTCGATGAAGTACTGAAAATTTATTATTTTTAGTGGTCGTTTTTAAACCGTTATAGTCCAAAGTGTTTTATAAATTTTTAATACCATTTTTAATATTTTGGTTAATAAATAGAGTCTAAAAATGTATTTTACATGATCTTATCACAAATCACGATTGTTACTAAAACTATAACTTTGATTTAGACAAACTAGTCTATTACATGGTTTGGTAGTGGTTTGAAAAAGCTTAGAAAAGGTAACTCTTAATCTCATAGATGAGATATCTACAGATGAATATGAGATCGAATTCGATATTTCTGCTGAACATTAAAAAAATGATGACAGCAATAGCACAATCGTCTTTTAGAGCTGTGTGTGGACAAATTATATACCTATTTTGGCAACAGATCTCATTATTTTGATATGTTCTGTTGACAGTAGAGATGAAGTTATTCATCGATTGCATTCAATTTAGAAGCGGTATGATATCATGACGTTATACTCTTTAAGATTTTTCACTTGTTATCCGAGTAAGACGTTATTCAGCCAACTCCATGCATGCAATTCTTGTATTGATAATCGGAATATATGTATGTATGTATATTAAAAAATTGCCGCTTATCCTTAAATCTTACCACAAACAGGAAATTTCAAAAGATTGCAACATTTAGCTAAACTATGCAAATGAATTCTTATCCGCACACAATGCAAGTATAATATAACGGAGCAGTTTGCGACAGAGCCTGCGCCGAATTTACCACATTTCACTGTGATTATCTATGCCATTTCCCATGTTGGCAATTATTGATTCAGCATAATTGTATCATGCGGACAGCTGTCCGGCGCAGAGTTATCGCTAGTGAAAGCAACGAAAGCGAACGGAAGAATGACGGAAATCACTGTTGCATTAGCATAAATTGATTGCCACTATTCGTATTCGATGTAAGGTGCACAGACATTATGCATATATTGTAGATGTGTGTGTGTGTATGTATGTATATATGTGTATTTGCATTCAATAAAGTTGCGACATAAATCCTTCTGAATGCATTTACATAAGTATGCCAGTGCATTTATAACATTATTTAAACCCATACATTTGTATGTATGTGTGCTCGTATATGACATTTACTAGCAGGATGCTGTTAATGGAAATCGATTTTTGACAATATGCAAATTGGCACTAGCTGCACTGCGTGGCGCTTCCTCATGCATGTAGCGGTCAATCTGTTGTCTGGTTAAGTGGACAAATAGCTCACATACATAGTATATGTGAGGAGTGAAATATTGAATATCATAGCATATGAGTTCACAGCACAAATGCTATGATATTCAATATTTTTATACAATGACCAATGACCGTACAAATTACCAGGAAGGCCAGGCTTAACCGTTATGGCGAAATGAACTTTGTGGAGTGAAAGTGCTCATATAAAACTGGCACTGATATTTCTCTTTTATCAATGAAATGGCAAATATATCATTTACTGTTTTTTTACTGAAATACTTTAAAATTTTGACAAAACTACCGCGGTAATTTTGCATTTAATAACTGATTTCTTTATTTTATTTGTATTAGAAGTTCAGTCAGTAGATCGTGGTAAGAACAGATAATTAGTTAACATAATAAATGAACACTTTTATAAAAAGATCTAGTCCCAATATATATAGTGATAATTCTTCACTTTCTCAAGCTCGAACGGAAGAGAAACTAAACCCTAGTGGTAAAATTTTTGACATCTCAAATCTTAAACAACAAGAGCTGCAACATTTTCATATTAATTGTAACAAAGCTTTTATGACGTCTCGAAGGTCTGTTTTTTCTGTCAAAGTCCAAAAATAGTAACTAGCTGAAGCTGTCATAATTGCAACATTGCATAACCTAAAGCGAAGTCTTTATTAGTCATTGCATTATCTTTTCTTCTGCATGGAGCTCACCGCACAGTTTTAAGGTACAAGAGCACTGCAGTGTGAAGCTGCCATTAAGGCAATAGCGGATATATCCATCCATCGAAGTGTTGACTCCTTGAGTTCGCTGACTATGTGCTCAAATAAGTCAAAGGGGTGCCTGAGCTCACTTTCAATAATATCGGTCTACTTTAATGTTAGACTAATTTGGATGCGGAGTCACAGCGGAATGGCTGAGAACTGTAGAGCTGATGAGCTTTGACGAATGAGCTGGTGCGTCACTGTCTTCCTGCATTTCGGCGACCTCCCCTGAGCTCAGTAGACGTTGGTTAATGACCAACACATGCAAAATATCGTGTCGGATGAAAATTATAAAAGTTGCAAAGGGAAAACGAGATTGAAATATCTACTCTTTCTCCCTCAACGTTCAGCTTTTGGCAGACTGAGACTGTAACATCGCGGTAACACTAGTTTCGGCGAAATGGATGAGTATGTATGTGATTGGCGTTGCAACCGTTTAGCCGGTTATAGCCGAATCGACGATAGTGCGCCACCTGTCTCTCTCCTTCGCAGTTTGGCGCCAGTTGGAGATCCCAAGTGTAACCAGGTCGCTCTCCACCTGGTCCCTCCAACGGAGTGGAGGCCTTCCCCTTCCTCGGCTTCCTCCGGCGGGTACTGCATCGAACACTTTCAGGGCTGGAGTGTTTTCGTCCATTCGGACAACATGACCTAGCCAGCGTAGCCGCTGTCTTTTTATTCGCTGAACTATGTCAATGTCGTCGTATAACTCGTACAGCCCATCGTTCCATCGTCTGCGGTATTCGCCGTTGCCAATGTTCTGAGGACCATAAATCTTGCGCAAAATTTTCCTCTCGAAAACTCCTAGTGTCGTCTCATCTGATGTTGACATCGTCCAAGCTTCTGCACCGTAAAGCAGGACGGGAATGATAAGCGACTTGTAGAGCTTGATTTTGGTTCGTCGAGAGAGGACTTTACTGTTCAATTGCCTACTCAGTCCAAAGTAGCACCTGTTGGCAAGAGTTATTCTGCGCTGGATTTCGAGGCTGACATTGTTCGTGTTGTTGATGCTGGTTCCCAGGTATACGAAATTATCTACGACCTCGAAGTTATGACTGTCAACAGTGACGTGGGAGCCAAGACGCGAATGCGCCGACTGTTTGTTTGATGACAGGAGATATTTCGTCTTGTCCTCATTCACCTCCAGACCCATTCGCTTCGCCTCCTTATCCATGCGGGAAAAAGCAGAACAAACGGCGCGGTTGTTGCTTCCGATGATATCAATATCATCGGCGTACGCCAGGAGCTGTACACTCTTGTAGAAGATTGTACCTTCTCGGTTTAGCTCTGCAGCTCTTATAATTTTTTCCAGCATCAGGTTAAAGAAGTCGCACGATAGTGAGTCACCTTGTCTGAAACCTCGTTTGGTATCGAACGGCTCGTAGAGGTCCTTCCCAATCATGACGGAGCTTTTGGTGTTGCTCAACGTCAATTTACACAGCCGTATTAGTTTTGCGGGGATACCAAATTCAGACATCGCGGCTTAAAGGCAACTCCTTTTCGTGCTGTCGAAAGCAGCTTTAAAATCGACAAAAAGGTGGTGTGTGTCGATCCTCTTTTCTCGGGTCTTTTCCAAGATTTGGCGCATGGTGAATATCTGGTCAGTTGTCGATTTTCCAGGTCTAAAGCCACACTGATAAGGTCCAATCAGTTTGTTGACGGTGGGCTTTAGTCTTTCACACAATACGCTCGATAGAACCTTGTATGCGATATTTAGGAGGCTGATCCCACGGTAATTGGCGCAGATTGTGGGATCTCCCTTTTTATGGATTGGGCAGAGCACACTGAGATTCCAATCGTCAGGCATGCTTTCTTCCGACCATATTCTACAAAGAAGCTGATGCATGCACCTTATCAGTTCTTCGCCGCCGTATTTGAATAGTTCTGCCGGTAATCTATCGGCCCCCGCTGCTTTGTTGTTCTTCAAGCGGGTAATTGCTATTCGAATTTCTTCATGGTCGGGTAATGGAACATCTGTTCCATCGTCATCGATTGGGGGATCGGGTTCGCCATCTCCTGGTGTTGTACTCTCACTGCCATTCAGCAGGTCGGAGAAGTGTTCCCTCCATAATCCCAGTATGCCCTGGACATCGGTTACCAGATTACCACCTTGGTCTCTACATGAGGATGCTCCGGTCTTGAAACCTTCGTTAAGTCGCTTCATTTTTTCATAAAATTTTCGAGCATTCCCTCTGTCTGCCAGCTTCTCAAGCTCTTCGTACTCACGCATTTCGGCCTCTTTCTTTTTTTGTCTGCAAATGCGTCTCGCTTCCCTCTTCAGCTCTCGGTATCTATCCCATCCCGCACGTGTTGTGGTCGTTTGCAATGTTGCGAGGTAGGCAGTCTGTTTTCTCTCCGCTGCGAGACGGCACTCCTCATCGTACCAGCTTGTTTTTTGTCGTTGCCGAAAACCAATTGTTTCGGCTGCAGCGGTACGCAGTGAGTTTGAGATGCCGTTCCACAGTTCCCTTATACCGAGATGCTGATGAGTGCTCTCAGAGAGCAGGAGTGCAAGTCGAGTAGAGTATTTCGTGGCTGTCTGTTGCGATTGCAGCTTTTCGACGTCGAACCTTCCTTGTGTTTGTTGACGGGCATTCTTTGCTGCACAGAGGCGGGTGCGTATCTTCGCTGCGACCAGATAATGGTCCGAGTCTATATTTGGTCCTCGGAGCGTACGCACGTCTAAAACACAGGAGACATGTCTTCCGTCTATCACAACGTGATCGATTTGGTTCCGCGTGTTTCGATCAGGAGACAGCCAAGTAGCTTGATGTATTTTCTTATGCTGGAATCTGGTACTACAGACGACCATATTTCGGGCCCCAGCGAAGTCGATCAGCCTCAGGCCGTTTGGCGATGTTTCGTCATGGAGGCTGAATTTTCCGACTGTTGTGCCAAAGACACCTTCTTTACCCACCCTGGCGTTAAAATCACCAAGCACGACTTTTACATCGTGGCGGGGGCAGCGCTCATAGGTGCGTTCTAGGCGCTCATAGAAAGCATCTTTGGTCACATCGTCCTTCTCTTCCGTTGGGGCGTGGGCGCAAATCAGCGATATGTTGAAGAACCTCGCTTTGATGCGGATTGTGGCTAGACGTTCATCCACCGGGGTGAATGCCAGGACTCTGCGACGGAGTCTCTCTCCCACCACAAATCCAACACCAAATTTGCGCTCCTTTATATGGCCGCTGTAGTAGATGTCACAAGGACCCACCTTCTTCCGTCCTTGTCCCGTCCATCGCACTTCTTGGATGGCGGTGATGTCAGCCTTAAGTCGTATGAGGACATCAACCAGCTGGGCAGAGGCACCTTCCCAATTAAGGGTCCGGACATTCCAGGTGCATGCCCTTATATCATTATCCTTAAAACGTTTGCAGGGGTCGTCATCAAAAGGGGGGTGTCTCATCCGAGGCTTTCGTAGATTTTTCATTGGGGGGTGTTTTTATGTGGTGGGTCCCAAACCCTACGCACAACCGCATAAGCGGGCTTCGCCTTCTCACTTTAGCTCGCCTTCAAACGGATGTCTGTTGGCTACCCAGAGGATACTTGGTCTAAAACCGGAAGTCGTGAGCTGCTTGAACCATGTGGAGAAGAATCGTTTCTGGCCACTCCCAAGTGAGTGACAATCAAAAACTTTCCTCACTTGCGTGAACTTCTACACATGACCCCATCCTCCAATGGATGAGTAGGCTTGAATAAATATTAAGCGTTTTGTCGACTCTTGAATGTCACTACAATGGACTACCAATTTTATCTGTCCACACGGCATCTATTAGAGCCGTTACCTTATCCTTATCTCGAAACTTATTTCTGAGGTATAAATAATTTCCCAAAAAATCTGAGACAATTAGATGATACAATTAACACAACCATATATGGCATGGCGCCTTTAATGAACACAATCGGTTTCTAAATTCGCCTTTTAATGAATAGTGATCCGGGGACGACGTTTTTATTATTTTTATTACCGATGTTGATATACAGCTTGAAACACTCCTCATATTGTTAGCTTTAACCCTGCCCTAGTATTCTATGTAATTGACTGTAATAGTTAATTGTTCGAAAGCCACAAAAATCACGCGCATAAACAGCACTTTAAATTAATTAAATTACTCAACAAATTAAAGTAGTTAACGTTCAGCAGTGAATCGGCGCGCCCACATGCGTATACGGTACATATGCACATAAATTGGGTGCAATGAAGCGCATTAATGTAGTGTTTGCGTTTGACCTTTGTGCAGTTGCATTTTAAATTCGATTCTTTAATAGACTGATATAATAAAAATTTGAAATTGAGAATTTTTTACTTTTTACAGATTGCAATGATATTATTTGTATCTGCATTTAATTTGATCAATTTTGGAAGTTTTTTTTATTATCTCAATAGCTGTAAACTAATGATTGATGTATGAAGATCATTCAAAAATCCAAAGATACCAAAATATATAGTGTTGCCCTAGTTTTTATACTCTCGCAACAAAGTTGCTCCGAAACTTCTCGACCGAGTTCAATGAAATTTGGTTCATATAATTTTCCTGGCACCACAATGCTAGGTTTTGAAAATGCCAAATCGGTTGACAACCACGCCTACTTTCCTATATACCAGAACTGTGAAGTCGATCTGAATCGTTTACTTTACAATATAAAAAGTGAGCACTAGTGAAGATATCGGAACAAAGATTCGCACAACTACTGCACATATAGTGTGGCATCGCCCTTCTAAAATTCCTTGAAATCGGACTATAAGTTTTCAAGGCCCCATATATCGAACATGAGGACCTCAGAGCTTGGAATCAATTTCTCACCGAATATATAGGGAAATCCCTCAGATCTTTTTTTCTTCTAATAGTGCGGTTTCGTGGCTTAGAATATAGCTATGTTGCAAAAATAGTTGAATTACCAGCCCCCATATACTATATATTATATAATGATTTTTGTTTTCTAAGGGACTTTATGCCGAATATGGGGGCAAATTGTGTGGTATATTAATAAAATTAAATAAATAAATTGCGAGAGTATAAAATGTTCGGTTACATCCGGTTACTTAGCCATTCTTTACTTGTTTTTATAAAAGTTTTTTCTAGAGTTTCCAAAGTATTTTTTTATTACTTGTAAATATTTGAATGCATTTATAGTATTGCACAGTGGTTCCGCCATAGGCCAAAAATCAAAAAATCCATCTCACGATTTTTTGTCAAAATGTATACAGATGTCTTCTAAATTGTCCAAACTTCCTGTTGCGAACCGGGGTTTCCTAAAAATCTAACGGTACTTTCTAAAAATAGAATTAAATGCATGAACAACTGTATTTTTTTTTTAAAGCGCATCAGAATTTTTTGTTTAAATTTCGCAGCAACAACAAACTTCAATTTGTTCTGGTAATTGATCAGGGCAACGAATCAAGATTATTTTTTAATGGATTTTGAAGTTAAAGGTATTGGTTCAATTGATATTCTCAAGCCATTTTTATTAATTTTTATTTTTTTCACAAAATGATACAATTATTTTGCTCTTTTTTATTTTAAATATTCGAACCAATCATTGAGTGTCGCGTCTTGTCAGCAAGAGGAGATAGTATCATCGTCATGTAATCTTGAAATCAGTCTAGACTGATGTAGTGTCAAACTCAAGGAGATTTTTTTGAATTCTTGAGAGTTATTACCTTCTTTGGAGAACATTACGCTATTTGTTTCAAGATCATGACCTCATAGCTTACATTAACTCCCTTGCAATAGAGGACAACAATAAAGTTATAGCATAGGATTATGAAAGCTATGATTGCGAGAAGCTAACTGTAATTATATAATTTGATAGATAAACAAGATATTATCGGTTAAATGCGATGCAGCCCTTCACAGAATTTTCCTATGTCGAGGCGCGGGCATAACAGAAATATGTGAACACTGTAATGTTTGAAAACGCTTATCATTACAACAATTTATCAAAGGACCTTTTACACTCACGCTCAAGGGCCGTAATTAAATTATATATGAAAACACAGCAAATGCCTTTTCTTTCGACCACAGTCGGTTAACCCAAATTCGATTGTTAAAAAACTTTCACATATTTTATGGTTTTCGAAAGAGTTTAACGCCGAAAACCTGCCTTTTCTAGCGTTTAATTGCTGTTAGTGTGTCGTCTAAGTCTGGCATGCGCTCACCTCAAGCTTTTTAACGTTACATTATATATAAAGTATTTCCCCCCGCACCACTTTATTTGTACTTTTATCTGTCATTTGTTTTGTTTACTCTCATTTTTCTGTTTTGTTCTTTTGTTTGTGTTTTCATGGTTGTCTAGTTCGTTGTTGCTTTGTGGCCATCTCACTTGTAACTAATTATTTTGTTCTGGACATAAGCATCATTAGCCGCAACTGCGACGACCACAGAGTAAAACTTCTATCCCTGTACAACAATAGTAGACAGGACGCACTCACACACACACATATAAATATATGTATATTTATATTATATATATATACATATGTATCTGTGTGCGCATGCCATCAAAAAACTTCCTGCACTTGTAAGTATCTAACGGTACAGCTATCTATCTCATCAGGCCTCAACTTCTACTGAATACTCTACGTGATTTTTGCTGTTGTTTTTGTAAAGTATACTATGTTTACAGCATTGTTGTTATTGTGTTGTGGGTGCCTTAATTGTCTGGCAATGGTGACTTTAGTGTTTTCGTTTGTGGTTAAATATATTTATTTATATACGTGTTTCAGTTGTTGTTGATGTTGTTACATTTTGCCATTTTGCTGTGCTTTTTGCGTGCAGTAATTACGTTAAGTGCCTTAAAGCATGAGATAATCAAAATGTTTAGAACCCTAATAATTTTTGTCCGCACAACAAAATACATTTAATGGTTGGTTGAGGTTTTCGCTTGGAGAAAATACCAAAAACTCTGCACCAGAAAAGGTTGTATAGTTTTCTGAAAGCCGTTACTCTACTTAAACAACAACTGAATTTTGAAAAGTAAAAAAAGGAATGAAAACACAAATGGATTTAGTTTAATTAATCAGCGCAAATAAAAATTTACAGCAATAAAATACACTGATTTGAACAACAACATAACCGACTTCAAAGTCTAATCATAATTTAAGTTTCACTTTAAGTCGCCGCACTTACCGCTGGCAGCCGACCCCGCATTGCTCTGCAGCTCGTGCCAGTCATCCTTTGAGTCATTAATTTCACTTTTTAACGACAGCAGCATTACATTACATGGCAACACCATACTTGAGATTGAAAATAATTATTTTGTATGCTCATATAATGAGTTCACCACACGAAGGTGGTATTTATGCATGTGCTTATGCATGTGTTTACGTGTGTGTTCCATTATCAGTGTATCAGCATTGCGAAGCAGCTCCATCTTCGCTGGCAGGCGACTACAGGCATTCACACAGCACAACGTTGTGGCGCAAAAAGAGTGTTATTTCAATTAGGATGTGACTGTCATGTCACCTCGGCTGCAGCCTCAGCCTCAGCCTTGTCACCTTCCTATAAGGTTGGCGTATGAGCTCATAAGCGCATGTATGAGTAAATATTTGCTCGCAATTCACATAAGCCGGCAGTGTACTAATATATATATGCACACTGCTGTGCGCTTGCTCTAGCTCAGCTGCATGCAGTTTGCATCCCCGTTTGTTGGTGTCTATCTGTGAGCGCGTGTGACTTTTTAAATTTGCGAATGCAACACTGTTCAACTCCACTAACTTGCCGAGTTTTGCCGACGTTGCTGATTTTTTCCCATCAACACATTAATTTAATTTTTTTCTTGCATAGTTTGCGGCAAAACTCCTCATATTGTCGGGTATTTTACTGCTTACCTGTTCGTAATTGTGTGCGCAAGAAGGTGTTAATCCCATTACATGTGATAATTTAATTTTTTCCCTGGCGCATAAGTGTAGTGGAGACTTAAGCCTCGAAAGCTGTTGCACATGTGGTTTGTGTTTCTTGGCTTGGCTACAATATTAGCAACTTCAAAGACAGGAAATTTTAACATTCAATACAGTATTAAATTTTACATTAAAGAATACACTAAGTGAATGAAAGAGATAAAATTATGTTTTGATAGAAACGAGATATGATTCACTAAAAGGACCCACAACAATCAGTCACAAACCCAGTTGGAACGGACCCAAATTCTTACCCAACTAAGCCTTGTCAACTCGACAGCATTCTTTAAAATTATTAGAGGAGCAATTTTGCTACTTTAACAAAAACGAAAACTTAAAATAAGAGAGTTTCAAGTTCAGGTTCGCCGCTTTGGTGAGATTATAGAAAAGTACTGACCTTTTCTGACAGGGTCACCATATATTTGTTTATACCATATGACTAAAGATTAGAAGGCTATATATAGTAAATTCACCAAGTTTTTGTCGCACCTGTGGTAGATTTCAAAGCACGTAGACTTCTTCGAAGAGAAGGTATCTGGCAATTTCAGTCACATTATTTAAACTGAACAATAATTGCAATATATCGGTAGCATTATCTGCTCAAAATTATTGTTTAAATATCTTAGTAGATACTTCATTTATTTATTGTATAATTAAATATTCTAACGGAATTTAGAATAATGTTTTATGGAAGTCAGATAAGCACTGGTACTGTAGTGCCTTGAGGAATCTAAAGTTACTAGTATGGATTCCTGGACATGCTGGGATAGAAGGCAATAAGTTGGCTGACCACCTGGCTAAAGTAGCAGATACAACCAATTTTATTGAACCTGAGCCGTTCGTTGCGGTAGGGTCACACACCATTAAAGAGAAGTTAAGAGAAAAAAAAGAGAAGCGAAGTAGGAATTGGCAATGGATACAATCGTCTAGACTTCGCCAGGCAAAGTTGTTTTTGGGTGGTGGCTCGTTAGTCATGAGAAAGGAACTTTAAACCCAAGCTCCCGAATCGAGCCGCAATGTATCTAAAATAATAATATAATAACTTGTTTTTGCTTGAAATTCAATTTCGAAGACAGATAAAACTTACATATGTTTTTTACGATAACATTTCTGATATAGTAGCCAAAGTAAGAATGTGTGCCAATAAAATATCGGAAGATAATAGAATAAAAACTTAATAAAATAAAGTTTTATCGAACTGTCCGCATAAAGAACCAATCACTAAAGCTGTATAACATTTGCATACTGAATTCATATTCGAATTCATATCACTATCTATGGCAAGGAGATCACACAAAAAACGGAATTCTGCTATCTTGATAGTAAAATTAGCCCAATAGGCGGAACAAACGAAGATATTGCCAGCCGTATAAATAAAGCACTTGCAGCGTTTGCACAACTGAACAATATATGGGTGTAAAATTGTTTGTCTACCAAAACCAAACTCCGTATCTTTAATTCTAACATCAAAACCGTGTTATTATATGGGTGTGAATCCTGGTCACTGACATCAGCGCTCACACGGAAACTTCAAACTTTCGTCAACTCCTGTCTCCGCAGAATTATGAAATTCTGGTGGCCCCGCATTATCTCATGCCAAGACCTTCTTAAATTGACCAACGAACTTCCCATGAAGACAATCATACAACGAATACGTTTTAGCTAGATTGGTCGTAAAAACGATAATGAAATCTGTCGAAGGGCTCTCTGGTGGAATCCACAAGGGACGAGAAGCTGCGGAAGACCGAAAACCACCTGGTTGAAGCAGATCTAAGGATAGTTGAAGCAGATCTAAAGAACGCAAACACCAACTGGAATAATTGAAAACCTTTGTCCAATAACCGGAATGACTTTATTAACTTTATTTTGTCCCTACGCTCCAAAAGGAGTTAAAGGAAATTATATATATATATATTCTATAGGCTACATATGTATTTACAATGCTTATACATTATAATATATGCACACTAATTATATATTAAAATTTGTATACACACGTATGTACGTTTAGAATGATAAGCATACAATCAATTTAATTACTTCCTATAGATTTCCAAACGAGCTGCCATATAACTGCGTAATTAAAATGTACTACATTGAGCAAATAAGTACGTACTCATTAGGAGAGATGAAATCGCATGAGTGGCAAAGATGCATTTATCAATATCAATATATTTCAATGCACACAATAGAGCGCATGGGTGAGTACGTCATGCACTGATGCCTGCGGGCGATAACTTTGCTGCAATGTACATAAGCAACAAACATTATGCTAAATCGACTCAATATCATTTAAATGCACCAATAATCGTGCACGCATGTATTTACAGTTATCTGTATGTATGATTTACTGTTCCATAAGCTTAACATTATACTAAGTTAATTATAAGATAAACTCAACTCATTTGAAATGCCTGCGCTCATTTTTAACGCACCGCAAATGCATACTGCATTCAACTTTTCGCAAGAAAAGTTTGCTTTCGATGAGATGACGCACTTAATCAACCCACTGGAAGTTGGTAAAATGTTCGGGCGCAGCCACTCAGCTGGCCACTAGACGCCACTTCTTCGTTTTAGAGTAATCAAATGGACGTGCTTGAAATTGCTAAGTGCAATGAAGTAAAATGAGGCACTAGAGTGCCGATGCAGCGTGCTAAGTCGAAAGTTTGAAATTCTTATTTAAATAAGTTTTCTAAAAAAAAGAAGTAAAATAATAGAAACTGCAAAATAAGTGTAGTGAAAGCAGGGCTGGGTGATGTAATATAAATTAGAAATTAAAGTTCTCACTGTACTCAACTGCAGGTAAATTTTAATTTCGAACTGTTGCGCTAACTGCAGATATATGCCATTTTTTTTACACGCATAATAATTGGTTTTACAAATTTTATGTTTTTTAATTTTTATTTCTCAAATATACAATTATAATTCTATGCGGTTTCCATTTGTTTAGATTAGATGTGATTAAAACCGACGCTTCTACTGAGGCTCGAGAACCGGTGTATTCAACATTCTTCGGAACTTAAAGGATTATAGAGGAATTCTTGATGAAAAACATAACACGAATTTAAAACAAAATTTTCTTCCAATTAAAATACACTGTTCAAATAATTATTGTTATTGCAAAATTACTCCAAATCGTCCAAAATTATGTTATATGGGTGCACATACAACAACTTGAATGCTTCATTTCCATAGCTGTAATAGCAAAGTTTTAAGCTAATATTTTGTATGTGAACTCAAATATTTACTTTTTATTGTATCCACATTTGGATATGAAGGCTTTCAGCAATTAGCCTATACAAATCGCTATTGTACAACACATTTATAATCACAGTATATATTTTATCTCAGCACATTAGATACATAGTAAAGATGAGCACACACACACATCATAAAGTAGTAGTCTCTGTTTAGCTTGTCATATTCTTATTCATATTCTCGAGAAACTTATACCGCTTGAGTGGCAATGCGCTTGTCACAATATTTACATTAATGTACACCTGGGCGTATACGCAACATATCATGTCGCATTCAGCATTGATGTTAGACATGTAATTGTGGCAGTTAAACGCACATACTTAAGTGTGTGTCCTTGTCGGAATGACTGCCGCAAGTGGCAAAATACACGCACACACACTCACAATCACATGCGCACAATGACGAATGCACCGTATCCTTTGCTATGCTCACTTAGTGCACTTTATACTGCCGTTTATGTGTCTTAATCGCACTGTTGAAGTGGTCCAACCACTTGTCACTGCCATTGCCATGGCAACTTCAAGCTTTGTACACACACACACATTACTGACAACATAACTAGTTGGCAGCGGCAATGACTTGCTAAGCATTCTGTCGTTGACACAAGTTTCTTGCAACAACAACAGTCATGTGTTGCCTGATTATGGTTATATATGTGTATACATATAAATATGAACTATATATATATATGTTGGGCCAGCTCAAGTACGTCTTGTCTTAGCGCGCGCGTGAAAGTGTAAATGAAATCTTTTTGAATGTTATGCATGTTTTTGTGGCAGTTTGGAAGCGAACAGCTAGTTAATTTATGATCCCCAGCATGATTACAGTGTTTGTTCAGCGAAATAAAAGCCGTTACATAGTTAGCTTGGTTTGCTACTTTAAACAAATATTAGCTTAGGTCGTATATGTAAACAAAATTTGGGATAATATATAAATTTCATGTAATTGTTTTATATGCATTACTCATACTAGTACTAGTAAGTAGACATTGCATTGCCAAATATCGGAATGATGTTACGTATCATGAAAAAAAAATTTAATAATTTTTAGTTGCCAATAACTGTCGAAAACTCGAGAAAGTAATATCATGAGGTTTATAAATTAATTCTCGCAGCTGTCATTCACCATTCTTTTACATCGTTCGCCAACCAGAGTATTTGACATATGAACAATAACTAGTTAAAACACTTCAGAAATACCTGAATCGTGAATGAAGGGTTTAGATATAGAATCCTGACTAAATGTGAGCTACTATGCATAATATTATTGAGTACTGACAACCTTACAATGTTGGGTGTTTGGAAAGAAAATATTATTTCGATAATTGGACTGACTTCTTGAAGTTTTTTGGGTGTTGAAAATGATCAAAGAAAGTAAAGGCATACACAACCACATAGTAAATTATATTGAATAACGAGTTTGCAGGTTTTTCGGTCAAACAGCAATCCAGCTTTGTAAAATTATAGAACTAAAGCGGTAGAAATATTAGTAATTCATCGCAATTTCTTATGCATAAATTTATATGAAAATCGGTGTGAGAAATCATTTATAGCGAACTCTTAATATGCTTCGAAAATAGTTCTAATCGGAGAAAAATATTTCTAAACTTCTTCTCTCATACTCGATATGAAGAATATATTGATTTCCTACGGAGTTCATTAACATTTACTTTCCTTACTAACCAGAAAAATTGAGAACTGGTCCAATAAAAATACAGGTCTACGCTAATCAGTGGTTTAGAACCGGTTGCTTTAGAATGCAGCGAAAGATAGTTTAATGTATCAATCCTATGGTAAAATATCGATAATCGATAAATTTCAAATTACAATCGATTTCAACGAAAAGGACAATTCCAAAATTTAGTATATTGGAAGTAGAAATTAAAAAATCATAATTAATTTATATAAAATTAGCAAACGGACTTTTATAATGGATTAGGTAGTGAACCGCAGATTACAATTAGATGGAACTACCTCACAACTGTCCACTATGGAACCGGTGGAAGTCGATACAAGCGCTGGAAGTGGACAGATGAAAGCATTGCTTAGGTGTTAAGCTCGAACTAGTACTGCCTAGTGCTGAGGTAGTCAAATTTTCTGCAGCGTCTTATCAACACTATCACTGCGACATGTATGTAATATAAATGTAAATATATGTATGTATACTGCGGCGTTCACTAAGCAATTTGAACACAATTTTATATTATGTAAAACAATTGACGGTAAACCGATTAAGCGTGAATTTGGCTGCGAACAAATGCAAAAAAGATCTGTTGTTCTCATTAAACGAAATACTTAATGAACAACCCAACAACATTATTAACCTCTAATTAAACTATAAATACAATTAAAATATCTATTCTAGTATTATCAAATGCTCATTTCAATAAACAACAAAATCCAAGTTATTGTCTGTGAATTTGTATTTCATTTTATTTAGAGTAAGCTGAGGTAAGATGGTTTACAATATTGTAGCATAGCATAGCATTACCATATAATACATGTTGTTCTGTAACATACAGAAGTAGGATTTTGATAGAATTATCGTGAAATGCATTCACTCTAAAAATAAATAATAAATTAGATTCTAATAATTATGTAAAAAATATATATAATACTTTATAAAAAATATAAATTTAAATTTTGTATCTTTGGGATTTGAACTCACACTACACAGTAGGGTGTCCCTTATTCTTTAAAAATTTCAAAAATTGAAATTTTTTTGCGCGGCACATTGTTTTCTTTTTCCTTTTGGTTAACTGAAACCGCCTAAAAAATTCAGAATTCCAGCGATGATCCTACACCCTGCCTCAAGCAGTTAAAAATATGTATTATTTACCTTTTTGAAAGGCAAATGTCAAAGGTTATTCACTTGCTGTAACGCGAATAATAATGCAAGTTTCTACTACCAGAAGAACTTAAATTGATATCAGTACATTTAGTGAAGAAAACAAACACTTTAAGACTGTTAAACTATTATTTATTTACTGGCAAATATACCTGAAAGAACAGAGTTTTTAGTCAATGTCAATGAACCTGGGGAAAATTTTGAAAGAGTTTGGACTTAGTAGCTCATAAAATCCTTTTTCCAGAAAATTTGCAACATCTTTCGACTTGACAATAATTTTTTTATAACCCAAGGATGGAGGCTATAAATTAGATGCATTATCCTCTTTTTCCATATAGCAGAGTATCTGCGACATCTTACGTTTCATTTCAATAGAAAGAGTGGAATCAAATACGGCAAGCGTCACCCACTCAGGTGTTAAATACCACAGATGCCCTAGATGTCGCTTCTTCTCGACACCAGCTATTTTAATATCTTTTGCAGGTAACATTGCACCTACACGTCCTTTCATCTTCTGTCGTAAGATAAATTCGCGGCCTTCAGGAATGGTAATCAAAGTTATTGCATCTTTGTGTGACACATCGAAGAGATCGTTAAATTTGTCCACAAAAGAAGCTTCTAATTCTATTTGCCGAGCTGAACGTCAAGAGGCATTTTTCTGGAGTGCTCTATATTCATCGTGAAGAGCGATAATTTTTTTCACCACGTAAGCTTTGTCACTAGTAGGAATTCTTGCTCGTTCCCAAAACTCACAAACAGCATCTGACGTCATCCGACTTGCTTCAGAAACACTGACATTTTCATTCCTTTCTTGCAGTTTATAAGACAAATACCACAGCACTTGCAGAAGGGGTGGTAATTTCGCTCACAGTATCTCTTCCTCACTATGGTCAATAAGATATAAATGCTTCCTTATTTTAACACCACTCATCATGACACTTGAAGACAGAAATCTTCAAAAAACACAACTCAGTTTACGAAGGATAAAAAAAACTTTAGACAAGTTAAAACCTGCCCTCAGTCAAAGTGGCTAGGCGCGCGAACGAAAAGAAATACTTTATTGACTCAAATCGCGGAGTAAAATAGAAGTTGATGATATATTAGCTAAGTTAATTCAGTTGGACATACAGCGGTAGTTATTTTTATATTGCATATGAATTAAAAGGCAGATACATAGAAAAATTACTTCTCTCAGATGCCAGACTGCCAAAGTTATAAAATATTGAAAAAACGTAAAACTTCGAGTGCCTTGAGGCAGAGTTTTCGTTTTTCCAACAGATTTGAAATTTTGTAGATTGATTCAACTTATCAAAAGGAAAAAAAAAATTGTGTGCCACATCGTAATTCTTAATATTGCATTTTAAGGGACACCCTACTACACAGTTTAATAGTCACGCACTTATTGTATTTCGTAATTCGTAAAAGTGTTCATAGAAATCTGTGAAAATCGCACAATTACTCTTGGAATGCTTCGTATGTACAAACATACATATGTGCCTATCTATAAATATATATTTCTTATATATGTATATAAACACATTTCTTACATCTACTGTTTATCACAATTCAGTAATTGTGCACCTATTGAACAATTTAATTTAATTATTGTGCAAACTGAAAGCTCATTAAAATGAATTAATTGTATCATAAGTTCGTTGTGCTTAAGTACAGAAATCAAAGCTCAATTGCCATAAGGTGAACACAGCATTTGTGCGCATCGTACGAACATACATAAAGGGTGATTTTTTAAGAGCTTGATAACTTTTTTTAAAAAATGACATTTACTTTTTGAAGATAATTTCATTTAAATGTTGACCGCGGCTGCGTCTTAGGTGGTCCATTCGGAAAGTCCAATTTTGGGCAACTTTTTCGAGCATTTCGGCCGGAATAGCCCGAATTTCTTCGGAAATGTTGTCTTCCAAAGCTGGAATAGTTGCTGGCTTATTTCTGTAGACTTTAGACTTGACGTAGCCCCACAAAAAATAGTCTAAAGGCGTTAAATCGCATGATCTTGGTGGCCAACTTACGGGTCCATTTCTTGAGATGAATTGTTCTCCGAAGTTTTCCCTCAAAATGGCCATAGAATCGCGAGCTGTGTGGCATGTAGCGCCATCTTGTTGAAACCACATGTCAACCAAGTTCAGTTCTTCCATTTTTGGCAACAAAAAGTTTGTTAGCATCGAACGATAGCGATCGCCATTCACCGTAACGTTGCGTCCAACAGCATCTTTGAAAAAATACGGTCCAATGATTCCACCAGCGTACAAACCACACCAAACAGTGCATTTTTCGGGATGCATGGGCAGTTCTTGAACGGCTTCTGGTTGCTCTTCACCCCAAATGCGGCAATTTTGCTTATTTACGTAGCCATTCAACCAGAAATGAGCCTCATCGCTGAACAAAATTTGTCGATAAAAAAGCGGATTTTCTGCCAACTTTTCTAGGGCCCATTCACTGAAAATTCGACGTTGTGGCAGATCGTTCGGCTTCAGTTCTTGCACGAGCTGTATTTTATACGGTTTTACACCAAGATCTTTGCGTAAAATCTTCCATGTGGTCGAATAACACAAACCCAATTGCTGCGAACGGCGACGAATCGACATTTCACGGTCTTCAGCCACACTCTCAGAAACAGACGCAATATTCTCTTCTGTACGCACTGTACGCATTCGTGTGGTTGGTTTAATGTCCAATAAAGTAAACTGAGTGCGAAACTTGGTCACAATCGCATTAATTGTTTGCTCACTTGGTCGATTATGTAGACCATAAATCGGACGTAAAGCGCGAAACACATTTCGAACCGAACACTGATTTTGGTAATAAAATTCAATGATTTGCAAGCGTTGCTCGTTAGTAAGTCTATTCATGATGAAATGTCAAAGCATACTGAGCATCTTTCTCTTTGACACCATGTCTGAAATCCCACGTGATCTGTCAAATACTAATGCATGAAAATCCTAACCTCAAAAAAATCACCCGTTACATGCATGCCGAGTGCAATTACTCATTGCCATTTATACATGCACTTTACGTATTTAAAGACTGTTTAATTGTGAAATAAATCATAAATGGCAAACATTAATTACGCAGCAGTGAAATCGAACGGATGCACTACAATTTCACATTTACTGCACGAGCAGTGTCGCATTCCAAAGCGTTTGAGTAATGCATTTCACGTGAAGCGAATGCAACAAAACACATTATTTTGTGCCTAATATATTGATTTTTCTTTAAAAAATGTAGTTATTTAATACAGTAAAAGCTCTTTATTCGCGGGGTATATGTTCCATAAATATGCCGCGAATACAGAAACCGTGAATACGGGATGGTAATTTATATGGGATTATAGGGGATATGTTCCTAGGTGACAAACAAAAAAAAAAAAAAAAAAAAAAAAAGAAAACAAATAGGTACATATATAAAAAATGATTTAATTTAAGTTTTTGAACATTTTAATTAATTACCTTACGGCTTAGGCAATGGTTTGAAGAATTTTGTAATTTTTTGCTTAGCAGTTCTTAAAAGATCCTTCAATTCAGACTGACACACAGCAGTCGCATTAGACTTCATTCCATAGACCGATCAATGTTCATAAAGAAATCGCAGAGCTCATTCGCAGGTGATCTAGTCGGGTGTGCTCATATAATTAAGCCAATGTAACGAAACCTTAGCAATCACGATCTGTGTAAAAAAAAGTATTAAAAAAGTGAAGAGTTTATTGGTTCCATTTAATTTAAAGTTGTTTGTTTTGAAAGTTTTCTAAAAAATGGGTAAGAAGAACAAGAGTTCAGTTCCATGTAAGCCCCTTCTATATGGAAATATGACCAAAAGTTCA
The DNA here is from genome assembly GCF_028554725.1 of Zeugodacus cucurbitae. NCBI lineage: Eukaryota > Metazoa > Arthropoda > Insecta > Diptera > Tephritidae > Zeugodacus > Zeugodacus cucurbitae. Next base: position 24,593,523 of record NC_071668.1, read on the forward strand.
AAAATATTGCAAAAATAGTGGAATATTTAACATTTTCTTGTAATAAGATCTAGTCCATTTGACAAGAATATTGGGTTGGGTACCTATTGGAATAATTTTATTATTATGTATGTACTTATTAGATCCGCGAATAAACAAATTTTTGGTCGCGAATATAGAAATTGGGTCTCATTTTTTAATCCGCGAATAATGAAAACGCGAATAAAGGAAGCGCGAATAAGGAGCTTTTACTGTATATTATAATATTAGAATTTGTGATTCTTTTGTATTTTTTTTGCATAATTATTGTCACCAATTAGTATTTCTTTATTAATGTATAGAAAAATATTAATTTTCTCAATATAAGTGACTGGCAGCCAGTATTGAATAACTGTGGAATACGTTTAACTACATATCATACTGGATATACATATGTATGTATGGATGTATGTGACCTTTCGACACTTCTAAACGCTTACAAATGTTGCACAGCTAATTTACGCAACCTTCGAGCGCCGATACGAATCTCAGCAATTCAAACAATTGCAACAATTAAAACAAAACTTTGCCAAGTTTACCCCCAAACCTAAGAAAACATTGGAAATTCGTTGTTACAGGCTAGAAATTACATTAAAAGCTTAACCCTAGGCACGCCGTTTGAAAGCTTAACCGAGTTGAAAGCAGTTATTCCCAACGGACGAGGTGCGAATGAGTACGGATATAACTTTTAAGTCCTTCACATATTGGAATGGTCAATGGATATTCACACACACACACTTACATACATAGTGTACAAGGATAGTTAGATAAATGTCATAATGGCTTGGGGAGCGTGTTCGAATTAGTACTTCCGTGGAGGCTCTGTGTGTACAAAATACAAATAACAAGAATTTCATGTTTGTGCAGATTCATTCAAGTACTCAAGTGAATTTGTGCTTCTAAGTAATTGATTATTAATTAGCTATTAAAGCAAAACTAATACTGCGGGCAATAAGCAAAAATAAGCAAGTAAGTAAAGTAATTTCTAAGCAGCCAATCAGCAAATAATTGTTCATTTGTAGCACGAATTGAAGCTAACACGAAGGACGCACAACAATAGAAACAAAAATGTTTGCCTACCTAAATTTAAGGCTATATTAAAGTATAGACAGTTGATTAGCTATTAAAGAGACTTATTTGTTCAAATTATAACTATTCATTAACGATACCGTGAGTCTTAAAAAATAATTGTTTGCATCTGAGAACGGATATAAAATGCCCATAGATGCCCATTCATAGACTACGAATGAATCGTTTGGGAAGTAAAAAGTTATCCAAAAGTTAGTTATAATTGCTTCAATGTATATATCAAACTGATTTTTAAAATTCTAAAATTTTACCAACCAGAAAAAACTATTTCATTTGCAGTACAATAATACTGTTTCTGACGTGATAATTAATACTCATAATTAACGAGATTTCAATCTTCAGTGCAAAATTAAAAATTCGAAAATTTTGCCGCAAATCAAATTAAGTCTCCCAGTGTTTCCTTTGGAAATTCACAAGATGTATTACTGGCAAAACAAGTTCGTTTAAACCTACCAAAAATCGAAAGACAACACACACTGCAGCGCAGTTCAAATTTCAATCCCACAGTATCACAGCATTTACCGGTTTAATGTCAATTTTTGCGATATCACATTGTCAGATGCAAGTTGTTATGGTTGGCCTATGCACTGTCGGTATGCAGGAGTGTAACTGTATTATGAACTTATAGTATAAAGTTGCCAGTCGTGATATACGCACTTTTGTAAGGAGGGTAAGAAAACTATTTTGTTATCATTATACTTTTTTTTATTCATGGAGTTCAAGTTTCTCGCTTGTATGCGGGAATAAATAATTATAAAAATTATGAAATTTTTTTTTTTTTTGATATATCATTTTAAATTTTTAATCAAATCTAATCAAACTTAACATACCAACTTGCAGTCTATAGTAATTACCAACATTGTATTTAGATAAGTAACATGAACTTCATTTAATTTTCATATAGAGAGAAGAAAGAAAAACACATCGGTTTGTGAACCGCTTTAAATCAACATATCCCTTGACCTGCGCCTCTGTTTGCTCAGTCCGTTATGCTTAGGCATGTTGCATTTCAACATTTTGTGCGCATTTAAGGTGAACTCCATACATCGGTAATTGTACATGCAGTTCGGCTGCTTTGCACATTAAGTGTTAAAATCGATAAACAATTATGAACGGACACACCGGATACACCTATTGAATAGGCAATACTAGATGCAATGGTGTGCCGTATAGAGCACACATTTGAGTTCATATCAAAAAACGTCATTTTCGTACATATGTATGTACATATATTTGAGCATATAAAACTATGGCTAGAGATGGGCAATTTTACATATAAGTAAGCTATACATGTACTACAAACATTAATGTAAGCTTTTAGAAGAGTTAAATTCTCGTATACGATTATAAGTATATTTACACAACAATATTTGATATTACTTAGTTACTTTGATACTTACCTTACATACCTGATAAACGTGCTTCGTAATACCTAAGACAGACATATGGTTTCCATACTATAATAGGTACTACAATAAAAGCTCTAGAAACCATAAACCAGCATAGTGACACACATGTAGTATATTGTAATATGTTTACATTCATCAGCTGATACAAATAAATTCAAGCAAAATGTAATTATGAATAACTGGCAGGAAAATTGATCCTGACTTAGTTATATCTTCCAGCAATCTTAAAATATTATTATCCAATATAATTATTACATATGTATGTATTATTACATACATATTACATATTTTTCACATAATTTTTATACTCTCGCAACAAATGTTGCTAAAGAGAGTATTATAGTTTTGTTCACATAACGGTTGTTTGTAACACCAAAAACTAAACGAGTTAGATATAGGGTTATATATACCAAAGTGATCAGGGTGAAGAGTGGAGTTCAAATCCGAATGTCTGTCTGTCCGTCCGTCCGTCCGTCTGTGCAAGCGATAACTTGAGTAAAAATTTAGATATCTTGATGAAACTTGGCACACTTATTTCTTAGCGACATAGGAAGGTTGTTTTCGAAAGTGAGCAAAATCGGACCACTGCCACGCCCACAAAATGGCGAAAACCGAAAACACATAAAGTGCCATAACTAAGCCATAAATAAAGCTATGGAAATAAAATTTGGTATGAGAGATCGCCCTAGGAAGGGGCATATGTGGATGTAATTTTTTTGTGGAGGTGGGCGTGGCCCCGCCCCCTACTAAGTTTTTTGTACATATCTCGCAAGCCAATAGAGCTATATAAACCAAACTTTCTGCATACGTTTTTTTTAGCCATTTGCTAATACAGTCCAAAAATGAAAGAAATCGGATCATAACCACGCCCACCTCCCATACAAAAGTTAGGTTGAAAATTACTAAAAGTGGGTTAACTCACTAACGAAAAACGTCAGAAACACTAAATTTCACATAAGTAATGGCAGATGAAAGCTGCACTCAGATTTTTATACAAAATGGAAAATGGGCGTGGCGTCGCCCACTTATGGGTCAAAAACTATATCTCAGGAACTACTCGACCGATTTCAATGAAATTTGAATAGTTTCCTTACATCCCAATGATATGTTGTGAAAATAGGCCAAATCGCTTCACAACCACGCCTACTTCCTATATCTGATCTGAATCGTTTAGTTTACAATATATAAAGTAAGCACTAGTGAAGATATCGGTGCAGAACTTTGCACAAATACTATGTTAATAGTGTGGCAGCCCCATTCTAAAACTCGCCGAAATCGGACCATAGATTTTTAAGGCCCCATATATCGAACACGAGGACCTCGGTGCTTCTAACCTAATATTATGGTTTCCAACTTTCAATGGACTTTATACAATATATATGACGAATATGTGGGTCAAACTGTGTATTATATAATATATATAAAGTTAAATAAATAAATTGCGAGAGTATAAAATGTTCGGTTACACCCGAACTTAGCCCTTCAGATTTTTTAGCCCACAGATTTTTTGACAACAGCACGACTACGCGACAACAAGCTTGTAGTTGTCGTTGTCGCCAAATTAGAAATGTTTCTAATTTTGCCGACGACAATGGCCGCTGTAGAGCTGCCACTAACATGTGAAATGTAAAATTATTCAAAGTTCTCCCAAGTATGACGTCATTAGAAACGTAAAATAGCTTTGATATATCATTTATAATAACAATCGATTATTTAAAACAAATAAATCCACCTATTTTTACATTTTTTGCGTAAATAATTTCACTTTAAACTAAATATGTAAATTTTATTGAAATGAAAGATGTTAGTACGGCAACAATGAAATTGCTGTTTGATATGTCGCTGCCGTCTTCAATATGTTCAAGACGCTGGCTTCAAAGCGACATTTGTGATCAGCCGTCGCTTCGTCGTGTCGTGTCGTCGTCTTTGTGTTCAGCACTTGAATGCGATTAACCGACCTTTCTCCTGTTTCCTATTTATATAAGTTCTGTATAAATTTGTCAGGTAAAAACACTCGAAAGTATATATTTTTTATTGTTGAATGATAAGTAGTACTTACATAAGATAAACTGTCGTGAACCACAAGCTTTGTTTGTTTTCCTAATGAAGAGAATATACAATTCTTTTCTATTTTTCACTCAGAGTCAGATTAAGACTAGTATTTTAAAATCATAAGAAGGTTGTTTTGAAAAAAATAACGAAAATAGTTTATATAAAATTATATATAAGATCAAAAATAATTTTGTATATCAAAAAATTAATAAAAGGAACTAGTGTTATTTCATTGCCAAACATGTACTTATGTCCATACTGAGTTTAGTTACATATATAACATATTTGTGTTTCTATGTATTTGTATATATTGACCACAATTCCAAAATCAATTTAATTTCCTTTGGTTGAACTTATTTGTTGTTAAATTGAAAAACTTTTCGACAAGGAAATAGTAGAGAATTTCAATAAATGCCTGACTTTATCATATCACACTATGTGAATACCACATATATATAGAATTATACATACATACATACATACATTTATGTACGTATCCGTATGTGTATACTCTGTTGTACTGTACGCTAGCCGCTTACGTTATGCCAGCTTAATATAGTCGAAACTATTTCACAACAATGCATAACATATTTATTACTAAAGCGTAAAATAAATATATTGTTTTAGTCATTATTTGTGCGAAAATACATTTCAGGAACAAAACTGGCAGTTTTTGCAAATGCTGGAGTACAGTTAGCATAATACATATCGGGATCCCGACTGTTGTCAAATTTAAAGCTTTGGAGTACAGTATATTTATACCCTGAACAGGGTATACTGAGTTTGTCACGAATACCCAGAAGGAATCGTCGGAGGCCCTATAAAGTATTTATATAAATGATCAGTATGTTGAACTGAGTCGATTTAGCCATGTCCGTCCGTCTGTCTGTCTGCCTGTATATATGTATATGAACTAGTTATATTCGTATTCGATATCGTTTTGAAATTTTGCAGATGTTATTTTCTCTTCAAGAAGCTGCTCATTTGTCGGAACTGCCGATATCGGACCACTATATCATATAGCTGCCAAACAAACTGAACGATGGAATCAATGGCTTGTAAGGAAAACTTCCGCATTTTACTACATATCTTCACGAAATTTGGTGTGAGTTATTGCTCATAGAAATAATTTAATCTCCGAAAAAAATTGTTCAGATCGGTTCACTATAGCATATACCAACCGAACGATCGGAATCAATGGCTTGTATGGAAAGATTTCGCATTTGACGTGATATCTTCGCGAAATTTGACATGGATTACTGCTTAAGCTAATAATATAATCTCCGAAGAAATTGTTCAGATCGGTTAACTAAATAACCTTAATGTTTCTAGCAAACAACCCGGCTAAAAAGAATTAGTAAAATGTTTTCTTTTTTTTTACTTACTTTTTCTTACGTCTTTAGATTTGCTTAAACATATATTAGCTTCGGTACAGCTGAAGTTAACGTTTTTTCTTGTTATGTATTAATCTTGTTCGTCGAGAGAGGATTTTTATTCACACATCCCTGCCATCAGTCCTCGCACTGTATACTAATTAACATTTACATATCTAAGTTTGAGTTGATTAAGGCAGATTTATACCTCTGTGATTTCTAAATAAAATTATATATTTAATATATTTCATAGAAAAATCTCCCGAATCTGTTAGAAGACAGTAGTAACCAAATCGACTATGATATAAAAATAAGCTCCTCTATAATGAAGAGCAAATATGATTTGATAGATTATTTCGAAAAGCAGTTTTTGAAATATTATATACACCAAAGCTCTAATTTGAGAAATTCCTGTAAAATCTACACGTAATCCCCATTAAGTCCATAAAATATTATACAAATTTAGTGGACCCACTTTAAGGAAAGGAATCTCTGTGATTCAGTTTTTTCCATCTCTAGTTCATATAGAATTCACATACAAACTTTATTTACATAAACGTCCATGTTTTGACCGAACCACGCATGACTGCAGATAATTAATTTATAATGTTAATTAGAATTCGCCTGCATTCTAACAAATGTGTTCGCCCGCAATGCTTGTTGTTATTGCAATATTTGTTTTCACAGCAGTTTTAGTACTTTTTTCAGCAGTTTTAACTTATCATTAACGCATTTGTGTTCATAAACGCAGTTCATTTGTTTCACTATTTACCAAAAGCTGCAAAAAATCAAAGCCTTAAAAATAAATGTAGTCATCATGTTTTAATTTGGTTGGCATTTAATTTCGACTAATTTAATTCAATATAATTTAATTTGTTTGCATTAAATAATAATTGAATTCTTTTAAGCGAGAAATTTATGGTTTTTTATTGAAGTATGATTTTTTGAACAGCTAAGTATGAGCAAATGTGTGTGTATCTATATGTAGGTGATGAATTATTTTGAAAAGTTTACGAAAAGTCTGAATACATGTTTTCATACTGAATCCTATGAATCCTATCATACAGTCATTATATTCACCTGGCGATTGTTTAGCGTAAAATTTAAAAAATCAATCGAGTTATCATGATTCCGAGATCAACGTCAAATGTGAAACCTGAAATAATATATACTTACTTTTACACTTGTGTTTAAACTACCAAATTTTTTCTTAAGAATACATATTTTCCTTGCTTGAAACTCTCAACTAGTGACTTACCCTCGGCTCGGGGTAGTTATACTTTTCTGTAATCCAATTGGTTTAAGTTCGTCTGAAGATCTTGTTCGTTAAAGGTTTTGAAGTCAGTCTAACGATTTTTTGACTTCAGGAATAAACTACTTGGAACTCGCTGTTGCGGCACAGTCTTCTCAAAACATCACAGTTAGTGATTCTAACTGTTCATGGATTTTTTAAGATTCTTCTAAAGTGCAATAGCTCGTAAGACTTTAACTTGTTCATATCTGTTATTTTTAGAGAACAGGGTTCCGTGTCAGAGAGAAGTACGGATAAAATATAGCATTTAAGAAAACGGATTTAGGTTGATATAGTGAAGTCATAGACATTATATGTATTATATTTTTGTAACTGAGAAAAGAATTATGCCCACTTTTCATTCGACATTTCTTTTCTTTGGAATAAGAAGTTCCTCAGCTTCCAGGTAGTATATTTAAAATTAGGATCTCCGTCGGTTCGTTACAAATTAATGACATTAGTTAAAGGTCGGTTAAAAATTGAACCGCGTCTCTCTGATTAATTATCTCAAATAATAAACCAATAAAATATTCCCGGAATACTGCATTCAGACCTCACATCATTTCTATTAAATATGCGCTTAGAACGAACCTGGTCTTTTTTAACTGTTTTTGTTTTTCTACCAATGCCACAACAATAGTTTTGTTTTCAGCAAAGTTGCACTTGGAAAGTTATACATATGTACAAATGTATTTGATTCTTAATTCTTTACGTATGCAAACAAAAACATAAACAATTCTCCAACTTTTACCACTTATGCGTAGGAATATAACTACGTGAGTATGTAAGTGCTTGCAATACGACGATAAAGTTCTCGTAAGTAGCCTATTTGTGGCATCTTTATTGTCTAGGAATAGCAAAATAAATACAACGCTTTACATAGAGCAATATATACAGTGCGCAAAGGAAGTTAACATCAATTCTAACAAAATAAATAAAGTGAATATATTATAAAGAATTAATTTTATTGTTGTAAATATAGTTTCTTACCTAAAAATAATCTACACTTTCTTGAATAAATAGTGGAATTTGACAATAAAATTCAATTGCCAGCGGTTTTGTTAATGCATAGATATAGCTTTATAAACTACACATAACATACACATTTTATAAGCAATTTTCAAGTTATTAGTGGGATAAAGAAAAATCATACAGTCGTTGGTGTTTTGGGGACTACTGTCCAAGCCAATGTTATTTTAGAGCGCTTGAATTTTTCAATGTAAATATATCTCTGTATGTTATATGCTGTATATACAAGCTTATGTTGCTTTAAATATTTCTACAATACTTAAAGATATTTCTTTAAAATTCCAATGGCATACAAACAGTGAGATCCTTTCATTACATTACTCTGCTTTGCGGTGAATTTTGTGTTAACATTTATTTCGTTATGATAATGCATTTGTTTTGTTTTTATTAAAGTGTTTTTCTTGTGTTCTTTAGTTTAACAAGTTGTTGACAAAATTTGTTCCTTCAAGCTGAAAAACAAACAGATGTTATGTTTGCAGCTCGGAGAAATCTATGAATATTTATTTTGATGCGCCGATGTACATACGTTTACATATGAGTGCAGAAATTGAATGCAGTTATGTTCCAAGTAAAGATGAGAATTCAGTAGTGTTCTATGGGTTGAGCGCGATAATTTTTACTCTCAGTGTTTACTCAGCAAATATTGATTTTGATAACTATTACATAATAGATTTCGGATGCACTTCTACGTTCGTGGTTTTAGCCACCGTAGTCGCAAGTCGTACTAAGGTAGATACCACCCCAATGGAATCACGATTCTACTTCTGATTTTTCTAATACTTCTATACAGAAACTCCTGACCTATAGTTCTCATTTTGTTGAAATAGACTAAAATACTGAGACATTCACGTAGTTCAACATCCGACTTAAAATAGACCTGGTTCTGACGATAATTAATACAATTTTAAAAATTATTTCTTGTAATGGCTGAAGAAATTTTACAAACGCCGCTAACAACATGATGCAGTTGATGAAAATATAACTGTTTATAGCATCAGTTTCCAACAAAAGACTGTAGGCAAAGCTACGTGGTTTTCTGCAATAAAATGCTAAAAGGTCTGCTATAAAGAAAGTTTGCTTATGGTTTTCCAGAATTCATTAAATGGGTTGAAACACTTAAGATGCACAGAGCATTAATTGCTGTGGGTCTATAAAAGGATTTCATGTAAGATGATTTCATGTAACTTCTTCAATATATCAAATGGAAAACAATGAAAATGCCTCAAAACTGGTGTAAATAAAAGCCTCTCTTTTTTAGAAGATTTTTCCATTTCTAGCTTTCATTTCATTCATAACACTGAACAACACTCGGCTGGGTATGGATAAAACTTAGTTTTTCCGGGAGATTGATTGTGTACTTCGATTTTCGAAGTTAGATTCCGAAATTCAATTCGAAAAAAGGATTTTTTATAAAAAAAATTATTATGTATTATAGGATATAGTTAATAACAAATCTAAAATATGGATACTAAAATTTCATCTTAATTCAATGCTGTATAGAATGTTTCGGTCAAGCTTATATGACAGATGTTATTAAGGGTTAAAGTCGGATGTTCGAAAAAAAAAAATAAAAGCTTTATATTTCGTAAATTACTAGACTATTTTTATACTCTCGCAACAAAGTTGCTACGAGAGTATTGTAGTTTTGTCCACATAACGGTTGGTTGTAAGTCCTAAAACTAAATGAGTTAGATATAGGGTTATATATATCAATATGATCAGTGTGTCGAGAAAAGTTCAAATCCGGATGTCTGTCTGCCCGTCCGTCCGTGCAAGCTGTAACTTGAGTAAACATTGAGATATCTTGAAAATGGGCGTAATTCGGACCACTGCCACGCCCACAAAATGGCGAAAACCGAAAACACTTAAAGTGCCATAACTAAGCTACAAATAAAGCTATGGAAATAAAATTTGGTATGAAGGATCGCACTTTGAAGGGGCTTATGTGGATGTAATTTTTTTGGGGAAGTGGGCGTGGCCCCGCCCCCTACTAAGTTTTTTGTACATATCTCGCAAACCAATAAAGCTATATAAACCAAACTTTCTGCAGTTTTAGCCACTTCTTAATACAGTCCAAAAATGAATGAAATCGGATAATAACCACGCCCACCTCCTATACAAAGGTTAGGTTGAAAATTACTAAAAGTGGGTTAACTCACTAACGAAAAACGCCAGAAACACTAAATTTCACATAAGAAATGGCATATGAAAGCTGCACTCAGATTTTTTTACAAAATGAAAAATGGGCGTGGCATCGCCCACTTTTGAGTCAAAACCCATATCTCAGGAACTACTCGACTGATTTAAACGAAACTTGGGTTGTAATAGTTTCCTTACATCCCAATGATATGTTGTGAAAATAGGCCAAATCGCTTCACAACCTACTTCCTATATACCACAACTTTGAAGACGATCTGAATCGTTTACATTACAATGTATAAAATAAGCACTAGTAAACATATCGATGCAGAACTTTGCACAAATACTACGTTTATATATATATATATTTATTAGGTTTGGGGTTGGTTTTTCATTGGGGAGGTTTTTTTATGTGGTGGGTCCCAAACCCTACGCACAACCGCAGATGCGGGTTTCGCCTTCTCACTTTAGCTCGCTTCCAAACGGACGTTTGTTGGCTACGCAGAGGATACTTGGTCGAAAACCCGAAGTCGTGAGCTGCTTGAGTCATATGCAAAAGAATCGTTCCTGGCCACTCCGTAAATCCTCCAATAGGCAATTGCAAAGTAAGGTCCTCTCTCGACTAACCGGAGTCAAACTCCACAAGTCGCTCATTATTCCCGTCCTGATGTATGGCGTAGAAGCGTGGACGATGACAACATCCAAACAAATTGTAAAACGGAGAAATGAATGGCGCTCTGTTGTAGATTCGTCTATAATCGCGTAAGCGGTTGACATGCCAAATATTTATATATAGTATAAATAAATGATCAGGATGAACAGTGCAGTTGAAATCCTGACGTTATGTCTGTCCGTCCGTCTGTCCGTGCAAGCGATAACTTGAGTAAAAATTGAGATATCCTAACAATCAATTGGGCGAAATCGGAGAATTGCAACGCCTGCAAAATGGCGAAAACCAAATACATATACTGTGCCATAACTAAGCCATAAATTAAGTTATAAAAGTAAAAATTGGTACAAAGGATCGCAATAGGAAGGTGCATATTTGGACGTAATTTTAGAAAGTAAGCATGGTCCTGCCCTCTACTAAGTTGTTTGTACATATTTCGTAAACCATTAAACTATTTAGAGAAAATTATCAAACTTACCGGTATCGGTTGATATGTGAGATACATTGGCAAAATTTAGTAATTGTACATCTTGTTGGGTGTTAAAAATGAGTAAAAGAAGTCTAGAAACTAGCATATGGGTCGAATTGTGTGTTATTAGAATGATAATAAATAAATAGCTTGCGAGAGTATAAAATGTTCGGTTACACCCGAACTTAGCCCTTTCTTACTTGCTTTAACATATGAATCGCAATAATACCTAGTATTCTGTGGCAAGTATGATAAAAAAATTATTGTTTTCTGCTCAACTTTCTTTCTGCCAGAGTACATATGTATGCAACACACATTTGAGAATGTCACTTTGTTGGCATGACAGCGCTGTGAAAATATTTTCCGCTGCCATTTCTAGCCAGTTGCCATGAACGTGAAATACGAATATGAATCATAACAAAAGAAGGCTGCAAAATCACTCAAATACAATCATATGTATGAATGTTGCTGTGATTGTATGTGTTGTTGTTGTTGTTATGACGTGTTGACTTGACGCTGTTATCGACATTATTTTTGGCATTTCTTGCGTATGCAGGGCTGTCAACAAAATGCCACTTATCAACATTTGGTACGGCAGTATTCACATATACATACTAGTATACCATATTTAAGTGCCTACATGTGTTGGTGTGTTTGTGTTGAATTCCTGAAGCATTCATAGGCTCAAGTGCCGTTCAAGTTTTTGTAATTTTTTTTTAATGAAATACTATTAGCGCTATAAAAATCACACCTATTAGCGGCACACTTTCGTATTGTGGTGACAAAAATTTTGTATTTATTATATGAAAAGATATATATATTATAAAATCGCTCGTTTTGTTTGCAGTTTTTCCACAGCGTAAGATAAACACCAGCTTTTCACATTATTTATAAGCCATAACTAAATAAATATGTATGTATGCATTTATATACTATGTATGTTGCCAATGGACCATTTACTGTTATTTACGTAGCGCGCTGCTGCCAACCTATCAGTGCTAAACTTTCCAGTGTTCTTGTTTTTTATCTTCTTCCCTTTTGTTGACCTGAAATCTATAATCTCACGAGCAGTTTTTCATTTGTAATAGTCATGAATTTATTTGTAAAAGCATAACGCTTTTTACACAAACAAAAACCATGAAACACACACATACACACTCATGCACACGCTAGAACATGTGCGATTGCAATTTTTCATAAAATTTTAACTTTTCACTTCCATTTATTTAAGCAGAAATGTAAAATAAAATCACTGTTTTCACAATGCGCTTTTAACACACACACTCATATATGTAAATGTATATAGATACATACATATGTATTTACCCACACGCAAGCATACATATAAATAAATATTCATATTCATGGCCGCACTTTGTACGTTTGATTTTTTTGCATACAAAATGACGCGAACTATTTAAATGTTTTGCAATATTGACTAAGAAAAACGGAGCAGCGCATAGTAGCTGTTTCATGGGACTAACTGCAAAAATTATATTCTCAATGCACATATCTACATTTATAGTTATGTATGTTATGAAGAATTTCTGTAAATAGCTTTCATTATACTTTGTTATGCAATATTATATTGAAATGAAAATATTGTTAATATGAAAACTGATTAATTGGATTGCTTTTAATGAAGCGCTTAAATAAACATTTTCCATTACAAATGTCCATGATGTTATTGATTTCAAAGGGTTCATCATGTTTTTTTAATACTCAGGCAACATGTCGCATTCTGTCCGTCTGGACTGGCGTAAATATTGAGATATATTGGGTTAAAAACTTTATCTCAAGAACTACTCGGCCAATGTCAATGAAATTTGATACATAATATTCTCTCAATATTGTAATATCAAATCGGTTAACAATCACACCTACTGCCCATATAACAAAATATATAATCGGTCTGATACTTTCACTATATATATGTAAATCACAAAACTATAAAGATATCGGAATAAAACATTGTATTAATTAATACTACATTGGACCGTGGCATTGGCCTCGTAAACGTGGTGCAAATCCCGATATAATATTTCCATGCCCCTGATACCGAACATCATGTTATTGCATTTGAATATACATATGTACGTTTATTTGAAAAATTATTTAAATAATTTTAGATATAAAAGTATTCATAATCGTTTCAATAACCATATTTAAAATAGCAAAAGTAAAATTGGAAATTTTCTTTAAAGACATCGATTTAAATTGTTCAACATCAACCGACTCCGGCAATTTTGTGTTGGTCGTATCATCATTTGCGCAAACGATAAAGATTCATTCCGTGTTATGTGAATCCAGTCCACACCGGTTTCTCTAACTCCATACAATCCATTTAGATGACTGAAAATAAAATAAGTATATGTATAAGGATCAGCACAAACACTGATATGCAAAACATGTTTACCTGAAATAGCATTTGAAAAACCACCAACCACCTTTCCAATCCATTGCACAACTCCGTTCCCACTCATCATTATCACGATCGTACGTAGAAAATTTCTTTCCCAAATGATGAATTAGGGAATCGCCAGCATTTCCGCTATAATTACCCAATTTCTTCAAAGCATAGCTCTCTGACTCATCCCCAATAAGAAACTCTGAGTATTTCGCATAATATTTTTCGCCATTATACTTTTCCAATTGAACATACAACTCTTGTTCACAGCTGCTGGTGAGCGCATGTAGTTTTTCCAAACCGATCCAATAGTTTTCCTTTAAGTCGCCGAATCCCTCTTTATAGTCATGCCAATCTCTGGTGAAATTCACTGCGTCGCTTTTACGACGTTGGATAACTAACCATCCTCCAAAATCGACATCTTCTTCACAAAACACCTGCAAGGCAGTTGCATTGATCTTCTCCAATGTAATTTGAAAAATTCCATTTGTCATGCTGTGAGCTGCTGCTTCCATGCAACTGGATGGTTTTGCTTCCATACAACTATAGAATTTTGATGCTCTGAAATAAACAGTTATTAACTCCGTATTCATATCTATTTAAAAGTCCAGAATATAATATGTTCTATCTGTATTTGAAAATGGGAAAAGAAAAAAATTATAAATTTTACCGATTCTCAAGTAACTGCTTTTCGATGTTCGAAACATTCGTGTCGATTTTATTTTCACTCATTTGCTCAACTTCGTCGAGATCATCATTAACGGCTTCTATTTGCACAAAACAATTGCAATTGCGCACTGTAGTCGTATCATTACTCTGACTAAATCCAAATTTAATTTGCAAAATTAAAATAAAATCCACCAAAATGAAGAAAACAAAGCGAGACATTCTTCCGGGATTTGTGCGAACTCTTTGAACGCCTTATAGAAACTAACACATTCTGAAGACTGGATTGAATTAAAATAGTCAACATAATGTGTGCTATTATACATATACGCATACATTTGTATGTATTTATATATGTACATATGTACGCACAAGCAGCTTTTTATAAAAGAATTCGCGGAATGTTACGATAAGCATTTTAACATTATTTATATAGGGACTGACTCAGCTTCATGAGCAAAAACTTTAATTATATCAAAAACTAATGTATAAACACACATACATATATTATATTTGAAAATTTTAAATTAAATCAGTTTACACTTTATAACATATAAATCATGCACGATTTAACGAATAGAACATTCAATGCTTTGCACCTTTCATCTAAAACGGGTCACAATCGAACTTTAATTTTTAAAGACTCAGTGCCTCCGGACAATTTTTTATCGAAAATATCGTTCGAATTTTCAGATATTTTATAGATATTCAGAAGGAAGCCTTTTTTGATTAAATCGTTAGAATTTTCATTATAGGGTTATATACGTATATCAAAATAATCAGGGTGACGGGTAAAGTTAAAATGCGTATGTCTGCCTGTCCGTCCGCCCGTGCATAAGTTATGTTGAATACTACTAAAAATGCTTTAATTCAGTAAGGAAAATCATCTGATATACATAACCCTATATCTAACTCGTTTTGTTTTAGGACTTACAACCAACCGTTATGTGAACAAAACTAGTATACTCTCTTAAGCAAATTTTGTTGCGATAGTATAAAAATTATTTAACGGGACATTTTAATCCCTTCCTCTTTTAACCAGAAACTATTCATATAGAATTAGAAGAAAAAATTAAAAAAAGCAAAGTAGCTCTAAGTTAAGAACAACAAGTAAGGAAGGGCTAAGTTCGGGTGTAACCGAATATTTTAATCTCGCAATTTATTTATTTAACTTTATTAATATTATATAATACACAATTTGACCCACATATTCATCATAGGAAGGAATGTGTGTTCCAAGTTTCATTAAAATATCTTAATGTTTACTCAAGTTATCGCTTGCATGGACAGACGGACGGACAGACAACCGGATTTCAAATCCATTCGTCATCCTGATCATTTATATATATATAACCCCATATCTAACTTTTTTATTTCTTGGTGACACAAACAACCGTTATGTGAACAAAACTTTAATACTCTGTGCAACAGGTTGCGAGAGTATAAAAAAAATTAGAAGCAATTATATTAGTCTGGTGAAGGTGTGCTGCTATAATTACATCCAAATATGCCCCTCCCTAGTGTGATCTCTGTATCAAATACTACTTTCATAACTTTACTTACGGCTTGGTTATGACTCTTTATATGTTTTCGGGTTTCGCCATTTTGAGAGGGTGGCAATGGGCCGATTTCGCCGGCAACCAATACCAACCAAGCCAAGAAACATGTGTAGCAAGTTTCGTTAACCCGGTACTGCCCAGAACTTTTTTCGTTTCAGATTTTGGTGAAATGAAGTACACTTATGTATTTTCACCGCCTGAGCGGAAAATATGAAAAACTTGTCGTCTAGGGTACTGGTTTTTGCTCTCCTATCATCATTGAAATTTTAAGTAAGAACAAATAAATTTAATGACAATACAGTTATGGTTTCGTATGGTAGTTTGATCGTATCGGAGGGTATGTTCTACGCGGCCTAGTTGCTGGGCATATCTGTGAAAAGTCATGGGACTATACGATTTGGCTTTTGTACCATAATGCCTGCAATAGGATACGGCGAGTAGTATAGTATAGGTCAGCGAATAAGTGGATTAGTTGAATGAAATTAGTCTGAAGAAACTTATTTATTTAAAATGAGGACTAACCTAAGTTAGATCGGGTTGGAGAAACAGGTCCGTAAAATAGATATAAACTACAGGCATTCACTGTATTGATTTATATACACTGTTTGTCATAGGTTAGACGCACCCATGTTTTTAGCCCATTAGTTAAGCAAAACCTTTTTCTTATGAAAGTTCAAACCATGTTTGATAAAAAACTGCTCATAATTGCTTGGCTTGTGCAAGTATAACTGCGCATTCGACAACTTTAGAAACTTCGACGAATCAACATGCGGTTTCAGTTGGTCATTGAATTAGACGCACTTAACGTTTTTTTGTATTGTTCAAAAAGGAGCAATTATTTTCATTTATAAACAACGCGATATTAAGAAATCAATTTGTTTACCAATATTTGGAAAAAAAAATAATGGCTAAAGTTATGAGCAAAAAAAGTGCCGTTCCAGATGTTGATAGATGTTTAAAAGATCCAAAGGAATATGAAACAAGTAAGGAAGGGCTAAGTTCGGGTGTAACCGAACATTTTATACTCTCGCAATTTATTTATTTAACTTAATTAATATTATATAATACACAAATTTACACAAAGTCCATTGAAAGTTGGAAACCCTAATATTAGGTTAGAAGCACCGAGGTCCTCATGTTCGATATATGGGGCCTTGAAAACATATGGTCCGATTTTGGCGATTTTAAGAATGGGGTTGCCACACTATAAAGGTAGTATTTGTAAAGTAAACAATTCAGATCGTCTTCAAAGTTCTGGTATATAGGAAGTAGGCGTGGCTGTGAAGCGATTTGGCCAATTTTCACAAAATATTATTGGGAGGTAAGGAAACTATTACAAACCAAGTTTCATTGAAATCGGTCGAGTAGTTCCTAAGATATGGTTTTTGACCCATAAGTGGGCGACGAGAAGTGCTTATTATTGCTGGTTATTGAAGATTGAATCGAAGATTGAGGAGAAGGTTGGAGGCGGGGCTACTTTAAGGGAAAAATCAAGAGATTGGACGGATACTGACCGTCTAAGAGAGAGCCACTTGTTCTAAAAATACTCGTATAACTTGGTACATGAAAAAATATACGACTATATGTAAATGTTAACACTTCTAAAAGGCTGTTGATAATTTTTACCGATTCGCAACTAACTGATTTTCTTTGCTCAAAGTGTCGATTGTGTCTTCACTGATTCCCACATATTCGTCGAGACAATCGCATACTTTACTCGTATCATTACTCTGAGTAAATCCAAATCTAATTTGCAAAATTAAAATAAAATTTAGAAAAATTAAATGAACAAAGCGAGACATTTTTTGCGATAGTTGTGCGAATTGTTTGGACGCCGAATTGGAACTGATACTTTCTGAATAACGAATTAAAGTGATATAATCTAAACAATGAATACTTCTATATACATGCACGCACAGACAGATTATTATTTATAAAAAATCATTCGAGGAAAAGATGCAGTAAACATGTGCAATGAAAGCTTCGTGAGTTTGAATTTTTATTGCATTAAAATTTAATTCACACGTACACTGATTGATTTCTGATAAACAATACCGTTAAAAAATCCTTTTTAATAAATAGCCTTTTTGTGATCAATATATAGAGAAAAATTTCATTTTATACTTTAGCTATATATTCCATAGGGTATACTAGCTTTGTAATTTGTTATTCTAGTGGTAGAATGCTGAATAAATTTAATAAAATGTGAGTTATCTTATTAAAATTCATGGAAATTGAATGCGCAGAGTATTGTCGAAAGGAAAACATATACATACATAGTTTTGTAATGTTTTTCCCATATTTGTTGTTATTAATAATAATATTTGTTATTAATAAGAAATAAGTGTGATTTTCATTCTAAAAGAAACAAGTAAGAAAAGGCTAAGTTCGGGTGCAACCGAACATTTTATACTCTCGCAATTTAAAAAAAATGTAGTTAGATAACACACAAATACCCATAAATTTGTCATAAAGTTTCATAGAATAACGAAAATCAGCATATATAGTATATGAGGGCTGATACATATGTCTATGCGGAATAAAGCCCACCGTATTAAAAAAAAAAAACTATAATTAAGTATATGGGATTTAGGAGATGATATTTTTGAAAAACCTATAATTAGGTATATAATCGCTTAAAGCGGTTCCTACGCCAAATATATATATATAATTAGGTATATGGGAGCTAGGAGATGTTATGACCCGATTTTTATAATTTTTGGAACAGAAACATACTATTACAAGAAAACAATTTCCTCTGAATTACATTAAATAATCTGAGAGATTTACCCGTATTTTCGTTTAAAATTTACCCTTAGGCGCTGAGTTCAACATGTTCGATATCTGGGGCTTTGAAAAGATATAGTCCGTTTTCGACATTTTTTTAACAAGTGAAGCTAGAGATGATATGCACTATTTGTGTAAAGTTTTATTCCGCTGTCTTCATTGGTTCCTTAAGTATACATTAAAAAGTGAAGCAATCAGATGGAATACAAAATTGAGTTACATGGGAAGTAGTCGTGATTGTGAACCGATTTCGGCCATTTTCCACAAGGTGTCATCAGGGTGTCATTGAAATCTGTCGAGCAGTTCCTGAGATATGGTTTTTGACCCATAAGTGGGCGATGCCACGCCCATTTTTCATTTTGTAAAAAAATTTGAGTGCAGCTCCCTTCTGATATTATTTCTGTGAAATTTAGTGTTTCTGACGTTTTTCGCTAGTTAGTTAACCCACTTTTAGTAATTTTTTACGTAACCTTTGTATGGGAGGTGGGCGTGGTTATTATCCGATTTCAACTATTTTCATGGTGTGTGGTGGGGTATATAGGAGAACCGACTGCATAAAGTTTGGTTTATATAGCTTTATTAGTTTGCGAGATATATACAAATAACTGATTTGGGAGCGGGGCCACGCCCACTTCCCTAAAAAAATTACATCCAAATATGCCCCTTCCTAGTGCGATCCTTTATTCCAAATTTTACTTCTTTAACTTAATGTATGGCTTAGTTATGACACTTTAAAGGTTTTTGGTTTTCGCCATTTTGCCCATTTTCGAAAGCAAGTTTTACTCAAGTTATCCGTTGCACGGACGAACGGACAGACATCCGCATTTCAACTCGTCTCATCATCCTGATCATTTTGATATATATAACCCTATATCTAACTCGTTTAGTTTTATGACTTACGAACAACCGTTATGTGAACAAAACTAAAATACTCTCTTAGCAACTTTTGTTGCGAGAGTATAAAAATATTAGAACGAAGTATTTGGGAAAACGCTTGGTAAGTACCTCGAGGCACTTAAGCGGGATTAATTTAAGTGCCTTTCCCGCTTAAGTGTCTAAAAAGTCTTGCATGTTAAGAGGGGGCACTTAAGCAGGGATTACTGTATATACAGTGAGATAATAACGATTGTCATTTGAGGCTGGGGAAGGTCCTACTATGTATAAGTTTGCCCATAACTTATATGTTGGGATTTCGGATACGTCCAATTGAGATGTCAAAGTATAAGCCTCTGTAGTTGAAAGAGAGAACGAAATCTTGTAAGTAAGTGAGAACTCTATGTTAACATTTTAAGAATTTCACGAAGATTTTTACATGACGAATGTCGGTAGGGATCTGTGCAATAAAGTCCAGTTGAGGGATCTGTCGTTTAAAATACTCGAACAAGCTTTTGCTGAAACGTAGAAATTCGCGAATTGTGGTCGGTGTAAATGTAATATTGGGCCCTTCGACAATATCTAAAACGTTGTAACGATAGGCTTTCTGCAGTTAACTCACTGCGAGAATAAAATCTTAATGCAAACAGTCTTCCATCTATGAATTGCGCCAGCGGCGAAGTATGACGGGTCCACCATTGGGAAATATCAGAATTTTGTAATGGATGAGCGAGCACAGTTGGCTAGTTATTTATTACTTAAATTAAAGGTGCCTAATGATTTGTAGCAGTCGCCGCATACCATCCTCGGTGATGTAATGCCAGAGAAATTGTAATTCCGAGGTGCCAAATTCCGATTTGTTAACGTTGATTTTAATGTTGTTCTGTCTTATGCAGTGAAAAACCTGGCGAAATTGCAACGTCGTTACTTCACTTAGTGCTCAGACTTACGTACAATGTGTTAAGGGCTTGTCGGTCGACAAATGCTTAGCTTTAGTAAGGAACATAAAATGAAAGTCCATTTATCTAAGTTGTATGTGGTCCGCGTGACCTAGGCCGAGATCGCGAACGGACCCTTGATCTATTATTACTGAAAAGCCTTTGCACTTGCTAACTAAGAGGCAGAATATCATGCGCTGGGATGTCGGATCGCAAGGAATCTGAAATCTTTCTATACAAATGTAGGAAGTCTGTTTATTCATAGATCGTGCAAAATGCTGTGATTCAGATTTGTTCTAGCAGCGCGTTTCATCTCATAAAATAACTCACTGGGACGCCAATCATCCATAATCATGCTATTAAGAACACGTTGCTGTCGACTATATTGACTGTCCGGAAAATATTTAATGATTTTATCCTGGATGCATTTGTATTGAAAACTTATCGGCAATTTTGAAAATATGATTTTTTACTTTTAAGTTAAATTTATCCTGATTTCGGTTCACAGCGGATAAGGTTATAGGCTTTTCTTAGATATTAATGTTAAAATTAGAAGCTCCTACTCGTGTGGCTTTATATACTATAGCATACGACAAATTGTGATAAGTACTTTCCGTTTGCATTATGTGTATTATTTTTATAAACGACTTCGGTGGCAGAACCGCATTTCGCTGAAAACAGCTCATATGCATTAGAAAACCGCATACTAATAAACTGTATTACCGAACCGCAGCGTTGTATGTATGTATGTAGCGTACGCATTTCCGTTTTCAATACCGCAGAGTACACACTAAACTTTCGCAGGATGTCTCTATGCGCTAGTAAATCTAATGAATATGCCAACTCGATATTCCTTTGAATACCATAAACAAAGACAACAATGCACTACTGGAGCGCCGCTTAAAAGCGTAGAAGCAACGTCGTTTGCTGCAATTGTTATTGGATGCTTTACATTCAAAGCCGTAGCAGGACGCGTAATGAAAACAGCTATAAAACAGTTGAAAGCGCACAGCGAACACGAAGGGATGTTTGCCTTTGCACAAGGTGGCATAATTGAGCGGTATCTCGACGCTGCACTCCACGTGCAGTAAACAAACTTTCGCCAACCTCCTCAGTTCGGTTTTGTTTTTGATTTTTTTTTCCTTTTTGGGTGTGTGTATTGTTTGGACAGATAGCTCAGTTTCTCGTAAAAAATAAAGCAACAAAAGCAACGAGAGTGCGCGATGCGCAGAAAAAGATTCACACATTACTAACTTTGAGATACCGGCCAACAATGGCAGCCCCACTACAGTGCATTCAAAACTTTTTGGCATTACGACGGGTATGTGTGCGGCAAGCAAACACGCTACGTACGCGAGAGTTTGGTGCTTTTTCATTTGCAGATGCGCATAATGGAATTTTGCTATGTTCATAATGGAAATTTTGTTGTTGACAGTTTTTGTTTTTTAATATTTAAAGCAAAATACGCAAACACTTCGTCGATCTCAGACTCAAATTGTTTTGGTGGTGGCGCAGTTGCTGTTTATGTACGAATTCAAAGCTGTCAGATAAAGCGCCTTTGTTTCGTAAAGCGCATAAAACGTGTTTATTTTTTTGCTCAATACCGATTTTATAAATGTTAGATGTTTGATTTGCGGTGTGCTTTTATTGTTCGAAAGCCTTGAACCCATTTCAGTTTTCTATAGATTCTAATAAAAGAATGGGGAGGCGAAATGTTGACGAAACCTGTCAATATCTAGAACGAATGGTGAGCACAAAAAACGTATTACCTGAACATAAATGAAAGTAAACTTCTTTTCTAATATTGCTTTCTGATAGTGAAAATACTTAACCAGCCAATCATTTTTCGGACATGGGTTTTCAATTTCGGTAAGCTTATTCTTGTAGCATCAATATTGTTATCTATCTAGAGTGTTATTTAATCAAGTAGGCTTCGTTTGTAGACACCATTTTCGGTCAGAAATGTTGAAAATGAAAAGTATTACTAATAATATTCTTGTAAAGATTTGTTTTTTTAAGTCAGTATTTCAACACAGACCTGAGAGGCAATACAATAAAATCTAGATAGGTCCTCAGTATTTTAAGCCAGATGGTGAATATAAATGAATATCCATTTCGAGGCTTAAAACTTTTTAAAGAAAAATACTGAGAAGATTAAATTTTAAAGGGGAATGTTTATTATCATTCGAAAGAATATTAATTGGAATTTTTTTTTAAAGACTATCTCTTTCTGATGTTGGCCGCGGCTGTGCCTCAGATGGCTCGTTCGAACATTTCGACAGGTAACTGGCGAATGACACGCGTGATGTTTTGCTCCAAGACCTGAATCGAAACGAGATTGTCCGCCTAGACTTTAGACTTTACAAATCCTCGCAGGAAAAAGTCTAACGGTGTGATATCACACGATCTTTGTGGCCAATAGACCGACCCAAAACGTGGAATTATCTGCTCAATAAATCTATTGATTGAAGCGATGTGTGGGAAGTGACGCCGTCTTGTTGAAACCAAATGGCGTCGAGATCACGAACTTCAATTTCCGGCCTAAAATAGTAGGTTATCTTGGTGCGATAAGGGTCGCCATTGACGGTTAATTTCTCACTGGCATCATTACAGCTCTTGCATCTCTTCAGGATGCTCTTCGTCCCAAAAGCCATTTTGTTTTTTTTACATAACCACTTGGCCAGAAATGGTCGGATCTTCTATGTTGATTATAAGTTGACCGAAGCGCGGGAAACACTATCACTTTGACGGATTAGTTGGAATCTTGGTTTTACTTTACACATAAATATGATATTTGCAGGCAGCGACCCATTAATAAATAGATAGGATAACTATACCGTTAGGAAAACGTATGCTTTAAATTTGACATGAGCAATTATTGTTTCAATTGACTAACCGCTTAATATACAGTTGTAAGAGGTGCATAACGAAAATATTTAAGCTAGTGTACTAAAATGACATCAAGTAAAAAAGGTCTAGCACATTAAAAAAAATTGTAATATTCTTTAGGTGTGTAATACAATAAAATATATACCCTACAGGGTACAATCTGTATACCAAGCACGGAAACAAGTATACGAGCAAAAGCAAAGGAAAAGCCACACAAAAGTCAAAGCTGCTAACACAGTTTGCTAGGCCGGATGCACCCATTGTATGGTATATGTATGTATGTATGTATATCTCCTGCTCTGTATATTCTGCGTCTACAAAGTGAGTAACGCACCGAATCGCACCATTCCTTCACAAACAGGCGTGTAAAATAGCGCGCTGAAAAATAAAAATTCAAAAAGCAAAAACGTAGTCAAATGACTAAAAACCGAAAGCTAATATTGTTACGGTCCCATTGTGTTGTGTTGGAAAACGCATTTTTGCTAAAGGAAAAACAAGGAACGGCAAACGTGAATGTCATCTGCAAAGTTGAAGAGTGGTCAGTGTGAGCGGACTTTAACATGCAGTTTTACGGTTCCATTATATTTAGTGAAAATAGAACGGCTAAAATAGTTGGAGAATATACCAATGATACACTCTTAACATCAATTACAGATCTTAATCGATTATTCGAGGCGAATGAAAAAATGAGACGAGTTTAGATTTTAAAAATTTCGATGGTTATTGCACGGTAACAAGGCAACTAACATAATATCGGTCAGCTGGGAGCAAGCAACATTTTCTCGACAGCTCAATCTATGAATCGTTATGATCTTACGATCTTTTACGGTCCCTGGCTCATTACGCTCCATATTATAAGATAAATGGTGTTGTCAGACGATAATATCTATAAATTGAAAAATTACCTTACATCGGAACAACGCTTCAAAATCAGGGACGTTTATTTCAAAAACTCGCGTTCATTATAACACCAAATTGTCTTCAACTCAAGGGGTACGTAAATACATATCAAAGAGCCAAAGAACTGGGTCTTCCAATTGATCACTTATTTGATTTGGTTAGACTAAACTTAATTGAGGCAATGTAATGTCATTGGTTTGAACTGAGAAACATGCAACGATTGCTCGGTGGAAACCAACATTCAACTTCATAGTAGCGAGATAAGACCGGTTATGCTGGAAAAGCAGACGCACCGAAAGGGTGGTCTTTAATATAGTTAATATTTCAATATTTTATTAGAAATTAAATTTATTTATCTCTCAATGCAATGTTCATAGCCATACAAAAATAACATTTTAGAATGTTTTTAAGTAGAGATTCTCTAAAAACGACTGCATTTGTACGTGATACAGAAACATGAATATGTAGGTTGTATATCAACCTCAACTTCTCGACTGAAAACCTAAGAAAAACTTTAAATCAAATTTTAGTAACTAGTTTTACAACAACTATATTAAACTTACCTATAAACAGCGGTCTTGGAATGAACACAAATTAAAAGCAAAGCAACCGCAAGCAACACATACAAATGCATACACATATACACAGATTTAAGTCATGTCCGACACAAGTCACTCGACAAAACTCGAAACTCACTTCTAACTGAATTACCTTAAGTAGCAGAGTGCGAAGAAAAAGTTGCAAGCGAAGAAAAAAAGAGGTACAGAAAAAGAAAAACTTCCAATGAAGAAAGGAAATGAGTGTTGCCAGTCAAAAGTGCACATTCGATGCTTTTAATCAAACTTACGACCGCATTTAATTGAGTTTTCTTCGAACCGAAAGGGCGTTGTGTGTTGATTTGATGCTGCGGCAGACGGGCAATCCTTTAATGCGCCACACTAATGCAACGAAGATGAGAAAGGACGAGAGCTTTTGCCAAAGCACACGAAAGTATTGCCACAACGTATGTGTGCGTGTGTGTGTCTGAGTGTATGATGCTGCCAAACAACAGCAAACACGTTGGCCGCCGTAAAACCAAACTAAGTGAAGCAGAAGTTGCATTATCGAAGGAAATGCGCATTTCCTACCACTTCGGCTAACACACGCGTACACACATCCATGTGCGAGTATAATTGTGGGTGCACAAAATTTTTCGATTTCTTCTCGCCACATTTATTGCAGTTGCATTGAAGTTTCACTCAAATTTTTAGGTTAACGTGTGCCCACTATTCGACAGCTACCCCAATGCGCTTTTACTTGCACCAGTCCTCATCAGTGTAATATGGTTATATTTGTTTGTTGTTGCTGTTGTTGTACAAGCTGTATCAGATTGCCATATAGCAAGATTAAGAAAGGAAGGGCGCATAAAGTGGCGCTATATGTGCACCCACTCACAAGCGTAATATAGCTGACCACCAAGGCGGTGATAAGAAGAAAAATAATGAAAATGCGAACTTTTAATGGGTTTTTATTGCGAGTGGGTTGCGCCCAGTGACCATCAAGTTTTGCGGTGGCAAATACCAATAAAATTACAAACAAAAAAGCTTTTAAGACGCAGACATTTCATTGTGTTTGCTTAATACTCGTACTTTGGTCAAACGTGGCAAATTTGTAAACAGATTCATTTTGTAAGTAACTTACTATATACAAATAACAGACTGACAGGCGGCAGAGTTGCATATATTGCACATAACGATATCTCTACTGTTCTTTCGTTGCGTTAATAAATCTTATAAAAATGTCATTTGATATGTGCGTATTGATAGTTGAAGGACAACGGATTTGACACAGTTTTAAATTATAACAAATAAAGACGTTACTTTGAAAAAGCTTTCAATATTTATTTTAAATTTCAAAGTTTAAGAAAAATATGCTCAGTAGTATTATTCAAACGATTGCCCATCAGAAGCTTTTCATCTTCCTTACAGGAACGAATCAAGCCAATTTTTTATACGCTATTCTGATGTAAACCGTATTGCAGTGAGGGCGTTCTTCAATAGCCCGATTAAATGGTAGTCAGAAGCGACAAAGTCTGAGTGGAGCAAAACTTGTCAACCGCTGTTTTCCAAATAGTTTTTAACCGCTCTTTCAAGCATTGTCATTGAAGGAGAATTATTATATCGTGTCTAGTCGTAAATTCCGAACGTTTTTCGGTAATCGCTCGCTTCGATCACTCATTCACATTCCTCATTAATGGTTTCACCCACTTGTAGAAACTCATAATACAGCACGCGCTTCTGTTTCCACCAAATTCATAACATTCCCTTGGCACCATTGCTCCACATATGATTTTATGCAAATCGAGTTGCCGTAATTGATTCATTTTCATCACCGGTCACAATCCGAAGTAAAACCGACTACTTTTTGTAGTGTTCAATCAGCATTTCTGACACACAAGAATGTCTTTCAACGTCTCTTAGCTTCGATTCATTTGGCAGCCAATTTCTTTGCTATTGAATGTAATCGGCTATTTTTCAATTTTTTGAAATCGCTGCTTGAGTAACTCCCAAGGGTTCTCCTGCTCTAATCTTCTTCGAATAATGCTACCAGTTCCTCTTCTTCAAACTTGTTTGGCGGCCCATCCAAACCTCTTTTGGCACATTCGCTCAGGCATAGCATGTTCCCCACAAACTTCCCCCAAAATACTATATCTTTCGGCTGAGGTTTCCTTCATAATAAAGTATTGAAAAATAAGTGCTCGCAAAAACGCCTTACCAGGCACAAAGATCGACATATTTGACTGAAATAACTTTTTGTTTACGCTTCGAATGAATGGCATACATATGTATACTGGAACAGCCTTAAAAGTATAGCCGCTTTCCACGCATATTGATACAATGGAATAATAATTAAGTCCCGCCATCTATTGACAAACCGGAATGGAAATTTCTTGGTTTGGTATAAGGTCTGTTTGGGAAGGATTATGTCCGATATATTATTTATTTTCGGAACAAAGCATACTGTACGTAGCGGTAGTTGACATAATATAAGTATTGTGAAATAAACATGTTAAACATGTAGAGGTTCGTAGGTTCGTTGGGCTGGTTGTAGACCGATCTCCTCCATTTTGAATTGAGGATAAGCATAAGGATAATGCTTTTCGTTTCGTAATCCTGATAATATAAATTGCTGTACATAACCTTCCAACTATTCTAATTAGTTCTAGATGTTACAAACAAGTATTAGTTAATCCTTAGTAGTTAGTTAATTAATTGATTGCAAAGCTCAAAGCTTCTTATTAAAGTCTGATTACCCTAATAATTATTGAGTGCGGAAATCTTATGTTTTAATCAGCCGGTGAATATAAACAACCGTTAAAGAATTCCATAATATCATGTACGATTACGTTCACGCCCATAAGAAGACCACCTCCACGTCGTCTTTCTCACATTTAGCGTCTGCTTTTCCTTTCATATGGAACTTTTGAATTATTTACTTGAAAGCTTTTTTTATAGTTTCTTCATTTTAATAAAATGTTTTTTAGATTTAAATTAAAATAAAATGTGAAGAAGTAACAATTTCCACTCTCTGTCCGCATCAACGTAGTTTTCTGCAATACTCAATAAATAAACTATTTCAAAAAAGGAATATTTTTTACTTACCTCCCTCCCTTTTTCAATATACATATATATTTTGTTCGTCACATTTTTTAAACTTTCCGGGAATATATGGTGCAAGCTCCTATGGTGCTCGTACAAAATAAAGTCACCTCTGATTGACTGATGTTGATTGATAGTGCATCTTTAGGTATGTAAAGAATATGAGGTATACTATAAATAGTACACTACTAGAAAATATGGATTTATTTTCCTCGCGCTTGGCTCAAAAACTTTTCTTATAGCTTTGCCTAAAGAGCTGTGAGTTGCATGCAGAATAACTAATCTTCTTAAAAAAAGTTTACCTTGTAAATTTTCGCTCTTCATTTACTTGGCTAAATTTAGTTAAAACATTTAGAAGTTCGTCGCAGCTGAGTGTACGCAGATTTACCTCAAGAATTTATGTCAAGGACAGATGAAAGCAGCAAAACTACGCAAATTTAGGGGTATACTTGATACTATAATATACATATATCATACTATATATAAGCTTCAAGAGAGCAAATGAAAAAACTGTATTACTGAGAAAAGAGTTGCTAAGCGGGGAGTCATCTCCATTGCCAGTTTTCGCAGTTTAGTCGTTAATTATTTAAGAAAATAGAAAAACTAAGTAATAAGATGCTGAAAAGCAACCCTGTGGTAGGAGCTGACTGTGTCTGGCGCTGTTTGCAGATAAGAAAATGAGCTGTCAAATAAGATGAATCGCACCAAAACTATGAGTTGACGTAGAAGAAACAAGTAAGTAATGGTTAAACTCGGTTGAAGCCGCACTTTACTTAGGAACTCAGTCTCTGCTTACTGTGACCTCGCCTTGTCAGATTTCTTTACCTACAATAACGTCTGAGTTATAAGGCTAACGCAACAAAATGCGGGTATGAAGAAAGAAACTATTACACTGTGTACTACATTTCGTGAGTGTATCAAGTAGTTACCTAATTTCCGACCCTATGATCATTGGGGTGTTCCACGATCATGGTGAGTGGCTCTTAATCATATTGATAGCGATAACTACTTACAAAGTCATGAATGTGAATATATGAGAACATTAGTTCCAAAATTTATTTCTTTTCCTGAAGCACCTAGCAATTTCCTTTTTATTATTTTTTGCTTCAAAATTGAAGTGTTTAAACAAAAGCTGGTTTTAAAGTTGATGCTTCCAGGTAACGAAAAGGCAAAATACAACCAATTAATGAAATGAAAAAATCAAAACCACTACAATGTACAAGTACATATTATCTAAGTAAAAGAAAAGAACTGCAATAAAATGTACGAGTATGCTCAAGCAAGAGGAGATAAAACTGGATTACACCATTTACTGTTACTTACATATATTTTAATGTATATCGTAACATAATATTCTCTTTTTGAAAAATTCGAGTAAATTTTTGCCACAGGCCACAAGTATCCTACACCCACATATACATACAGATAATGGCACCTACAAGCTTGTAAGTCAGTGCTGGAAAAAAAAAATGCGAGAGAATAATTTTGTTAAATGGAGAAATATGAATGTGAAGCAAATAAAGATAATAATAAAGATGGTGAAATATAAATTTGCTTCTACAAATTCTATGCCTTTAGGATAAATAATGCGTGGCAGAGAAGTAAGTTATTTGTGGTAATGCTTTTGGTAATTAAATTACCATACACCCGCAATGCAAATTTTGCGATAATATTTAATTGCTACTTCCACAATCAGCTAACGGCAATGCATGTGGAATATTTAATGTATTCCAGTTTTGGTGTGCGTGGAAAGCAGACTCCAGTGTGCAACGGACCGAATGCTGGGTAGCTTGTCTGAATAAATATTAGTAAAAACCATTTAATAAGTAGGCGCATTGAAAAAATGGCGTTTCGTTGGGCGATTTGAACAATTGGAAAGTCAGGAAGTAGTCTTAAAGATCTAAGGAGGTCGTCCGTGTATACCACGCAGTACAAAAAACATATTACTAACTAAATTGTATTTTATTCCCAGTTATGTTCGGATGTCTAAAATTTTAACTGATATGTATTTAGTAAAGTCAACCGGAGGCAAGGAAATCTTGCTGTCAATATATATTTTGAAAGGCAATGAACCAATAGAACAATTTCAACGATATATGGAGATATCATGAGGGATGTAGCATATGAAGTCCGACTTTTTTATCCACAGACATGACCAATGCTCGGAATCTCTCCATTGTTCCACTTATTATTGATGTACCAATGTCTTCTGCAATTTTAGGATCATTAGCACATAACCACATTAATCTGGGGTTATGCTCAGTACGATTTACTCCATAACATATAAAATGGAGGAAACTATTCTATTCTTGATGTGGATTGAAATGTGTGGTTAGTTTGATATAAGGGATATATAAGGTAGATGTTTAGAGTACCTTCAGACTAAAGTTCCACTTTGAATTTAATAAGTCCACGTCTGAAGGAAATTCTCTTATGATTCAAAATTGGGTTGTACTAGCCAAAATGCGTTTATGCGGTATACTTTTCTTCTCACTTACTCTTTGCCATAGTTATTTGGCCTAGAGTGATATAAGTTTTGCTTTCAGAGCATTTGTCTTAATATCGTTTTCAATTTAAAATGAAAGTTGTAATACATAGGTTTCTGAAAGACTTGTCTACTGAGAATTATTTCCACTCGAATTTGAATAAGTTGAATTTCGAGATATACTCCCACCTTCCTGTATTAATTCCCGATTTTTTTACAACAACCTAGTGACGAAGACGCGATAACTTGAGGAATCTCACTATAATTTTAGAAATGTGAAGCAATATAAGAGAAAGCTTCATATGTATTTGTCTTGATGCGGCTGAGGCTGTTCAGTACTGTGTGACACCTGATCTTCTGAGTATTTAAGAGTAAATAATATTGAGATTCAATTAAAAATTTGTTAACTGGCTTTCTTATTTGCGATATCTTGTCCAGAAACCGATTTTTCTTTTAATTAAAAACAAAACTCATTCCAGTATTGAAATCAATGTATGCGTAAATATATATGTGGTCCATGCTTTTTTTCTTCTCATTAACAAAAATTTAATCTCCCAGTTCGTTTGCCATTAAGTAAGCATTTTTTAACGATTTTTATAATTAAAACAGTCGGCGCTCAAACAGTTTCCTAATTACATTTTCTACCTTTGCCACTTCCTTTCACATTTTCGTTTTTCCCATGCAGAATTGCACGTTTTGGTATGTATGCACGACTACACACGCAGAAACAGAATATTTAATGCGCGTACAATTACATTCCCTACCACACAACTACACACACACACACCAACTCGCACATGTCTGCATGCATCAATACATGCACCCAAACTTCGCCGGTAGTTTGACGCTGAAAAAACAAATACCGAACGAAAAAAACCGGTGGTACCGACCAACATGCATTGCATACTTTTAGGTGAATGCACTTACTACAGCAATGGTTTCAGCGGCGTTGCGAAAATAAACAAAAGTCCAGTCGCTGGTTGCACTCTGCAACTAAATGAGAGTCAAAGATAAACATGGTAACTGTAGTAGCAAACAGTGGATCCCTGGAGCAAATACGGTCAGTCGCCACCTGCCATTTGGCCCGGTAAACCGTCGTGAACGCCAGGGTGGCTAACTGCTAGCCAGTCCAACCAGCCGGTAATAGCGGCGACCACCAGCTGTAGTTGTACATATACATATGTATATAAGGTGTAGTGCAGCATCAAGCCAAGCGCTCTTCGGCGGTTAACTGCCCAGCAGCGGCGGGCGATCAACGCGAAAAGTACAGCTCTATTTTAGTACATAATTTACGGCTCCAGCTTGCATACAGCTTCTTGTAATAAGTAAAAGTTGCGCTTTTTTACTCGCCAACCCGCCAACCCGCCAACAAAAGCAAATACACAGCGTTGAATGCACACCCACTCATCCACACACACCAACACACCGATGTAATGTGTATTTACGTATGCAAACACCGGCAATTTGCATATTCCTTGCTATTTCGCCGAGCATGTTCATATATATATCTACTTATTATTATAGCGTACTTCCAGCTGCAAGCACACCAACACACATATTATAACATGCATATGTATGTGTGTATGTGGTGTTGCATAAGTGTGTTTATCTGCGCATATTTAAAACATTACAGTTACCTCATTTGGCAAAGCATGCTTGAGTGGCGTTGTATACACTACATTCATAAGTTCGCAAGTTATTTTTTAGTTGAAGTGCTCTTGTTGCGGCAACACGGCGTATGAGTAACGTCAAAAGTTTATTTTGAATAGCTCGTGCAGTCGGCGCAGAAAGCTACACGCTATTCATTCGTAATAAACGGTCATTTATTCGCGAGTGCACTTGTATATAAACACGAATATTAATTGCTGCATTTCGAGCAATTGAGAAAAAAGAAATGAACTTTTTCAAATAAAAATCCAATATTCTTCAGTGCGGCGCTTTTTAAGCAATACGCTGGCGTTTGATAAATATGCCAGCAAAAGAGCATTTTCAGTTGGTAATTATGTGCGTTTCGCGAGAAAATTGCATGCAATATGCAGGCAATTTTAGTTGTTTGTACCAAGCAAAGGTAAATATTAATTGAAAGGAAATTATTTTTTCGGAAACCATTTTATTAAATATTTTTAATAAAAGCTTATATTTATAATATTTACACATATGTATATATATGTGAAAAACGCAAAGTCATTAAATATTTTACGTAGAAAATATAAATATTGTGGCTCCTTCGAACAACTGTGCATATTTCTGCTTTAAAGTCGAACTATTGATATGTTAACCGTTAAAATATAAAATTTGTGAGATTTCTCCTCTTTTGTTTGACTAATATATGTCGCTTAACGCCAAAGTTACGCTATACGCAAATCGAAAAATGCATTCCTTGTCACTTAAAAATATCTATTTGACTACAACGGGCAGATATTGTATCAATAAATAAATAAATCAATAAATAATAATAGCAAAATTTAGTAGTACTTAATGCAATCTCGGCTGATTAAATTAAATCGCTAAAGACTCAAAAGTGTACGAAAAGTCTTCATATTTTATAAACTTGGAATCGAAACCATCTGATTTCGAAATTATGGCAGAAAGGGGTAACCCGAAATTAGCTGGATGATAATGTAGCCCGTTTATTCCAATATGACAACGGGATATTGGCGGTAAGAAGTGAGGGCTGAGAGAGCGACAGTCACAGTTTTTGATGGAAGAGAGAGGAGTAGAATACAGTTGAAAATTTGCGGAGCCATTATTCCGAGCTGGACCAAATTTGAGATGGAATATGGTTTTTAGAGAGCTGGTAATCTGAGATCGTATAGTTGAGGAAAGCAATTATAATATGACTCAATAAATAAAATTAGCAAATAGATCGAAGTTCGCAAATTTTAAGCAGAATCACGTACATAACACATTTATAAAAATTAAATATATATTTAAATCTTATTTAAGACATTAAATCCTAACACAAAACAAAATTAAACCAAAAACAAAAAAATGTATGCTAGTCTTATATTAATGCCGAAATATGAACGAAATAGACATGCAATTTTTCGTCATTTGTTTATTCTATTTTATTAATTTAGCATACAATTTGACCCACATATTCGGCATTAAAGCAACTAGAATAACCAAAATCGCTATATACAATATATCGTTATATACAGTATATTGGACCGATTTTTAAGAAAGAAAAAAACAAAATATAAGAAAAAGATTCTGAAGATCTGAATTTCTATAGTATACCTGAGAGATTATAAAATAAATAAATATATATTATCACTCTACACATGAGCTCCTCATGTTTGATATCTTGGGCCTTGAAAAGTTCTAGTCGGATTTCGACAATTTTTAATTTATTTCTAACAATTTCTATAAATGAAGTATTTTTGAAAAGTTTTATTCCGATATTTTCACTGGTGCTGGGATGTAGGAGTGGGTGGCCCGATTGAAAGTAACTTAAGAAACTATTACTGTAAGCTAGCAGTTTTAAAATTTTGTAGAGGATTTTTTAATTCTCATATCTAAATATTTGTCTTTAGCGACCATTTAACGAATAAACATCCAGAAAAGATCACTTATGAAAGTATCTTTTTAACATGAAGTATTACCAAGCGTATTGAAAAAATAGTACACATATAATTTTCTCATGAATTTGGCCACCTTGCGCTGCTCAGAAGCCTTTTAAATTTCAACTCTTTCCAAAATTCAGCAGGACATACGTAAATGCATTTAATAATTTGATTATTAATTGAATGGCAAGTCATAAACACAAATAAATTGTTAGAGAAGTCAATATTTTTAGTTTTATATTTATACACATACAGAGAGTATGAATGGATTCTCCATCTTTCAAATTCCATTCTTTTGCACAAGCAGACAATCAATAACACATTTCCAACACCTTTCCACCGGGATTAAATCTTATGATAACCTCAAAGTGAATTCCAAAATAAATAACATCGATTACTTACTCACTTCGACTTTTCTCTGACTGAGTCTTCATTTTTAACCTTAAAAAAATCTGAAGGAAAAAAAATTATGTCCACTGCGCTCACAAAGGCATTTGACACTTGTTTATTTGGACAAAGCAAACAATGGGCGCACACACAGAAGAAAGGATTGTGTAAACAACGCAGCGCTCACTTACATATAATTGATTTATCTTGGCCCTTATCAAGCTTATAATGCCAAACGCAATAAAATCGAAAAATTTACAAGCCGACAAAGCGGTAAGACGCAACGGCGTCGTTGAGTGTCTGCTGCTGTGGACTGGTCAATGCGAATCTCAGTACGGCATTGATCACAAGTGGCCCCAACCACGAAATTAGATGCCACTAGAAGTGAGATTGAGGCCTGCATACATATATAATTTCCTTTGGAACACACACACAAAAGACACCCAAACGCCTGTCCCGTGGCGTATAAAATCCGCTGAAGTGGAAAATTAATATTGGCGTTGGGTTTATGCGGTCAAGTATTGAGACTTAATTTTCAGATAGTCGAAAGCTACTTTGTGGTCGGTGTGCAATTGAATAATTTGCAGAAATGTTAGGCGTTTTGAGGGGAGGCTTAGGAAAAAATAAAAATAAAATTGCAGAAATAAAAGTGAAGCATATATTTGATATGGCATAGTAGCTGATACACAAATATGACGTCTGATTTGAACAGTAGCGGCAGACCGACAAGTGGTCCCACTGCTTCCTTCAACACTTGTCCTTCGACTACTGACTGCCTGCTTCGTTTCTAAATCATTTTCATTGGATTATTTGAGGCAACGAACCTGTCGGCTGTCACTTCGTTTGTTTACATTGATTGTGCATGCGCGCTGCCATACACCCACATTCGCTCTCACGCAATCGCTCTCCAAAAACGTAAGACTCGCTCTTCGTTCGTCTTCATTTAAAGAGTAGCTTTTGCTCTTTGGGTATCAAACTGTTACTGGCTTTTGCTCTGTTGCCTTAGCGTCACATTGATTTGCATATTGAGTCCACAACAGCCTCACCACAAATCGTCTTAATGATGCTGTAAAATTTACTGCTCAAGGGACTGTTCCAAACGGGGGCTAATTAATGCATGTGTGTGTGTTTTTTTGTAAATGCAACAGCAAGGATGCTGTATGCTAAACGAGGTCGACGCGGGCACAAAAGAAATTTAAGAATTCATATAGTGCACATTCAACAGTAATTCGTGAAAATTTTCTTTGTATGCCAATGATTGCCATATTAACACACACACACGCTCATATATGTACTAATAATAATTCTCCATGATCCACTGAGACACATATTTAAATGGCGGATGTAATAAATGAAAATACATACATACATATCTATACACTCTAGTGTATGTGTGTGTGTGAGCATGTGTGCCAGCGTTTTGCTGCTCTGTTTGCCTTTGAGGAAAACTCGTTGTAGTATTTGCATATTTCTGACATAAATGTCTAATTCCGGACAAGTTTACCTTCCGGTATCCTTAAAAGATAGCATATAAATAAATGCAGTAATTTTATTGTTTTTATTGTAATATGAACTCTAAGAAGTGCTGCTGTTGCTTTAATGCACAACAACACTTATGTTCACCCTATAATTAAAGAACAGTAGCGAGTTTCGCAGCGGACTAGTTTCAGTTTGAATCTCGAGTGATTATGATTACTCTAGGTGAGGATCATTGAATTGAATATGGTGATGAAGAGACAAATATTGTTTCAAAATTAGTTTGCGAAAGACCTACTCTAACAAGAAGTGGAATGCTATGGAGGCGATTAAAAAAAATAATCCTACGCTCAGGTCTTCTGCATAGTGGTTTGCTTACTTTACTAGAAGTAATTATCGACTTTCAGCATGGTCTATAATAGGGGGCTTGGCGAAATCAAAGCAGCGATTGTCTCTTGCTTACAATCTATTTACCACAAATATAATCCTTTCTCTCCGTAGGATTAGATTAGATAAGATTCTTCTAGACAATGTATGGTATTTTGGAAAAGTGACGTGATGACAGAAAAATAAAATTTATTGATTTAAGCTTTTCATGTGCTTCACTTCAAGAACTGAACTTTAGATGTATCATCCTTCACAATTGTGTGAATGTTTAAAACCTACCCACTTTTTGTAAAGAATGGAATGAATTTGGAGAATCTAATATGGTCGCATTCAGCCAATATCTCTGAGATATCGGTCCAAACCTTATCGTGATCTCAAAATTTCCAATATTTTTAATGTATTAACCAAAATAACAAATATTAATATTGAAAATAAGATTGAAAGAACGCTTACGATCACTTGTTGAAGCCATCATATAATAAAGGCAGATAATATTAGGTTGGCGAATAACTCCCTTCCGCTTTTTTGCTCTTTATTCAATGCTTTATAACAAGTGTTACAGTGATCGAAATTAGTTCAAATATGCGCCGTTTCAGACGATAATCTGTTTCCATCTAGACGGCAACTTTCATAATACCTCCCTCATAGAAGCCCCCTTCCTTATTTGCGAAGAACTCGGAAAGCCACTTTTAAGAAGCCTCTTTTGAGTTCAACTTTACACCACCAAGGGCGTTCGCCATGGACAGGAACAGGTAGTAATCACTTGGCGCTATGTCCGGGCTATATGGTGGATGCGATAAAACCTCCCATTCGAGCTCCCGTAGCTTCTGATGAGTCATCATCGAAGTGTTTGGTCTGGCGTAGTCCTGGTGGAACACTACACCCTTCTTGTAGCCAATTCTGGACTCTTCTGGTCGATCGTCAATCGACTGTTTCAAGCGGTCCAGTTGTTCGCAATATATGATAGAATTAATCGTCTGGCCAAATGGGACCAGCTCATAGTGGAGGATTCTCTTCCAATCCCACCAAACACACTTTCAAAACCACCCGCTCTGAATCGTCGAAACCATTCCTCTGCAGTTCGAAGTGATAGAGTACCCCAAAACACAATTAATCTCATGGAACGTTTTTCTAGCGGATTTGCCTTTAATGAAGGAAAACTTTAAAATAGCGGAAAACTTTAAAAACGCAATATCCAAACTAATAATGCGTCGTTTTGTAGGTTACCTTTCAAAGATGTATAGTATTGCCAGATACGAGCTCTGTAGCGCTTTATACATCCGCGAAATTCAAAAGACAAAAAAGTGGAAGGGAGATATTTGCCAACCTAATAACGGGTGATTTTTTTGAGGTTAGGATTTTCATGCATTAGTATTTGACAGATCACGTGGGATTTCAGACATGGTGTCAAAGAGAAAGATGCTCATTTCATCATGAATAGACTTACTAACGAGCAACGCTTGCAAATCATTGAATTTTATTACCAAAATCAGTGTTCGGTTCGAAATGTGTTTCGCGCTTTACGTCCGATTTATGGTCTACATAATCGACCAAGTGAGCAAACAATTAATGCGATTGTGACCAAGTTTCGCACTCAGTTTACTTTATTGGACATTAAACCAACCACACGAATGCGTACAGTGCGTACAGAAGAGAATATTGCGTCTGTTTCTGAGAGTGTGGCTGAAGACCGTGAAATGTCGATTCGTCGCCGTTCGCAGCAATTGGGTTTGTGTTATTCGACCACATGGAAGATTTTACGCAAAGATCTTGGTGTAAAACCGTATAAAATACAGCTCGTGCAAGAACTGAAGCCGAACGATCTGCCACAACGTCGAATTTTCAGTGAATGGGCCCTAGAAAAGTTGGCAGAAAATCCGCTTTTTTATCGACAAATTTTGTTCAGCGATGAGGCTCATTTCTGGTTGAATGGCTACGTAAATAAGCAAAATTGCCGCATTTGGGGTGAAGAGCAACCAGAAGCCGTTCAAGAACTGCCCATGCATCCCGAAAAATGCACTGTTTGGTGTGGTTTGTACGCTGGTGGAATCATTGGACCGTATTTTTTCAAAGATGCTGTTGGACGCAACGTTACGGTGAATGGCGATCGCTATCGTTCGATGCTAACAAACTTTTTGTTGCCAAAAATGGAAGAACTGAACTTGGTTGACATGTGGTTTCAACAAGATGGCGCTACATGCCACACAGCTCGCGATTCTATGGCCATTTTGAGGGAAAACTTCGGAGAACAATTCATCTCAAGAAATGGACCCGTAAGTTGGCCACCAAGATCATGCGATTTAACGCCTTTAGACTATTTTTTGTGGGGCTACGTCAAGTCTAAAGTCTACAGAAATAAGCCAGCAACTATTCCAGCTTTGGAAGACAACATTTCCGAAGAAATTCGGGCTATTCCGGCCGAAATGCTCGAAAAAGTTGCCCAAAATTGGACTTTCCGAATGGACCACCTAAGACGCAGCCGCGGTCAACATTTAAATGAAATTATCTTCAAAAAGTAAATGTCATGAACCAATCTAACGTTTCAAATAAAGAACCGATGAGATTTTGCAAATTTTATGCGTTTTTTTTTTTTAAAAAGTTATCAAGCTCTTAAAAAATCACCCTTTATAATTAACGTATTCTATTGGAACCACAGATTTTCCAAGTCCATAACAGCCAATTCGTGTCAAAAATATTCAGTTATCATTGGGCGGTAGCGATTCCCATTCTCACAGAAACGTGCCGGTATTGATCTTCACAGAAGAAGTACCGCCTAATGAATCCATCGGCCCATAAACTGCCATTTCTTCGGGATACAATTGTGACTCATGGATTACATGTGGATTGTCCCTTTTGAAAAAAAGGATAAGAAATAGGTAGGGTAGGTTTTGATAAAAATCGAAACAAATCTAGTAGTTAAATAGAAGTAGGGAGAGGTGAAACCACTTCGGGTCCAACACTAGCAAGATCTTTCTCTCACAACATAATTTTTCATTTAAGCCAGAAGTTAGCTGGGTTTGGGATTTAAAAAGAAAAGAAATGAAAATCTTGTGAAACAATTTTCGAAAATCAATTAACCATCTACTCCATTTGAAGAATAAACAACATATTATAACTAATATCTACATAATTACTTTATTTCCTGCAATGTATGTTGGGAACTTGTTTACATCATTACTACTTGGCAACAGTAAATTAGTCTTCTACAAAATATTAAAATCGTTCGATTTACCGCCGGGTATTTACACTTGTTTATAAATACTTCCATTTGTTGTTATTGGTTCCTCCGCCGCACTCTGTATCCTTGTGAATATTTGCCAGCATTCAGATATTTACCACCTTTTATAGTAAATATACTTGCTGAGCATATGTAAAGGTGTTATTATGTAGCTGCATGCATTGCATAATGATGTATTGATGGCGCTGCATAAACATACAGGTGTATTCATATGATAGATATGCATATGCATATGCACATATTTACACATGTTTTCTCATTTAAATAATTGGTCACGTAATACATTAGTGTATCCATACAATTGAACCGTAATCAGGCATGAATTGCTGACTATTCTCATTGTGTGTAACGGTTTTTATGTTGTGTTGCCACTAAATAAATGTCGCATACATTAATTTTGCCGTCTGTGCTGTTAATGCACATTAGGGGAAGTGCAAAGACGCCAGCAGTTGTGAATTGTGTTGCTGTCTTCTTCAAATGATCTATGATTACTATTCAAAGTTGGCTTATTAAATATTTTAACCTACAAATATGCAAGGAGCTAACATCAATATGATGTGAATAACCGTTGTTGCAACTGAAAACTTTTTTACTGAAAACTAGAAGGCTTTCTATTTATGCATATATATATATTTGCGATGATTGAAAAGTCGTTGGACTAGAATAAGACTTTATTATCGACATAATCGCAATCTAGAGTAATTTGTTGAAACGGTCCTTAAACATAAAGTCGGACCTTAGGGAAAGGAGAATTAGAAGAGTAGGTTTAAGAGGTCTGCAAAGAGGAAGGATCAAGATCACGATCTAGTTTTTATGAGTTTAATACATAGATCTCAATTGCGAAAGGATACCATGTTGGCAATAAGGGTGTTAGTTACGACAGAATTAATGGCATTTATCACACGGACATCCGAATTTTGGTTGACCAGATGTTGTAACTCATCGGCGTATTTCAGGTATCATCTCTTGATGTACCAGACTACCTCCACCATTTGGCATCTACATATACTATACTTCTTCTAACTGATAAATTGGCTTACCGGGGATGTAGCGGGGGAGAGCAGGGAAGAAGCTTAAAAGACTAAGAGTTAGTTTTTCTTTCGAACATATTTCATCTATTGCAGGGAGGCAACAGAGATTCCAAAAGCCTAACAGATTTCGAAGTTCAACAGAAGTGGGGAAAAATTAGAGCTCCTCGAGTCCAACATTAGGAAGATCGTTCTCTCACAAGTTAATTTTTGGGCTAAGCCAGGAGTTATCTCAGTTTCGGATTATGATTACGATCTCAGAAAGACCCACCAAGAAACGTCTTAGACATAACGCTATAGAATTGGAGAGTGCTAAGTACACTGTCAATCTCTGATCATAAGTACATCCATATCTCTATTAGAACTGAACCAAAGATTAAAGAGGAGGTTAGGAGAAATCCCAGAAACGCAAACTGAAATCTCCATATGCAAATACTGGAAAGCCAGAGACTTAGACCTTGCGTGTTTAACTCAAATGAAGAGATAGAGGCGGGTGTGAACTCGTAAAACGAAGCCCCCTTGGTGAAACAAGGAGCTCGGTTGCACAGACGCTGGGTACGTGAAATTTTCTACTGGGCCAAGCAAACAGAAAGTGAGGACTGTTGAAAAGAGTGAAAAGGTTTTTTAAGGGAATACAAAAAGATGGTACGCAGGACCAAACGACAGTTCTAGAAAAACTCTTGTAGCAGTCTGGAAAAGATCAACGAGGCAGCGAGACTCAGGCAACTGATATCCATGAGCTCTGCCTGGATAAGCCTAATTCGCGGACGGTGTGCACTTCCCGGGCTGTAAGGACGCAGGTAGTCCCAGATATAAAAGGAAGAATGCTGTAAGCGTACCTGAATGGACAATCACCCATTCACATTTAAATCACCCGGTACTGACGGAAACATTCCGGCCATGTTGCAAAAATCAGAATGGTTAGTTGTGCCATGTCCGGGCCAAAATCGGTCCATGTGTGGCTCATTGCCTGCCAGATTAACCTAACCTAACCTTAGCTATGTTCTCAGAAGCAGCTCATAGAAAATATAATGTTATAGAAAAGTTCTCGAAAAATATTCGACTATAGGTCCCGTCTAACCTGATACATACGAAGATTATTTGCAGAAGAAATATTTGAATATAACAGATAACTGGCGTACATGGACCATATATATATTACTCGTTGAAAGGTTGGAGAAATGTCACAATCTTAAATCAGTGGGAGTTAAAGTGAGCACTCTTAACAATAATGTTTTTGCCAAATAATAAAAGCCGTTACTCAAGTTGAAATTTAAGACACAATTATCGCAGTCGACACTACAGAATTGAAAATCTCCTTTCACAAAGTTGCGCTTTTACAACAAAACAAAATGCGTTAACGCTTCATGAGAAACAAAAATGATTATCTCGCTTTGGCGTTGTAACTGTGCTGTTGCTGTGAGAAAAATAAAAACAGTAAAATGGTAAAGATTAAAGAGAGCAACCAAGTAACCGCACCGGGCCGCAACTTCAAAGACATTCTTTAGCTGTGAATTTTTAAAGAGGTGAGCAACAAGAGCGACTAACGATTGCTGTTGTTCTTTTTCCACGCTTTTAGAGTTATTTCGCTCGCGCTGCGAAATACTCGCCGCGTGTTGAAAAGTCGTAAAGTTGCCGCACTTGAAAGCGGCAATAGCTGCGCGTTGATATTTTCACATGCAAAAGTTATTTAGTCGCGAAAGCAGTCATGAAAAAGTTTGTGACTATAAAAATTGTTGTTTAACGCGCAGACAACTCGCTCGGGACACTTGCTGGCACGTCTCACACTCCTACGCCGTTGACAGCCAGAGTGCACTACACACACGTCTGTAACATGATGACAAATACGTGCCGGCGAGCACATAAAGTCACACGTCACTCGTTGGTCTCCAGCGTAGCATTTTGCATATCTAATATTTGTAGTTTTATAGTTATGCACTATTCATATGCGTAATAGCAAGTGCGCTGGCGTCTCTAAGACGCATATTTTCCGGCAATATAAGTTGCAAAACATTATCAAATTGCTTTTGGTTAGAAGTAGTATATTTAGAAAAAACACCGCATTCGCAATGCATCGTTTAATTACCTAATGTAAAAGTTAATCATACGCCCCACCCGGTCCACCACATGCTCAAAATGCCATGCTTTGCACGTACTGCATTTCTCTTTCGCTCTCATTATTTCTAATCTCGATTGCTTTATAAGCACGTACACACACACACTCAAACAGTTGCGTGTATAAATTTTGCCACGGCTCACCTTATTAAAACATTAAATTCAATTACTTCCTAAGGAGCGTCAATAAATCCCAGTGACAGCGTAAACGCTGCCGGCATAACAGTAAACATGTGCGAGCGCTTTGAAAGCATAACAACAACAATGTTTGCGATTTCACGACTTACCCGCGGGATGCATAAAACTTTAACATTTGCTTTACGCATTTTCTTGTTTCCCAGAGCATCGATTACTTTTAAGGACTATAAATTTTTGAGAGCCCACAGTTTGTAGAAAATTTGGTGAGTATTTTTTATGCGCGAATCAAAAACGCATACACTTTCATACATCTAAGTGTAAGTGCGCGTGATGGATGTTTGCGGCAATTTTAACTCAATTTAAGTGTATTAAAAAGGCGAAGAGCGAGTTTAAGCTACCACAAATATTTAAAGAAATTAATGCTTTCCGACAATATATTGATGATAATTGATAGCATAACGGAACTGACCTCCAAACAGTTCAATATTTGTATTACAGAGCAGCTTAGGTTAAATCAATGGGTAGATCTCCGCAATTGTAGAGAGTCTCACTTAGACAGCTTCAACTGTACTTTGTGGCACCCAAATACTCCTAACGGATCGGCAATATCCTCATGGTAAGACAAAGCGGCTTGGACTCTATTACAAAGTTCTTAAGTCGGCTAATGTCAATTCCAGTCACTTCGCTGGGTTCGCAATAGGAGGGACTACCGAGTTGTTTTAACCTTAGTCTGGCGAATGATGGACATTGAAGGAGGAGGTGCTTGGATAATTCTTTCCGCCTTCCTCCAAGCAGCTTTGGCAGCTTCTTTCCTAATTTCGTTGCATGCGTATCACAACTGTACAGGTGGTGGTTGTTGTCCAGCATTTGGCGAACTCACTTGAAGCTAGTGTGTCCAGCGCTCTAGCACAAGTGGCCCTGAGCTTCGATCCATTCGTGAACAACTCACTGCACCTCTCTGTGCGGCTTCTCACCTCCCACTTAGCTCTCGAAGGTATCTGCTCTGTGAAGAGAAGGTTCCGCGGTGCAGTGCTCCAAGTCAAGGATGCACACTGCGATTAACTAACTAATGATTTAATGTCCCTAATGTCCTTGTTTGAGACTTTTCACATAACCAGCTTCACTGAGTCTAATGGCCAGCTACATCCACGGGTGAAAAGTAGAGTGAAACGAATCGAACAAACTCTAACATTTTGAAAGCGAATCGCAAAAAATAATGTTTGCACTGAATTTATGTCGCTAAACTTGTAGGTAAGAGATATCACGGGTGATATATCTCGAGAGGTTTTTACGACCATAATTTGCTTAGAAAATCAGTACATACTAGTTGTCGAAGTAGAGAACTGATTGTTGCATGTATGTAGTACTTATTTATAGTTTCATCGTATAGTGGATAAAGGAATTTTTGAACCGACTTTAATCATTTTTAATCGCTTCTTCTTATTTGGGATATTCTAAATATCGATTATTATTATTCCTCACATATCTTATCGTTAGATACTATATAAAGTCAACTTGAGGGCCGGAACTCATTATTCTGTGACCGCTTGCAGAATGCATATATCGATCATACGGATTCATATGTATATCACGTCATGCGGATCTTGAGTCCAAAGGTCTCCAAGAACCAAGGCGAATATTAAAAATAGCAAATATAAAATTTCGTGGAAGT
This sequence comes from Zeugodacus cucurbitae, assembly GCF_028554725.1. NCBI lineage: Eukaryota > Metazoa > Arthropoda > Insecta > Diptera > Tephritidae > Zeugodacus > Zeugodacus cucurbitae. Next base: position 24,638,211 of record NC_071668.1, read on the forward strand.
TTTTGATCAATTTAGGACCGAGTATACTTCTTTATATTACAACAGAGGTGCCTACGTAAGTGAAGAACCTGGACCTTTAGTTGAATTAAATATACAACAAGAACTTATAAAACGGAGTTGTCATGAAGAAAAGAAATGGAATCACATTTCCCCCCATGGAAATGTGAGATTTTTTTTTTTATAAAATTAATTAGTCATAATTCAATCCAGTCACAATATAGGATTGGTTAGGTGATCCTAATGTCCAGAGTTGAAGTACCGGTCTTTTGTGAAACTCCTAGATGGTGATAGGCAAAAGCTCAAGGTGCGCTTTATGTTTATATAGTTTTTAGTCCAGTCAGTATTGTGAAGGTTTTGCACCCAAAAACCAACCCAGACATGCCAACTTATGTTAAGAGAAAGCTGGAATATAGAGAAGATAGTGACAATATATTTTCCTCGGTTTCTTCCACGGACAGGGAACTATTGCGTTCTACTTAGAGGAGATATCAGCTGTGCAAGTACTGGTTGTTTACCAATAAGACAGAGTCCAACTAGTTTCCAGTCTGAATAATATTGTGGCATGTTTCTTCTTCTTAACTGGCGTAGAAACCGCTTACGCGGTTATAGCCGAGTCCACAACAGTGCGCCACGCATCTCTCCTTTTGGCAGTTTGGCGCCAATTGGTAATACCAAGTGAAGACAGGTCCTTCTCCACCTGGTCCTTCCACCGGAGTGGAGGTCTCCCTCTTCCTCGGCTTCCACCAGCGGGTACTGCATCGAAAACTTTCAGAGCTGGGGCACTTTCATCCATTCGAACAACATGACCCAGCCAGCGTAGCCGCTGTCTTTTTATTCGCTGGACTATGTCTATGTCGTCGAACAACACATACAGCTCATCATTCCATCTTCTGCGGTATTCGCCGTTGCCAATGTTTAAGGGACCGTAAATCTTCCGCAAAACCTTTCTCTCAAAAACTCCTAGTGCCGTCTCATCGGATGTTGACACCGTCCACGCTTCTGCACCATAAAGTAGGACGGGAATGATGAGGGACTTGTAGAGTTTAGTTTTTGTTCGTCGAGAGAGGACTTTACTTTTCAATTGCCTACTCAGCCTAGTAGCACCTGTTGGCAAGAGTGATTCTGCGTTGGATTTCAAGGCTGACATTATTATCGGTGTTAATGTTGGTTCCTAGGTATACGAAATTATCTACAACTTCAAAGTTATGACTGTCAACAGTGACGTGGGAGCCAAGACGCGAATGCGCTGACTGTTTGTTTGATGACAGGAGATATTTCGTCTTGTCCTCTTTCACCACCAGACCCATTCGCTTCGCTTCCATATCCAGGCGGGAAAAAGCAGAACTAACGGCGCGGGTGTTGTTTCCAATGATATCGATATCATCGGCGTACGCCAGTAGCTGTACACTCTTGTAGAAGATTGTACCTTCTCTATTTAGCTCTGCAGCTCTTATAATTTTCTCCAGCATCAAGTTAAAGAAGTCGCACGATAGCGAGTCACCTTGTCTGAAACCTCGTTTGGTATCGAACGGCTCGGAGAGGTCCTTCCCGATCCTGACGGAGCTTTTGGTGTTGCTCAACGTCAACTTACACAGCCGTATTAGTTTTGCGGGGATACCAAATTCAGACATCGCGGCATAAAGGCAGCTCCTTTTCGTGCTGTCGAAAGCAGCTTTAAAGTCGACAAATAAATATATAAAATATAACAAATAAATATCTGGTCAGTTGTTGATTTTCCAGGTCTAAAGCCACACTGATAAGGTCCAATCAGTTTGTTGACGGTGGGCTTTAGTCTTTCACACAGTACGCTCGATAGAACCTTATAAGCGATGTTAAGGAGGCTTATCCCACGATAGTTGGCGCAGATTGTGGGGTCTCCCTTTTTGTGGATTGGGCAGAGTACACTGAGATTCCAATCGTCAGGCATGCTTTCTTCCGACCATATTCTGCAAAGAAGCTGATGCATGCACCTTATCAGCTCTTCGCCGCCGTATTTGAATAGCTCGGCCGGCAATCCATCGGCCCCCGCCGCCTTGTTGTTCTTCAAGCGGGTAATTGCTATTTTAATTTCTTCACGGTCGGGCAATGGAACATCTGTTCCATCGTCGTCGATTGGGGAATCGGGTTCGCCATCTCCTGGTGTTGTACTTTCACTGCCATTCAGCAGGCTGGAGAAGTGTTCCCTCCACAAACACAGTATACTCTGGTCATCAACCACTAGATCACCGCTGGGGGACGACAATCCTCATAATACCAGCTGTTTTTTTGGCTTTTCCGAAAACCAATGGTTTCGGTTGCAGCTGTACGTAAGGAGTTTGATATGCCGTCCCACAGCTCCCTTATACCGAGATGCTGATGAGTGCTCTCAGAGAGCAGGAGTGCAAGTCGAGTAGAAAATCGTTCGGCTGTCGGTTGTGATTGCAGCTTCTCGATGTCGAACCTTCCTTGTGTTTGTTGACGTGTGCGCTTTTCTACACAGAGGCGGGTGCGTATCTTAGCTGCTACAAGATAGTGGTCCGAGTCGATGTTGGGACCACGAAGCGTACGCACATCAAAAACACTGGAGACATGTCGTCCATCTATCACAACATGATCGATCTGGTTGCGAGTGATTCGATCCGGGGGCAGCCAAGTAGCTTGATGGATTTTCTTATGCTGGAATCAAGTACTACAGATGACCATATTTCGGGCCCCGGCGAAGTCGATCAGCCTCAGACCGTTTGGTGATGTTTCGTCATGGAGGCTGAATTTTCCCGACTGTTGTGCCAAAGACACCTTCTTTACCCACCCTAGCGTTGAAATCGCCAAGCACGATTTTGACATCGTGGCGGGGGCAGCGCTCATAGCCTTTACTCTTACGAGGACATCAACCAGCTGGGCAGAGGCACCTTCCCAATTAAGGGTCCGGACATTCCAGGTGCATGCCCTTAAATCATAGTCCTTTATACGTTTGCCGTGTCGTCATCAAAAGGGGGGTTTCTCATCCGAGGCCTGTGTTTCTTATTCACTGGTTATTCGTTTTTATGTGGTGGGTCCCAAGCCCTACGCACAACCGCATAAGCGGGATTCGCCTTCTCACTTTAGCTCGCTTCCAGACGGATGTCTGTTGGCTACCCAGAGGATACTTGGTCTAAGACCGGAAGTTGTGAGCTGCTTGAGCCACATGTAAAAGAATCGTTCCTGGCCACTTCCAAGTGAATGGCAGTCAGAAACTTTCCTCACTTACGTGAACTTCTACATATGACTCCTTCCTCCATGTTTAGGTTAAACATTTTACTTGTTCTTCGTTGTAAGTTTGGATTCTTCTGAATATTTCCTCGCTTATTACTCAAAGTGTGTATGTCATGAAACTAATAGAGCTTTAAACGTATTGTATTTTATATGGTTGATTATTTCCACAACTTTTATGTACGAGTATAAACGGAAGGATAACCTACAGTGTTTGCCATATTAATCCATTTATGTTTGAATTTGGATTACTTTGTAGCATTTTGTGGGTTTTTCGTTTGTATAACAAATTTCTATACAAAATTTATATAAAACGCTCACCCAACGTTTATGCCAGTGCAATTGGAGAAGATATGTATTCTATTTACTTAGTCTCAGTGCAAGGCATTGGACTTGCCGCTGCTGCTAAAGTGCAAGCAAACGCAATGAGGTCAGGGCGGAATATTGAAATTTATTTGCATACATTTTCAAGTTGTAGCGACAATAACGACAAGGCAGCATCAATTGCTTGTAACCGCGAAAAAATGACAATGCAACAAAGAACGCTGCCAGCGTAGAACTGACAACGCACATACACACACATACATATGTAATCATGTAAATAGTTGAATTTGCATTCGGGGAAATTTGTATGCAATATTTATTTACGTCTGTACGAATGGGAAACTAAGCAATAAAGTCACTCGACTCCCTTGCCACAATTGTGGGGTATTGTATGCAGCATGTTGACTTGGAACTATACTTTCATATATGTATGCATACTATATATTACTTGTATATAATAATATTTGTCCTTGCTAAATTTTGCGCAAAAATTGCACTCGTTTTAGCTGTGGCAACAAATGGTGATTGCGGTGTGGTGAAAGTCGCCTTTGTTGTTATTTATCGCCGATGATTCGTTATTATGCACCAAGCGCCCCACCATGAAGGACTTATGAAAATAACAGTGCCTGCATACATTTGTACTAACTCAGAGTCAACTACTATATGCAATATATATATATATATATACTATATATATATGTATATGTACGACTGAATGCTCGAAGTTACCGAAAATCATGGCATGTTTTTATGAAAAGCTTGTTTTGCTATTTCAAAATTATTTATTATGTCGGAATACTGTTGGCTTTTATGGAAAAATTTATCGTACAGTATGTGACATTGAAACTTATGCCATAGATTGCGCAGTAACCTTGGCAAAATTGCAAGAAACACGAGGTCTTCGGCAGCTACACATAAATTAAGCAAGCAATGGAAATGAACGCACTGGGGACCCACTCAAAAGTTCATTAAATACAGGAGTACGTAGGTACATACTATCTATGTGTTATATGAATAACGGCATACACCCGGTAAATGGCTGATAAATTACTTAAGGCTAGATTATTTTTAAATATAAATTAATTAATAATGCATATACTAGAAAATTAAAAAAGAGTATATTCCTAAAAACATACATAGATTTGAATATCATCAGTTAGAAGTCAAATACAGAGTTTTAGAAATCACTAACAAGAATTCTGTTAAGTTCAACTACTTGATTTTGTTAATATTTAAAAAGTAAAACTTATCCGATTAGGAAGCCTACTTGTTTCATGTGCTCATTTAAAATGACCCAAAAAAATATTACAATTTCCTTAGTTAACGAATGTTGAATACTTATATTAACTTAATATATGAATAAGTACAAAGAAAATACTACAAATATTTTGAAATATTTCAATGTAAGATTTTTGGCAGAGAATGATTTACGGCCAAACTTATTTCGAGCCTGGACTGTCAACAATGGGACCGTTGCAAGAAAACAGTTGGCCAACAGGGGAGGACATCCATCACGACAAAGCCTCGATAGTGGAGCATGTTATGGAGGTTCTTTTGCAACCCCCTAATAGTTAGGGCCTGGCAACAAGATCCTGTCTACACATACGTATAAGAAACCTATAAAAATTTTCTGTGCAAATTTTTTGTCAATAGCAGTAAAAACGAAAACATTGATTTAAGTGACATGCGAAATAAGTACAAGGAAACGGCCAAATATAACCGAGGCCGATGCTGAATTTTTTGGCGGATACTGTCCGATACCAAAGCCGAATAATCGGTCGGTTTATATTTTGCCATGTAAATATGACATGTGGAGACCGCACATTGCTCAATGACAGCGATTTATGTCAGTGATTATATCAAGGCATAGATTGCTGCCATCATCTGTCACTTTGGCACTTTGACAGCTAATTCGTAATAACTTTGTAGTGGTAACATCAGTGGAATGCGCTCATGCGATGTGGACATTTTGTTTGTTCTGCGTTTTAATAAATTTTAAACGATTGCGAATTAGTACAATTATATTTTATATAACTTTCTGAATATAAAAAAGTTTCGTTTTTTCTCTTCGTCACCAACTATTTTCCATCATTTAAGCGCTTCATACATGGCTGTCGCCATTTTGAAAAGAAAATATCAAGCAATCAACTGCCACATAAAATTTCTACCATCGGCCATAGCGATCGATTTGACGATTTGATCGATTCATATGATATAAATTTGTGCCTGTCGAGATGCCTTGCTTTCTGCAGCATTCACAATAACACTCCATGACTTTACAAAACTTAGCAAGCTTTTGTTATTGCTACCAAATTTTGTTTTATAGATTTTAGAACAGTTTGACTATTATGCCTCAACTTAACATATTGAATACAGTTGTTAATAATATAAGATTTCGAAAGCAGAATTTTGGTGTGAAGTTATGTGTTTGTTTGTATAACGGAAAAAATTATCAGCATATATTGTTCGACCAGAACCACTATATTTTTCCACCATTTTGAGAACACTAATCTCACCTAGAAACGTATGCTCGTACTTTGTTTGCTTATTTTCCAATGTACATTGATCGGAGTTGGAACCGCATACAAAACTGATTTTTATATTTTTGGCTGTGTTAGTTGAAGATCTGGTTTCAATTGTTGTCCCATAACTTAGTAGCAGGATGAAGCCAAGTTGCGGTATCTGCTCAGGACTCTACTCTGACAATTTACGCCCCATTTCCTGGGCCTTACGATTTTTATCAAAAACAATTATGACAATTTCGAGGGTTATTAAATATTTAAATATTGATTTCACGTTTCTCTTAGTGTTAGAATCTCAGTAATATTCACGTGGTCTACTAGTGGCCGTCGAATGCCTGACGAATGCTTACCATCCTTAGACCTATATATACATACACATTATAGAATAGAACGCGCATCCTCATTCATATTTTACACCCGCATCAGCGACATAGAGGTTAGGTTAGGTTAGGTTGGTGGGCAGATATATGCAAAAAAACAGAAGATCTCACTTACGACAGCTTAGAGCGCGGTCCATTTTGATACCTGTAAAACTCCCATTGGATCAAAGACCCTTAAGATTCAGCAAAACGCTTGGAATCTGTTACGAATTCGGCTAATGTCGATTCTAGCCAATTCGTTACCTTGGCAACTTGCATCTGCAACGATCTCAAGTCTGAACGCATGGGTACCCATTGAACAATGTCCAGTAAGCACACCAATGATCGCGCTGAGATGGACCTTGCTCAGAGAAAGTAGTTGAAAGGACCTCTTACACTCCACTGAGCGCCAAAAGGACCTCACCACTGCACAAGTACTGGTTGTTGACCAGCGTTTGACGAGCTCAGGCGTTGTCTGCATGTCCAGCACTCTGGCGCAGGTGGACCATGGACTACCAATGCGCTCCTATTGCGACTTCAATGTAGCTAGGGTAGCCTCCCTTGCAGGCTTGTCCGCTTTACAGTTACCAACGATTCCGCGCTGACTGGGTACCCACACTAGTCGGATAGCAAAATAGCTAGAAGCTATTGATAAGGATCTAAGACACTCTTTTACTAGCCCAGAGCGTACTGTAATCGATTTCAATGCCAGTATTGCCGCTCTGCAGTCGGAGTCGGAGTCGGACCTCTCTAAAAGAGGTCACCATACGGAGCAGTGCGTCCACTGCTACTTTAATCGCAGCGACCTCTGCTTGGAAGACACTGCAGTGGTCAGGTAGCCTAAAGCTGGTGTTGATAGACAGCTTTCTGCGGAAGACGTAGGGACTTTCGCTACACGTAGGATTAATTTTTTTTTATTTTTTATTACAATTGTACCTAGTATACAATGATTAAATACTAACAACAATTTAATTCTAATAAGTTAAAAATAAAATTATAAAAGCCCAAACATTTTCTTATATTTCCGACAATTTTCATCCAAAAAGATCTTGCCGATCAATAATGAACAAATGCTATTTTTGACACCCTGTTCGGTGTGAATCGAATTTCAGCGAGGGCGTTCTGCACCGACCCGAAGAAACTGTAGTCAGAAGGTGCAATATTTGGGCTATAAGGTAGGTCAAATTGATTTTAAATGGTCTTGCAACAAGAGATATTCGGTAGCATTCCACAGTAAATATTTTATCCTGTTTTAGAATCTCATACAATAATAAAACTCTGCATAAATAATTGGTAAGGTTTAATACCAATACTGGCTAGTAAAATGAAGCAGTATGTGCTTCACAGTTGTGGGTACTTTATTCTCAGAAATTTGTTCACAGTTATACGACTTATAATTATTGGAATATTTAGACTTTAGACTTTAGACTTTAGAACGATGAATCATACAGTTTTTGGTATTGTATTAACAACTGCAATATCTCTGAAAATTCAAGGAAAACTTATTTCGCTTACATTGCCGGACTTTTGTAAATTTAGCAAATAGATTTTAATTTATTTCCACTCTGTAAATGAGTGCTAGTCACATAGTATGTGTTATAATATACATTTAATTTACCGTTATAGCAATGTTGTACGCCAAACAACTTTACAAAATTTAATTGCAATTTTGCGGAAATTTTCCAACAATAATAAACAAATAAGTTGTGCACACATACAAACTATATACTACAGTTAAAATTATATATGCACAGTCTTTGGTTAACAAAAATAGAGAAATAATTGCGAATTATACAGGTATGCATATTCAATATGCGTTATGTGCAGCATATTATTCCCTTAAAGCAAATATCCACTTAGATTGGCCGTAACTAAGGGCAAATAACATGAAAACTGTTTTTTGTTTTCCGATGCCTATGACATATTACTATATACGAGTATTTGTGTAACATGAAACCGATTTTTGAAAATATGCCAGTAAATCGAAAAAAAATGTAGACCGTTGAGAGTATCTAGTAGTTGCCCAAAAATATGTAAACATGGTAAATTAAAATTAAAATCAAATTCTTGTTAGTTTTGAATTGCATGCACTAACACAAACAAAAACACAAAAATGCATTCGTATGCATGCCTGTCGGGCTTAACGTTTGTAATGCATATTATATGTTGACTCATGCCTAAAGCTGGCTAAACACTTCAACAACACAACAACAACAACAACCAACAGCATAGCCACCAACGCAAGTAGCTATGTAAATACGTAAAAATATCATGCTTCGTTAGTAAGTCTATATGAAAGTGAGTGCGTATGTGTGTGTGTTCTTCTGTGTGTGCGTTTGGGCGAATGGAAATTTGATAGTGTAGACGAAATACAATAATATAAAATATTCACAATAAATGCACGCACGCACACACACACACGTGCGCATATGCACGTTTTTTGAATTTCATAGGTTTGCCAGTGCAACTGCACACTCACACACTCGCAAGCGCGCTGTTGTAACGGTACAAAATCAACAAATACGTTTACAATGTCATGTCCTGCATTTCGAATGCAAAAGGCGATGTGTTGCGCGTGAATAAATTTTCTCTGTCGATTTCATTGACATTATGTTGAGTTGTTGAGCGGACAAACCAACCAACTAACGCACACACACTCAGACTCACTTGCATAAGTGCTTTAGTTGCATATGCATGTATGAAGGATGCAATGCTGCATTCGGCAATTTCAATGAAAATCGATTTAGCAGCATTTCTGGCATTTCATACCATGTCATGTTAATATTTTGAAAATTGATCACAACCACCAATATGTACAAAAGCGGCAACCAACAGCATTGTCATCAGCGCCAACGCCAACGCCAACGTCAGCGTCAGCGCTATCAGTCATTCATTCGTTCAGTTGCATTTTTCGCGCCACAAACGTGACTGGATTTTCAGTGTTTGCTTTATGAAATGGCTGTGCTCAGCGTATACTCATTTTGTCAGTTTTTGCTTGCTTTTCGCTCGCAAGTTGTACGAATTTGATAGGGCTTTCATGCAGCTGCGATTTGAAATGTCAAACTATTCTAGTCGCTTATGCAATGAAACAACAACACATAAACATTTTAAAATGGCAAAAATAAAATTTCCGTCTTTTTTTGCCACTTATTCCCCCGATTCGTTGGTGAAAAAATAGTTGTAACAACAACAAATATTGCAAAATCTTGTTTAGTTGGCAATTGACATCTGACGATCATGCATCATATTGCTACAGCAAATCCATGTAAAGCGGCGTGCAACAACATTGACAGATTTATGCGAAGTACACAAAATGGCAGACAATTTTTTAATTGGTAACTGAAGGAAATCATATGTGTGGGGTTTCGAGGCTGTCTACAAAACACTTTCCTAAAGCAAAGGCAACTTCTTCTTCATTTATTGGAATGTTCTGCGAAAGAAGAGGAGCAAAGCAATATAATAATGCTATTTTTATAATTCAACATAAGCCGTTATTAGCAGTTCTGTTCAGCTAACGGTTGTTTCCAGTATCGAATTATTACGGTATAACGGCAGCAATGCTTCCAAATACATTTTTGTACTCTCGCAACATGTTACTAAGAGAGTATAATAGATCACATAACGGTTGTTTGTAACACCTAAAACTAAACGAGTTAATTATAGGGTTAAACATATACATATACATACATTAACAGGGTGACGAGTTGCAAGCGATAATTTCAGTAAGAATTGAGATAATGGGTATAGATATTCCTTGGCACCATAGGAAGGCTGCTTTCGTAACTAGAATTGATATCGAATAATAGCCATGCCCAGAAAATGGCGTGAACCGAATAGCCTTAAAGTGCAATACCTAAGCTATAAACGAAGCTATTGAAATGAATTATGGTACAGACAACCACACAGGAAGGGGCATATGAGGAAGGAATATCTTTGGAAAAGTGGGCGTGACTCCGCTCCCTGTTCTGGTTTTTGTACATATCTCGTTAATTGCAATCAACCAAACTTTGTGAAGTCAATTCTTTAGGCACTTTAATATATAGCATTTTTTTTTTTTTTTTTTTTATTAATATAATTTGATTTACAATCTGTCGTTAAACAATAAGTAAATTTAATTGACTATTGTAATTAACATTGGTGCCTTAAGTGCAATTTGGCCTTAAATTAGGATGTTAATATATACAAAGTTTAGTATTATAATTATTTCATTAAATACTATTTAGAAAATTCTTACGATCTAAACGGCAGGTCTAGAGGATGAAATCTTTGCAGTCTTCTTATGTCTTCGCTATTGTCTAATAAGTTTATAGCGTGTGTATTGGGATGATAATTTAATCTTGATATGTACCTTGAACTATATATTTTTATTTCATCAGTCACCATAGGTATTCTAAGATCCTTGTGGAGATGTATATTTTTCATAAACCACGGTGCATTAGCAATTAGTCTAAGTGTTTTTGACTGATATCTTTGAATCACATCTACGTTAGATCTACTTGCTGTACCCCAGATTTGAATGCCATAAGACCAAACTGGTTTCAATATAGCTTTATAAAGAAGAATTTTGTTTTGCAAGCTAAGTTTCGATTTTGGACCAAGCGTATTGGCTGCTTTTTTTCTAGTTTTAATTTTTAGCTGCGTTCTCTTGGCTCTGATATGTTCACGCCAAGTTAGTCTTTTATCCAAATGTAATCCGAGGTATTTTACACTATCGGATTTTGGAATTATGACTCTATTAAGACTAACACTGGGGGACTCTTCTTTTCTTAGTGTAAATGTGATATGAACTGATTTTGCAGCGTTTACCGAGATGTTCCAGTTGCGAAGCCAGGATTGTAGTACATCTAGCTGTGCTTGTGCAGTTTCAGCAGCTTCGCTAGCCGAGTAGGCGGAAGAGAGTATAGCAGTGTCGTCTGCATAAGTGGCAACGGTCAAGTTGTCGTTTTCCAATGTTGGCATGTCTGCCGTAAAAATTGTATAAAGAGTTGGTCCAAGGACACTACCTTGTGGGACTCCAGCCTTTATCTCGTGTATGTCTGAGATTTCATCTTGTATTTTAACGTAGAAATGCCTGTGACTCAGATAAGATCTAAGGAAGAGATAAAGCGGGGTAGGTAGTATCTTTTTGATTTTATACAGTAGGCCCGAGTGCCAGACTCTGTCAAAGGCTTGCTGAATGTCTAGGAATATAGCACAACAATACTTCTTATCTTCCAAACTAGTAAGTATAGTTTTTACAACACGATGACATTGTTCTGGTGTACCGTGCATGTGTCTGAAACCGAATTGATGGTCGGGAATGATTGATTTTCTCTCTAGCTCTGGCAGTAATCTTTGGAGAAATATTCGTTCGAGTATTTTCGAGAATATTGTCAGTAAGCTTATTGGTCTATATGAAGATAACTCATTTTCCGGTTTGTTTGGCTTTAATATCATTATAATTTCAGCACATTTCCACTGCGTGGGGAAATGGCTCAAACGAAAGCTACTGTTAAAAAGCAAGACCAAAAATAAAAGACATTTCTTAGGAAGATTTTTGATTGTCCGTGCGTCGATATTATCGTATCCTGGAGACTTTGAATTTTTTATACGCGATATTTCATACTGGACCTCTGAAAGTTTTACATATGGTATAGGTTTATCCATTGGACATGGGCAGTCGATATATGTTTCAACATCTTGGCGTTGGAGTGTACTGCTAAAGTTAAATGGTTGAAATATACCCTTAAGGTGGTTAGCAAAAGCGTGTGCTTTGCTTAAATTTGATCTGCACCAAGTATTGTTAGCATCTTTAACCGGAACCTGTCTTAAGGTAGGCCGTTTTAAGTATTTGGTTGCCTTCCAAATGTTATACTCGTCAACATTGTTTGAATCAATGTTTTTTAGGTATTCACCAATCGAATCTTCTTTAAGTTCAGCTAACTTAGTTTTAAGTTCCTTGATTGCTTTATTAAGAGCTGTTTTGTCATTTGGATTTCTACTGTTGTGCCAAATCCTTCGAAGTCGCCTCTTGTTTTTAACCAATTCAGAGACTTCATCAGAATATGGTTGCCTGTTTCTTTGCGTTCGACAAGTTGTATTCCTACATTTGCTTGAAGCTAGAAAGGCAGCTTCGTGTATTTTGTTTGTAAACATCTCCACTGCATCATCTAAATCTCTGGCTGAGTTTATCTCCATGTTGAGGTTTATATTGGACTCAAGTTTATCTTGAAAAAGTTTTATATCAGACCTTTTGGGTAATATACGCTGCTTCTGAGCAGTGAGTAAAGCAGGCAAATTTAAATTAATAATGAGAGCGGAATGGTCTGAGCTAAGATCATAATTATTGACTATTTTGAGCAGGTTACCGTCGATTCCTAAATGAACAGCAAAGTCGATTAAATCAGGAGTCTTGTTAGGATCTGTGGGCCAGTAAGTGGGATTGCATTTGTATAGCTCGCGACCTTTGGGATTAGTAAGACGAGATCCCCACCATGGATGCTTGGCATTGAAATCTCCACCGGCTAGAAATCGACTGCCCAATTTATTAAAAAATGAAATAAATGTGTTTTTATTTATGTTGAAACGAGGAGGTAGATATAGCGCAGTTATAACAATTCCTCCATTAAGGCTAATGATTTCAACGGATGCAGCTTGAACAGTAGGTAAAGATATTGGTTCTAATATGTTATATTTTAAAGTTGACTTAATTATAATTGCAGATCCACCATGTGCTTTACCATCAGGGTGGTTACATGTAATGAGATCGTAACCATTGATTTTAAAAAACGACTTGCTAGTAAAATGAGTTTCGGAAATCATAAATACATCTATATTTTTGGTAATAATGAAATGTTCGACTTCTAATCTATGATTACTAAGTCCATTGGCGTTCCAAATTGCCATTTTAAGACTTAATTGCATAATTTTGCAACAAGAGACGACATCATGGTTATTAGCGTTGAGGTTAGCTCAATTTGTTTGGAAATCAGAGCTTCAAGTTTTTCCAAATTGTTGTTGTTGTATGCAGTAGCGCTTTGTTGACCCCTTGTGATTTCTGCGTAGCTGAAGTTGTTGTTGAAAAACGATTGTTCTGTATTAGACCCAGTACCGACATTAGCTTTAGGATTATTATTAGTCGATTTAATTGCATCTTTTTTGCATACTAGCGCCTGATAAACTTGACATCCCTTGTAGTTGGCAGTGTGGTTTTGCAGGCAGTGTACACATTTTGGCGGAGTACCAGCATCTTTTTCACATAGAGCGGTCTGATGGTTTAGCCCGCACTTCACACATCTGAATGGCTTTTTACAATAGCGTTTAGTATGTCCAAACTCCTGACAGCGATGACACTGAACTAAGTCGTTAAATTTACGAGGAGGCTCGATTTTGACTACCGCACTACATAAGCGATTAATGTCGAATACACTTTTGTTGTTTGGCGAAGGCTCTAGGTCAGCAAAAAATAACGACATTGGCATTTTAGTTGTTTTACTTTTTGCATTAACAATATTTCTCACAGTGTGGCCTTTTTCAGCTAAGTCAAGTTTAATATCGTCTATGGGTGTAGAAAAATGAATGTTTTTTATGACAATTCTATAGGGCTTGTCTTCTTTTAATTGATACGTGTGAAAAATTATATTATTAGCATCTAAGTAAGTCACCAGTTTTCTATAAGAGTCACTGTTTGTAGGCATAACTCTGACTTGTCCGTCTCTGCCAGATTTGTATGAAAAATTTTCACTACCAATTAAAATTGAGAAACTGATTATCATTTTATTTATATCGTTTACTTTTGGTATGAAAATCGGTGGTGGCTTGAAAGTACTCGTAGTAGTCTCTGTATTTCGCTCATTACTCTTATCATCACTATGTGTGTCATGGTCTTGTGTAGATGTGTCTAACACTGCAAACCGGTTTGATGCGTTTTGATTCATGTTCGCTTTTGGTTGTTTTTTTAATAGATTCGGAGATTCAATATTTTTACGCTTTATTGCTTTGGGTTGGTACGCGCTTTGCCAGCCTCCGCTGTTATCACACGTACCGACCGACACAACCTCCTCGCCAACCATGAGGCCGATTATTAGTTTTTATTTTATTTTTATTTATTAATGTTTTTTTTTTTTATACCTTTTGATTTGATTTGATTTACACAACAATTTAATTATAATAATGTAAATCCTAGAAAAGCAAATGCACTTTTCTGAGTTGTATAAACAATTTTGCGTATTATTACACTCACTAAACTTTGTCTGTGACCGCATTCGCTGAATTCACTCACAACTTTTGGATATATAGCATGAAATTGGGAAAAAAGGGATTGCATTTAATTCAGTAAGAAAAAAACACCAAAAACCCAAAATTTTATGCTAAATATGGTATAGAAGGGAAGCAATCATTTTGGTGTAAAAATTTGAAATGGGTGTGGCGCCGACAACTTATTGGTCAAAACCATTTCTTATGAACTATTTGACCAATTTCAGTGAAATTCGGTTCACAATATTTTCATGGCATCCCAATGATATAGTCAATAGTCCGTAATCTCGAAACATTAATTGAACTCACATAACTCTCACTGAATCTTAAACACGAACCTCATCCAATATACGAAAGGTGAAAAAGCTCATACTAAAAAAAAACATTGCTTACTTTGCCTGTAGCAAGAACGTGTTCTTATGAGCATGGCGATTTTCGTTCGGTAAAAGCCCACACTTCGTTGCTTGTTCGTGAATTTTTGGTCGAAAAGAATAATATTAAGTTGACCCAGCCTCAATAATCCGTGTGACTTTCTCCTAATTCCGAACATTTTTCTTTACCTAATAAGTGGTTCGAGTATAGGCGACCAGTTAAACTGGGGATAGTCCGTCGATGTAATCTCTGTTTGCCTCAGATATTCAGGGAATTTTTGTTGCAGAAACTGAAACAGTTTGATTCGGAAACCGTTGTAATGTTTGTATCCACATAAATTTTCCCAATTATATGAACATTTAAGTTATTTTATCCTGTTTTTCTTTCCTTGAATTTATTGTTTAGTCAAATGTTGCTTTCGAAAATTTAATAATCGGTCCATTCCTTTGTACAGATGCTAGGACCAGCATTGTGAGAAAGTTACAAAATCTTCTCGAGATTATACTTTATTTCTGAATTGCGCATTCCAAATTAGCAAATTTTAGTAGGAACTTTGTACAATAAAATTATATTTCGTACTGAGGCAGAGTTATTCCAGATTAACTGCGTTTTTAATCAGTTCCAATTTTGTGGGTGACAGGCGGCAGCAAAGCGAGTTATAAACTCCCATAAACTGCTGATTGGCACTATATTTCCATTTTGGTGAAATAAAATTGGACAGAAAGCTAATATTGCGGTTGTTAGCCGCACAACCAGTATAAAATCACTAATTATTAAAAAAATGTACATAAATAAGTTATTATTAGAACTTCCATTTTAGAAAATAACAGCATGCGTATGGTTTTTTTTTTGTTTACATTTAGTTGAAAAACAACTGTTTGTACTACATATTTTCATTCACAATAGGTTAAAAGCGGCCATGTTTAACAATGCTGCCAACGAAAATGCCAAGAACTCCCACTAACTCTCTAAAATTTTGAGGATTAAATGGGAGTTAGCAAAAGGAGTTAACTGAGATAACTCTCGAATTAACCCCGATTAAAGCAGTTATTCCGAATTAACGCCGCCGTCTGTCAGAGGTATAAGAAACGGATGCAGCAGCAATGTTTTCGCTGAATGAACGATTGAATTTCCGAAAAATGCATTACTTTCGAAACTCATGAGATAAATACCAAAACACATTGTGGACAGTAAAAATAATAATGAATACTATAATAGCTGGCAATATTTTTTTCAATACCTTGCCTAAACCTTTGTAAACTAGGAAAGTCCATGAACTCAACAATTTAGGATATCATTTTCAGCTGCAGTACTCCCCAACTCTGTTAACATCTAGGTAAGGCATGATGCTGGCAACCTTGGAATAACCTCTAAAACAGCACAAAGGTCACACCTTTTTGCAAATTCTTGCATGATCATCCCACTACCACCTAATAAAAATTAATATATCATCTTGTGAGGTTTCTTAATCACTACATTTTTACTGACATTGTTATGTGGTATCTGCCATTTTAGCATTCAAAAACAACGCAGCAGAACGTAAATTACATCTTATCGCTTCGACCACATCATCTCACCGCTCATTTGAAGTTAAGGCAGCGTCAGACATTTAATTTACCCATTTGAATTTCAATTGAAACGCCAACCACCACTTGCTTGCCGGGTAGGAGAGTCTTTATTGAAATGGTAATCCGAGCTAAAACGGGAATGGAATAAAAACTAGTAGCAGTAGCAGTGGTAGAGGTAGTGGCAGTGGCGGAACAGGAAAATTGTAGGTAATTACAAGTGCAAATGGCTGGTTAGCACGAGCTATAAAAGCAGAGCAGAGAGTGCCGTAAATCAAACAATTTGTGGTTTGATAAGGAATGGAAAATTGTTATGTGACTTTATTGTAAATTTTCTTGTCGCCAAATGCATTGTACCACTAATTTTTTCAAAAGATATCATACTGTTAAAGGGGAGAAATATAAATAAGAGTATACAAAAGTAATCACGTCCTTGAATTTATTTTTATAGCAATTTAATAAAATTAAACACTGAACATTAACGTAATTGTGTTAATTAATATTCCAATACACGATTAGTTCTTATGGTACATAAAACTAAATTTATCGTTTAGGTCCTTCAGCGCTCATTGAGAGATAATGTGGATATTCGAGCAATTAACATAAATATGACTACCCATCGTATTTTCTAAAAAAATTAACAATTTGATAAGAATGTGTTACTTAAACTAGCATTTTACAATGTATTAAATGGATGGTATTAATTGACTTTATTAGAAAATGTAGTATTTGAATTCTGTGGCGTTTTTCATTACTGAGTCGCAATTGTATCATAAGATCTTAGTTAAAATAAATCGCTGCAGTTTTTTACTCTCCCAACGGTCTCTCGTCATTCGTATTCTCGTCCGAAGTAATCTAAAATAAGAAAACGATAATTATATGGGTAATCAAGTACGAAATTTAGCTTATGTTAACTGTTCCAGACAAATGTTCTAGAAATAAATAAATTATAGAAAATATATAAATTATTCAAACGAGATCTTCATGGTTGATGTTTTCAACTAATGTCCTGAAAACGCCCTTTTAATCGAAACATTACATTTATTCAAAAATTCAAATTTTGAAACTCAAAAGTAAACAAATTTCAAACCAAAAAAAAAAACAATTTTTAAATAAATAAAAGAAAATGCCGAATACTTTCTGCTTATCTCATGGAAGCAATTTACTAATGTTTTGTGCTCCAACTGACAAATTGCAAACAATTTTATCAATATAGATTGTTCAAGGTTAAAAAGACGGGTTTATGTAAACAAATACATGAACTGTTTACTATTTTATTGTCAAAAACGGGTATGTCAAATACTTAGTTCACTTTGTTGAATACACTTTGGTATACTCAACAAATGTGAATATCCCCTTCAGCCACATTACCCACAAATTCTCTTAATTTCTAGGCGTCAAATGATGCTGGTAATTTTAGAATAACCTCTAAAGGTTTTTTTTTTTAAGTGGGGAACGTCGAAATAGATTAGCCTTAATATTATCGATTCTTATAATAATAGACTTAACATAAATATAAATGTGTATACTGTTAATAATACAAAACATTTATCGGTCTTCTGTTTGAGTAATTTTTGTGATCATTACATTTGACTCTGTTGAAAGAAATCGGAATCAATATAGACATTAAAGAACATGAAGGTTAAATGCAATTTTCTCATATGCATAGGTGAAGAGGTGAAGATGAGAAAGTTTGTTTCGAACCCAAAGAAACTCATGAGTCACCAGAACAAATCTAGAAAAGAGAAACATTTTTTATAATATTAAACTAATTAGATTATTATATAATGACTTCTCCAGCAAAAAAAAATATCAAATAAACAAATGAGGAAAGGCCAAGTTCGGGTGTAACCAAACATTTTATACTCTCGCAATTTATTGAAGAAATGTTATTTACATAACACACAAATTTACCCATAAATTGGGGATAAAGTTTAATAGAATAACGAAAATCGTTATATATAGATATGAAGGCTGAGGTAATTCCTGAACCGATTTCATTCAATTTCATCAGCAAGGTACACTATATCCAATACTATATATTTTGCTAAGATATATCACATATTAACCAATACATATATGCGTAATAAAGCCCAACGAATTTTTGAAAAACCTATAATTGGTATATGGGAGCTAGGAGATGTTGTGACCCGATTTTAATAATTTTTGGAACAGAGACACACTATTGGAAGAAAACAATTTCCTCTGAATTGCATTAAATTATCTGAGAGATTTAACCATATTTTCGGTTAAAATATAAGCTAAGGCCTTGTGTTCAACATGTTCGATATCTGGGGCCTTGAAAAGTTATAGTGTGTTTACGACAATTTTTTCACAAGTGATGCCACAGATCATATACAGTATTTGTGTAAGTTTTATTTCGCTACCTTCATTGGTTCCTAATGTATATATTATAAAGTGAAGGATTCAGATGGAATTCAAAATTGAGTTATAAGGAAAGTAGTCGTGGTTGTGAACCGATTTCGCTCATTTTTTACCGTGTTGTCAGGGTGTCAAGAAAATATTATATACCAGTTTCAATCTTAGTTCCTTAGATATGGTTTTTGACCCATAAGTGGGCGATGCCACACCTATTTTTCATTTTGTAAAAAATTAGAGTGGAGCTTTCTTCTGCTAGTGAGTTAACCCACGTTTAGTAATTTTCAACCTAACCTTTGTATGGGAGGTGGGCGTGGTTATTATCCGATTTCTTTCATTTTTGGACTGTATAAGGAAATGGCTAAAATAAACGACTGCAGAAAGTTTGGTTTATATTGCTTTAT
This sequence comes from Zeugodacus cucurbitae, assembly GCF_028554725.1. Lineage (NCBI taxonomy): Eukaryota > Metazoa > Arthropoda > Insecta > Diptera > Tephritidae > Zeugodacus > Zeugodacus cucurbitae. The sequence goes on from NC_071668.1 coordinate 24,657,599, forward strand.
TGGTTTGCGAGTTATATACATAAAACCTATTTGGGGGCGGGGTCACGCCCACTTTTCCAAAAAAAATACATCCAAATGTGCCCCTCCCTAATGGGATCCTGATGTTCTGAATTTCATTTTCATAACTTTATTTATGGCTTGGTTATGATACTTTATAGGTTTTCGGTTTCCACCATTTTGTGGGCGTGGCAGTGGACCGATTTTGCCTATTTTCGAAAGCAACCTCCTCAGGGTGCCAAGGAATATGTGTTCCAGGTTTCATTAAGATATCTTAATTTTTATTCAAGTTATCGCTTGCACGGACAGACGGACGGACAGACATCCGGATTTCAAATCCACTCGTCATCCTGATCATTTACATATATATATAACCCATATCTAGCTCTTTTATTTCTTGGTGACACAAACAACCGTTATGTGAACAAAACTATAATACTCTGTGCAACATGTTGCGAGAGTATAAAAATTTAAATCAAGCCACAAATTATTTGCCTTCAAAATAATTCATAATCGTAAAAGACTTAGTCGATGAAACCATAAATGCGCACTTGCCACAACCAAGAAAGCACACCACATATATTGTATTGTGAAAGCCACAAAATGTATCAAAGCAACACCGAAATGATTTAGATCACATGTATCCTTAGCTGTAAATCCAAAATGGACATGAAATTGTAAATGTCAAGTAACCGAAACCGAAACAGCTAAGGAGACATCAAAGCTTTTACTCATGTGCTTATCCTATGCTAGTGTTAGCTACATATCGTATATAGTTATATATATTTGTGTGTGTAGTGGTGCATGCAACAAAGCGTTTTTGGTGATTGGAGAGCTCTTAAAGGTTGGACGATTGAAGTGTAAGAGGATTGAATGTGAAAGTGTCACATCTGCATAAAACGATTGCACGTTCAATTTAATGGGAATTGACGCCTGTTTGCTGCACATCAACACAATCGCAATCACACCAACACACACCCATACAGCAGTCGCAGTGTGCGAAAACTCGATTACTCGAATAGTCAGCTGTACAGGTGCAAGAAAATCCCATCAGAGTCGAACATTTGGCATGCGTTTGGCTTTAGCCGGCGCTAAACATCGAGAAACCAATGTAAGGTCATATGGTCGACCCGCCAGCAAGAGCAAGTCAATGCCTAAAGCGACGTGGCGAAAAGAAAGCGCAAGGGCTGCTGTGGAAATGGATATCATAGCTTACATATGTAGAATGTCTATATACCGTTACAGCAGGTACACATATCGGTGGTATTTGCCAGCTGGTTGTCTGCTGGTGTTCCGGTTCAATGGTGTTAGACAGTTTGATATGCAAAGAATTCGACGTCGGTATGAGAGACGAGCGATAAGCTTTGAGCACATAACACAATAGTGGGGAGCGAAACATGTGTAGTAGATTGCGATAGATGCTCGTATACACCGCTACGTGCTGTGCCAAAGCGGAAAGATAGTAGTTGCAAAAGGGAAAACACGTTAAACATGTCAAAGGTGAAAGATGTTTAAAGGAGCGACATCGATGATTTGAGTGAAATCAACGCTAATTGCATTTAGACAGCAACAAACAGCGACGAGTTGGATGAAAGCCAGCTGAGACCGCAACTTGTGCTATGCTAAACTATTTGCATGTTAATGTGCATGTCATTTGAAATATTTGAAACCGAGAGATCAGCAATTTTTGACTTCCAAACGATAATAAATGCTTCAGTAAAAGGTGAAGGAGAAGAAACACAAGAATATGTATTAGACTGGATTGGAAAAATAATTCTCGAGGCTTCTCATTGTAATAGAAATAGAAATATTATTTTTAGTGGATTTAGAATTCCAAAAATGGTCTTAAATTTTCTATCAACCTTTGCTGATTCTAAAACAAGTCGAAAGTTTATATCAAACCGATAAAAGTAGTACTCAATATTCTTCAGTTTGTACAGGATTCCATCATTGGAATGATAGCATAAACTCTGTGTTAATGGGATATCATTATCTCAGTTCTTCAAACTAGCTCCTACACCTATTACGAAGTTCAAATACCACTAGATACGATGTAAAAAATAAAATTTACTTGTATTTGTTTTAGATCTGGTATCTCAGCAGACTAAGTTATTAAAAAAACGCACCACATGACATTAAGGAACGCAGTGAAAATTAAATAACGTCTCTTTTACTGGATTGTCTGATACGTATCAGCCGATATTCCCTCAAACTCTTAATTGTGTTAATGGGTCACTTTAATGGCGTTAAGCGTCATTGCCTTGCTTTTTAATTTTATTTTTACATTACATGCGGCATTTTCATTTTAATTACTTCAGTTAATTGTCGGGGGAAATGTCTTCTACTTAGCCATGGTTAATATATTTTTTTCGTTGCTCTTTACATGAGCTTAATTAACTGTCAATATTTATGCATTCTTATTCTTACACATTCAAAAGAGAGGACAGCAAATAAGCACGGGCTGGTGCAAAAACAAAAAAAAAACACCAAAAAAATACACGGCAAAATAAAACTGACAGCGAGGTATTGCAATATTAATGAGCCATAACCCCATAGGATGTGGTTGGAAACTGAAATATGGCGGTCATTATGCTAATGAAGGTTGGGTATAAAAGAATTAAATAAATGTATCATATCTCTGTTTTTTTGGCGAGAAATATTTTGTAAAGTTGAAAGAGACTCTCTAAGATGTATACAGATCGAGTAAGAACACCAAGTAAGAAGGGACTAAGTTCGAATGCAGCCATACATTATATGCTCTCGTAATTTTAAAGTCTCAAAGGTATTAAAATACACATAACTATCTCAAATTCTGGCTAACTCATTCTTAGACGGAACTGTGAGTAGATTATAGTCAAGAAAATGCTTCAGAGATTTGCCCAATTTATTGCACCAAACCACTTTATATTTCAAAAAATATGCTCCGTCAATGAGTATAAAATGTCCCACCAAGTGGAAAATCAAATATCTATGTAAATTTCAAATTTTCAAATTTTGAAACTAACCTAACCCCTTAATATCTATTAACAGTTGAAAATGTAAGCAAACCCTGGTCCAAGCAAGGCTTATGACATCGCCAGGTCCAAAGTCATTGAATTCGGCCAATATGTAAACAAACCCATCCAAAAATCATCGAGCTCGACGAAACAAACCCCGGTCAAAGGTTATTGACCTCGTCCAAAATGTAAACAAATCTCGGTCAATGGTCATTGATCACGTCAAAAATGTAAACAAACCGCAGCCAAATGTCATTGACCTTCAAAATGTAAATAAACCCCCTCGATGTAAACAAATCCCTGCCAAAGTTATTGACCTCGTCCAAAATGTAAATAAACCGCGGTCAAAGTTTATTGATCTCGTCCAAAATGTAAACAAAGATATCCAAGATATAAATAAACCCCAGTCAAAGGCCATTGGCCTCAATCCCAATCTTTGGAATCGGTATGACCTCGACAGGTAATAAGTAATAACAAATCAGATCATAGTCTACATAAGACAAGGTCTTATAATGAAGGTGAGGGCTGAAGACTGCGGTCAATTGATACAATAGTCTCAGTATATAACTCACCAAAATAATGTTAGAATATTCTAACAAATTACCAGCTCAGGACTCTGAAAAGTATTATATTTTTCCTATTATTTCCTAATTATCATTATATTTTTATAGCCACTTGAATATTTAATTTTTTCATACTTTTCTATTTGTACAAGTGGGTTACGATACTTTTCTTAAAGTGGCCTCAAAGTTGTTTATGTTTCTTTTCAATAAAAAATGCATTCAAATGATTGACAAGCAGAATTGACAACAATCAGCAATTAGTAACAAATTGATCGATTAGGAACCTCGTTGCAACAGAAGCCAAGTCAACTTCCTACATATGAGAATGTGAGTTTCGTATAATCGCATCCAACAACAATTGATTGATACATGTACATATATGAATGTATGTATGTAAGTGCTTGTATTGAAATTTGAATGTGTAGCAAATGCAATAAAATAATGCCGAGCATTATTCGTATGCGTACGCTCATTTGTTTACATTTGATGTTGATCTTTTGCCTGTTTTATTGCTCCAAATGAAGATGCATCAGCTCATATAAATTTATAAACAGCGCGCATATACATTTATATTCATGCGTAGATGCCACTTAAGAAACGCTTGGCGCCAGACCATGCGCCCCTGCAGCCTGCTCTTAAGAATCACATATTTAGGTATATACGCACTACTTAAATATGCAAGCACGCTTCTCAGGCGGAGTTGCAGTAAACAGAGTACTTCCACATTTCAATCAATTGTTCAACATGTGTTAATTCCTGTTGTTCATCAAGACATTGACAGAAGCGCGTCTACTCCCATTTGATTGTTATGGCTACGCTATCGTTGTCAGTTCATTATATTCAAATAATTGTAATGAAGTTCAGAGGTAGTGCTGCTTTTTTGAGTATTCCGACTAAAGTACCTATGTATACTAATTTGTTTTTACTTCCGTCTTTGATTGTTATTGTAAAAACATTCTATTTTGTTTCCAATTTCTTTCATCGAAGCAGAAGCAATGACATTTACGTTTATCGGAAATCCCCTAACACAGTAGGTATTCATGTAGGCCGATGTGAGTTCTAGAGAAAGTGATGAACTAACAGAGCGGTTGACCGTTAGACAGGACGAGAGGTGTCTTTCACCATTTTAATTTCAATGCTATCTAAGTTTTTGTCAACAATCACCTCGCTCTTTGTGATTCAACCATATCGAAACTGTCGGATATACAGAGGACACAATGGATGTACAGTGGATACAATGAAATATGGTTCAAATAGAGGGCGTTGATCGCTATTTGAGAACAACTTCTATAACATATCTAATATATAAAATTCTCGTGTCACGGTGTACGTTATTGAACTCCTCTGAAACCGCTCGACCGATTTTCGTGAATCTTAGCGTGCATATCGGCTAGGGTGGAGAATCGGACAACATCTATTTTTCATCCTCCTAAATGTAAAGGGTGGTCCACCCCTAAATTTTTTTAACTTTCCGCGAAGAAAATTAAAAATTTTCTAAAATCGGGAAGTTATTGGCTGTTGAAGTTCAAACCGATCTGGCTAATTTTAGTCTTGAAATATTCGTGGAAGGCCAGAAAAAGATTAGAAAGTGAGTAAATATGGAAAAATTGCGAGGAAGATATCAATAAAATAATTTTATTCGAGTTGACAAGAAAAATATAAAAAGAGAAAACAAAAAAATTATATTTTGAAGGTTGTCATTGTTGCTTTGTTAATCAATTTTTGTTATTGTTCAATTGTATAAGGTTGTGTCGATAGCCCAAAACAATTTGAAAAAAATGAGGAAAGGCTCAGTTCACGTCCAACCGAACATTTTACACTCTCGCAATTTATTGATGTAATATTATTAAGATAACACACAATATGACCTATATATTCGGCATAAAGTCCAATAGAAAATCATCATATATAGTATATGAGGACTGATGTAATTCCAGAACCAATTTCACTCATTTTCACCGAGGTTCCAAGGTTTCCAAGGTTAACGGGAATAGGCACCTGTTAGTAGGCAAACAAACGGCACATTCGGCCTTGAAATTACTCCTAAATTGCAAATGAACGAAACACCAGTCGGCAAAATCGCCAAAAATAGCGCTGTAACGAAGATTTTCCAAATATTCAAGAAGTCGCTGGAGGTACTGCACAGGACTTTAAAAGATCTTGATTGTCAATGAACGTTTTTGGTGGAGCCAGGATTCTGTTAACAGGTGATTTACCCCAGACTCTTCCAATTATTCCTGGATAAGCTGTTACTGACGGGCTAATCGCATGCCTAAAGTTATTTAATTTGTGGCGACACATAAAGTATCGCCAATTAACAACTAACATATAAGCGTTTTTGCAACAAAATCAAATTGCGATTGTAGAAGCAGTTGGAAATGGTAGGGTCGCAGTTGACACCTCGATGGATTAATAGCATTTCCAACAGATTTCTGTCACTTCATTGACTTGAAAGAGAAGTTTTCCTTACATGAAACCTCAATATGATAACCATAAATGACTGATTGAATGACCTATATTGGTGGTAAAAAAACAAAGATATCGATGATCTTAAAGCGACAATTTAGAATTTCGGTCCAGGAGAGTTGACACAGCTACAAACCAGGATGACGTAGTCAATTATCCCAAACTATTTAAAATTGCCTGTACCATCACCACTCACTTTGCAATTAAAAGTAGTGTGAGTTGTTATCATGTTGCATAACATAAATCGACCTCGAGTAATCAATATCGTCGCCGAAGCCAAGATTGGACCAACTTAATTTAATGTTTACCCTAGCCACAACAACGTGTGGCCGGGTCTGCTAGTATTCTATAATAAGCTTCGTGTATAGTGTAAGAATTTGGAGGAAAACTTAATTCAACAATATCCACATAATGGTGAACTACCTGTCTGCTCAAAGTAAATATTAAAGCATTTTTGATATAATCATATATTTAATATTTTTTTAAGAAAAAGAGCATAAGCAATTTTATTTTCTGACTACACCGAAGTTCTACTCTTTAATAAACTAAGCACGCAATTTTTCTCAGAATTAGAATTTGTCTGCCATCAGTAAATGAACTTCAAACTTTTGCAGTAATCATGCAAAAAAGATGGAATTGCACAAAGTCAAAGGCCAGCACACGAGGCGGATATTAGATTTCCGCTTCTATTATTATTTGTTGCAGCTTCAAATTGCAGCTGACGCGGCAACGCGCCGCGACCCAACAAATCAGTGTCGCTTAGTAACTTTTTATTTCATTAAGTGGGAATGCCTTTCAACTCGCGACACGTTTTTTGAATTCTTATGTTCTAAGTTTCTTTGTAGAATGCAAATGTGTGGTTCGTTAAAACATATGAATATTTGTTCATAAAAGAAAAATATTATATTTCTAGACTATATGATTACAACTGCCTAAATTGGAATGTATTTTCAGCTTAAATTTAGCAAAAACAAAAATGTAGAAATTTTAAATAGATATTCTATTTTGCAATAAACAGACACGTGTTCATAATGACGCATTTTGTTGCTTTTCAAATACAGTTAAAAATCTAACATATCCATTGCTTATTCTATAAATATCTAAATATAAATAAGATTGAGATGAAGAGAGTGGTAACTAAAAGTCAAATATTTGTATCTAAAGTATTCATGAGAGTATCACTTCAAACCTGCTTCGGTCTTAGAATTCGTCATCATCTCTGACGTGGCATTGTTACACCTATATTAAAAATTCCGGATTATATAGTTCTGAAAACGGTATTATCGAAATGTAACCACTGACATAGAAAGAGTAGTAATAATATGAAGGGTTTTGACAAAAATCTACAAAAACTAAAATCTAAACAAAACTCTTGGTATTATCATAAAAATTCTATTATCATCTTTCTATTTCAGAAACTTTTGTGATTCGTAAGAATAGACTGTGACCAAACATAATAACTTTTGTTTTCGCAATTCAAAGGGTTTTGAAGACTGAACGTGGAAAATAAAGCAAGCGCACCGAGTTTATGCCGCTAGTGTCACACGCTTTGAGTTCTTACTCAAGTCGGATCGTTACTACAAAATCTGTCAAATATTTGTATGTAAATAATATAGCTCGATAAGAAATTGTGTTGGAAAAGGACGGGAAAAAATTACTGAAGAATTTAGTTCTAACTGTAGCGCAGAAACATGTACGATGACAAACTGAGATGAGCTTTCGAGAGAACTGAACTGTTTGGAGTCATCCGTGTGAGCGATGAATACAGAAAAAGATGGAACGATGAACTGTATGAGCTCTTCGGCGGAATGGATCTTAACTATATCCATTCCGCTTAAAAATTCAACTAATGGTTGGGCCATGTCGTACATATGTGAGACGATGCTCCAGTGAAAAGCTCCTTCGATTCGACACCAATGGGTGGACAACGGGAGCAAGGGAAGGACCACTCTGCACTTAAGATTTACAACTGGCGTGACTTCGCAATTGATATAGTCAACTGGCGAAGTTTTGGGTCCTCGGCCCAGAACGACTCACTGTTGTACAGGCGAATAAGGAGAAAAATAGTTTTATTTTCAAAGTAGTAGTATCGTGTCGGCGATAACCTTCTCATTTGGCTCAAATTTCTGACTTCTGGTTTGACAGAAGTTGTAGCAACTTTCTCTTAGTTCTTTTGGTTCCTAGGGAGAACATCACCGCTGTTCGTAACCTAATTCGCCAAAATTGGCAACTGTTTCCAGAAATTTGAAATAGAATTTTGTCTGATGAAATTTACGGTTATTGACTACATCATTGTAAGTTTCTTTTACGATAGCAGCGTATATGATTAAATACTTAACGGATATTACAGGTACACTGTCCCACATACTTACTAAACTGGAATAACTTAAGACTTTTTTTTAATATTTTTTTTTTTAATTTTTTTTTTTTTAATATAGGTAGTATTTTGATAGACCTATAGCTGTGTACTTCAATATATTGTCATAGTCACGTACAACGCCATTATAACACGTATACGGATCTCTGTATTTCTACACTACACTATTACAGTATCTTACTAAAACAAAAGCTGAGCTTCGTCTTGTGGGTGTGTTTCTGTGTCTATAATAACTCGAAAACACTTAACTCCAAGAATGCATAGGTTCTCAGTTTATCAAGTCAAAGCAAAGTTATTGTTGCTCATCAACTATGCACTGCAGCATGTTTATGTACTCCAATGGCTCGCTCTATTTTATAAACAAATAACTAAAGTTGCAACACACATACGCAATATATATTTCTGTGTGTGTGTGTGTGTGTGCAGTATCATATCAAGTGTTTGTAAATATTTTGTTTCATCGAAATGCATAACACTGTATATGAGAGTAAATAAGTAAAAATGCCACGGTGAGTCAAGCGGCAAATTGGCTAAAGCGGCAACACGAGTGTGGCCAAAGGCGCAAGCAAGTGAACGCAAAAATATATAGTACTATGACTGCCTTAGTAAGAGCGACAGCAGGGTGAACAGCGAAAATATTGCAGCAGTTGCAGTCAAACGAACTGTAAAAGATACGAGTCTTCTCACATTTTTGACTACTTTGTAGACAACGAAGTTTTCAACTTACTGGCTTTTACGCTAAGTTTCTGCAGCAGCGCATCCGTACCTACTTACTAGGGTTGCCAGTTGTGGGAGAATTGTGTATGTTGTGGAAAACTTATAAAAACACTCCCAGAACTGAGCTGAGGTCAGTTTTAATTTTCGTAATCGTCAGATGACCAGACCCTCAATGTCCTCCTCAAGTCCTATGAGCGCTGTCACTGCAGCTAAGGAAAAATTTACTGATCTCGAAAAAATGGATGATATTTAATTTTAGATCGGTATTAATGAGACCACAAGTTTTATATGCAAATAAATAATAAGCTTTATAAGCCTTACGTTATTTACCAACCTTATTTCATAATCATGATCTCATGTCTTTATAGGCGCTACAGCTGTGACATTTTAGTAGAAAAATTAAAATGGCTTCCTATTCTGAAGCCAACTTCTATTCTCTCTGTTGTACTTATATAATATTTCATATCTCAAACTTTATGAAAATACGATTTTCGACCAAGATGGCAACTCTGGTCGCATGAAAATGTCAAGCACTAGTAGCCGTGCATAAATATGTTTGTGTGAATTATTATTTCTGTATATGCATGACGGTATGTATGCCTGTTTGTATTAGCGTTTACAACCGAAGACTATTTTGCATCTTTACGCCATCAACAACACCAACAGTAGCGCAATAACAGCGGTAACAACAACATTAGCACAAACAACCATCGCCACTGCACACAAGCATTCAATGCAATTCACTGAGCCGAAAAAGTTTTCGCAAACTTATTCTATCGCTTTTGTGGCGAGACTATTACAACACAATTCTGCCAGCGATCTTGTTGTTATTCTCCACATTCCATTTCCTCTTAAAAATCTCTAGCAGGAATATGCACAAAAAAAAACACCAGCTTGTTAAGCAATTCTGTTCATAAATCAAGAAAATATGTAGAGGCGCCAGCACACATACAAACAAACAAATAAATATGGTTGTGTATTTTTGGAACTACACTATTTTATATTTTGTATACATATAATACATATTTAGCTAAGTATAAATACAACAACAAATATAAGTATACTCCTATAAATGCATGTAGTTTGAATGAACTCGCTTTAGCATCTTTCCACAGCAAGTTTTGCCAGTGTAATGTTTTCGCTTGTATATTTTTACGCGTTTACCGTCACTTATTCATTTCGCGTAGTTTTTTCCTTCAGTTAACTAAGTTGTTTGAGTTTTCTTCCGATTACAGATTTCTCAGATTTAACAATTTCACTATGCTAAAATTAAGTAGTATCTTCAGCATATTGTCGGTAGTGAGCTGAGATTTATGGCTGACTTGTAGCTTTAATCTTTCATTTTGCTTGTGGATGTGGGTGAAATGTAATGCAATAAAATTCTACGATTTCTGCAATTTATGACTTGGATATCTTCGTAGTGATATGCAGCTGAATTAATTAATAAATTGATAGGTTAGGTTAGGTTAAGTGGCTGTCAAACGACGTACCTAGGGCTTTGGGAGGCCCATTGGGACTGAGATCCCTCACACTATCGAGTCGTCTTTGAACCACCCTGTGGTCTTGATAAAGTGAAAAAGTTCACTCAATTTGACATGAGCAACTTCGCTCACATCATCGAAAAAACAGCGTCCAATAGTTGCGATTACTTTCCTATGCATAGCCTTATATCCACATAGAAGGTGTGCAATCGTTTCTTCCTCCTCTTCTTCTTGGCAGCTTCTGCAGTAATCATTAAAAGGTAACCCCAGTCTGCTGGCGTGTCTCCCAATCAGACAGTGTCCCGTTAACACCCCTACAAGGGTTCTTGTTTCATTCATCTTAAATTTCAGTAAGCAACAAGTGCGGCTCTTTTTCCACTCTGACCACGTTTGTCTGCTTACGGAGCAAGTTGTTACTTGTTTCCATTGCGATTCAGCTGTATCTACGATAAAAAAAACGTATATCTGTCAGTAAAGGCTTTTCTTATAAATACATTTTTTTATAGAACACTAAAATTTCTCGAACAACCACGATCAGAATATTTTAATAATTGAATAAGTGATTCAGTTGAGTGAATATTATACATATATTGCCTTGAATGGTAACCCACGATATGTGGATCTTTTCTACAACATCTCTGATGGTCAACTTAGAATTTATTTATAACTTGTTTAATATCTGAATGTTATTCCAAAGATCTGAAAGTCACCTTGCTCACTGTTAATATTTTTTATTAATTCATTAAATCTTCAAAATCAAAACCCCAATAATGTTCATAACTAATATTTATTTTTTATTTCATTCCATCTTAATCCTTTAATATATAGATCATCTGGAGTTAATTACGGGATGAACTAGCTAATAGAATACCGGATTATGGCAAAATATAAATATTAATAACATATATAGATTTATCATAGAAAAATATTAGCTTGACATAGCTTCCCCATCTGCTTCCATTGGAATGGTTGTGTAATATATTTAGTTCTGAGAACCTATATTTGTAATTTTTGCAACTATATGCACCTCGCTGAAAGTGTTTTATTATTTGTATTGAATAAGATTGGAATTTACTATACAACAGAGTAGATCAATTGCCAAGGACAGCGTAACAAGAAAGATTTATCAATTTAAAAAGAGCAGTTTCACAGTTTTTCAATAAATAAACAGCATGCGATTTTGTTTTCTTCTTTTGAATTGAACCATTAAATAGGTATCCTCTGAGGATAAAATGGTATATATAAGAACGAGCTAGTAGTACTCTCGTGGGAACTTCCTGAATGGGAGCATCATATGTTTTGGTATGGTTTCGACGAAATTTTGCAGGCGCTCATCGGTGTTCTCTTCACCAAGAGCACCTGTGGTAATTTCGCTTTAAAGCCAATAATTTGACATCAGTTTTCCAAACTTGACAGTTACTCAAATAAAAGGATATCGATTTTTGTTTGTGGTGATATCTCACAAAAAGAAAAACAGGAGAGGAGATGATAAGTTCTTGTGATGCTGAATATAAAATTATCTGGCTGTTGGCAAGCATTACAACAAAATAACTTTAGACGTAGTACGACTAGTTTCACTGAGATACCTAATATACGAATTAGTACTTAAACTAACGTTTTAAGGATAATGATTTAAGGACATTCACCTGGAATGTCCGGACCCTTAATTGGGAAGGTGCCTCTGCCCAGCTGGTTGATGTCCTCATACGACTAAAGGACTCATACGACCGCCATCTAAGAAGTGCGATGGACGGGACAAGGACGGAAGAAGGTGGGTTCTTGTGACATTTACTACAGCGGCCATAAAAAGGAGCGCAAAATTGGTGTTGGATTTGTGGTGGGAGAGAGACTCCGTCGTCGAGTCCTGGCATTCACCCCGGTGAATGAACGTCTAGCCACAATCCGAATAAGGTTCTTCAACATATCACACAAAGATACCTTCTATGAGCGCCTAGAACGTACCTATGAGCGCTGCCCCCGCCACGATGTCAAAATCGTGCTTGGCGATTTCAACGCTAGGGTGGGTAAAGAAGGTGTCTTTAGCACAACAGTCGGAAAATTCAGCCTCCATGACGAAACATCACCAAACGGTCTGAGGCTGATCGACTTCGCCGGGGCCCGAAATATGGTCGTCTGTAGTACTAGATTCCAGCATAAGAAAATCCATCAAGCTACTTGGCTGTCCCCGGATCGAATCACTCGCAACCAGATCGATCATGTTGTGATAGACGGAAGATATGTCTCCAGTGTTTTAGACGTGCGTACGCTCAGAGGACCAAATATAGACTCGAACCATTATCTGGTTGCAGCGAAGATACGCACCCGCCTATGTGCCGCAAAGAACGCCCTCAACAAACACAAGGAAGGTTCGACGTCGAAAAGCTGCACTCGCAACAGACAGCCACGAAATACTCTACTCGACTTGCACTCCTGCTCTCTGAGAGCACTCATCAGCATCTCGGTATAAGGGAACTGTGGAACGGCATCTCAAACTCAGTGCGTGCCGCTGCAGCCGAAACAATTGGATTTCGGCAACGACAAAAAAACAAGCTGGTACGATGAGGAATGCCATCTCGCAGCGGAGAGAAAACAGACTGCCTACTTCGCAAAGTTGCAAACGACCACAACACGTGCACGATGAGAAAGATACCGAGAGCTGAAAAGGGAAGCGAGACGCATCGGCAGACAAAAAAAGAAATAGGCCGAAATGCGTGAGTACGAAGAGCTTGAGAAGCTGGCAGAAAGAGGTAATGCTCGAAAATTTTATGAAAAAATAAAGCGACTTAATGAAGGTTTCAAGACCGGAACATCCTCATGTAGAGACCAAGGTGGTACTTTGGTAAGCGATGCCCAGGGCATACTGGGATTCTGGAGAGAACACTTCTCCGACCTGCTGAATGGCAGTGAAAGTACAAGACCAGGAGATGGCGAACCCGATTCCCCAATCGATGACGATGGAACATATATTCCATCACCCGACCATGAAGAAATTCGAATAGCAATTACCCGCTTGAAGAACAACAAAGCGGCGGGGGCCGATGGACCACCGGCCGAGCTATTCAAATACGGCGGCGAAGAACTGATAAGGTGCATGCATCAGCTTCTTTGCAGAATATGGTCGGAAGAAAGCATGCCTGACGATTGGAATCTCAGTGTGAAAAGAGAATCGACACACACCACATTTTTGTCGATTTTAAAGCTGCTTTCGACAGCACGAAAAGGAGTTGCCTTTACGCCGCGATGTCTGAATTTGGTATCCCCGCAAAACTGATACGGCTGTGCAAGTTGACGCTGAGCAACACCAAAAGCTCCGTCATGATTGGGAAGGACCTCTCCGAACCGTTCGATACCAAACGAGGCGACTTCTATAACTTGATGCTGGAAAAAATATTACGAGCTGCAGAGCTTAATAGAGAAGGTACAATCTTCTATAAGAGTGTACAGCTACTGGCGTACGCCGATGTTATTGATATCATCGGAAGCAACAACCGCGCCGTTTGTTCTGCTTTTTCCCGCATGGATATGGAAGCGAAGCGAATGGGTCTGGAGGTGAATGAGGACAACATGAAATATCTCCTGTCATCAAGCAAACAGTTGGCGCATTTGCGTCTTGGCTCATACGTCACTGTTGACAGTCATAACTTCGAAGTCGTAAATAATTTCGTATACCTGGGAACCAGCATCAACAACACCAATAATGTCAGCCTCGAAATCCAGCGCAGAATCACTCTTGCCAACAGGTGCTACTTTGGACTGAGTAGGCAAATAAAAAGTAAAGTCCTCTCTCGGCGAACCAAAATCAAACTCTACAAGTCGCTTATCATTCTCGTCCTGCTTTATGGTGCAGAAGCTTGGACGATGTCAACATCAGATGAGACGACACTAGGAGTTTTCAAGAGGAAAATTTCGCGCAAGATTTATGGTCCTCAGAACATTGGCAACGGCGAATACCGCAGACGATGGAACGATGAGCTGTACGAGTTATACGACGGCTGCTATATATATTTCTGGCCTAATAATGAAAATAGGAATAATTTTCAACGAAAAGGGTTTTATTGTTTTTCAAAATATTCTCCATCAAGATTTATACACTTTTGCATGCGCTCAAACCAATTTTCGAAGCACTTTTTTGAGCCTTTTTTTGAGCGATTGTCAAATTGTGCGAGATCCAACAAGAACAAACCTTTTTTACGGCCAGGTGTTCATGCAATATCGAATGTATGCTGGTGGGAGAAATGCATAGGCGTGCCTACCTTCAGATATGTTACATGACGGTCTTGCATTATCAGTTCACGTACGGCATCGATGTTTTCTGGCACAACGGCTGTTTTTGGACGACCTTCACGGAATTCGTCTTTGAGCGAGCGTCGGCCACGATTAAATTCGTTGTACCAGTTTTTCACAGTGCTATAGGATGGTGCTTCATAGCCATACAAAGATTTTAGTTCATCGATGCACTCTTGTCGCGATAATCCACGTCGAAAGTTGTGAAAAATTATCGCACGAAAATGTTCACGAGTTAATTCCATATTTTGGCCGAGATGAATTTTTTAATTCCCTGTAAATAAAACAATTCACGATTAAATGACAAAACGTTCTGAGTGATGTTATGCTAAAAAATGTCAAACTTTCCAGAAATATATATAGCAGCCCTCGTACGACGACATTGACATAGTTCAGCGAATAAAAAGAGAGCGGCTGCGAGTTCAGCGAATAAAAAGAGAGCGGCTGCGCTGGCTAAGTCATGTTGTCCGAATGGACGAAAACACTCCAGCTCTGAAAGTGTTCGATGCAGTATCCGCCGGAGCAAGCCGAGGAAGGGGAAGGCCTCCACTCCGTTGGAGGGACCAGGTGGAGAGAGGGACCAACTGGCGCCGAACTGCGAAGGAAAGAGACGAGTGGCGCGCTCTCATCGATTCGGCTATAACCGGCTAAACGGTTCAACGCTAATCACATACATACATACTTAAACTACTGAATTTACATTATTAATCCTAAATATTTTTACAATGTTAGGATATATCTTATACGCAGCTTATTATACAATGTAAACTCAAGAGCAACAGAAATCACTATACGAAGTATATTTTGGTATGAGAACTGGCTATGAAAACCATGTACCTCTTCTTCTTCTTAACTGGCGTAGAAACCGCTTACGCGGTTATAGCCGAGTCCACAACAGTGCGCCACGCATCTCTCCTTTTGGCGGTTTGGCGCCAATTGGTAATACCAAGTGAAGACAGGTCCTTCTCCACCTGGTCCTTCCATCGGAGTGGAGGTCTCCCTCTTCCTCGGCTTCCACCAGCGGGTACTGCATCGAAAACTTTCAGAGCTGGGGCACTTTCATCCATTCGAACAACATGACCCAGCCAGCGTAGCCGCTGTCTTTTTATTCGCTGGACTATGTCTATGTCGTCGAACAACACATACAGCTCATCATTCCATCTTCTGCGGTATTCGCCGTTGCCAATGTTTAAGGGACCGTAAATCTTCCGCAAAACCTTTCTCTCGAAAACTCCTAGTGCCGTCTCATCGGATGTTGACACCGTCCACGCTTCTGCACCATAAAGTAGGACGGGAATGATGAGGGACTTGTAGAGTTTAGTTTTTGTTCGTCGAGAGAGGACTTTACTTTTCAATTGCCTACTCAGTCCATAGTAGCACCTGTTGGCAAGAGTGATTCTGCGTTGGATTTCAAGGCTGACATTATTATCGGTGTTAATGTTGGTTCCTAGGTATACGAAATTATCTACAACTTCAAAGTTATGACTGTCAACAGTGACGTGGGAGCCAAGACGCGAATGCGCTGACTGTTTGTTTGATGACAGGAGATATTTCGTCTTGTCCTCGTTCACCACCAGACCCATTCGCTTCGCTTCCTTATCCAGGCGGGAAAAAGCAGAACTAACGGCGCGGGTGTTGTTTCCGATGATATCAATATCATCGGCGTACGCCAGGAGCTGTACACTCTTGTAGAACCTCTTACCTTTTGTTAATAAGTCTCATACTATATGGAATATACGATAAAAAAAAGTCAACCAGAAGTCGATAGCGGGATATTTTCATATTCGATTTATGAGGGTTAAGAAAAAATATAAGCCCAGAGTCTATGCAACATGTTCTGATATCGTTATCTTAGGTCTGGTTTTTAACTTGGATTTGAAATGTATAGTAGGTTTAATGACAGGTCCTTGGAGTAAATTTTAAATTAAACATTTTGTAAGTAGCGTATTAAACAAGTCATTTTGGGAATGTACCGTGCTTAATAATCCGCAGTTACCATAGAGCGCATGTTTAAATGCATACCATTCTGCTTCACTATTTAATTTTAATCAAACGCGTGAGCTTTCGTTTGTTTAATCCATTAGAAATAAATGTTTTAATTTCAACACACACTAGAACTTAATTATCCAGAGAGCATTAAACAAACGTTTGGTCAGCCGTACGTAAATCAACCTTTCACTTAATTTTGCACACGAAAATCCCACTGCCATATAAATAGAGACCCACCACTTCGTGCACTAAGCGCCAATAAAATGAAGTTAGTAATAACAACAGTTAAAAATTAACTATCGACAAAGAACATTTAAAGCGTTAAATGCACTACACATTTATAATCAGCGGCCGCCTGCAAGCGCTGCGCATGAGACGCCGCCATCAGTATGCTGCACGACCAGCAGGCGGTGCAACAGCGGTAGTTTATTGCGCCAAGCTTAATTAGAATTTGAATCGGGCGAATGGCGGGCGGGTGGAAGCTGCAGTAGTGAGTAGCCGAAGCGGTGAGAACGAACAACTGCGAAATTTCATGGACAGTTTGGTTGCGGCGCTGGCGACGATGCGTCAGGAGGCAATTATTAAAATACGGAATTGAAATTTAAAATACGAAATGAATGCGCGTGCAACAGCATAAATTGCTGACCGACACAATGGACAAAGCGCACAAACAACGCGTACGGCGAGCAGTATGCTGTGTCAATGCAATTGGAGGTGTTTGGTGGCGGCGGAGGTTGGGTGTCGGGTGTCGGCGAGTGGCCAACACGCGGACGGCCGGGCGTGTGTTTGGCGGTTAGCGGTTCGCCAGGCAGCCGCAGTGGAAAGTGGTTGCGGCGCCGCTGGTGTTAGTGATGTCATTTTGTCGTTTGCCTTTCCCCTCCGTGCACTCCAGCTATCTTGTTGTTATTGTTCGGCGCTACCCGGCGCTCTTATTTGTTTTTACTTCATTCTAAAGTTCTGTTTTTTTTTTTACTAGCTCTACTGTTTCAGTCAGGAAAATAAACGCAAAATGCACGTAATGTGCGCTTAAGTGGCAATTTAGCGCTCACAAATGCCGTTTTGCACTTGACCACATTGAATGCGGAGCTCAGTGTCACCGCCAGCCCCAACGCGCCCGCCACGCATTCGTGCACTCTCAGTGTCGTTTGGCCCGCGCCATTCACTCTCACTTTGTCCTCTTGCGCTGCGCTGCAGCATTTCTAAAGTACTCGCGTATGCAGCCACAACATGGGAGGTGTTCGCTCGCAGTGGTTTTGCATTTAAATTACAGCTGTTGTTAGTAATTTCTTTTTTTTTGCACATTTTTTTTTTAAATTAGGCTCTAGCAGCCATTAGCGGTGCTGGCAACGTAAACAACAATATCATATTGAAATTTTCCCATTATACCTAAGTCGGAAAATTAATTAATGCCGCTAGTATCCTACTCGTAATTGAGAAAACAAGTAAAGGAGGGCTATGTATGGACGGAATGTACCGTTAGTTACTCTCTCGTAAATTGAAATAATGTAAAGAGTGTAATATATTTATTGTGATCACTGCAGTCATTTCTAATGTGGGTTTGGAAACAAATATTCATAACATTACTATTGTCAGATAATAGTATGATACTAATATATTTTTCACGGTGACCGATATATTTCACGATGTGTATCGCACATTCGATGGATGAATTGATGATATATTCCACCGTAAGTATATAATTTATTATATTCAATATATATATATAAGAGTTAGCGGAGGCTATCAAATGAATTTAAATGTTTAGAATCTTATAAATATAATAAGAAAGGCATGCTTAAGTTCGGTAGCAACTGAAAACTATATTATTTATTGTTTAACGTTAATAAGATGAAATATAATTCTTCGCGTATATCGAGATAAAATTCACTAGAATAATAAAAACAATTATATATCGTACATGAGGTAATTCCTGGACCAATTTCACTAATTTTCAACAGCAAGCTATATTATATTAAATTCAATACGATCCCTTAGTTTTGTTAAAAACTCACATATTAACCGATATAAACGGTATAAAGTCACCGGATGTTTGAAAATCCTAATATTGAGTATATGGGAGCTAGTGGAAGTTAAGACACGATTTCACCCATATTTGGTAATGAGACACACTACTAGAAGAAATAGAACTTCTCTGAATAACATTAAATTATCTGAAAGATTTACCAATATTTCAGGTAAAAAAATATCCTCATCTCTTAAGGACATCGGTTTGATACTCGAAAAAGGTGGATCAAAATCCAAAAGTAACTACCTTAAAATTAGCGCAACGCGAGACAAATACATCATAAAAGGGATATCTTCACAAAAAAAACTTTATCCGATAACGAGTTCCACCAAAGATCACCACAAAAGGAGCTACTTATTATTCCCAAAGATTCAAACAGATCTGAGAATAAGTGAACATATTTGAGAATTTTTGAAGCTAATTATCACAAAAAAAATATTTGTATTACTTTGTTACTGTATGTAGACTTTCGTCAAGGCAATTTTGAGTTCTTCTTTAAGAACTTTTTTAATATTATACATTTAAAACAAGTAAGGAAAGGCTAAGTTCAGGTGCAACCGAACATTTTATACTTTTGCAATTTCTTGCAATGTTTTTATTAAGATAACACAAAATTTGACCCATATATTCGACATAAAGAATAACGAAAATCATTATATATAGTATATAGGCTGAGGTAATCACTCAATTGCATTTGCACCACCGACATGCATTATATCTGCGATTATATGCTCACTTAATTTAGCCATATTTGTTACATTAGCCGAAATTTGTTATGACACGATTTTTAAATTTTTTGGTACAGAAACACACTATTAGAAGAAAAAGATTTCCTCTGAATTAAATTAATATATCAGAGCGATTTACCGATATTTTCGGTGAAAAATTAGCCTCCGGCATTGAGTTCTTCATATTCGATATCCGGGGGATTGAAAAGTTATAGTCCAATTTCGAAAATTTTTTCACAAGTAATGCCAAGTAATTCACAAGTAATTCCAAGTTGATTTATATGGAAAATTGTAAACGACAGCAGAAAGTTTGGTTTATATAGCTTTATTGGTTTGCGAGATATATATAAATAACCGATGTGAAGGCGGGGCCACGCCCCCTTACAAAAAAACTTACATTCAAATATGCCCGTTTCCAGTGCGATCCTTTATTCCAAATTTTACCTTTATAACTTTATTTATGACATAGTTATGACACTTTATGTGTTTTTGGTTTTCGCCATTTTGTGGGCGTGGCATCCGATTTTGCCCATTTTTGAAAGCAACCCTCTCACGGTCCCAAGGAACACGTGTGCCAAGTTTCGTCAAGATATCTCAGTTTCTACTCAAGTTATCCGTTGCACGGACGGACGGGCAGACAGACATTTGGTCTCGTCACCCTGCTCATTTCGATATATATAACCCGATATCTAACTTGTTTAGTTTTATGACTAGATAGATGGTATTTTTTGTTTCTTGTGGTTAGAAAGAAGATTAGAATGAAACTGTATCAACACATTTTTCTAAAAACCTTTTCTTACATTCATACCAACGAAAACATGGATGCATGTAGACATATGTCGGGCTCTGTACATGTTTTCCAATTATGCAAGGATTCCCCAAAAAACTGAAATTTTTTACCGAACACAAATATGACCGGGAAGTGGTCGTTACTTACCGAGACATAATTGCTAAGAATAATTTTAATCATAACATTCTTTACAAGGACTAATTACATACCAATATTTTCAAAGCTGAGAGCTTTTATGTATAACTGTGTAATTCCAATTAATTCAGATCAATGACTAATCCTCTCATAATATTGTATTTGTTGATAACGCCTCTGTAATGCGGCTTTCCCAAAAAGCTCTAGTAGGCATTCTTTGTCATGTCAAAAGAAACAATTAATCCAATATTTTCTCACCTCTTTTCTATTTTTTATACTCTCGCAACAAATCTTGCTAAAGAGAGTATTATAGTTTTGTTCACATAACGGTTGTTTGTAACATTCAAAACTAAACGAGTTAGATATTGGGTTATATATACCAAAGTGATCAGGGTGAAGAGTGGAGTTCAAATCCGAATGTCTGTCTGTCCGTCCGTCCGTCTGTGCAAGCTGTAACTTGAGTAAAAATTAAGATATCTTGATGAAACTTGGCACACTTATAAATGAGCAAAATCGGACCACTGCCACGCCAACAAAATGGCGAAAACCGAAAACACATAAAGTGCCATAACTAAGCCATAAATAAAGCTATGGAAATAAAATTTGGTATGAAGGATCGCACTATGAAGGGGCATATTTGGATGTAATTTTTTTGGGGAAGTGGGTGTGGCCCCGCCCCCTACTAAGTTTTTTGTATATATCTCGCAAACCAATGGATCTATATAAACCAAACTTTCCGCAGTCGTTTTTTTTGCCACTTCTTAATACAGTCCAAAAATGAAAGAAATCCGATCATAATCACGCCCACCTCCCATACAAAAGTTAGGTTGAAAATTACTAAAAGTGGGTTAACTCACTAACGAAAAACGTCAGAAACACTAAATTTCACATAAGAAATGGCAGATGGAAGCTGCACTCAGATTTTTTTACAAAATGGAAAATGGGGGTGGCGTCGCCCACTTATGGGTCAAAAACCATATCTCAGGAACTATTCGACCGATTTCAATGAAACTTGGTTTGTAATAGTTTCCTTACATCCCAATGATATGTTGTGAAAATAGGCCAAATCGCTTTACAACCACGCCTACTTCCTATATTCCAGAACTTTGAAGACAATCTGAATCGTTAACTTTACAATATATAAAGTAAGTACTAGTGAAGATATCGGTGCAGAACTTTGCACAAATACTATGTTAATAGTGTGGCAGCCCCATTCTAAAAATCGCCGAAATCGGACCATAGGTTTTTAAGGCCCCATATATCGAACATGAGGACCTCGGAGCTTCTAACATAATATTAGGGTTTCCAACTTTCAATGGACTTTATATAACATATATAACGAGTATGTGGGTCAAATTGTGTATTATATAATATTAATTAAGTTAAATAAATAAATTGCGAGAGTATAAAATGTTCGGTTACACCCGAACTTAGCCCTCCCTTACTTGTTTACAATTCGCATTGAAACTTATAGTAAAACCCCTATAAAAATATACTTCCTCTACAAAAACAAAAATATTTTCTGCAATTTCGTTCGAAGTGCATTTCACAATTCACGAATGGCATAAAAACTATGTTATCCACAAATAGCTTCACCCAAAGGATATTAACAGCACAGTTAAAAGAAATACATGTGAAAAGCAGCCATTTAACTACCGATTTTTCGAGGCATTCACACTAGCCACTACATAGTATTAATATACGGTGATGCTATGATATCCAAGTACATATACATACATATGTACATATGTATGTATGTTTGTACGAGAGAGCATGTCGAAAATAAATGAACACACCAATCTGTTTTGCGTAAATAGCCATGTGTGTGCATCGCACCACTGTTGCATGTTGTTTAATATCGCAATGATACGGTAAAAACAAGCCACAACAGCAATAACAACAACAGCAAATCAGCTATGTGCAAGTGGCAGCCAGCATGCACATACACAAAGCCACAGAAAAAGGCATGAATGACTCAATTTTCGGTGCTGCAACTTTCGTCTTTCAACAATTGCGATCGCACGCTGATGCGGCGCTGAAGCCAATGGACCAATGAGTCTGTTGTTGCTGCCTTTGGTGGCGCTACATATTGCACCACATGTGGCGCTTGTACGCGCTGGCACATAAAAACATTCATACAAAACAATAAATTGTTTTCGGTTGGCGCAAGCCTCTTAATTTTTTAAAGTAAACTGAAGCGTTGGTGCACTAACTGCAGCTTAAATTTTTTTATGAATTCTCGAAATGCAATAAAAACGTGGTGGTGATTATAAAAAAAAGTGTTTTTGTAAATGTTTTAATGCTGTTGAGCTTATTTTATCTGTCATTTGACCATGCAAACTATGCCCGCATTTATTTGTACAAACACATATACATATGTATGTGTGTAATGCGTGGGCTCGTGAAATACAGACACACAATAAAAGAATGGTATCGGCATAAACAAACGTTACAAGTCACAAATACAAACTGGCCCAATTAAGAAGTAAATTCAAATGTGTGGGTTGGCGCCCATAAAACGATTACTGAAAACAGAAAAAACACATTTTTTATCATTCCAAAGGTGTTTTAAACATTACTCTATGGAAATAAGCACATACGCATATTTTTAAAAGGTTTTAAAAGTCAAAATGTTGCAAGTGTAAACATAAACACACAGCTGCATAACTATATAGAAATATACTTACATACATATACATATGTTTGCAATATTTTGAAACAGTTAATTGGCTTTTATAGTAACTGAAAACATTGTGGACAAAACTTGGCTTAATTGTGTTTAATGATTAGGTAATCATTCTTTGAAAATTATATAAAATATAGATCAGAGTTTTATATAATAATCGGTAAGATAATTTTTATACTCTCACATAACAGTTGTCTGTGTCACCCAGAAATAAAAAACTTAGGTATATGGTTATATATATCAAAATGATCAGGATGACGAGTTGAGTTGAAATCCAACCGTCTGTCCGTCTGCCCGTGCAAGCGATAACTTGAGTAAAAATTGAGATATCTTAATGAAACTTGGTACACATATTCCTTGGCACTCTGAAGCGGTTGGTATTGAAAATGGGTGAAATCGGTCCACAGCCACGCCCACAATGGCGAAAACCTATAAAGTGTCATCATAACTAAGCCCTAAATAAAGTTATGGAAGTAAAATTTGGTACCGAGGATCACATTAGGGAGGGGAATATTTGGGTGTAATTTCTTTCTACTAAGTTTTTTGTACATATCTCGTAAACTATTTGAGCTATATCAAACAAACTTTATAGAATCGTTTCTTTCAGGTACATAATTTGAAGTGGGTGTGGCTCCGCCGACTTATAGGTCAGAAACCATATCTCCGAAACTACTCGACCAATATCAATGAAATTTGGTTTGTAATATTTTCCTTGCACATCAATCATATGTTGTGAAAATAGCCCAAATCGGTTCACAACCATGCCTACTTCCTATATACCAGAACTATGAAGTCGATCTGATTAGTTTACTTCAAAATATGTAAAGTTAGCTGTAGTGAAGATATCGGAACAAAACTTATCATAAATACTGCATTTATAGTGAGACAGACCCTTTCTAAAAATCGACGAAATCGGACCATAGGTTTTCAAGGCCCTATATTTTGAACATGAGGACCTCGGTGCTTCTAACCTAAAATTAGGGTTTCCAAATTTCAATGGACTTTATACCATATATATGACGAATATGTGTGTCAAATTGTGTATTATATAATATTAATAAAATTAAATAAATAAATTGCGAGAGTATAGAATGTTCGGTCACAACCGAACTTAGGCCTTCCTTTCTTGTTTTATTTTACCTTTGTTTTTGCGATATTTATGAATTGTTTTTATTCAATATTTTTACTGTAACGAATAACACTTGACGTGAAGGAAATAATAATAATATATATTAGTTGAATGTAAATCAAACTCAATTTTTTTTTCTTAACGGAAAATTAGTGCTATGGATGATTCTATTTTATTGTCCGTAACTGTAAATAGATGCCTATTCTTAACACTTAGACTCGATTATTGATTAAATCAGCCTTATTTAATATTTATGGCTGCTTTGTATATGAAAACTCTTCCCTCATAATCATAATACTTTATGTTTTGTAGAACTTTTTAATTTTTTAACTAATTTCCTTCAACTTTCTCAAACCTTCTTTCCCAATGTCCGGCTGCAATGGCATTAAATTATATAATATTTTATAGAAGAAAGCTTACGGCAGTTCAGCTGCGGCAAAGTGCCTTCCAGCAGCAGTACCGCAGCTAAATATCATTCATGAGCGCGTTGTTGATCTGCAAAAGACAAAAAACCTGAAAAATATTAATGCAAACATTTAAAGGAATGTACAATACGTACGTATATGAAAAGAACAAAGATAAACGCTTAAGGCTAATAAATTAAAAGTGAGTGGCGCAGAGTGTCGTAAGGATTAAGAAATGGAAAATAAAACAACAACAGCGACTAAAGTAAAAACCACAACAAAATAATCACAACAGCGACCCACACATAAACGCACACATATATATATATATATGTATGTATGTATGTATGTATATTGAAGTATATAGCAAGCAAAGCGAGCGCAAAATGCAGACAAAAGCAGAATGAGTGGCTGCCGGGCTGCTGCTGAACGGGATGCCTTGCTGTGCTCACCCCAATCAAAGTAACACTTTGGCAGTGTCCAACAACAACAAGAAAAAAACAACAGCGAAAGCACCAATGGCAATAGCAACTGTAACAACAAAAGCACTGACATGAGCTGCAAAGATACACAAACCATAGCACACATACATGTATAAACTCCACACCCGCCTCCACTATGGCGAACGCTGCCGGCAGCCCAGCTGATGTACACAAACACACATGCATACAGTTGTATACGCCCACACTGATAATGACAGTCACTACAGTTTAGTGTTTGCACTAAAGACATAATCACACACACATACACACGAACTCATATATATGTAGGTGCGTTGAAAGTGAATTGCAGAATGAAAAGTAAAAGGCAGCACAGCAACTACATAGAAAAAGCATACTTGCACCAAAGCAAAGCAACTTAAACTCTCCACTCTCACAAGTTACAGTGACACAGAGTACGACCGACACATGGACAAACATTTACTTCTATGCAGACGCTTAAATACTCGCTCGCAGTATTGCTCCCTCCGGCGCAGTGGCGGGCTAAAAGTCATCCACAATGATTTACGACTTCGGTTGACTCAAGTAGGCACAACCGAAAATAAGTCAACGACTAGGAAAAAAACAGACCTGCTGAGATACCACAAAAAACTCAAAAAGGGATAATTTTTTGCCGTCGGTTTTTATAGCCATTTTAACGAAGTGTCTCGGGGATTAAGAAGCGAGTAAGATGCCTACAACTAGAGACGCTTACACATACTCACATGTACTCCTATATAAGTACATATGTATATAAATCATATACATACCATACGTATGTATATGATTGTTTTGGGTTATGAGCTCCTTTTGTTCGAACTGCTAATGTCAGTTGATTAGTTCGTAGGCATCAAGCTGAGTTCATATTTCTGTACCGGTCTGTGGCATACTATACATAGTTTATTAGCATTTAATTAAATGCTATAAATCAATATATGTACATTAGACAAGTTGAAACAGTTGAAGTAGTTTTGGCTGTGAATATGTCCACTGCCTATCAAGGCAAAGATTCCCATTTATTTACTGGTATTATAATGCTGTTGAAATTGGATGAGTCCAATAGCTTAATTTTAAATTCTGAAGCAGCTAATATGCGAAATTGTTTAACGTCAACTATCCAAACCATATGCATTGAAATAATCCAGACCTGGAACAATTTAAACAAGTTTACTCTCCTTCAATATGAAAATTTGGTGCACATTCCTCACAATTTATTTTGTTCAATAGCTCCGAATTAAATGATTCTTCAAGACCAAGAAGACTTTTCGTAGAAAATAAATATGTAATATTAAATGACTCAAACTGTTCTTCCTGTTCTTAATTAAGCTGGGAATTTTCTTAACAGCGGTCATCGATTTGCCTTTTCTCAGTTCGTTGCCTTTGTGTGTAGAGTTCTTTTGTTACAAAAAAATTTACAATAAAGTTGAGTTTGTATACAAGAAACCCCAAGAAGAAGCCCCAAGAAAGATTTGGATGCAAAAAAGTATGGAGAAACCACTTTAATGTGGTATTACAGGTTCTTTAATCAGTTTTTCTTTTACATACTTCAATTGAAGACCTGTAAGATTTTAAAGCTTAAAGCGTGGTTCCCGATGGAACAATGGTCAGTAAGAATCCCTACTAAGGAGAAGTGAACTTTACTGATATGTCCAATAGTAAATCGCAATGTGACAACGGTGATCCTACATGTTTCCATGGTACTAAAAGTAAATTTACGTTCCTGACTTTGCAAGCTCTTCAGCCTTACAATTTCCCGCGATTCCGCTGTGGCTAGGAACCCAGTCCAATTTAATCGAAAAGTTGGTTAACAATGTCGCTGATAGTGAATATAAGCTCGCTTAACCAACCTTGTGCTCATAGTCAATGAAATCAAGCTAGTATCGCCGCTAGTAGCAGAGTGGATCGTCACCACCGTAAGGATTGCTACTCTTCAAAGCAATATATCCGCCACTGACGCATGAAAATGTTCGTATCTAAAATGCAGATCTGCTTTTCTAATATATTCACTTAACCATATTTCATAACCTTGACTTTCAAAGTCATGGGTCAGTAAATAGTAAAAAGTTCCCGTGCATAGCGGAAAATAAATATTTTGAAGAACACTTAAAATTTGCGCTTAAGATTTCATAGAAGTAGCAAAACTTTTGCTTTCACAAAACCAAAGCAGAGTGTATTAGAGTGGGTGCGACTTCCATTAAATATTTGTCTGACTAAAAGATCTTACTGTCAGAAATTGGCTGAGCTAGCAATGAATTACATTTAAATCTGATAATACTCTTTTTGCTCTCAAATAATAATAACGATGGAGCAAAATACATATTTTAATATACATGTAATAAGCATTTACTCATATTGAAATTAAACCCCACTAATGTTCACATATGCCTTATACTCAGTGCAAATATTCCATACACCTGTGCATGCACTTATGTATGTTTATATATATTCTCTCATACACATGGAACACTTTTCACACTCAGCCAGCAACATTTGATGGATCGCGCGCTGCGGTTGGACACCCAATGAAAGTGACAACTTTAAAAATTCCGTCTAATTACTTAGCACATTTCAACAACTGACATTTATCTTAATTTTGTCTTTCAACGATGCTTGCGACAAGCAGGAAATTTGTTGTTGTCATGTTTATGTGTGACATTGGTGTGAGTAGCTCATGACTTGCTGATGCTTTACTCATTAAGAATGCCATAAAATGGCGTGATGGTGTGAGTGCCGCTAAGTTGGAATGGTTGCACAGAGATTCTGAGGAGAATGTTGAGGAGGTCGTATGTCTGGAGGGCACGTTTGTAAGTAAGCCTAATGTCACACACTTGTTGGGCTTCGTTTATATTACGTAGGTTAGTTGGGCATAGATGTATGTATGTGTGTAACTGGAAAGTTGAATAAATTTGGTGTAAATAAAAAAAATATCAAAAAAATCTACCAGCAGCTTTGCACATAACTGTTATTTCACTATTTTATCGAAGCAGCATTACTTTAATTAGTTCTTCATGACTAAGGCTTAGAACTTTTCACGGGTTCTCATACGAATAGTCTATCAATCAAGTATAAAACTGTGAAAAGTTCTCTAGCGGATGAAAATGTTTTTTTGTTCGATTTTGATGTAGCCGAACGTTTACGTTTATAGTAGAGTGTAATTAGATGTTAGATTAGATCAGTAAATGTGTATAAAATAACGCAATTTTTAAATAACATAAGTTTTTCAAAAATAATATACAACAATATACATGTTTTAAAGTTATGCTATCAATCATGGAGTATGGAACATGATTTAGAAACCATTTACATTTTATTCTTCGGTAATTTTTAAATAGAGATTCATGACAGAAAACAACAAAAATAAGTTGGTTAGTTAAATTGAATCGAATTTAAGAAAAGAGGACGTTATTTCAATCGCTAAGTGACTTTACTTATATTTGCTGATTATGTATATAAAAGTCTACAACTGTCACTTGATTCTATAACCGTCTATAACGGAACCCCACATCATCCAGCGCAATTAATTTCCTAACTAACCGCACTAAGACTGAAATTTACTGACACTCGGCTAGAACTTATTTCGAACTATTCGTTCGCTGAGCCGTTGATAATACGAAATCTCTTTCGACCTACCGCAGTACTAAGTAACAGGACTGGGCTCCATCTCAATATCCCGAGTGAATTCTTTCCAAAGTAATCTTTATTAGAAACTAATACTACACTGCGTAGCTTCTCTTAAGATCAAAACAGTTTTCTCCTTCTTATATGTATAAATAACTGATGAAAAGGAAAAGCCTGCATGTATGTTGCATTTCATTATAAAAGTATATGACTTCTTCGTCTAAAGAAAAAACAATTTCGAAAACTTTTCGACGTTCCAGCATAAAATATGCAAACAAATTGATTTTAATTTTTTTCTGTTCTTAATTCTACTTCTCCTTTTAAACTGTTTGAAAGACGGAGACAAACTGTGCATCTTCAATGACAACCTGATTGATGATGTGCAATAAAATGTGTCGTTTGGTTGGCCCGTAACGCTTCATAAATTTGCTAAAATGCGCATATGGCAAGCTAAAAATAATTGGATCAAACCCTTAGCACACAAATTATGCACACAACGTACATATGCATGCATATTTATAACAACTGTGTGACATAATTGAAACCATCTGCTCTCGGCGTCAAAATTTCGATCGTTCAGAATGAGTTTAAATGGTGTTTAAAGTTTATACTTAAGTGTGCGACTAAAAATAGTTTATTATGTATTTTTTCAGGTTGTAATATCTTTATTATTCGCTTATTGATTTCAAGTCCAACAGTTGGATGTTGGATACATTTCGAGATATTCATAGCTGTTTTTTTTTTATATAAAAAAAAATTAATGTTTATGCTAGATATACACACGGGTAAATACCTGTTAAAATACATATTTTGGTTACCCCTGATCTATGCCCTTACAGTGAAGAGTGGACCACATAAATAAACCAAAACTTGAAAAGAGAAACACTTATTCCAGCACGTGCAAAAGTGGCGGGAAATTTATGTGCAATCCAGATTACAACACAAGGTAAAGTGCATCATGCATGCTTCCCAAGAAATAGCGATAACTCAAAAATAACTTTTCCATTAAGCTAACAAATAATAGTTCAATTAATACCTTTTATAGCTTGAGTTAAAATTTATTAAGTAAATAACAAAGAATTTCATCAATATCAAAACTTCGCCAGCTATTGTGAGAGCTTACAAAAGTTTAACAAATAATTTGAGGAATTTTGTACTTGTTTGGAGTTGTGCAGCTTTTGCCATCAACCAGCAAATATGTGTATGAAAAAAACTAAGTGGCTTTGTTTGCACTCGCGGTAATACTTAAAGCAAAACAAAGTGAAGAGAATTATAAAGCAGCAATGTAGCGAGTAATTCAGAATGCATTAGGATTATAAGGACATCTGTTGCCTGGCGCAGCGGCCAAAGTGAGTGCGTGCAACAAGTGCTAAGTGAAATGAAAGCGTATAGAATGGATATAGTGATTTAAGAAAGTAATGAAAATAAGTATTTACATATACTTTTTACTATGTGTACTCTACAATGACACATCAGACTAAGCAATAACAATTTTACAAATCACTGACTAAAACTGAACTAGCCAAAAAATATTCTAACATATTGAAAAGTGCGCAAATCATAAAGTCTTTGATGATAACTTAGGGAGTCTGAAACAAAAAATACTAATTCCTGGATTTTAACCACAGTGCAGTTACAGCCCAAAGTTTTAGTTAAACGTTAGGCTTCTAGTTTTAACTCTAGTACATAAAATTTATCCACAAAAATCCACAAACGACCAGATATTCACCATGCGCCAAATCTTAGAGAAGACCCGTGAAAAGAGGATCGACACACACCATCTCTTTGTCGATTTTAAAGGTGCTTTCGACAGCACGAAAAGGAGTTGTCTATGTTGTTCTATGTCCCTATGTCTGAATTTGGTATCCCTGCAAAACTATTACGGCTGTGTAAGTTGACGTTGAGCAACACCAAAAGCTCCGTCATGATTGGGAAGGACCTCTCCGAGCCGTTCGATACCAAACGAGGCTTCAGGCAAGGTGACTCACTATCGTGTGACTTTGTTAACTTGTTGCTGGAAAAACTAATACGAGCTGCAGAGCTAAATAGAGAAGATACAATTTTCTTTAAGAATGTACAGCTGCAGGCGTAGGCTGATGATCGTCAACAAGACCAACTATGTCAGCCTCGAAATCCAGCGCAGAATCACTCTTGCCAACAGGTGTCACTTTGGACTGAGTAGGCAATTGAAAAGTAAAGTCCTCTCTCGACGAATCAAAATCAAACTGTACAAGTCGCTTATCATTCCTGTCCTGATTTATGGTGCAGAAGCGTGGATGATGTCAACATCAGATGAGACGTCACTAGGAGTTTTCGAGAGGAAAATTTTGCGCAAGATGTATGGTGCTCAGAACATTGGCAACGGCGAATACCGTAGAGTGTTCGATGCAGTACCCGCCGGAGGAAACCGAGGTAGGGGAAGGCCTTCACTCCGTGGAGAGCGATCTGGGTACACTTGGTATCTCCAACTGGCGCCGAACTGTGAGGGAAAGAGCGGAATGGCGCGCTATCATCGATTCGGCCACACCAATCACATATGTACATACATACATACATACATAAAATATAGTACAGAGGCAACCGACTATTTTTAAAATTTAATTGTATAGCTTATTTAAATAAAACGCTTTTGGTTTACACTTTAATCGCTTAAAATTGACAAACAGACAACACGCCCAATTTTTCAAACCGTGTAGTCCGCTTAGTACATGCATTCATCGATAGATGGCGCCACTCAATTAAAGACGAACTTACACATTTTCGATATGAATCGAGATTTTATGGTACCTTCATGGATGGATCACTTGCAGCTTCTCTTAATTTCCATTTCAGTATTTGTGTAAAGTTTTATTTCGCTATCTTCATTGGTTCCTTATGTATATATTATAAGTTGAAGGAATAAGATGGAATTGAAAAATTAGTTATATGGGAAGTTGTCGTGGTTTTGAACCGATTTCGTCCATTTTCCACGCATGTCAACAGGGTGTCAAGAAAATATTATATACCGAATTTCATTGAAATCTGTCGAATACTCCCAGATATATGGTTTTTGACCCATAAGTGGGCGATGCCACACCCATTTTCAATTTTGTAAAAAAAATCTGAGTGCAGCTTCCTTCCGCCATTATTTCTGTGGAATTTAGTGTTTCTGACGCTTTTCGTTAGTGAGTTAGCTCACTTTTAGTAATTTTCAACCTAACCTTTGTATGGGAGGTGGGCGTGGTTGTTATCCGATTTAAACTATTTTCATGGTGTGTGGTGGGGTATGTAGGAGAACCGCCTGCAGAAAGTTTGGTTTATATAGCTCTCTTGGTTTGCGATATATACAAATAACCGTTTTTGGGCAAGGCCACTCCCACTTCCCCAAATACATCCAAATATGCCCCTTCCTAGTGTGATCCTTTATTCCAAATTTTACTTTTATAACTTTATTTATGGCTTAGTTATGACACTTTATAAGTTTTTGGTTTTCGCCATTTTGTGGGCGTGGCAGGGGACCGATTTTGCCCATTTTCGAAAGCAGCCTCCTCAGGGTGCCAGAAAATGCGTGTTCCAAGTTTCGTTAAGATATCTCAATTTTTACTCAAGACAGACAGACATCCGGATTTCAACTCGTCTCGTCATCCTAATCATTGTATGTATATAACCCTATATCTAGCTCGTTTAGTTTTATGACTTACAAACAGCCGTTATGTTAACAAAACTATAATACTCTCTTAGCAACTTTTGTTGCGGGGTATTAATAAAATAGTTTTGGCTTAAATTAAGTTAAGATCAATTTCAATTAATCGCTGATCAAACTTTCTGTAATGAAATCGCCTTTGAAAATCCATTAAACTATGTTACCTCACACTTTAAACCGTTATTTATAATTGAATTGTCGTTAAGGTTAACAGATAGTAAATGCGATGACAAAAAACTGACTGAGCAGAACAAATGCATAAATACATATGCAAACAACAATAGCCGTAGCTTAAGAGAAAGCCACCCGCCGCGGCGAGGCGAGGCGTTAAAATGCCCATAAAACTGCATGCAAATGGCCATGAAATCCATGCTTAGTGTATGACAGTAAAATGTTGTTGTTGATGTTGTTGGCGGCAAGCAAATACGCCAAACTGCAGATGCAATGCTAAACGGCGTGAAAATGTTTAGTTGGTCCAACAGAAGCAAAACATAAAAAAACAAAGACGCACACATAAAAAAGAACAACAACGATGGTGGGGCAGCAACCGCAACGGTTACCAATTGTTGGCAACAAAAGTCCGTTCGTGCAGTTGTCGTTCGTCCATCCATCCGCTCGCTCGTCCGGTCCGCAAAACAAACAAACAAGCAAACGAAACTATAACGGCAAAACAACGGAACTGGCGAAAATTGTTGCGCTATTCTAGCTGGATGTTGTTGTTGGTAAGAATGAAAAGAAATTTCCAACACAAAAATCAAAGCTCACCACAGCCGCAGCAGAGGAAAACTATGCAGAACGAAGTGATGCGCATGAATTAAAAGAGTTAGCACAGCTGAAATGTTTTTTGTTAATTTCATGTACAGTTACCGATAGCAGAGCGGCGCTTAGCTAAATGTTCGAAACTTTATGCGGCGCTTGTGGGTGTGGTGATAGTTGCAATAGTGATTTAGGTATGACCACAGAAAGGGGTGTCGTCGCTTTCCCAGTTTATTGAAGTATTTAAAGTCATTGGTGGATTTTATTTATGCCAGTTGCTAAAGCTTTTAGCTTAACGTTAAAGTTTTAAGGCAATAAATATCACTATTGTTGGTTCGTTGTTTGGTTTGCTGGTAATAACTTGTGCGGTCGGTTTAAAATTTTAGTGACGAAAAACAATTACGAAAATGTTTTGGCTTGTTATGTTAAAGCACTGAGAATGGAAGTCTTTTCATTGTCAATTGAAGACGAACTTACACATCCACGATATGAATCGAGATTTTATGGCACCTTCATGGATGGATCACTTGCAGCTTCTCTTAATTTCTATAGTATTAGAGATGCCACATCATCTACAGCCTCCTATTACTGTGTCAATATTTACAACATAATTTGTCTTTTTCTTCTCATATTTGTTTATTTAATCGTAGGAATTTTTAACATATTAATTGCGCAGAAAATAAAATATACGCAGTGTTCTAGTTAAAAATTATTGCAATTAATGCTTGAGCTTCGAATGAGTTTTTTGGATATTGTATATATGAATCGGAATGTCATACGTTTTTTTTTTTAATAACGGTTTTATCTCGGTTCCTACAAGCAGTTACTATCTCAATAGAATCATCATCCAGTTGTCAGTCGTCAATGAAACTATAAAATTTAAATTAGACATAGAAAATCACAGCAAACAGAAACGTTTAAAATACAATTTAGTCCGTCATCAGTAATTTTCACATAAAAACTTCCAAATAATTAAATTCTATATTAAGCAACAAGTTCTTTAAATGTTTGCACTTTTTAAGAAAATTTATGTTTTGATGGCACCAGGAAACCTGACGTGTTTTTCATTCACGTATTATTGATTAGTGGCCCCGATTTATTCAAAATTTAATATGAGTTTTCATGTGACAAAAAAAGTTAACATTTTTGTTGAACATTTCGTGAACTTCCTCACTTTAGTGCTCTCAGACTCATCACCTTCTTCTTAGTTGGCGTAGACATCGCTTACTTGGTTATAACCTACTTTACAGCAGTGTGCCATACGTCCATCCTTCTTGCTATGTGATGACATTTGTAAATTCCAAGTGTAGCCAAGTCCTTCTCCACTTGGCCTTTCCAACGGAGTGGAGGTCTTCCTCTTCCTCGGCTTCCACCAGCGGGTACCGCATCGAACACTTTCAAAGCTGGAGTGTTTTCGTCCATTCGACCAACTTGACCTAGGCAGCGCAGTCGCTGTATTTTTATTCGCTGAACTATGTCAATGTCGTGGAATAACTCATACAGCTCATTCTTCCATCGTCCTCGGTATTCGCCGTTGCCAATGTTTATGGGACCATAAATCTTCAGTAAAATCATTCTCTCGAAAACACCTAGTCCCCTCTCGTCCACGCTTCTACACCACAAAGCAGGGCGGGAATGATGAGGGTCTTTTTTTTTGTTCGCCGATAGAGGATCTTATCTTGCCTACTCAGTCCAAAGTAGCACCCGTTCCATTATTTAAAGAATACAAGCAGAATGATGATTATAATAAATATATAAATATATCCAATTTCGCATATATTCTCATATATTTAAGAATTTAATTGACTCATACTCATACATACATTCTTTTTCTTCTTATTTCATATAAATTGTTTTTCTGTTGCAAATAAAAAATCGAATATCAAATTTCAATTTTACTTCTGAGTTCTAATATCAAATATAGTGTACTGGATTTTCTAAATGAATTATATACAGACATATAAAAATATAAATTTACTTTTTTAAGTATTTTTATATAGTATATCATGGTTTATTCTTATTTGGTTACCTAGATATTTCACTAGATACACCTCAGTGAAATCAACTTGTTAAAAACTACTTCCCAACTAGTTTGGTGTGCAGCCTCAATCTGAGATGTGAATTGTCATATTCTGACCAAAAATATAACAGTCTCCTACTAGTACGACGTAACAAAGAATTTCCAGTTCAATTATGTACTACAATTGTATTTACCAAAAAACTTTTAATAAAGTAAAGAAGACAAGGTTATATATACTATGTGCATGGTAAAACGTAACCCCGAAAACTACCGAGTAACGAATTTCAAGCGAGTCCGATGACTACAAAAAAGCTTCCGCCATATTTGATCCGCCATATTAAAAATTGAAAAAAATCGATAGCATATTCGTAATTCGTGACTCCGAAAACCCGAACGTAGCGAGTTTCAAGCCAATGCTATGGATTTTTATAAACTCTGTCCGGCTGTATTGGTTTTCTGGGGTTATGACAAAACCATGATCTGATGGGATTAAATAGACCTCGGATTCGAAATCAGTGACCCCAACAATTCTTTAATAAGTTTAAGTTTGATAACTAGTCCGAAGAGTAGACTAGTTATTGCAATTTACAGTCAGTGCGTTCTAGTTGTAAACTATTATATTTTCTCCGCCTAGTTTGATGTTTCACTGCAAGGCATATGTAAATTAAATTCGTTAGGCATATATGTGTATGTTTATATGTTCATATCTAGTGTTTATTATTTTTGTGGAAATTGCGTTAGCTCCGATTTCAACATAATTGCAAAATATTAAAAACTGCTAAGGCAGTGCTAAGTACAGGCGAAACGAAATATACATGAATTCAGCGTTCATTAAAAGATTCAAATTTGAACCGAATTCCATAATTTTTGGCTGCAAATTTACATAATTCTTTTATATTCAATGTATATAAAATATTTAACATATTAGTACTGGGAAGAAGTGGGAACCGATGTTATATAATTTGGTGTAGGGTCACACTATGCTGAAAATTGCAATCCATTAATTTTGAACTAATATTGAACTCTCGAAAGTACTTGGATATATACCGTTTAATGTGAAAAATAAATGATGTAAACTATATAAGTTTTTAACATATTATCAGTGGTACTTAAATTAAAATTACGGGCACTGACCATTACTTTTCCACAACATATTGCGCGGGTATAAAAATAGAAATTATTTACAATTTCCATCATCCCTCGCTGAGGTTTCTTCCCTAAGGTGCTGGTTTTGGCTAGTGGCCATAGCAACTCCATTAGGCTAACTACGTGTGCGCGGCGGACCAGCGAGTAAGCCAAAGTTTGCGCAAATGAATTCGGAAGGGGTCGCGTCAGCGGTGAACGTTGCAAATTTTCGGTCAACAACAAACACAATACCGCACACACGCTCACACAAACGGGTAAATTGAAATGTAAACAAAATGTTAGCGAAAAATGCAGTAAATATGCATAAATATTGACTTTAGCTGCTGCGGTGCGTTCGTGTGATAAAGTGGCGACTAACTCAGCCGTATGGATATTCAGGAAATGTAGGAAGCAAACAAAGCGAAAAAAGTATAAACAACGCTAGAGCGGAGTGTCGAAAGTGCAATTTGATATTAGTTTTTCACTTGGTGTATAACGGGATTTTTAGTTTATTGTTGCTGTATTTTATTTTCCTTTTTTAGTAAATCGCATTTCGGTAAATTGTTGTTGTATTTCGTTTTTTTGTTGCCATTAATGTATGGCGAACGATATATTGTTTTTGAGGTAAGGCAGCCATTATAAAATATTATAAAATGTATGTTTCCTTTATAAAGTCATAAACTAGTTTATATTAGGGGGAGCCACCGAAGTGCGCAATAGAGATTTATTAAGTCAAGGGGTATGCATGTGTGGAAAGTTGATGGAAATATATTTCTACATTGGCTTAGAAATGCATAAATTTACTAATTTTTGATTTTTTTGAAAACAGAAAGAAAGTAAAAATTAATTTTAAAGCGACGGAATCCCTTGAAAGTTGCCAAAATCACGTTTAACGAAGCTTCGGAACTACTGACGACTTAGAAATTGTTATTAGTCAAGGGTAAACGGAATGTTGAAATATTCTGATATTACATTTTCATGCACTAGGAATGACTGGGTGAAAGGGAGTAAGAATTTTTCGAATAATTCTTGGCCCTATTTAGCTCATTGTGACTGATAAAAGAAAATTAAATTTATTTAATTATAGTTTTTTCTGCTTTTAGCTAGTAACTTTACTTTTATTAGTCGTATTTCAAGTGGATGGTATAGTATAGTATATCGGTATCTTCATTTGGACGTAGGACACATGGGTTTTTGGTTGATATACTCATTATATAGGAGGATGGGATCATGTGTAGAAGTTCACGCAAGTGAGGAAAGTTTTTGATTGTCATTCACTTGGGAGTGGCCAGAAACGATTCTTCTCCACATGGTTCAAGCAGCTCACGACTTCCGGTTTTAGACCAAGTGTCCTCTGGGTAGCCAACAGACATCCGTTTGAAGGCGAGCTAAAGTGAGAAGACGAAGCCCGCTTATGCGGTTGTGCGTAGGGCTTGGGACCCACCACATAAAAACGAAGTACCAATGAAAAATCTACGAAAGCCTCGGATGAGACACCCCCCTTTTGATGACGACCCCTGCAAACGTTTTAAGGATAATGATATAAGGGCATGCACCTGGAATGTCCGGACCCTTAATTGGGAAGGTGCCTCTGCCCAGCTGGTTGATGTCCTCATACGACTCAAGGCTGACATCACCGCCATCCAAGAAGTGCGATGGACGGGACAAGGACGGAAGAAGGTGGGTCCTTGTGACATCTACTACAGCGGCCATATAAAGGAGCGCAAATTTGGTGTTGGATTTGTGGTGGGAGAGAGACTCCGTCGCAGAGTCCTGGCATTCACCCCGGTGGATGAACGTCTAGCCACAATCCGAATCAAAGCGAGGTTCTTCAACATATCGCTGATTTGCGCCCACGCCCCAACGGAAGAGAAGGACGATGTGACCAAAGATGCTTTCTATGAGCGCCTAGAACGCACCTATGAGCGCTGCCCCCGCCACGATGTAAAAGTCGTGCTTGGCGATTTTAACGCCAGGGTGGGTAAAGAAGGTGTCTTTGGCACAACAGTCGGAAAATTCAGCCTCCATGACGAAACATCGCCAAACGGCCTGAGGCTGATCGACTTCGCTGGGGCCCGAAATATGGTCGTCTGTAGTACCAGATTCCAGCATAAGAAAATACATCAAGCTACTTGGCTGTCTCCTGATCGAAACACGCGGAACCAAATCGATCACGTTGTGATAGACGGTAGACATGTCTCCTGTGTTTTAGACGTGCGTACGCTCCGAGGACAAAATATAGACTCGGACCATTATCTGGTCGCAGCGAAGATACGCACCCGCCTCTGTGCAGCAAAGAATGCCCGTCAACAAACACAAGGAAGGTTCGACGTCGAAAAGCTGCAATCGCAACAGACAGACACGAAATACTCTACTCGACTTGCACTCCTGCTCTCTGAGAGCACTCATCAGCATCTCGGTATAAGGGAACTGTGGAACGGCATCTCAAACTCACTGCATACCGCTGCAGTCGAAACAATTGGTTTTCGGCAACGACAAAAAACAAGCTGGTACGATGAGGAGTGCCGTCTCGCAGCGGAGAGAAAACAGACTGCCCACCTCGCAACGTTGCAAACGACCACTACACGTGCGGGATGGGATATATACCGAGAGCTGAAGAGGGAAGCGAGACGCATCTGCAGACAAAAAAAGAAAGAGGCCGAAATGCGTGAGTACGAAGAGCTTGAGAAGCTGGCAGACAGAG
This sequence comes from Zeugodacus cucurbitae, assembly GCF_028554725.1. Lineage (NCBI taxonomy): Eukaryota > Metazoa > Arthropoda > Insecta > Diptera > Tephritidae > Zeugodacus > Zeugodacus cucurbitae. Next base: position 24,696,751 of record NC_071668.1, read on the forward strand.
GGAATGCTTGAAAATTTTATGAAAAAATGAAGCGACTTAACGAAGGTTTCAAGACCGGAGCATCCTCATGTAGAGACCAAGGTGGTAATCTTGTAACCGATGTCCAGGGCATACTGGGATTATGGAGGGAACACTTCTCCGACATGCTGAATGGCAGTGAGAGTACAACACCAGGAGATGGCGAACCCGATCCCCCAATCGATGACGATGGAACAGATGTTCCATTACCCGACCATGAAGAAATTCGAATAGCAATTACCCGCTTGAAGAACAACAAAGCAGCGGGGGCCGATAGATTACCGGCAGAACTATTCAAATACGGCGGCGAAGAACTGATAAGGTGCATGCATCAGCTTCTTTGCAGAATATGGTCGGAAGAAAGCATGCCTGACGATTGGAATCTCAGTGTGCTCTGCCCAATCCATAAAAAGGGAGATCCCACAATCTGCGCCAATTACCGTGGGATCAGCCTCCTAAATATCGCATACAAGGTTCTATCGAGCGTACTGTGTGAAAGACTAAAGCCCACCGTCAACAAACTGATTGGACCTTATCAGTGTGGCTTTAGACCTGGAAAATCGACAACTGACCAGATATTCACCATGCGCCAAATTTTGGAGAAGACCCGTGAAAAGAGGATCGACACACACCACCTTTTTGTCGATTTTAAAGCTGCTTTCGACAGCACGAAAAGGAGTTGCCTTTACGCCGCGATGTCTGAATTTGGTATCCCCGCAAAACTAATACGGCTGTGTAAATTGACGTTGAGCAACACCAAAAGCTCCGTCATGATTGGGAAGGACCTCTCCGAGCCGTTCGATACCAAACGACGTTTCAGACAAGGTGACTCACTATCGTGCGACTTCTTTAACCTGATGCTGGAAAAAATTATAAGAGCTGCAGAGCTAAACCGAGAAGGTACAATCTTCTACAAGAGTGTACAGCTCCTGGCGTACGCCGATGATATTGATATCATCGGAAGCAACAACCGCGCCGTTTGTTCTGCTTTTTCCCGCATGGATAAGGAGGCGAAGCGAATGGGTCTGGAGGTGAATGAGGATAAGACGAAATATCTCCTGTCACAAACAAACAGTCGGCGCATTCGCGTCTTGGCTCCCACGTCACTGTTGACAGTCATAACTTCGAGGTCGTAGATAATTTCGTATACCTGGGAACCAGCATCAACAACACGAACAATGTCAGCCTCGAAATCCAGCGCAGAATAACTCTTGCCAACAGGTACTTTGGACTGAGTAGGCAATTGAACAGTAAAGTCCTCTCTCGACGAACCAAAATCAAGCTCTACAAGTCGCTTATCATTCCCGTCCTGCTTTACGGTGCAGAAGCTTGGACGATGTCAACATCAGATGAGACGACACTAGGAGTTTTCGAGAGGAAAATTTTGCGCAAGATTTATGGTCCTCAGAACATTGGCAACGGCGAATACCGCAGACGATGGAACGATGAGCTGTACGAGTTATACGACGACATTGACATAGTTCAGCGAATAAAAAGACAGCGGCTACGCTGGCTAGGTCATGTTGTCCGAATGGACGAAAACACTCCAGCCCTGAAAGTGTTCGATGCAGTACCCGCCGGAGGAAGCCGAGGAAGGGGAAGGCCTCCACTCCGTTGGAGGGACCAGGAGGAGAGCGACCTGGTTACACTTGGGATCTCCAACTGGCGCCGAACTGCGAAGGAGAGAGAGAGGTGGCGCACTATCGTCGATTCGGCTATAACCGGCTAAACGGTTGCAACGCCAATCACATACATACATACTCATTATATAAAAGATCAATATACATTTTCTGTTTTGAAACTTCGAAACAGGTATAAAATAATAAGAATATAGAGTATTTCGATAGTTTGGAGAAGGCTCTGGGTTACGTAGTAAGAAAATAAAATATGACCTACGATATAGGGTCTTATATAGAAACTGGAAAGCATCTGTTGAGTGTCAGCATTCTTTCTTCAACGGCCGAATATTTCAACTACTTCCAATATATTCATTGAAACCATTTTATTTTTTGTATTGGGAGAGAATATATATGCAAATTATTCGTACTAAGTACCAAAAATATGCGTTACAATTATATCATCACAGATAATCTGGTTAACGTCCATCACAAAAAGAAGGAAGAAACGCGTTGACAATATCTTGTTATCGCTTTCGCAAAGTGGCATTACGAATTGAAAATTCAATAATTGTTGAATTTCTATTACTTATCGCTTATAGACACACTGAAATATACACTAACATACTTGCAAATACCTATAGCACAGATCTATTTCACTTCCTTGAATTCATGACCACTTTGAACATCAAATTAATTTGCCACCACCAGAGGAAAAAGTTGTGCATATTTGGCGTAGTGAGTTTATTGTATGGCAACACTCACACTTTCGCATAAATTCTTGTCAGTAATTGAATACCTTGGGCGCATTGCGTAAAAAGTCAAACATGCGAACATGCGTAGCTAAATAGGAACATTTCCAATGGCTCTGTAAGCATGTGGTTTCATGTTTTGTTCACTTTCGTAAATTTCAATTTCATTTGCCTCTTCGAATTATGTATTTTCCTTTGCAGCATATTTTTTTACCTTTTTATCCAATTTCACACGAAATCTTTTTTACGTTTTTTTTTTAATTATTCATCTTCCTTAGGCTAAAAAACCAATGTGAAAAGAATATACTCGTATGCATACCGTCATACCCATTGCTAGGTGCTTCTATTTGCCGTTTGTAGCTTTCTGGAACAAGATATTGCATAGTTTGAGGCGATTTCCCCCTCTATTTGTTTCATCTTTGTGGCAAAAATGCTTTTGGAATTATTACGGTGAAAAGAAATAATTTTGGTTAAAATTTTCTTAGATCTGTTTTGATCTGAGGTATATTATTTCCATTGCCATTTTCTGATGATCTGTATAAGGGATAGATCGCATATTTCCGAATTAGACTTCAGGGTTGCTTAATATATTTTTGATGAGATAGCCTACACGATATAATATTGACTGACTGTAAACTGCAACAAATAATATTGAAGAAAAACAAAGTTGTGTTCGGATTAAAGCAGCATTTTAACCTTGAGGAGACTATTGTGGGAATGCTTTGAATTAAGTAAACAAAATTAAAGTAATTTTAATTCAAAGTAGGTTAATTAATATTGTTAACAAACTCGACGAAATATCTCCTGTCATCAAACACACAGTCAGTCTGTTGACAGTTATAAGTTTGAAGTTGTAGATAGTTTCGTCTACGTGGGAACAAGCATCAACAACACCATCAATGTCAGCCTCGAAATCCAACACAGAATCACTATTACCAGGTACTACAGGTGCTACTTTGGACTGAGTAGGCAATTGAAAAGTAAAGTCCTCTCTCGACGAACCAAAATCAAACTCTACAAGTCGCTCATTAGTTCCGTCCTGATGTATGGCGCTGAAGCGTGGACGATGACAACATCCGATGAGACGACTCTTGGGGCTTTCGAGAGAAAGGTTTTGCGCAAGATGTATGGTCCTCTGAACATTGGCGATGGTGAATACCGCGGACGATGGAACGATGAGCTGTACGATTTATACGACGACACTGACATAGTTCAACGAATAAAAAGACAGCGGCTACGCTGACTAGGTCACGTTGCTCGAATGGATGAAAACAATTCAGCTTTGTAAGTGTTCGATGCAGTATCCGCTGGAGGAAGTCTTCCGCGGCTTACGCGATTATAGTCAAATCCATCAGAATGCGCCATATTCATCTCTCTGCTTTACAATTTGGGGTCATTTGGAGATTCAAAGTGCTGTCAGGACACTTTCCACTGCTTAGGAAATACCAAGTAAAAAGATATATACATATAAACATACTCAATTTCAGGTAAAAAAATGAGAGCTTTAACAAAATTAACTGAACTTTTCGCAGATAACAAAAGTATTTAATGAAATATTCATACAATTATTTATAGCAATCTGTGTCACTTATCTATGTCGAAGTCTTATGGATGACCTGCCTCAATGCAAGCGGGTACATAAGCAAAGCGCAAAGTACATCTAGCAAAACTAATACCCATTGTTGTTGGAATTTAGAATTTTCCCAAAATCGCTTTTACGCCGAAGAACAGATTAACATACTTGCATGCATATATAGCCTAAACACTACAGTGGTTGCAAAAACTTTGACTTAATCATTGCACTATGCTCTAAATACTTTTTGCCATTTTGCTTATGTATTTCCATTTACCCATTTGTAGTCCTAAAAGCGCTGCTCCGCTTGTTTATCTAGCTGTTCACTACAAACGCCACAAATTGATTTTCAACAACTTTTTGTCAACTACTAGCTACAGCCGAAAGCAACGGATTTTCGGCAATTTCACAGCGAAGCGCTGTGGGCATTTTAGACATTCAGCGTTTCGCTTTTTGCTTAGAGATGACCGTGTTGTTGCACATTGTTTATGCTATTTTTGCTTCCGTGCTTTTTTTTATTTGTTATCAGTAAGCCAATGCTCCGATTTTGTAAACAAGTCGAAAACCGAAATTGCTTTTATAGTCAAGCAGTCAATGAATGTCCTTAAATAACTGTAAATACTACGGACACATGTTATTTTGTGTTTTCTTTTTTTGTTTTTCTTTTTATAAATTTAGCAAACGCTTTAAATTGTCACAGCAACTGAAATTGATTCGCGCTAATGAATCTTCGTTAGTTCGTGCGTGCCGCTATCTCTTACACGTCCAAATTGACATGTATGCACATAAAATATTTAAGAAATCAGTCTATTTCCTCTAGAAAATCTGCAGTATGTGTCCGTTTCGGGTTATTCCTATTATCCTTTTTAGCCGAAGGCGTTTCGAGTTAAACTCTTCTCTGCCTGCCACTTCGCACATAGTTAAACGCTTCTGTTGTCCCTTTGGTTCTTTGTTTTGCACAAATACTGCGCGCTTTGTCCCTCATCCCGCACACTGAAGCGTGTGTATATGCGAACGCTTTAGTACACCCACCCACCGGTATTCCTTGTGTCTCGCGTTAACCCGTTCGCTTACTCGTTACGCCAGCACTTAAAGCGCCGGCACTTTGGCACATGGACACTTAGCTTCTCGCTTAGCTGGCAGCGACAGCGGCACCCACTCCATCCGTAGTTCTCCTCGAGCGCTACAAGTGCCTTTTTCTCTTTCTCTAAGCATATCCCTTTTTATAGTCGAGTGTCCGGGTGTATGCATGTCAAGTGTTGTGTGCTCATTTCCTGTTTCAGTTGTTGTTGTCGCCAACGTGGGAGTGGACCGGGTGATGGGACGACAGAATTTACACGTTTTGTTAGCAGATCCATTGAAGTGATTGTCTTATTACATTTAATTTATAATGACCCGAGCACGTATTCCGATGCATTTGCATTCGTGCGATTATTCTCGTATACAATATACATATGTATATGTAAGCACATACATATATATATTTATATATATATACATATATACATATACATATATAATATAAATAATTGCTATTCACGCTGTAATGCTATGTGATAAATGGAGGTAGGAAATACTGCGAACTTAGAAATTTAATTCCGTTGCGCAAATCTCGCAAGTAATTCTACTTTGCTTATGTGATGCTGACCCTGATTATTTTATGTATTAAATTACAACAGCACTATAAATAGATGAATGTATATTTATAGCTCGAGATGAAAAATTGTGTTAATAATATTCTAAACTATAAATTACTAAATACCAAAAGTCATTGCGAATACTTCTAATTCTAAATAAATACTATTTTCTTATACTCTCGCAACATGTTGCATAGACCTAGTTTTGTTCACCTAACGGTTATTTGTCGTTAGGATGACGAGACTAGTGGAAATACGGATGTTTTTGTTCGTCCCTGCAATATTATCTTAATGAATCATGGCAACATAAGAAGGTTGTATAGTAAACGGTTAAAATCGGACCATGCCACGCCTATTCAATGGCGTTACAACTAAGCTTTAGAATTTGGTTAAGAGGTGCATCTATGAATAAAAAATTTTGAGAATCCACAATACACTAAGAGAATGGGAAGAATCGGGTAATAACTATGTCCCCCATACAGACATAAACCACTGTTGCTTTAACTCACTAATCAAAAACGTCAGCAGCACTGAATTATATAGAAAATATGGGAAAAAATATAAGGAGTGGGAAATGGGTGTGGCGAATGGGTATAATCATTGAATCTGTTCAGATCGAAAAATTTGTCGATAAGATCGAAAAAAAAATCATTGAAATCGTATCGAAAATCATACATTATTATTCATACAATATCATATTATTGTATAATATTATAATTTCAACTGACCATTGATAAAATAGGAAATGTAGTTTATATTCATATTTTAGGTTTTTTAGTAACTGCATCCTTTAATTAATAATAATGCTTTTCAATAAGCACATCTTCAAAATTCAAGGGCAAATATTTCGATTTTGGAGGCTAACTTCGAAAAACGGAAATATATTTTTTTACTTATGACTAAAAAAAAGAATATTTCATCCATCTGAGAGTTATTCAGTGTTATAAAATGGATAACCAAATTTAGTATACATCAGGTAACTAGAGCCCAGAAGACCAACTATGGTCTTCTGTTACCTGAATGAAAACTACACATTTAAACAAGTAAGGAAAGGCTAAGTTCGGGTCAACCGAACATTTTATACTCTCGCAATTTATTGCTATATCTTTATTAAGAAAACACACAATTTGACCCATATATTTGGCATAAATATATTTCGCATATTAACCGATTTATAAGCTATTAAGCTCTTCGTATTTTTGAAAATCATATAATTAGGTATTCTCATATATTCATATATAAGGGAAGTTATGACCCGATTTTAACCTTTTCTGGTACAGAGACACACTATTAGAAGAAAAATATTTCCTCTGAATTAAATTAAGATACCTGAGAGATTTACCGAAATTTTCGGTGAAAAGTTAACTTGGGGCACTGAGTTCTTCATATTCGATATCCGGGGCATTGAAAAGTTATAGTCCGATTTAGACATTTTTTTTACAAGTGATGCCACAGATCATATACAGTATTTGTGTAAAGTTTTATTTCGCTATCTTCATTGGTTCCTTATGTATATATTATAAAGTGAAGGAATAAGATGGAATTCAAAAATGAGTTATATGGGAAGTTGTCGTGGTTGTAAACCGATTTCGTCCATTTTCCACACGTGTCATCAAGGTGTCAAGAAAATATTATATACCGAATTTCATTCGGATCGGTCGAGTAGTTCCTGAGATGTGGCTTTTGACCCATCAGTAGGCGATGCCCATTTTCCATTTTGTAAAAAAATCTCAGTGCAGCTTCCTTCTGCTATTATTTCTGTGAAATTTAGTGATTCTGACGTTTTTCGTTAGTGAGTTAACTCATTACAGAGAGTTCATATCACAGAGTATTATAGTTTTGTTCACATAACGGTTGTTTGTGTCACCCAGAAATAAAAGACTTAGATATGGGGTTATATATCTATAAATGATCAGTATGACGAATGGATTTGAAATCCGGATGTCCGTCTGTCTGTCTATCCGTCTGTCCGTCTGTCCGTGCAAGCGATAACTTAAGTAAAAATTAAGATATCTTAATGAAACTTGGAACACATATTCCTTGGCACCCTGAGGAGGTTGATTTCGAAAATGGGCAAAATCGGTCCATTGCCACGCCCACAAAATGGCGAAAACCGAAAACCAGACATACTCGTTTCGTCATCCTGATCATTTTGATAAATATAACCCTATATCTAACTCGTTTAGTTTTATGACTTACAAACAACCGTTATGTGAACAAATCTATAATACTCTCTTAGCAAAGTTGCGAGAGTATAAAAAACTGCCGTTATATGATATTACTTACTTTTTTAAATGGATTATTGATTGAAAACTATAAAAGGGTGTGACGTCGTAAAATTATATCTATAAGGTGATCCATACTAACAGTATTAAATATTGCGATAACATGCCCATCTTTCTAATATCTGGAACAAAAAATCATATATTTTGCTTCTGAAGTGCTATTAGTTGATCTTGATTTCAAAGATAATGTAACTGATGCATAGATTTTTCATAAATCGTTTCAATAAAGTTACTGTTTGGTGATTTGAAATAACGATTTTTCTATATGTTATCTAAGCAAAATTACGCGTTAGTTATTGGACTGAGCTTTTGAACTAATCTTATATTACTCAAACTCACCATCAGAACAATACACCTTGTCACAATTTGGTGTAAACGATGGTGACAGAAATTTTGAGAAATATGCTTCAATTGCATCTGCATCCACCAGATTTTTGAAATTCTAATTTTCTCAAACCCCCGAAAAGTGAAAAGTTCGAGACTTATGATCAGTATTTCGATGGCAACTACCTTGAATTATAAAATCGACTTTTACCAAACAAAACATAATGCTGTTACCATTAAAATGTTTCAGGTCGGATTGTTATTTTATCATAAGTGGAGGAAGCTTATAGTTTTCAACGGCCTCTAAAAATGTGAGATCTTCCATTATAGTATTATATATACAAATGGATGTTTTCCAAAGCCTAGCTGTAGCTATCGCTTTATAAATTATGTTTTTTTTTTTTGTTCCTGTTCGGAAGCAGGAAACCGATGCATGCTATGTGAAGTTGTAAAGGGTTTCTGATAAGCCAATAATTACAACAATTTATAAATAAGTTATACACTGACTGTTAGAACTTTAAAGATACTTGCAACAGGATTGTCATCCTCATAGAGTATGTACATACATACTTGCATGTGCATTATTTTATCGAATGCGGTATAATTACATATACATATACTAATAATTATGCAACTATGTTACTTATCTTTGTTGCGGTTTTAAGGAAAAGGAAATATTTACCATGATTTATGAGTTTCATAGCTGAGTAAGACGTCATTTCGTATGAATACATAACATTATAACTTATCTGCAATTAGCAGGATTCATAAATGAAAGCCGCAAGCATCTGGTTAGCTTTTACTGCTTAGTTTCCAACAACTTTCATGAAATTAACTTTGCATTGCCATACAAGCAAACAGACTCGCATATGTATGCATGTATGCTTGTCGCATAAATGAGTTATCCTGCTGACAGTTGGAGTAAGTTCGGTTGATTGTTCGGCTCTAATTAAAGTTCAGGGCGATAGACAGACAATTGCGAAGTGTTTTAACAGTCGTTGACATTTATTGTACGCCGGCTTGATGACTATACGCCGTAAATGCGCATTATAACTATGGTTACATACATGTGTATCTATGTATGGATACGTGCACGTATTATATGTTCCTAGGAAACATGATTAGAAATTTGTTTGGCTTTTGCTATGACAAATTAATATTTAAGGTACAAAACATCTGTGGCTTTTGACCGCAAAATAAACTATGAATATGTTCAGTTCAGAAAATCTTACATTTGAGCAAAACCATATTGGTATTGGACGTTGATCAATACTCAATTTTTTTTCATTATCAATAATGTCATTGATCCGGTGACTTGTTGAGCATATTTTAAAATTTCTGGAAGGAATAATATTTTTTGCATATGGAGGTAGGGAAAAAATTTACTAATTTCGACCGTTTGTTTTCACATGCCAAGCTAGCCAAGTTTGTCTCAAGTTTCACTTCGATACCTTCAATAATGTTTTGGTTATCAATTGTTATACAAAATAAACCGACACAATATATAAGTGGTCCAGTTTTTTTTATACTCTCGCAACAAAAGTTGCTAAGGGAGTATTATAGTTTTGTTCACATAACGGTTGTTCGTAAGTCATAAAACTAAACGAGTTAGTATAGGGTTATATATATCAAAATGATCACGGTGAAGAGTGGAGTTCAAATCCGAATGTCTGTCTGTCCGTCCGTCCGTCCGTCCGTGCAACGGATAACTTGAGTAAAAATTTAGATATCTTAATGAAACTTGGAACACACGTTCCTTGGGACCATGAGAGGGTTGCTTTCGAAAATGGGCAAAATCGGACTGCCACTGCCACGCCCACGAAATGGCGAAAACCGAAAACACAAAATGTGTCATAACTAAGCCATAAATAAAGATATAAAAGTAAAATTTAGAATAAAGGACCGCACTAGGAAGGGGCATATTTGGATGTAATTTTTTGGGGAAAGTGGGCGTGGTCCCGCCCCCAAATCGGTTATTTGTATATATCTCGCAAACCAATAAAGCTATATAAACCAAACTTTCTGCAGTCAGTTCTCTTACGTACCCCACCACACACTATGAAATTAGTTGAAATCGGATAATAACCACGCCCACCTCCCATACAAAGGTTAGGTTGAAACTTACTAAAAGTGAGTTAACTCAGTAACGAAAAACGCCAGAAACACTAAATTTCACATAAGAAATGGCAGATGGAAGCTGCACTCAGATTTTTTTACAAAATTGAAAATGGGCGTGGCATCGCCCACTTATGGGTCAAAAACCATATCTCAGGAACTACTCGACCGATTTCAATGAAACTTGGTTTGTAATAGTTTCCTTACATTCCAATGATATGTAGTGACCCCTACTTCCTATATACCAGAACTTTGAAGACGATCTGAATCGTTTACTTTACTTATATAAAGTAAGCACTAGTGAAGATATCGGTGCAGAACTTTGCACAAATAATACGTTTATAGTGTGGCAGCCCCATTCTAAAAATCGCCGAAATCGGACCATAGGTTTTTAAGGCCCCATATATCGAACACGAGGACCTCGGTGCTTCTAACCTAATATTATGGTTTCCAACTTTCAATGGACTTTATACCATATATGTATATGACGAATATGTGTGTCAAATTGTGTATTATATAATATAAATAAAGTTAAATAAATAAATTACGAGAGTATAAAATGTTCGGTTACATCCGAACTTAGCCCTTCCTTACTTGTTTTTTTTTCAAATCGATGTAAAGGTCCTTAGAAGAATTTTATGTACCAATTTTTGGTTCAATCGACATTTTACGTATCATCGATGCATTTCAAATGTTATGCCCCTCTATGAGGCATGTTAGCAATAAACCAACTACAATCTGATTGAAGAGCTATAAAACTACCTTCAACAACGTTCTTTGAATAATCTGAGTATAAATTCAACGAGGACGTCACCCTCAATATGGTAGTCTTCTTGGTCTGAATAATGTCCAAGTGTTTAATCTGAAGATAATGAGGTGTAATTGTCCAGCCTGAACTGAGGATTCTTTTGCGCTATAGGGCAATGTGAGCCCAGCTGCTATCACCCGCTGTTATCACCCGCTGTTGTTACGAAGTTCTCCCTTTATGTTCGCCTTACGTTATACCAAGCCGATGGTGAGAGACCAAAGTTATATTCATAGCGGAAGGATAGCAGGAAGTCTAGTGAATCGCAAAATATGGAATTAGTGATTGCTTAAGTTCAAGTTTAAGAGAGTTGAAATTGATGTATTTCAAGATATAGTTTCAACTTCCATTATTTCCCGGAGAATTACGTATCAATGGTGAGTTATAAAAAGCTTTAACTTCAAACTACGATCTATATAACAACTCAGGTCTCACATATCTTAGAAAATCAAAACGCTACTTCTGTGGCATTTCCCACAAGGTTACTCTATTGTACCTTGACATTGCATACTCATTCTTCCGTATATGTAATTTAAAACAAATTCGAATTAATTAAATTGATTGAGACAAACTACTCAAGAGATGCTTTTAAATACTTGTGAATTATAACGCCTTATATATACTTAATATGCATGAAAAATTGATTTTATAACCGCCTTTGGGGAGCTTTCAATTAATGCTGAACGCATGTTTTAATTACTTATGGTGTTGATGCCAAGGCTTTGGGGCAATACAAAATTTCTGTAAAAAGTGCAAACATGTCATTGTATATACACACATACATACACACATACAAACAGCTATAAATGCACGAACATAAGCATAAGCATTACATATTTAGCAATTTTAGCGCAAACTTTCGCTGATGCTGCTGCAAACAAGAACAAGTAGCAAAAGTAGCCAGCGAACAAGCATTGAGCGAGTGAAACAATTTGCAGCAAATGTGCAAAGTTGAATAAATGATTGTAATTTTTAATTTGTTTTGTAATTACCCGCATTTCGTTTGCATTTCGCTTCACTTTTTGTTTGTTGTTGCTACTGTATGTGTTAGGTATGTGCTAGTGCTTATGCGTCCGTTTTGTTGCCATCCCCGCCAGCTGTTCAAGTCAATTCACAGCCGCGTGACATTGAGAAATGCCAATTTGCGCAACGCCGCCAATATAATTCGTACTTTCGCTTTAATTGCACAGACGGAGTTGTGAAGTGGCAAAAGTTATACGCAAACTACAATTCAATCGAACAACAAATATGGAAGGCAAAACGCTTTTGTTGGCTATAGTTTTTCTGCTGCATCTGCTTCCTCAACATTTTAAGCGTAATGACATTTGTTAGCCAGGATTAGTGGAAGAGGGAAATTACAAAGGGTTTTAATTACACTTACGACTTAAATCGGCAATAGCCAACAGCAATGGTTTAATGAAAACACATACATAGACACACATTCAGCTGGAGAAAAGTTTTTCTTTGGCGCAAACTTTTAAAATTCAATAAAATATATGTAGATGTGGTAAAATTTTCTATTAAATGTTTTCTTTTGAAATATTTTCTACTTAATTTTGCGAGAAATCGATTCCGTTTGCAAGAAAAGACAAACAAAACTCATATCAGACAACGTTCGGCATTGAACATATATATGCATTTGTATATATGTATGTATGTATGTGTGTGACATATGCACCACCTCAAATTCAAAACTGTGCAAATGCAGCTGCACTGCACTCTTTGTTAAATATGAGAGTTTAGAAAAGTTTGGCAGCACAATGGCAACTACTACGAATATTCGATATCACTGTGCAGTAGCGAATTGAGTGAAGTTTTTTTTTGCCGGTTGCTACTACTACTATCTCTTAAATTGATATCCTTTGTCTGTTTCTACTTTTGCTGCTTTGACAAATGTCGGCAATTTGCTTAGTTACTTTTGAAGAGATATTATTTACTTCACCGTCGCATTTTGGCTGCTTGGAATTCGAACGACTGTGCAGTGCAGTTCGCCACAATTTTGAATATGGTGTGCTTTTCAGTAAGGAAACGGCGCATTTATGTAACGAATACGAATTTAGTGCTTTCGCTGAGAATACAGAAATTAATACTAACAATAAATTCGCTGATTGATACTTTTGAATACCTATTAGCAAAATTCTATAAGTTTTTTTTATTTCGAAATAGTCTTTAACGTACTTGTTCTTCATGTTTAATTGAGGCTCTAATCTTGGTTTTGATATATGTATGTAGGTTTATGAACGAACTACAGCGAACTACTGTTAGATTCTACGAGAAGCCTGTGAAAAATATAGTCTATGTAAGGGCGATTAATATTTGGGACCAACGACTTTTAGTCAGCCCTCCGATTGCATTGACCATTTTATTAGCTAAGTTTTTGGTATGTTATAAACATCAAACTTATCTATTCGTCTAGACAAATCAAAACCGTTATACTGATACGTCGAAATTTCTAAAAATAACTGTAGAAATTATAACACGTATTAACGACCCCTAAAAATCATTAGACCAAAAGTATTCGAAAAGTAAAAGAAAATAATGTTTAATGATAAAGTAAGTGACTGGCATTAGAAAAATGTCCGCTAACCTGTATATATCTCCTCTAAGTGAAGTTGTTGAGTCTGGAAGCAACAAAAGCTTTGTTTTTGAAATTGAGAACTATTAGAACGCATAGCTTAATTTCTCATGAAGCATATGCTGATGAATTATTTTAGTCCTAAACAAATTCTAGAGGGCAGGATCATTTATTCGTTGAAGGTCCAGATATCGATTAATAATTCGGCGAACCGCGTTTTCCATAAAAATATAGTGTTTTCTAAGATTTTTCGTTGGAACTGTTATCTGATCAATTAAACTTGGGAGTCATTGAAACCGTTAATATTATTAAATCTAAATGCATTTTTGGCTTTAATATTCAAGATATTCTAAATTAATTAATATACTTTTGAAAAGGCCTTAATGGAAATATATCTTGAAAGCATGTACGCCTCATGAAAGAATATGTTTTTAGCTATCTCAATCCGACTATTCAAATGATAATCCTCAAATCCATAAAAGATTAATGCATACTCCAGGTTAGAACATCATATGTCTAGGGATCGGAAAATTGGAAGTATTGCGATGTACGAATGCATACATCGACTTAAATGTAAAAGTATTTTATCACACACAATACGAAGAATGTTGCCTCAACAGTGACCTCTAAGTATTTGAAATATGATAAAGTTTGAAAAAATGTCATTAATAACGAGAATGAAGAGAGGTTTCCTAATATCTTGAGGAAATCTTTATGATCTAACAAAACGTTTCGATTAAATTTCCATCGTAAACAAAAATACAACTTAGTGAGTATAATCCAATAATCTTGTATAATAGTCTATCAAACTCTGATTTGAAGATTCTGTTTCGATACCATCAATGTAAAAGCGAAACAGAGATTATAAAATATTTATATATATTAACTAGCAGACCCGGCCACACGTTATTGTGGCTAAGGTATACATTAAATTAAGTTGGTCCAATCTTGGCGATATTGATTACTCGAGGTTGATTTATGTTACGCAGCATGATTACAACTCACACTACTTTTAATTGCAAAGTGAGTGGTTATAGTACAGGCAATTTTAAATAGTTTGGGATAATTGACTACGTCATCCTGGTTTGTAGCTGTGTCAACTCTCCTGGACCGAAATTCTAAATTGTCGCTTTAAGATCATCGATATCCTTATTTTTTTACCACCAATATAGGTCATTAAATCAGTCATTTCTCTTTCAAGTCAATGAAGTGACAGAAATCTGTTGGAAATGCTATTAATCCATCGAGGAGTCAACTGCGATCCTACAATTTCCAACTGCTTCTACAATCGCAATTTGATATTGTTGCAAAAACACTCATATGTTAGTTGTTAATTGGCGATTCTTTATGTGTCGCCACAAATTAAAAGACTTTATGCATGCGATTAGCCCGTCAGTAACAGTTGATCCAGGAATAATTGGAAGAGTCTGGCGTAAATCACCTGTTAACAGAATCCTGGCTCCACCAAAAACGTTCATTGACAATCAAGATCTTTTAAAGTCCTGTGCAGTACCTCCAGCGACTTCTTGAATATTTGGAAAATCTTCGTTATAGCGCTATTTTTGGCGATTTTGCCGACTGGTGTTTCGTTCATTTGAAATTTGGGAGTAATTTCAAGGCCGAATTTTCTGTTTGTTTGCCTACTGACAGGTGCCTATTCCCGTTAACCTTGGAAACCTTGGAACCTTGGTGAAAATGAGTGAAATTGGTTCTGGAATTACATCAGCCCTCATATACTATATATGATGATTGGGCTTTATGCCGAATATATAGGTCATATTGTGTGTTATCTTAATAAAATTACATCAATAAATTGCGAGAGTGTAAAATGTTCGGTTGGACGTGAACTTAGCCTTTCCTTATTTTTTACAAATTGTTTTGGGCTATCGACACAACCTTATACAATTGAACAATAACAAAAATATTTTAACAAAGCAACAATGACAACCTTCAAATTATTATTTTATTGTTTTCTCTTTTTATATTTTTCTTGTCAACTCGAATAAAATTCTCTTATTGATATCTTCCTCGCAATTTTTCCATATTTACTCACTTTCTAATCTTTTTCTGGCCTTCCACGAATATTCCAAGACTTAAATTAGCCAGATGGGTTTGAACTTCAACAACCATTAACTTCCCGATTTTAGAAAATTTTTAATTTTCTTCGCGAAAGTTAAAAAAATTTACGGGTGGACCACCCTTAACATTTAGGGGGATGAAAAATAGATGTTGTCCGATTCTCCACCCTAGCCGATATGCACGTTAAGATTCACGAAAATCGGTCGAGCGGTTTCAGACGAGTTCAATAACGTACACCGTGACACGAGAGTTTTATATATTAGATATTGAAGAAATAGAAAAGTCCATACATTGCGTTAAAAGCCTTGCCTTGCGAGAAAACCTTTGATGTGTCAAATAACTTTCATGACAATCGCTCAGACGAATAATATTTCATTTAATTGAAGTCTAATAATTCGTATATATGTAGTAAGTATTTCTTAAAAAATGATTAAAATGTAATACTTTTCCATTGCAAAGTGCACAAAAACATACATACATACAAAAATATTTATGAATATACATACATACATAAATGCTTTTATTACATTTTCATATGTGAATAAGTATTATATATTCATTTCATTTCATACATATATAGCGAAGAGTTTCAATTAAAAGTTTATTTTTAAAATGTGATGTGTATTTCGAACCATTAAACAAAACAGCGCATTTCACAAAAGCCAATTGAGAATGACAGCGATGCGTTATTAAATAATTTTAACACCGCTGTTATTTTTGTTGAAGGAAATAAAAGCAGAAAAAATGTGTAATTATATAAAAATTTAATGAAATTAAACAAGTCTGTTAAATATTCATTAAAAAATTGACACGTTACGCACACAATGACTGGTCCCCATACAAGGGAGAATATGCACCAAAAAGGCAAAATGTGTACACGCGAGTATTTGTACGTGGAGAAATTAAAAATATACGTCGACATATGATTTTATTATCTACAAATTATTTTCACAACCATCAAAAATTAATTTAGAAATTAATTTTCAGTCTGAGTAGGCGACCTTTTCTGCTTTATTGTACATTTACAACATACCGCCCGCCGAGTTTTATCACAGAAGTAAAATAACGATACAAAATGGCGATTTATATTGAACACAGGGAAAAAGTTGCATACTATATACCTCGACGTATTTTATTAGAGAAATAAGCTTAAAATACAAAATGACTAAATGATCTCTGAAAAGAAAGGATTTTAGATATAAACGAAGGAGATGATGTTTATGTTGGAGCAAAGCATTATTGGATATACATACATATTTTTACTTAACATTATCGCTTACCCATTCAATGAGAATTTTTCGTCTTGATTGGTACTTTCTTCTTCTTCTTCCTGACTGGCGTAGACACCGCTTACGCGGCTATAGCCGGGCTCACAACAGCGCGCCACGCATCTCTCCTTTTGGCAGTTTCGCGCCAATTGGTAATACCAAGTGAAGACAGGTCCTTCTCCACCTGGTCCTTCCATCGGAGTGGAGGCCTCCCTCTTTCTCGGCTTCCGCCAGCGGGTACTGCATCGAAAACTTTCAGAGCTGGGGTACTTCCGTCCATTCGAACAACATGACCTAGCCAGCGTAGCCGCTGTCTTTTTATTCGCTGGACTATGTCTATGTCGCGAATAACACATACAGCTCATCATTCCATCGTCTGCGGTATTCGCCGTTGCCAATGTTTAAGGGATCATAAATCTTCCGCAAAACCTTTCTCTCGAAAACACCTAGTGCTGTCTCATCGGATGTTAACACCATCCACGCTTCGCCTCCAAACGGATGTCTGTTGGCTACTCAGAGGATACTTGGTCTAAGACCGGAAGTAGTGAGCTGCTTGAGCCACATGCAAAAGAATCGTCCCTGGCCACTCCCAAGTGAATGGCAGTCAGAAACTTTCCTCACTTACGTGAACTTCTACATATGACTCCATCCTCCGACTGGTACTTAAATAATCTAATTGAAATAAATTAAAATACCATTTAACAATTATATAATTTTATACTGTAAACAGTTGGACCAAACCACCCCATAAACTAAATTGGTGACCACTATGTTTTCGATTGATTTTATACCAAATATATGATTTTCATTTATCCGGTTAATTTTATACCTTATAAAAAGTATCATGTGGATTATCTTAACACAATTAGATAGAAATATTTAACTTACACAATGTCTATCATTACTATATTCCTTAACATATTTTTAGTTTCTGTGCCGTGTCGTAATCGTCGATGAAATGTATATGTATAGATCCAGTGGTATACACCAGTGACCAAGGAATATTCTGGATAGCGGGATTCGCCTGTCGAACCGAAGAACGCGAAGGCACTGCTATCGGCCATAGACGTGATACATACGTGACCTACAACAACTATTTAAAGAAGATCAATACAATTTTTGTCCTAACTACTCGGTGATGAATAATTATTCAATTATAATCGACCCATGATTTATGCAAATATTTAATATCATATTTTGTTCGCCTGCATACCACATAGAGGGACCCTTTTAAAATTCTACCTCGATAGTAAAATTTTAAATTTGACAATGCCAATTCAAAAGTTCGAGTTATGGAGATCTTCGAGTTATAGAACTTCGAGTTATGGAAATTCCACTGTATACTACTTCGGAACACCTGTCAGGTTTTAAGCGGTTCAAGTCAATATGTAAGAGTAGGATATAATCCACATATATACACACGTGCATTAAAAATTAAACATCACATATGAAAATGTAACGTGAATTCAAATATGTAGAAGAAAATATTGCAAATATTGCTTGCGGAAAAAAACATAAAATGTAGCAATATCGCAATGCGAAAAAATTATTACCTTGATAATACGCTTTTAATCATTACTTAATTACCTCATAAATACAAAATGTTATCAGGAAATATTTTTTAAATTTTAATGCAGTCGTACTTCATTTTTTCTGCATTCTTTTAATGAATGGCTGCATGCGAAATATTTGTGTAAACATTTTTGCAGTAATGTCCTATGCAACGACGTTTATAATGAATGGTTTTTATACACATTGCAGTATATAGATATGTATTTGTAGTAGACAAGTAAATAAGTTTGATTGTGCATGTACATAAATTTATCCGCATAAATGGATAATTTTATTGGTGACCATAGTTAAGGGATAATCAGAAATAATGATTTAGTGTGGTGATCGCTCCAACTGTGAGTAAGTATTTAATGAAAATTTCGCGAGTTCCATGAACATTTATTGATGAATTTTACATTTAACGAAGGTATTGTTTATGGAGCAGTTAGCATGCATAAAGGGCTGGTTTACAAAAATAGCTGTTTATTACAATAAAATGTATTTAGTTTATTAGTAAAAATATCAATAAATCCCAGGAGATACTTTTAATGATTAATTGATTTACAGGTACCTTCTACTTACAAAAAATAAACACATATAGAGCTAGACCTTAGCATTTATGGACTGAAATCAAAGATAAGTGATATCGGCTTATATTTAATTATAACCCTATCTGGAAGATACCCACAATATCTTAGGTGAGTGCAGCCGTAGTCAGAAGAACTTGCAACTATTCGTGTAAATGGAAATTTACGGTTGTTCATTTCCAGAGAGAGGTTATAAGTTCTGCAGTTAGATACATTTTCAATTCTTGTAAGAAGCGGAACATGTTATATGCCAATTATCTTACAAGCTATTTATCGACAAGAAGAAACAATAAATATTGTTGTGTTGTGTGATATTGTACTACCACTCCACTATTTCTTGCCTTAATAAATCAAACTTTTGAGACTATCTAAGTAGAATTGAGTACTAATAGAAATAGGAATTACCTTTCTAAAATAAATTCATGTACAAATTATACGAACGAATTAATAATCAGCAACTTATTGACTTCTATTTGCTATAGAAAGGTATACCGCGCTTGAAAATATGCAGTTTTCGGGCAAAACTTGTAAATTTAGTAACACAACCGACCGCTGTGTATATACATATGTATTTCCTTCACGAAATTTCTTTACATAACCTCTTTAGTTTGCTGTAAAATCTCCCTCTTAATATTGCAAATTAGATGGATTTTAGTATTAACTTTTGAATTCTGGATAATAATCTTTAATAACAAGTAGTCAGAATTGTATTATATACACATATCCATGTTTTTTCACTCTTATATTATATTTATAGTCCCATAACAGGTTGCACAGAGTATAATAGTTTTGTTTCCATAATGGTTGCTTGTAATACCTAAAACTAAGTGAGTTAGAAATATACAGAGCTATATATCAAAACGGGAGGATGGGATCATGTGTAGAAGTTCACGCAAGTGAGGAAAGTTTTTGATTGTCATTCACTTGGGAGTGGCCAGAAACGACTCTTCTCCACATGGTTCATGCAGCTCACGACTTCCGGTTTTAGACCAAGTATCCTCTGGGTAGCCAACAGACATCCGTTTGAAGGCGAGCTAAAGTGAGAAGGCGAAGCCCGCTTATGCGGTTGTGCGTAGGGCTTGGGACCCACCACATAAAAACGAAGTACCAATGAAAAATCTACGAAAGCCTCGGATGAGACACCCGCTTTTTGATGACGACCCCTGCAAACGTTTTAAGGACAATGATATAAGGGCATGCACCTGGAATGTCCGGACCCTTAATTGGGAAGGTGCCTCTGCCCAGCTGGTTGATGTCCTCATACGACTCAAGGCTGACATCACCGCCATCCAAGAAGTGCGATGGACGGGACAAGGACGGAAGAAGGTGGGTCCTTGTGACATCTACTACAGCGGCCATATAAAGGAGCGCAAATTTGGTGTTGGATTTGTGGTGGGAGAGAGACTCCGTCGCAGAGTCCTGGCATTCACCCCGGTGGATGAACGTCTAGCCACAATCCGCATCAAAGCGAGGTTCTTCAACATATCGCTGATTTGCGCCCACGCCCCAACGGAAGAGAAGGACGATGTGAACAAAGATGCTTTCTATGAGCGCCTAGAACGTACCTATGAGCGCTGCCCCCGCCACGATGTAAAAGTCGTGCTTGGCGATTTTAATGCCAGGGTGGGTAAAGAAGGTGTCTTTGGCACAACAGTCGGAAAATTAAGCCTCCATGACGAAACATCGCCAAACGGCCTGAGGCTGATCGACTTCGCTGGGACCCGAAATATGGTCGTCTGTAGTACCAGATTCCAGCATAAGAATATACATCAAGCTACTTGGCTGCCTCCTGATCGAAACACGCGGAACCAAATCGATCACATTGTGATAGACGGAAGACATGTCTCCTGTGTTTTAGACGTGCGTACGCTCCGAGGACCAAATATAGACTCGGACCACTATCTGGTCGCAGCAAAGATACGCACCCGCCTCTGTGCAGCAAAGAACGCCCGTCAACAAACACAAGGAAGGTTCGACGTCGAAAAGCTGCAATCGCAACAGACAGCCACGAAATACTCTACTCGACTTGCACTCCTGCTCTCTGAGAGCACTCATCAGCATCTCGGTATAAGGGAACTGTGGAACGGCATCTCAAACTCACTGCGTACCGCTGCAGCCGAAACAATTGGTTTTCGGCAACGACAAAAAACAAGCTGGTACGATGAGGAGTGCCGCAGCGGAGAGAAAACAGACTGCCTACCTCGCAACGTTGCAAATACCGAGAGCTGAAGAGGGAAGCGAGACGCATCTGCAGACAAAAAAAGAAAGAGGCCGAAATGCGTGAGTACGAAGAGCTTGAGAAGCTGGCAGAGAGAGGTAATGCTCGAAAATTTTATGAAAAAATGAAGCGACTTAATGAAGGTTTCAAGACCGGAACATCCTCATGTAGAGACCAAGGTGGTACTTTGGTAACCGATGCCCAGGGCATACTGGGATTCTGGAGAGAGCACTTCTCCGACCTGCTGAATGGCAGTGAAAGTACAACACCAGGAGATGGCGAACCCGATTCCCCTATCGATGACGATGGAGCAGATGTTCCATTACCCGACCATGAAAAAATTCGAACAGCAATTACCCGTTTGAAGAACAACAAAGCAGCGGGGGCCGATAGATTACCGGCAGAACTATTCAAATACGGCGGCGAAGAACTGATAAGGTGCATGCATCAGCTTCTTTGCAGAATATGGTCGGAAGAAAGCATGCCTGACGATTGGAATCTCAGTGTGCTCTGCCCAATCCATAAAAAGGGAGATCCCACAATCTGCGCCAATTACCGTGGGATCAGCCTCCTAAATATCACATACAAGGTTCTATCGAGCGTACTGTGTGAAAGACTAAAGCCCACCGTCAACAAACTGATTGGACCTTATCAATGTGGCTTTAGACCTGGAAAATCGACAACTGACCAGATATTCACCATGCGCCAAATTTTGGAGAAGACCCGTGAAAAGAGGATCGACACACACCACCTTTTTGTCGATTTTAAAGCTGCTTTCGATAGCACGAAAAGGAGCTGCCTTTACGCCGCGATATCTGAATTTGGTATCCCCGCAAAACTAATACGGCTGTGTAAATTGACGCTGAGCAACACCAAAAGCTCCGTCATGATTGGGAAGGACCTCTCCGAGCCGTTCGATACCAAACGAGATTTCATACAAGGTGACTCACTATCGTGCGACTTCTTTAACCTGATGCTGGAAAAAATTATAAGAGCTGCAGAGCTAAACCGAGAAGGTACAATCTTCTACAAGAGTGTACAGCTCCTGGCGTACGCCGATGATATTGATATCATCGGAAGCAACAACCGCGCCGTTTGTTCTGCTTTTTCCCGCATGGATAAGGAGGCGAAGCGAATGGGTCTGGAGGTGAATGAGGACAAGACGAAATATCTCCTGTCATCAAGCAAACAGTCCTCGAAAGTTCCTCGAAATCCAGCGCAGAATAACTCTTGCCAACAGGTGCTACTTTGGACTGAGTAGGCAATTGAACAGTAAAGTCCTCTCTCGACGAACCAAAATCAAGCTCTACAAGTCGCTTATCATTCCCGTCCTGCTTTACGGTGCAGAAGCTTGGACGATGTCAACATCAGATGAGACGACACTAGGAGTTTTCGAGAGAAAGGTTTTGGGCAAGATGTATGGTCCTCTGAACATTGGCGATGGCGAATACCGCAGACGATGGAACGATGAGCTGTACGAGTTATACGACGACATTGACATAGTTCAGCGAATAAAAAGACAGCGGCTACGCTGGCTAGGTCATGTTGTCCGAATGGACGAAAACACTCCAGCACTGAAAGTGTTCGATGCAGTACCCGCCGGAGGAAGCCGAGGAAGGGGAAGGCCTCCACTCCGTTGGAGGGACCAGGTGGAGAGCGACCTGCTTAAACTTGGGATCTCCAACTGGCGCCGAACTGCGAAGGAGAGAGAGAGGTGGCGCACTATCGTCGATTCGGCTATAACCGGCTAAACGGTTGCAACGCCAATCACATACATACATATATCAAAACGATAACAAGACGAGTTGAAAACCGGATGCCTGTCTGTCCACCTGTCTGTCCGAACTATTTCTCAGGAACTACTCTAGAATTTTGGATTGCAACTGATTTAATCACTTTGCAATATATAAATCAAGAATCAGTGAAAACATCGAAATTAAATTTTGCATCAATATTATTAATAATTGACTTTTCAAGGCACCAGATAATGTGCATGAGAACCTCAATGCCTATGGGTATTTTTTTAACTAAAATATCGGTAAATATCTCATATTCATGAAATTCAAAAAAGGTTTTCCTTATAATAATGCGCCTCTGTGTCAAAAGTGGGTAAAACTTTCCATACTGTATACTCATACATCGGTTAATATGTAAGCAATCTCAGCCAAATTAAGGGAACATATAATCTTTGAAAATTAATGAAATCGGTCCAGGAATTACCCTATCCCGTATATACTATATATATTAAACTTCATTATTCTAGTGGTTGTTCTTTCAAATATTTGGGTAAATTTTTTTGTTATCTTAATAACATGCGAGCGTATAAAATGTTCGGTTACACTCGAATTTAGGCCTTCCTTACTTATTTTACTGTATTTATTTTGCAACATTATGCATATCTAATATATGTATATGTATATATGAAAGTACATACCTAGAAAGTATATAAATATGTAGAAATACATATGTTTTTGCAAATACACTCGTATATACATACTTAAGCATGAGTAGGTCGCATAATTTGGTTGAGTTATTTTGTAATTAAAATGAACAAATTAATAATTTACTAAGCAAATATCTTCCGGTTTCAGTTTTTTTTGACCAAAATTATTACAATATATTTTTTTTCAGATACTAAATACTTGTGAAGTATTTTTAGGCGAAAGTCAATATTTTCCATTATCATAATTTTATGAGTGTGTATTAATATGACCAACAAAAACACAGCTAAGTAAATATATTTGTGTTAATTAATACAAAAAATTCAATATAAATATTTTTTGTAGATATGTAACTATGAATATTTAATAAAAGAGTATAGTGTTCATTATATCATATATTGCGGGAAAGTTTCCGATACATTTTAAACAAGATATTAGTTTTTTTATGAAGCCTTTCAATAGAATTTTAGAGCATTGTTTTTCTGGATGGAATTTTCAAAAAATATTGGTGTTAATTTACAATTGCTAAACGCCATATCTCTCATATTAGTTGTCTTCGATTCGCCTTTTCTCTACTACTTGACAAAAAATTTAAATGACAAAGCAGCAACACAATTATCGAGTAGTCTTGAGTTCCGGTGTATACATATATTTCTCTTCAGTATGTATTGGTTATGGTTTCTGTTTCGATGCATATCAATGCCTCGGCAAACATTAACAAATCTTTAATTAGATTTCGGTTTTGAAAAGGCCATCATTAACTGCACGGAGTTGCTTGTAACATAACCTCAAACTTCATATTGAGAAATATATGGTTCTTATACATTAAAAAA
Organism: Zeugodacus cucurbitae; assembly: GCF_028554725.1. Taxonomy (NCBI): domain Eukaryota; kingdom Metazoa; phylum Arthropoda; class Insecta; order Diptera; family Tephritidae; genus Zeugodacus; species Zeugodacus cucurbitae. Next base: position 24,721,428 of record NC_071668.1, read on the forward strand.
TTTAAAATAGGTTAGAGTCGCTTCGACATACTTATAGTTCTACGTTTATACTAACATGAAGAATATACATTGTGAGTCTTGTCATCCATTTCCAACATATTTAAACGGTCCAATGTCATGAATTATACAAAATAACGTCACAGCTTTAACTCCTATACTATTTCTTCACATATATTGCAGTATATAGTGAAAGTGCCATCACGTACTTATACACAATATATCATGGTATCATACGTGTTAACTGGCAGTGTAATCTCAAAAATGCCCAGTGAGGCAGCAGGACATCTTCGGCAGCAGACAATTTTCTCCAACACACCGCTCCACAGCACAACTGCAGCATTGCATATGTACTTGTACATATATGTGAAAGTCCTTACTAAACCGGCAATCTCTGGCACGAAATCACATTTTGGAAGATGCTATTACTTGTATACAACTATGGAAACTACAACATTTCAGTAATGCATTATGCATACGAGTACATCGGCTATGTGCGCCCGGTATGTCTATGCATTTATAACTATACTCTGCTATGCTATGCTATGTTTGTAGATATGTATGTGGATAAAGCTAAGCATTTTAAAATTCTGCACAGAACTGTAGCACCAGAAATGAAATAGTCATTGCAAAAGTTGATACCACAAAAAAAAAACGAAACATATAAACGCAACAAGGCGATTCTTCTGAAGATGCACAGAACATAGCAACACTTTCAAATAAATACTTATGAATATGTACATATGTATGAGTATATATATATTTATTTGTATATAAAATGCAGTTGGTATTTTTGAACGTGATTCAATTGATAGCTCCACAAGCTGTCCTTAGAAGCTCATGCACATAGCTATGGATGTACATGCACATATGTACATATGTGGAAAATGCATTTTCGGCTGTATTGTATGGCTTTCACATTCATATAAATGCGAGTATATTGTAAGATATTGTGCAATTTCTAGCTTAGCAAGTGCGAGCATTAGTGAAGTTATAACACATAACCCTTGCTCGCTTGCCGTATTTCCAATTATACTCTCAGATAATAGAATCAATGTGGCAAATATGTAAAGTTTTAAAGTATAAATAGTAAACTACGAATTCATTGTTGCACACAAAAATTGCATTAAATAACTATGAAATATTATTTAAACGTTTAAATGGTTTAACGAGAAGAAAGCAGATAAAAAGAATTCACATATATTGTAATATTGTAAGAAATTAATAAACAGAACTTTGATTGCATAATATACCACCACATATCTTGACCATAACACTATATTGCGTAGTTCTGTGTTGAAGGTTCAGAAGAGAGCTTTCTTATACCCCTGACAGACGGCGGCGTTATTTCGGAATAACTGCTTTAATCGGGAGTTATCTCAGTTAACTCCGTTTGCTAACTCCCATTTAATCCTCAAAATTTTAGAGAGTTAGTGGGAGTTCGTGGCATTTTCGTTGGCAACATTATTAAACATGGCAGCTTTTTATCTATTGTGAATGAAAATATGCAATATTGACCGCTGTTTTTCACGTTATGTTATGTCTATTTTTTTAATAATTTGTGCGGCTAACAACCGCAATAATTGCTTTCTATCCAATTTTATTTCACCAAAATGGAAATATTATTGCCAATCAGCTGTTATGGTAGTTTGTAATTCGCTTTGCTGCCGTCTATCACCCACAAAATTGGAACTGATTAAAAGCGCAGTTAATCGGGAATAACCCTGCCGTCTGTCTAGCGTATTATTGCACTTAAGTTGCTTAAACTATTCCGCTGGCACCGCCTTTTTCATCTCATCTCATCGTTTTCATCTCATATCATATTATTCGAGCGTAAAAGAACAAAATTGTCATATACCAACATATACCAACGCCCACCTCCCATATAAACCCATGTTTCAAGGCAAGATAGGTATATAGAGGGTTCAAAGGGGCGTTATAAGAAATAAGAAGATTATAATACTATTTGACGAAGTATGGAATCATCGATTAATACTTCCTATACCCCATAAAACAAACATACTATTAATCTCGCGCTTTTGGGTTGAATCCATATCTTATATATCGGTCATTGTTTTAAATATCTTGTTCAATTTGTGTTAAATTATTTCATTGTTTACATATATAGAAATACGACTGTCACGGGTAGGAAGTTAAAAATGTCATTTATCAAATATGAGATATGCAAAAATATATTTTACTCAACAATAGATATAGTAAAAATGTAGTTTATTATTGTCTTAAATTGAAGGTTACAATGATACGTTGTAGTTAAAATAGGCACCGAAAAAGATCACTTCGTTATGTATGGTCTGGCGTTGTCCTGAGGGAACACAATTCCTCTCCTATTGGACTCTTTTGGGCGATTATTAACAGTCCGAAATAGCGTTTGATCCTAAGGGAGGGGGTTACTGGGGCGCTTAAGTCATGTCCGACTGCCGCACTAAATTTACCCCTATATCAACTGCCCATCAACGTTTTCATAAGAAAATTAGCAGCACTTTCAGCTATAAGAATAAAGGAACTCGGTGGTTGGAACCAAAAAAGTTATGGACATAGCGGTATCCTGAATCATTTTTTTAACAATTTATACAAATCAGACTATATCCCCTCAAAGTTAGATTTCAACACTGACTTTCAGGTGAGGATACCCTCTAGACGTGAATGGAGAAGAGGTCTAGAAATAGAGGAGAATACAATCTCAATTTATACCGACGAGTCCAAAATGGACTGCGGAGTAGGTACGGGGGTATTATCTAATGATCTGGACATATCTCTCTCTATCCGTCTGCCAAACGCAGCCAGTATCTTCCAAGCGTAAGTTCTTGGCATACAGAAGGCCTGTGAAGCCATGTTGAACAACAATGGGGGGATACAGAAAGCGATTATATACACAGACAGTCAAGCAGCATTGCTGCCCTTGTCGTCTCCGGAGATTAATTCTCACGTAGTCAGCAATTGCAGGAAGGTTTTGTGCTCATTAGCAGAAAAACTCAACCTGTCCATTATATGGGTGCCCGGCCACAGGAATATTTACGGAAATGAAAAAGCAGATGAATTGGCAAAAACAGGAGCCTCTCTAGATGAATCCGAGGCGGAACAAATTCCATGCCCATTAGGAACCATCAGAAGAGGGATATACACATATTACGAACAAATAGCCATAAACAGATGGAAAGAAAATAACAAATATAAAATAACAAAACAGATATGACCCGATTATAATAAGATAAAAACGAAGGATTTATTAGATAAATCCAGGAAAAATATATACAGGCTTACAGCCACAATAACAGGACACTAGCCATTTGGAGAACATGCGCTGAAAATGGGTTTGTCCCATAACCACATATTTCGCTCATGCAAACTAGCAGACAAAAAGGAAACGTTTTTCCACTATCTCCGCGAATGCCCGGCACTAGCTCAAATCAGACATAGGACTCTTGGAAGTTATCAGGCACCCAAACTTAGATGGCTGGCCTCAAAAAAATAACAGAAATAAGTAGTTTCATAGAGAGCACAAAATGGTTCGAACGACGAGATGAAACGCAATAGCAGTAATTTCTAAGGTCTTACAATAGTGTAACAAAATGGCGCATCTAGCGCTAATTGAGCCCAGAAGGGCTACACTCCTACCTACCTACCTACCTAAGGGAGCAGTTCATAGTAAATGATTCCATGCCAATTCCACCAAATTCATAACAAAACATTCTCACCATACTGGTTCATCCATCATTTGTCTGTGCTCACTACTTCAGAAATTGATCGCTTTTGTAGCGATTGTGAGATGGAAATGCGGTACACGAGGTTTTTGCTTTAACTCGTTTAGTACCATACATCGATTTCAAACGGTTTCTTGTATAATTTTTACTTCATATGTATTTGAAACAGTGCTTAAATTATTGTTCGATAATTTCTACCGAATCGATAAAACCAAAATTACTGTTCATTATTTGTTACAGTATAAGGACCTTAAACACGATTCAAATATTCAGCCTCCTAGCTCGCGTTTTCGCCTTTTACGTATAAAAAATTGCTGTAAAAATTTCAGAATATGCATATATTACACATATGTATCTGTGTATGTATTTTTTTATAGAGCAGAGAATGATGTCGTGTATAAAATGAAAATAGTTACTCATTTATATAAATGCATATTCAGCCATGTGTGGTATATAGACATAACATAATAAATGATATACATAGAATATATTTATTTAGGTAATAAAGGGCTTGCGACAATATAACGGATATTATTGTCACATTAACGTAAATCGATTGTTTAATATGACCAAACACTAAATCTTTGTTTGCAGCAATTTTCATTTATAAACACACACATAAGAATTGATATAGAATACAGGGCATATCGTTAGTGCTATGGTATAAATTTTATATTTTATGCAACATTTTTGATAAAAGAGCAGCGCTCAAAATTAGCGAGCTGTGAAATGGCCAATCGAAGACAACTAGTAAACCATTCTGAAACGGTGATAGCTTTAACATATGCCAAGCCAATGGGCGGGCTTTCATGACAGACATAAGGATCAGTGTTAAAAGTTCAAAAATAATATAAATAACCTCCGCCATGGAATTGATTGCTTACCGTTCAGAGCTTATCACATTTTTGGCTTAATGATTACGAAAATTAGAAAACTTACCATATTTGCAAAGCAAACCAGGTCAATTACTGTGGAAGCTCAACAAGATTCTGAGTGTTAATAGTTCCGAGTTCTTTTAAGATACATTCAACAAATGACCAAAATCTCTGCAAACATTAAATTCATAAAAAAACAAGTAAGGAAGGGCTAAGTTCGGGTGTCACTGAACATTTTATACTCTCGCATTTTATATATTTAATTAAATTAATATAACTAACAATTTTACTCACATATTCGGCATATATATGGAATAAAGTCCATTGAAAATTTGAAAACCCTAATATTAGGTATATAGGAGATAGATGAAGTTATTACCCGATATCATATTCCCTCTGAATTTCTTCAAAATATCTGAGAGACTTACTTATATTTTTGTCAGAAACATTATTTTATAATCATACCTTTGGGATGCCAGGAAAATAATACGAATCAAATTTCATTTAAATTGGTCGAGAAGTTTCTGAGATATGATTTTTCACCTATAACTGGGCGGAGCCACACCCATTTAAAACTTTCTATAATAATTTGAGTGCAGCCCTTCTGTACAATCTATATAATGAAATTTAAGTTTTTTGGTGTTTTTCCTTACTGAATTACAGTATTTTTAGGAGTTTTCATAACCTTTCTATGGGAGGTGGACGTGGTTATACTCCGATTTCTTGCATTTTTGAACTGCATACGCGGTAGTAAGTAAAAATATCAACTATAGAGAATTTCCTTGATATAGCTTTAGTAGTTTATGAGATATGTGCAAAACTTCGAAAGGGGCGGGGCCATGCCCGCTTCCTCACAAAAATTACAAGCCAAGAAACACGTCTACCAAGTTTCATCACGATATATTTTTACTCAAGGTACAGCTTGCACAGGCGGGCGGACAGACAGACATCCGGATTTGAACTCTGCTCGTCACCCTGATCACTTTGGTATATATAACTCTATATCTAACTCGATTAGTTTTGGGTGTTACATAAAACCATTATGTGAACAAAACTATTATACTTTCTTAGCAACTTTGTTGCGGGAGTACAAACATAATTTCATTGAATATTCTGTGATATAAGTTAGATATTTGCAATTCTAATATGATTTAAATTTTGAGGCTTATGTTAAAAAAATCAAATCAATGAATGAAAAAACTATCTTAGAATCTCTGTGTAGTTTCAATATATGGTTATTAAAATATTCATAACTGTACCCGAAACAGTGCTGTACAAGTGTAAAACTATTCTCGATACGAAATGGTTCAAAATAAGTCTATACGTTGCAAAAATATTTATTTTATAAGCTTTCTTTATATGCCTTTCGTATAAGGTATGAACATAATAATCGGATGTGCCACACCCATTATCTGACATTGTGAATTACTATTATAATATTAGGTGCATGGAAAAATATATTAACAGTACATTAAGCATTTTATAATATCACTATTTGACACAGAATTAACTTTATCGCTGGTCAAATATATTTTATTTCGAGTTATAGAAAACTGCAGTTTTATGATGTCATACCCATACACATAAACACTAAATGTATTAAATATTTTTATGGCTAATAAAACGAATGCAGCACCATGTAAACATAGTCATAATGTCTGCATACGCCCACATATACAAGAATACATATATAATTTAAAATATTTGATGATTGCAAGCAAATAAATAACTATGAGCAACCGAGTATATACTATATGTATTAGTTTGTATATATATGCACTTTGTAAATATGCTTGTATGCACACATACACGTAAATATCGTAAAACTATTCAATTGCAATGAAATCGATGCTTGGTGAAATGCAAATTGACACAGCCAAAGTGCAACAGGACCAAAAAGGAGCAGCTAGCGGTAGTGGTGTGACAGACAGCAGCCATTGCTGGAGCAACAGCGTTATCGGACTTTGCCAATATCCTTCTCCTGCTTTGCGAAGTGCAGGTCAGACGTTATGTATTTATTGTTTTTGCTGTATTTATTTGCTATTTTTTTGCAGTTTTTGCTGTCGTTTTTTTCGTTGGCGCTCAGATGGCGAAAAGCCAAACAAGTTTCTGGCAATGCTCAGTGGCAACAGACAAATGTTGGCAATAAGTGGAAAAACTATGTAGGAAATAGAAACGGACAGGCAATAAAATAATGCGATTCCTGCAAAGAATACTTGCTAATGTAGGTAAGTAGGAAATTGCAGGGACAACGTCAGAGGTTTGCACACACACACACACAGCTATGAGACTTCAAAACGTATATACAACGCATACAATTACATAAGACGAATGTTAGCATGAAAAGCGAAAGTCAAAGGTTACTCGCTTTGTTATTTCTTTTTATAATTTTCACTGCCTCGAACAATTGAAAAGTAATAAAAACTGAGATATGAACAGCGCCGACGCTCAATTAAATTGAAACAAAAAAATTCTACTTTCATATCATATTAAATTAATTATCATCAAATGCACCCCTGGCAACCGACTGCCTGAGTAATTGATTTATATTATAAATTATTCTTATATTGCCCGCTTGCCAGCAAGATAACAATTGAGCGACTGACAAGTTGGCGCACCCCTATTTAACAAATTTTAAGTCAGACCAATGCAGCGGTGGGAGCGTTGAAACGGTTCATTTTTTCTTTTCAGCTGCCACATAGCAACCTGCTGTGCATTTTTGGAAATTCGATTTTGAACTTTATACATATTCATTGATTTTATTTCCAAATGCGCACTTATCAGCAGCTTACGTCATTGAGTTATCACAAATGTTTCGTGTACAAATGCCTCGTGGATGCATGGCAGGCCGTAGGTACCCTGTAAAAAAACAACAAACTACTTACGAAATAGCCTAGTCCATATTTGACTAAAATCGAACTAGTGAGAAAAACAACAAACTAATTCAATAAAATAAATTAGTAATAAAATAATATTTGAATCAATAAAAATAAATAAAAAATAATAATCTACGAAATTTAAATTTCAAAATATTATTAATAAAAAGAACTTTATTGTTCGAAATTTTTCTTCTTTTTTTTTTTTGTAAACCCAAAGTGAGTTTCATAATAACTATACAACTAGCTTCGGTAAGTTTTGAGCTATTCAGAGATTCTTTTTAGAGCGAATTAGCCTATTGACATATTAAAACATACAAAATATCAGTTGATTGTATTGAAAAAAGTCAGTCGCCAGACCAGTTACTCTCGCGTTTCATGTCCGTTGCTAAGTAGTTTAAAACCAGTTACTTTACCTACTGGGTACGTGCCCACATTTATTTGTAAGTCCGTATGCATGCACTTCTAGTTACTTCCAGTTCACACGCCAACCACTGAACGTTGGTAAAAGTCAATGCTCAATTCTTGGCTGCTTTGCTTGCACCTAATGAAGCAAATCGTAACTAACTTTACACCGTAACGGTATACCAAGTAAAGGAAACTTTACCGGTCAGCTTTACGTGAATGAAACAATTTCAATTTTGCCTATTCAGACACTTCTCTTGCAGTGGTCTAGTAGGTGCTAGTGGATGGACAAAGGCGGAATGAACTTTTTTGTTTATTGTTGTTTACTGTTCAGTGGGTTATACAAATGTCGCACAGTGGAACATTTGATTTTTTTTTGGGAAAGGACAACGATTTCACTCTCAACCAAAGAGGGACTGTATGTTTTCTGAAGATTTAAGTGACTGAGAACTACAGTTATATATACATTTCAATACATTTTCTTGTGACATTTTTCGATCCTTTTACATTCTTACTTCACATAATCCGCGCTAGAAAGATTTCCAAATGATGGTTTTCCAACCAAAAGAACATCGTGAATATTGAACCGCTTCGTTAAATTCGCTGGTGACGTCAGAATAGACTCCCATCCAATTATTGTCCAGTCATACTCTACACAGTCTTTATATATTTGGTATTTCTCCGTGAAAATTTCTGTCAATTTTTTAATTCCAGGACAGCAATGTCTGTTTCTTAGTGATAGTTTATCCAAATTTTAGTAAGACAGAATTGTCTGTGTATTCAACAGCTTATCTCTTTTTTTATCTGAATGAAGAATAAGCTTTAGTTTCGGAGATGTATGAATACTGATAACAGGTTCCTACTAAATATGTCCAACGTTTTAATGCGGTATGGCTGACTTCTCCATAGAACACATAAAGCCTCAATTTCTTGGACTCAACACGAAACTCTTTGCTTTCTCTTTAATATAAGGTAACCAACTGAAACCTTTTCTGAGCAAAAGTTCAAAAGAAAAATCATTGTTTCAGTCACTCCTCAATAGCAAACCTTCGAGTGTAAGACGTCTTATGAGCTAAGTTTATAGAATTGCTGTCTCGATATCGCAAAACCAAACACTGTACGTATACAATAAGTTTCAGCAACATAGTGCTTTAAGCTTCAATAAACGTCGAGTTGTGCTTTTCGATGAATGGTCATGAGAGAATGACACCGATCGCCATGCTATGCAAACAGCTACCGATATGTACATATGTATATATGCCTCCAACATACCATATGAATGCGTAACGGCCTCAAGAAACACCTCAGTCAAGCGAAATTTGTAACTATTTATTGCAGCGAGAATTTCGTAATCGCCTCTAAATGAAGTCATTAAAAAGCCAAGACTGCAAGTAGTAAAATTTAAAAGCCGTTAATTAACCCGGCGTGCAAACTCGCTGCATTAAAAGCGTGGTGTTTAAGCGCGAACATTAATAAATGAGGCAACTGCTGCACATGCGCACCACACAAATAATAAACTCACGAAGATATTGACTTTAATGATGACGTTGTCATTGAATTTGACAGCCTTTGCGCCGGAACATGCAGCAGTTTTGGAAGTTTCCCGGAGAAAGAACCGAAAAAGCAGCGCATTAACAACCTTACACAATATTTCAATAAGAATGTTGCAAGAAAAAAAGTGAAACTAAAATAAAAAGCGAAATAAAAAACTCAAAACTCGACAAAAAATATTAAAGCCACAGCTAATTTATCATTAATCGTCGACGAGCAGATGGCTTTCTGGCTACTCCGGAGCCTGCGCCAAACAGCGGGTGTCGAGCTCACATGACACAACAGGCAGCCGCGGAGACACAAAAACAACGAATTACCGCAAATGGTTGGAAGACAAAAACTACAACTTACTGTGTGTGTGTGTATGTTTGTATAATAAAAGGCATAAAATAACTACTAAAAAGTGCCACTGCTAGGGACGCACGCCTTCTGCTTTGGTGCGCGTTTGAAAGTACATAGGAAGGAAGGAAGGAATGCATAAAAATGCTCATAATATCATTTAACAAAAATGAGCGGGCAAACTGTCTGTGACCGACGACGGCGCGACAGCACAACGCCAACGGGTAACCAGCGCGTCATGGACGGCAGGCAACTGGGCCGTGCTACTGGTGGCCGATGGACTCCACTTACTTACGTGCAGTCTGCGGCGAGCGGAGAAAAAAGACGGCGGCGTATAAATATAAAAAATGTGCAAAGTTTAGACTTGTTTGCGTTCATTGGTTTTTATGTTAGAAAAGTGCTTTCTTCCGGTGGCGAAAAGACTGCGCGCAGTAAGTATGAAGTTTGTTTAGCAAACTAAAATACTTGAAAATGGTTTACATTCGAGAATGCTTTGCACATTGCGTATGTTGCCTGGTATAATCAGGTTAAGTGAGATTAATTTAATGAAAGGCTTGAAATTTAATTATTTACTTTCAACGCGTTCTAATTTATTAGAACAAACAAATAGCCTGGTCTGGATGTGTTGATCTTGAAGGTTTAACCGAGAGCGATGTTTGTTGATTAAAATATGGTGATTAAATAAAATAACCTAAAAAAGTTTGAAAATGAGTACGCGATTTAATTAGCGGGAGAGTGTTTCAAAAAGCATACAATTTGTGTTCCCAAAAAAAAAAAGATTCCTTTTCGAAGCCGTATATCAAACTATTTGTTTTCAAAATACCCAGATTTTCGAAAAATATCTCTTCTTATTGGAATTTATGAATCTTCATTCACAGGTTTTATTTGTGAAATACGCTTTCAGATCATATGAAAATACGTAAATTTTATTTATATACGTAACTTTAATCAGGTAGATGAATTTCTTCGATTATAATTTTCTTTAAACCGGCAGTGTCGTATAAATACATATTAATTGATATCAGCTGACACGTTCCACGGTTTTCATCACTGGATAATAGAGTCAGAGGAGACAAGCATAAAGCTCTATGCAAAATCATCCAAATTCATTAATAACTATTTAATTCATTTTCGAAAACGTAGTTTTTCAAAGTTGTAGAAATCAACCTTACATTACAACTTATGATTTCATTACTACTTGTGCTCGAAAATGTTCAGTCCTTTGTGAGATCGTGTCCCAAAAAATCTCCAACCAGCCTTAGAGTAGTAATATTAATGAATAATGTCAACGTTGCTTGTGATTTCTTACAATTATTTTTCTAACTGAGATACATTTTTATTTCGAAAAAAGTGAATTTCGTGATTTTGAATTAACAACATAATTGTTTTCCGTAGACATCATTCAAAGCGCTTGAAACACACAAAATTTGGCTGGTAACGGTATTTTTTGTGGTTCCCACTGAATTATTGTCTTGATTGGACATCGATATTAAACATAGGTTTATGTAGACAGTAAAACAGGATAATTCTTTATGAAGAAGAACAAAGTAAGTTCTGGCTTCAGGTTCAGATGACATACACTTGACTCATCGTTCCTACTTTGGTAATGAAATTTCTAAATTTTTTCTCAAGCCTTGGAAAATTGGATAGATCCTTTCTAAAATCCCATTATTTTTGGACTTTGATTTGCAGAAAATCCTGTAAAGTTACTCCATATCAGGTTTTGCAGATTTCTTGCTCTCAGATTATAGTAATAGTAAGGGGATAAAACACTGATAGTAAAATCGATACTTCGGTGTAGAAGCAAAAACAGTTATCAAAAAAATACCTACATCACATAATTATTTAAGGAAGCATTGACCTGGAAGCTGTAAATATCAAATAAATATAAGTCCCCATGTGGGCGCGTTGCGTGTGTGGTTTGTTTGTCATAAACAAATTTGATCCTTTATTGAAACGAGACTACTATTTGGACATTTTGGCGCCATCTGACCGACAAATTAACATTTCTCTATGACCACTTGTCCATGCATACTCTCGGTTTGACCTACTCAAATATCGGCAGTTCAAAGAATCTCGTAAACGCTGCGAAAAAGATGTTCTACAATTACATATTCCATTAAAACACTTACATACTTATATATGCTTAAGTTGAAGGATGATTTGAAGTGTTATTGGAAACCGACGTTTTTCAACAGATTAGTCAAATTTATTTGTTGAACGCCCACACTTTGTTTGCAACAACAAATATTTGCGTTCAACAAGCGCCTTCGTGTATGTATGCCAGAGCACTTTCATACATACATATAAATTTAGCAAAAGGCATCCTTATCATTTTCGAGTGTCTGTCATAAAATTCAATCCTTAACACTTACAAGCAAAATGTTTGTAAGTATGTGTAAGTACTTGCCAACTAATGTGTGTGCCTGTGTGTGTGTATAGGTGTATTTGTATGTACTCAGTTGCTGCCTTTTCATTCGTCTTTTGTTGGCGCTGAATGCTGGCTGCCAGTCTTCGAGTCATTCATTGTTTACTCGCGGCACGAAATCACGCAGCGCATCCTTTTGTATGCCTTTCTTCAGTTGTATGTAATCTTATCCTTAATAAGCTGAAGATTGATAACAAGAGGAGTACTCTAAGTAAGGCACGGCAAGGCAGCTATACAAATTTTAAAATATTTGTCGACTATTGCAGCGTCTTTTAACAAGGCGTGTCAAAATAAATAAAATTTATCTAAGATGTGCGATTTTTTCTCTTATCTCTGGCGAGTTGTTGATATCTGTCACTTAAATAAACAAAAGTGTTGTTTACCAGCGAAGGATAAATTCTTCCATGTTTACAGATATTTCATAAGTTTAATACTTAATCTAACAGATGCATGTGTATGAGGTACTTATTAAAAGTTAAAAGTATGAAAAATTATTGAACATAAAAAAGGAATGACGTTCATAATTTGAACTTGTCTCAGATGAATCGAATCAAAGCAATTAATTTTCTCTGGGTTTAAGGTTGATACACATTTTATAACTTTATTATGTATGGTATACTAGATATTGGGATTACATAGGATGAGCCCGAAAAAATAATTACATATTTTATAACGGGTGATTTTTTTGAGGTTAGGATTTTCATGCATTAGTATTTGACAGATCACGTGGGATTTCAGACATGGTGTCAAAGAGAAAGATGCTCAGTATGCTTTGACATTTCATCATGAATAGACTTACTAACGAGCAACGCTTGCAAATCATTGAATTTTATTACCAAAATCAGTTGGCAGAAAATCCGCTTTTTTATCGACAAATTTTGTTCAGCGATGAGGCTCATTTCTGGTTGAATGGCTACGTAAATAAGCAAAATTGCCGCATTTGGGGTGAAGAGCAACCAGAAGCCGTTCAAGAACTGCCCATGCATCCCGAAAAATGCACTGTTTGGTGTGGTTTGTACGCTGGTGGAATCATTGGACCGTATTTTTTCAAAGATGCTGTTGGACGCAACGTTACGGTGAATGGCGATCGCTATCGTTCGATGCTAACAAACTTTTTGTTGCCAAAAATGGAAGAACTGAACTTGGTTGACATGTGGTTTCAACAAGATGGCGCTACATGCCACACAGCTCGCGATTCTATGGCCATTTTGAGGGAAAACTTCGGAGAACAATTCATCTCAAGAAATGGACCCGTAAGTTGGCCACCAAGATCATGCGATTTAACGCCTTTAGACTATTTTTTGTGGGGCTACGTCAAGTCTAAAGTCTACAGAAATAAGCCAGCAACTATTCCAGCTTTGGAAGACAACATTTCCGAAGAAATTCGGGCTATTCCGGCCGAAATGCTCGAAAAAGTTGCCCAAAATTGGACTTTCCGAATGGACCACCTAAGACGCAGCCGCGGTCAACATTTAAATGAAATTATCTTCAAAAAGTAAATGTCATGAACCAATCTAACGTTTCAAATAAAGAACCGATGAGATTTTGCAGAATTTTATGCGTTTTTTTTTAAAAAAAAGTTATCAAGCTCTTAAAAAATCACCCTTTATTTTCAACCAGGACAGTTGAGAATACCAATACGCTCTTTTGGAACTGCATTGACTCAAAAAAGAGAAGAACTTGAATAAAGTTAAAATGTTGAAAACTTTCCAGCAACACACAAAATGGATTCTAGAGAACAATTACATAACTAGTCCCTTCCACAAATATCTTACGTTAGTCAGCGACTTGGGATCCAAGTCGCACTCCTTGACTATCTCCTCCTACTTTGCTGATGATTTTAAATTCATCCGTGAAAAGGTCACCGCGCTTCTTCTCCACCACATCTCTTTCGTAAGAATGCGGACAGAGAAGGAGGTGCGGTGATTAGGCTCCGCAACACCGTAATGCAGATTTCCAGAGACCTTTAATGTACCCAACGTTACTGAGCCGTGTAGCCACATTCGCGGCAATGCATCTACCCGCAATATCAATATTAACATTGCTATGCTTAGAATGGCCTTGAGTGACATTGTCGGTGTAGTCCTTAGTGCCCCGCAAATGTTTTTGAGAGCCGCTCCTTGTACACGTTTTAACTTTTTAGCAAGTGTAGGCTTTCCGAGCGCCTTCCACCAGACTAATACCCCGTAAAACAGTATTGGCTTGACTACGGTTTCGTAAAGCCAGGCCACAACGTTTGGCGAGTGGCCACATTTAAGGCAACCGATGGCTTCTTAATTATTTCTTCAGAATAGGCCTCCTCCTTCAGGATAGGCCTCCAGAATAGACTCCTATCCAGGATGAGGCCCACATACTTTACCTTATCTACAGGTTTAAGCCGAGATCCTCCCAGTGAGGGGGGTTGGGTAGTCTTGTATTTTGTATTACCTCGTAAATAACACCAATTCGGTTTTACTAGAATTAACGGCTAAGCCGTTTCTGTTCACCCAATTGGCAACCACCCGCAAACCATCCTTGGGTTAGTTCATAAATGGTATCCAGAAATAAGAAATAAGAGCAGCATTATTTGAATAGGCTTTCACACGGCATTTGATCAAATAACTAATTTTAGTAATCCTCGAATGCAACCTAAAATTTCTACAAACAATCATTGGTAATAGCCTTTAATAGAAGACACCAAGACTGCATCAAATTTAAACAAGACATCGTAACAGGTGTTAATGCCACGCGTACGTATTTAATTGAACTACTAGCAAGGCTTCTTAATGCTTTGGGTTTGTGTTAGCACCTGTCGTTCAGAGAGTTTCAGACATTAATGCGTCTTCACATAGAGTTGGGGATGTTTCTACGTGAGAGCAATTAAAACAGAGAAAATACAATAACAGATGGTTGCTCTTTGTAAAGGGGCTAAGTTAACATTACGCTTTGACTGTATAACAGTTAATGCAAGAAATGTAAATGTTAACATGCGGCGAATTCATTAACAGCGCTTTAACGTTGCTGTCTGCATTAACAGTTGCAGTTTAGCATTCAAATGCATGCTAGAACTGTAATTCTTAACATGGATTGACCCAGAAAAAATGTCAGCTTCGTCTTCTGTTCGCCGCTCTTTCACACACTGCTCACACACTGTATTTCTCATTTTTTTGTCTGCATTCTCTTCGGCGTACCTTGACCGCTGCCACTCTGAGCGCCAGCGCAGCTGTTATCAAATTTCGCCGGCTTGTCAAACCGCTCTATGACTTTTTATGCGCTCTTATCAGCATGGCAATTGGAACACAACAATTCCACACAGCAATAACAAAAGGCAGCTGTAATGCATTTACTGTGCATTACTCAATTGAAAACAAAATTATAGCCGATGCACAGTACGCTCACGGCGCTCTCAATTTATGCTTATGCTCCAATGCGATGGCCGGGTGCAAGAAACGAGCGCGCTACTTACTTGCTCGCTACACACATAGTCGATGTTTACTTTGTCCGCTTGTCCTATGCACGATGACAGCAAGAACCAAACGATTACAACAACAACATCATTCGTGCGTGTGCGTATGTGACGACCAGCTGCTTTTGCTCGCTGGCTGTTCGACTCAACGGCACGCGTTCCCTTGCCAACCGACGAACAAATTATGCTGTTGCCGCAGCCACTGACTACCAACAACGCTCTGACGCCAACACCACCACCACCACCGCCAGCACCAGTACGACCATCACAACGCCAACGCCAGAACCACCGACAACGTCACCGCCGTCGTCATCGTCATTGCCTCTGCTCTTTGCTTTGCTTTGGTGCTCTGTTTATTGGTGGCCCATGTCGGACACTTGGCTCGACTTGCTGTGCTGCCGAGGAAATTCAGTCATTACAGACGCGCGCGCTAAGAAGGTTCGTTACATACGGATATTCACTGTTAGCGAGTGATTCAAATTTTTCAAATTCAAATCTAACCACTGTGTATTTGAGGAAAAAAAGCTATAAAAAATATTTTACACGTGTATTTGTGTGTATTTTCGGGTTTGGCACAGACCATAGTTAATCGCCGGTGATTGAAATCGAAAGTGTTGCACGCAATTAATGACACATTGAGCTTTGGCTATAATTAAAGGTTGCTTTGTTTTGGATAACTGTGCCGCGTAAATTGGAATAAGTTGGATTTGGAAAATACCAAAAATAACGGTTAAATGTTTAAAACCTTTTAAAGTGGATTTCGTGAAATATTTACTTAAAAAGTGCACAATTTTAATGAGCTTTCAAGCTACATCTGTATCTACAAATGACCGACCCAATTTAGGCTCGCATTAAAATGTTTTGAGTGTTTGGCTCACAACATTAACGATTGAAGTGATTTTTATTGCCAAAAACGGAAACAACAAAAAGGAAACAAACGTAAAACTAATTTTGTCGTGTGTACGTAAGTGTTTGCCTAAAATTTAAACTCAGCGGTAATTGTGTGTTTAGAAGAGTGTTACTAACGGTTAATTGTAAAGCGCACAAAAAAATAAGAATTTTAAACAGCGTGATCATTACGAATTCTCGCAAGCTTACTGTAACATAAAAAAGTGATCATTAGTTTTCAGTGTCAAGCGAGCAACGGATTTATTGTCCTCTTGGAATGCGATCAAAGTAGGTACATACTCATGAGTATTTATAAATTTACCTTCAGCAGTATAATTGCTAATTAAATTCATGATTCTTAATCATTAAGCGTACCCTATATTCTATATTAAAATAAGGCACATTGAAACCAGCTTAAGTACTCTTAAATCGAAATGTCTGCTTGAGTCCATAGTTAAGCTCCTTAAGTTCTGAAATGATTATTGTACGTGAATATGAAATAAAAAATTATTTAATGTATGGAGAAAGATCTTAAATCAGCTGTATCATAACCTTACCTGTATACCTTTCTCTAGGAAACATTTTTAGATTTAGAGGCTGAATATTTTTGACATAGGTTAGACAAACTCTCGTTTCTAAAAAGATTGTTCAAATCGTGCAAGTGAAATAAAATACTCTACAAATACCGGCCAATACAATTTTCGGTAAAAAATTCTGCTTATAAGCTTATTCTTCAGTTCAAATATTATTTCATTAAGTAAAATGCATAGATTTAAAATTTTGGGAGCTAGAACATCTTTACAGTAGTGAAATCATTAATGAAATTTATTTTTTATTTTATAATTTATTTTTTGTTACGAATGAATTAAGCGACCATACTTAATTAGAAGATAAGTACAACATTTTCATATACATATGTATATGATTAAGTGATCGCTTCGTCTAATAAATTGAAACATAATTTTGCTGATTGTTCTTTGGTGTTATTGAATCATTGTTTTGAGTACCTAAATTATATTACGAATCCTCGTAGTATGATGCGTTTGCCGTAAATTATTAAGCAATTCATTTAAAGATTTCAGTTATTTTCAAAAACCATAATACTGCTCGGGATCAAGTTGTAGAAATCAAAAGTGTAGCCCTAAATCATCTGAAGTAATTTAACACAAGATCCTAGCGCTTTAGAAGAACTCAGCAACATTTGGTCCTTTTCACAATCAATATTTTCCAAACTCAATCTTTGTACACTGGTATCGGAAAGAAACAATAAAATGCAACTTACTTTATACTTTGTAACTGTAACACCCGGATTCTGATATTTAGTTCATAATTATTTACCTTTAACTAGTATTTTTTCGGCAGACTGGCATTGGTCAGATTTAATAGTTTTTGAAGTTCACAGAAAGCATTGTATAACTTAGCAACTCATAGAAGATGAGCATTGAAAAGTTATTGTCTGATCTCGACGATTTTTGCAGAAGTGGTGCCAGAGATGATATGCATTATTTGTGTAAAGTTTTATTCCACTATCTTTATTGTTTCCTAATGTTATTTATTATAAAGTGAACGAATCAAATGGAATTCAATATAGAGTTATTTGGGAAGTAGGTGTGGTAGTGAACCGATCTCGCAGATTTTTTCCCTGTCATCAGGGTCTCAAGAAAATACTATATACCGAATTTCATTGAAATCGGTCAAGTAGTTCTTGAGATGTTTCTGACGCTTTTCGGATTTCAAATATGCTTGTCATCCTGATCACTTTGGTATATATAACCCTATATCTAACTCGTTCAGTTTTGGATGTTACAAACAACCGTTATGTGAACAAAACTATTTACTCTCTTTGCAACTTTTGATGCGAGAGTATATATGAAATTAATTTTTCCTTTTTGAACAACTTTCGGCAGTGATTTTCTGATATCATTACTTTTTGTATTATAATATAGTAATGTTCTTTGTTTGTTGTGATTTGTTCTGAATCAAATATTACTGTTCTTTTTTATTCCATCCTCTCGACAAACTTTATGATTATTATTTCCATCTCGAAAACGGACATGCATTTTATAGAGATCTGATTCCCATAGGTATTTCTGTAATATTAATACATAACAAATGAGAACAACAAACAACTGACAAATATTACGTAACCCAAGATCAGTAAAAGAGAAAAATAATTATGTTGGTCAGGTTGATATTAAACTTAATAATTAATTCTCGGGTCGGGTTGATATCGAACTAAATCATCACATATCCATTATCATCATTGAGAGATATCTTCATGTTTCTTAAGTTTAAGAATCAACAAAAAGTGGTGCCCACACTATATTTTGTGTTATCAATCTGGAGATCAACAACTATATTTTATTTATATTTTAACTGAAACATAAACAATTATGACCAATAAGATTGCGAATTATGCTATTTTATAAAAAAAATCGTCCGTACGTTTATACGAATCCAATGAGATTTTATATTTAAATTCAACTAAGAAATTCCTCACAAAAAATGGAAAGAAAAGAAAACAACCACACAAAAACGAACACTGCGTAAACATTTAAGTTGCGCTGCATAAACAACTAGATCTATTTTCCCACACCATCTGGCTAGTAAATCCCAAAATGCGCCTGAAGTCAATAATCCCTATGAAAAATGTGCATGTCGATCAGCGATTTGTAGCTTTCAGTTGTAGGCGATTTGTTATTTTAGATTTGATTTAATGTTACTTTGTTACTAAATACACTGCTACTAAAAATGCACTGACTTACGAGTCACTGTATGTATGCGTGTGTGTGCTTGAGTGTGTGCGCTTCCACACAATCCCAGTGAGCTCTATATGTCTGTATTGCTAGTCAAACATTTTGCAGTCAAGGAAACGTCACAGCGATCAATGGAGGTTTTTCGAAAAGAAAGATGAAAATATCGACACGCCACCGTTGAGTGGATGATTATTTTTCGAAAAAAAATTATTTTTAATTTAAAAGCATGAAAATTGTGAGTGCGAAGTGAAAAAATCGAAAATGCATCCATCAAAGTGTCAGTACGACTGTCGGCAGTTTAAGCACCCACAAAGTGGTTGGAGAAGTTGAGAAGTGATTTTCAATAATAAAAAGCAACAACAAAAGGAAAAAACACAAAAAAAATGCTGTCAGCAACAATAATAAAGCAGGAAAAGTAAGCCAACAGCGCTTTGACGCATACAACAACAACAAACGCATACGAATATATACAACAGGGCGCGCTGATGGCGTGAAAATCGGGGCAGCAGCAACAGCAACAACAACTAATGCAAGTGAAATGCGAAAACATAGTAATGACAGCAATGGCAGCGGCAGCAGCAACGACAGGGCTAAATGTAAATTTTCGCGCATTTTTCCACAATCGGCGCACACACAAACACATACATACTGCTAGTCAAAAATGTAGCGCTGTTTGGCTGAAATATATGAACAATCTGCATATATGGCTGCTGGTTTGTATGTGAGTATGTGCGTATGTGTGTGTGGGAGTTACTTTGCGTACCGCTGTTGAATTTTTATGCACATGCATTTGACTACAATACACCGCGCTATAAAAAACGAAATCATTGCGAAAGGGGGAAATCGAAAAACCAACAGTCAAACTGGAATTTCGAAATGGGAAAAATCAGAGCACGCGTCAAGCTATGCAGCGCGACGCACAGCGGCTTGTGTAAAAAAACGCTGAATTTTTAAGCAAGAACGCGCTGAGAAAAAAACCGCTCCGCATGCATACGGAATGTATGCGTAAATGCTTAGCACATGCAGCGCCTCAATTATTTTGGTGTTTTCTGTTTTGTTTTTGGCGACGAAGGAACCAAAAAAGAAAAAAAAAAAACAAAAAACTAAGAACGAAAAAATGATCCCATTGAAATGGTAAGTCAAAAAAACAGACAATGAAAACAATTTGTCGCTTTTAGAAAATCCTACATGAAAACACCGCACCGCAACACCCGCGCGCAGCCAGCAACACCAACAACAACATTGCCTTTACGGCTTATGCTTAATGAAAATGCCAGCAACGCGTTGCCCGCGACCGGCGGCCACGTCGCCCTTGGAGCGCGCACGTAACTGTCAAATACACGGCAGCTCATCCGCACTTCAGCGCATATTGTTTATGCATAGCTATGCATATCTGTGCATATGTACGTATAGTTTGTGCATATGATTGCCGTCGCCTACTCAGCTATTAAGTGTGCGCGCTGATTGATTTTTATGGTGTGCACCGCAATTTGCTTGAACGCGCGCAATCTTAAGAGAATTTCCCAGTTTGAGGAATTCCACACAACATCACGCCGAATCCACCCAACTACTACAACAAAGTATGTATGTGCTTAGTGCGAGCGATTGAGTGTGAAGCGAGTGATGCCGGCAAAGTGGTCGTTTTAAATACCCTTGGCTGTTAATATGCACTTCTCCATGGAACAATAAAGCCAAACAAAAACACAGCGAGCCAACACCACAAAGAAGTAATTTGAATAGTCAGTCATGCATTCGATGCGAGTGTATTTCCATTTGTGATGCACTGTGGCCAAGGGTGCTGTGGTAGTGGTTTAGTAATTTGCACCTCACCCACTGACTAATGAAAATTCCAAACGCAATCTCAGCAGCATTGGCATTGGTTTGATTTGTTGCTGCCGCTGCTGCTGCTGTTGCACTGCTGACTGGCTGCCAATGATGCTGATAATAATAATGAATTTTGCGGAAATTGCTGCCCTTAAGCGTGTGCAGTTGGCCCTGTCGTCGGTTGTTGGTGCTACATATTTGCGTGCTCTCGGGGACAGCAAATCAATGATAATTAAGCATGTCATAGGATGTGTGTGTGTGTTTGTAACTCTATAGTTCTAAGTTTCTCGGTATTTCTATTATATCTCTGTGCAGCAAGCTTATTTCTGTCTATGTCATCCGTTCGCCAGCACAGCTATTCTTGGCCACTGCAGCTTTGAAGCTCACATCGCTTGCTCCTTATACTATGTGGGATTGTTTCACCCAGTCAACACGAAGTAATTTTTGGAGGAAACTAATAAAGTCCTGCTTAGTGCTGGTATAATGAAAGCTACAACATTGTTGTTATAAGTGAACATTATACCAATTAAATAATGAAGATCATATTTCGAATAATCTGACGATAGTATAGAAAAAAATACATAATACTATTTTGTAAAATTTTTTTATAAATTTCATTCTATAATCTATACCATGTTTTACATGCTCTACTTACTCTTATATAATGAACATTTACGAATTTTACATTATTTTGCTTTATATCAGAAATAATTTAAATATTGACTCGTGATAGGTAATATACGATCATCATTTGCTTTGTTGTCTGAAACAATCCCAGATAATTTCAACAGGAAGCCGTAACTGTTATCAATAATAGCTAAAGCTTTGGGGTTTTCTAGTAAATTACGTGGAATTGGATGGATGTGGAATTTACGGAAATGCAGTATGCTTCTGTAATACTACCTAGTTTAACGTAGTGTAATGTGATATGTGGCTTGAAATGAAATTCTCAAAAATAGGAAAACATTATTTGAAATTGCAATATTTATGATGAATTAGAGATCACTGTAATCTGGAAATCCTTCTTCAACGGAAAAAAATTGTTTGGTACTTTCTCGATTCTCAAGAACTTTTACTTCGGAATCTATTTAAATGAGTCTGACTCTCTTGGAATTAAAGAACAATTCTGTCAAAAGAGCGTTTTCTTCGCTGCTTCGATTGGAATGACAAGCCGAAAAAGACATTTTTAAAAGGAACAAACATTATCCAATTTCAACAAATTTGGGATGATCTCGGGATTTCAGGAATTTCCAAATCTGACTTCAATTATAACATTTTCAATTCCACTTTCTCGATTTTAAAAAAACCTTCCACTTTGAACTTGTCTAAAATATTCTGAATCTACTGAATAAAATCTGGAAACAAGAAAATACGAATCAGTAATAAAAATAATTAAAGGAGTTCATGAGGATTATTTAAAGTTTTATTAAACGAATATTATTAGGACCGGCCTTTTACTGTATATATTTCCGTTAAAAAGATTGTATAATTCTATTGTAGACTAGTACAATTTGTACTTAGTACAATTTCCTAAAATTTTCATAAATTGTGCAAAACTTGAACTAAATATTCTTCAAACTAACCTCACTATAAATTATTTTCTTGAATTACTTAATAGTTAATAAATCTACTGAATATAATTTTCCTTTAGGATGGTATCCACCTATTAAAAGGTTTTTTGAAGTGGATTTACAGTAGTAGGGCTCTCCATATGTTCCCCAAAGTCAATACAACCATCACTCCTTAAAGAAAATGTCACGAAAATAATAAGTAAATATAGTTTGTTTATGTTTATAGTATAGTTTAATTAAGTATTTTCTTAAATCTTCTTTCAAAGAATTCTTCCATAATGAAAACATGTTTACACTCTCTGTCGTTCTAATGCCATCGATTTCAAGTTAACTAATTATTTCAACAATGCAATACTGGGTACAGTTTATAAAAATAAGTGCATTATCTAAGCGTATTTATATATTTTTATACTCTCGCTGCACAAACTTATTTATATATGTAGATATAGAGGCAACAATATACCAATATTGTATGTAGCATACGAACTCTTAACGAATAAATCACTTAACGCGACGAAGTATATTAGTAGTGACATACATGATTTTACTTTACACATATACGTATGTGTGAGTACTTCTCTACAATAAAGGGGGAGCAAGCAATATCGAGAAAAAGTACCGTAAGTAAGTAAGGACTTGCCCATCGAACAATTTTTTCATACCATTGACACTTTATCAATCGGATAAGGAAATGGATTAAATTCTCGCTGCGCTACTTTACATGCAGACACACACATATACAAACTCATGCGGTTGGAAGCGCTTAGTTTCCCCTATAAGAAAATGCGAGCATATCTACATACATATATATGTATATACAATATATGGAATACTAATCTCAATATGTAAACGTCTCTATATCTGTAAGTGTGAAGTGCATGGTGGGGCAGACGCGTTGTTAATTATTTGCTCTGTGGCAAAGTGTAAATCCAATATTTTTCTACAACACTGTCATAATGCGGTGAGGGTGTCTGCGTTGAACTGCAAGGCGCTGTAAGATATTGTAAGACGGCACAAACTTATCTACTTGCATACATATATACAATATATGTTCGTAATAAGCTTTGTTGCACTTTCCAATATCTTAAATGCACTTGCGGTTTTCACTTTTAGTTATTATGATGAATGTTGGCTCTTACATGCTGTGAGCTGCGCATAAGTGTTTTAGTTTGAAAATTTTATTAGTAAAATCGTTTGCCACCCTCAAATCAGTACGTGTATTTTCCTAACACATTGTTTAATTGCTCTCATTTTTCGGCAAAATCGCTTAGACACTCAACACACATTGAGTTGATTGATTTTATTTGCCTTGGAAAGCCATACAATTTTGTGTGCTTACGGCATTCATTTTGAGTGTCGGTTGTTTGTTATTGGATTAGGAACACTTGTTCGCCCACAAAATAACGGTGTATTGTTTGAAACACTCATTTTATGTAATGTATGTAGGTGTGTGGGCAGTGAAATATTTTCTATATTTTTAGTACAAAAGCCGCTCTTTTATACTCGAAATTCACCACAGGTGATTTTACAGGATTTTATTTATTGGTTCAAGCGACTTCAACTGTCGTTTTTTGTTGATAACAATTAAATCTTGATCGATGCTTTTTTGCCATTGTAAAAATAATTGTATTTTATTTATTTTAAATTTTTTTACAAGCCATAACATTATTGTGGTATTTGTTAGTGATAGAAAATAGTTTTGTTTTCAATTGTTATTTATTCTCTTCATTGTATTTATTTTGAGTAGAAACGTTTCACTTGTTCGTGAATGATGAATGTTTATTTAATTGGCTTGATTAATTTTTTATTGTTTGATGACTATGTTGAAATATTTTTAACAACAAATCAGAACTATTGTTGTGTTTTTATTTATGTAACTTAGTTAGTTTGTGGTACATGTACACTAATATTCAGTGAATATAAATAAAGTGAGAAAATATTTTTTTTTTTTCATTAAAACAAAATAATTTTCGAAATAATAATAATAATATTTGATTCAAATTTTTTTAAATAATTCGTACATTTAACCAGCTAACTTAAACTAAAATATTTGCATATTCGATTTTGTCTTATTAGACTTACCAAATACTTAATATTAGTTCTTATTTTCACCCGCTTTGTCTAATCGTGTCGTTGTATACATCCGATGGAACTCGACCTGAGACTTGTTCCACACTTTATTTTGATTTATTTTGACAAAAAATGTATTTGTTTTTGAGTTCAGCCCAATGATTCTTAATAGTATTGAAAACTGAAGATTGGCAGGGGAACTAATCCCTGAAGATGCGGCAATTATTC
The DNA here is from genome assembly GCF_028554725.1 of Zeugodacus cucurbitae. Lineage (NCBI taxonomy): Eukaryota > Metazoa > Arthropoda > Insecta > Diptera > Tephritidae > Zeugodacus > Zeugodacus cucurbitae. Next base: position 24,746,403 of record NC_071668.1, read on the forward strand.
TTCAAGTTACTGTTCAGTTGTAAACTTCATTATCAATTGAATAGAGATCTTGAGATTGGCTAGAGCAGAACACCTGCTTATTGTATCGAAATCCATACATCATCAGTTTGTAATGGGTCTTCGTTGTTCTGAAAAAACGCTGACAGATCATTTCATTCTCGGATGAATATCATAATTTTGGATTTTAGCTTGATGCATATTTTATTACGAAAGTTTTAAAATAATTCTACTTGGTTTCCAACGATCCTAAGAATATTTTATAATTTCAATAATTTGTTTTGATTTTTTACTCTTTTTTCCACTTCAAGTTTTGTGATCCCAAAGAAATTGGTTCCTTTATCGTAAATATTCAGCCTGAAGCAATGGAACACTTCGAACAAGCCCTTAATTTAATGACAACAGTGTTACCAGACGAAAGAAATATTATTTTATATCTATGAATCAAAAAATACTTTTTACGTTCCTCTAAACAGGAGTGTATCAAGTTAGACTTCGCGTTGAAATGTTCATAAATATAAGAATCTAATTTTATATACCGTTATTTGGTAGAAAAGTAGCAATTTGAACCAAAAACTGTAGCCACGTTACATTATGGAAGCTTTTTAGCTTTCTTCTATTGTTTATCGATCATATTCCTTTCTTTTGTGAATCACATGTCTACCCTATGATAAGCTTAAGTGCTTTCGTTTCATTTTTTCTAAGTTGAGAAAATCAAACGTCGCTCCCTAAAACAATCTTGCTCAATTAGGCCGATCATGTTTAATAAAAAAATAAATTTTAATCCACTTGTGCTGACAATATCGCAGCTATAATTGCTTTCTATGATGAACTAAGAGCAATTGAAAAAACCCGTGAATCAGCAGTTTTGTAATAAAAACTTCTGAGTGTGACTGACAGCATGCGGCGCGTGTGGGCCTGCAAAATGTCAATCATGATTCTCATACAAGTCTGTCGTATATAAATGTATGCATATTGTGTTATTGAGCTGTGAGTTAAAGCACATACATTCTTTATATATTAATAATGGCTTTGGCGCCAGCGGCTTGAACACACAATGATAGATATGTCAAAACATTGAGTACTTAATTGTTCGAAAAGCAAATTATATACATTTAATTTTAACTTGGGAAGCTACTCTTTTTTCGTGTTTAAATAATGCCAAGTAACATTTTAATTAAGCTTATTTTCCTTATTAGTGGAATTGTATGAAATTTGGAGCACTATTTGAATTTTGATTTCGGATTATGTGGCAAGGATCTTTATTATTTTGTAATTTGTTTGACAAGCCGCTCTAAGAGCCTAGTAAAATATTGATATTTCATTTACGTCGAAATACCGCAGGCAGCAGCAAGTAAAAACAAGGAATGTATAGACACATATAATCACATATACGCCATACACGAAGAAACACACACACATACATATTCATCTAATAACGTGTGGGCGCCCATTACCGAAGCGCAATGCTGCGCAAAGAACTTCCAGCGTTGAAGTGCTCACATTTTACAGCTTCCAACTAGCGCCGGCAGGAAAATGAAAATGCGCATCATCAAGCTAGCGAGTGAAAATCCTTTTGATGTCAGCGCAGATTACGCTGCAGGCAAACGATGTGACACGTTGCCACCGTCGCCGTGTCGCCCCAAAAATAGTCGCAACGCTGGCGCTGTGCGCGTTAAAGAAAACAAAAAACACATATGAGATGCCATCGTGTGAAACAGTTGCAAAACTAGTGTTGTTATTGTTACATTGCATGTGTGTATGTATTGCGCTAGTGCCAACTAGTCAGGAAGGATATCAGTTTACAACGTGGGTTTGCTGACTAGAATAGGAACTAGTCGGGGAAAGCAGCAGACTTATTGTAATTTTTTCAAAGTTTTTTTTTTAAGGGACAAATACACCAAACACAAAAAACAACAACAACACAATTATGCAGAATCTGAACAAAATTCACAGTAAAATTGCTTCTGGTAATTTAAATTGAACCAAAAATTTATATAACAGTTATAGACTAGTAGGAAAGTGGTTAATTTCGGAGTGATATCTAAAAGCGGACATCTCGTCAAAGCCATCGACACTTGAAAAATACCAGTTACTTATATAGTAGTCGTTTGACTAGTTGTGCCTACAGTTTACTTCATTACAGGTTACCTATGTATGTATATGTGAGCAGAAAGTTATATATGTTTATACGCACACATGCATTATTTATATTGCTGCCATAAATTTGTTTTTCATGAAGTTACAAAGTTTAACTGCATCATCCTGCAAGCGAAACAAAATTATTATTAAAACAGCGAGAATATGCAATGGAAACGTTGAAAAGCTAACACATACAGTTACATATGAATATATACATATGTGCGTTTGATTACTTCTATGTGTGGGAGAACAGAAAAAAAAATTTTTTTGAAACTATTTTTATTAGGAAAATTTGGAAATTCAAACGAAAAATGCTAATTCGTTGCCAAAAATACAGACGAAAATAGTTCTGTTATTTGTCCTTGAGTTAACAAAAATTACTGGTATATGTATATATACAGTTGAACTTCCCTAATTCAGATCTCCATAATTCACAAAAAAACTTTGGGTTAGAGAGATTTCAAGTTATTGAAGGTAATTTGTATGAAATTTGACTTTTATTGCCAATTCAAGAGATCCAGTTATAGAAAACTTCGAGATATAGAAGTTTGAGTTATGAAAGCTCAACTGTAGAAGTCTCTTGATTATTGAGGAAACTAAAATTAATAAATCAAATTATGATATAGGAATATATTCCTTAGAGATATCGAAACTCTGAATTGTAAAATAATCTCTGGAAATACATTGGTTTCTTCAGCCCAATCATTTAAGTTTTTGCCGATAAAAATTCGGTTGAAAATATCTCGCATACAATCATTTCAATAGCACTAATGACTTGATCGTTTGGTTGTGGTGTAAAAACAATCACTTTTGTTTTTTTTTTTTTTGTAAGGCTTGCTTTCACCTTGTGACGACTATTTCATTAAAGTTGGGAAGAGATCATAGTTCTGTAGCGCTCGTTCGTGTAGACCCTAAGAGTTCTGGTATACACCATTATGGAATTACGCATCTTGTCTTTGCTTCTGGTCTAGTCTAGTCAAAGAAATCGGTTATGTGAAATAAATATAAATTATTAGTGAAAATTATTGTCAATGTTCACGATTGGTCTATTAGAAACCTAAATATAGAGTAATCAGACGAGTTTAGGATCTATGCTTCCCTTTAGGGGTTACATGGGTTTCGTGGTTACAAACAATATTTTTTTTGTTTTTTGGCTTATTAATTTCTACTATTATCCTAAATTTTCAAGTCGATCCGATTAATAGTTTCGGAGATACAGCCTATGGAAGATGTGCGCTCACAGTCAGGTATTATTCTTACTCAAAACTTTAAACTCGTTTTTCTCGGAACCGTGTTTTCAAAGTCGGTTGTCAAATTTTCTCGAAAACTACTCAACCGATCTGGATGAAATTTTGCACAGGTGTTCAGATACAATTTACTAGTGATTGAACGAAGGATTTCATTTGTTTCAATTACAACTATTTAAAAAAAAAAGCAAAATGTCAAGCAAATTTTAGCGAAATTTTTATTTTTGGAAAAATGTCTGCCAAAATTCCATTTTTTACTTTTTTGTCTTTCATTCCTTCAAGCACGAGTTTATGGTCTACCTAAAACACTTATTTTTGTTTTTTTTTTTTTATTTTGGATGATCCTGTCAGGACTTATGCTGACAACGCGGTCTCACCTTTTACCGAAGGGTCAACGTAAATGACGTCATAATAGAGGAGTTTTAATTTTTTTTTTTTTGAAAACATCAGAAATTATTTTTAAATATGTATCTATAAGACATAAAGAAGTTTGAATTAAATAAATAATTTTTTCCTATAGGAAAAAAAATATTGAAAATATGCCATTTTTTACCCGACAAAACCCAAAACCCTTGGAAAGATAAAGTACACATTACACATATTAAGTTTTCGTTTTTCCAAAAAAAAAGCAAAAATTAATGGGATACATTGAAAACTGCAATCAATTGAAACCTAATATTGTTTGTTGTGTTTACGAAAACAAACATATATTTCAATACTTCTTATCGGTGTAAGGGTGTTAATTAGTTCTGCAACGTTTGGTTTATGGCCTATGTGACAGTTAGCTACCCGCACTGCAGGTAAATCTAGAGTTCTATGTTGCTATGATTTAAATGAACTATTGACAACACAGAATAATAAATAATAACAGAAGCACCGTAGTCAATAATATAAAAGTCGTAATACAAAAAGCAAAAAAAAAAGGGAGAGAAGTATAAATAATTTCAATAGTCAGCAGGTTTCAAAACAATATATCCCCCAATTTACTGGCACACGTAAATAAGTGGGCTGCCATGTGTTTATGTGACATAAACAAACCTTTTCCGACCGCTATTCCGCTTTGATTGCTGTTAAGTGAATTGTTTCGAGCGACAAAGTAAGGCCGCAGCAAAAAAGTTTACTAAACACCCGCAGCTATTTTACTTTTCCCCAACAAATCTATTTTCACATTAGTTACTTCCCGCTGCCAGTTATCCTTAACGAAAAGTAAAAGTGTGTGACACATGTGGATGTACTCTTGCATATGTAACTGTATATGTACCTGTGTCTGAGCCGAATAAAAAATGAGACCTTGCAGAAAACAAGAAAGCTTGGAGTGCTGGAAATGAAAATACTACTTGCTGTTTACTTTACATTTCGAAGGCAAAAATTGTGTATGCCTTCTTTATACTACTTGACGTGTCGTCCTTCTCGTGTTTTATTTTCTTTTGAGTGGGCAAATGTAATTTCCAAGTCGAGCGAAATGTGGCGCATTAGTTTCCAAAGGCCATTAACAGCAACTGTTATATCTCACAATTGAAGAAGGCGCGCAACATGTACTACAACAACAACAACACACACACATGCTCTCATATAAAATAAAAAATAAAAAAATATACAAAGTTGTATAAATAAATGTGTTTTTGAATTCAGCCAAGAAATAAATAAGGAAGTGAAAAACTTTTGAAGCATTAGAACTAAAACAAAGCAAAGAAAACAATAATAAAGCATATAAGAGCGCGAATACATCAACACACACACACAGAGAAACATATGCCAATTGTATGGCACCGTACGGTCAATCGGACAGCGCATGGAAGCCACACAACTGCTGCGGCGCCGCTGCAACCATACGAGTACGAAGGGTGGCCATTGCCGTCGCGCCTGTCGCCACAACCCCACCAGTGGGTCATGTGAGTGCGTACATTCGTTAGACGTCCATTGGGTTCAACACAGCGTCTGCTATAGTTCTTTTGTTTGTGTTTTTCGTATTTTTTTCGTTTCTCCTCTTCTTCTTCTTTTCACGACTTCTTTGCGCCGCTTCAAAGCCCTGTGAGCTTTGTTTGCAATAATGGTTTTAATAATTGGATAACACATTGAAACGGCAAAAGTATGTCGAATACGAAATCTGGGTAACTTGGGATGGTGCACAAAGTTTCTTTGATCTTTTTGAGCTGCTGCTGAAAGCATTAGTTTTTGCATTCCTAATGCCCAGAAAATAGGTTAGCAGCCAAAATCCGTATGTAATAAATACCTAAATATGTATGAATAGTTGTTTGAAAAAAATCATTCTTTAAAATTGAATTCTTTCGCTTTGTCTTGAGAGCTTATGGAATGTAATCGGTTTCTCTTTTGTAACCGTTCTTCTCATAAACGATCTGAATGACAAGTTTTGTCAAGAATGATTGGGAGATCCCACGCTTTAACCGAAACGAATTGTCAAACTTTCGAAGTATTTATAGTATATCGAACGATCCATGACGTCATAAAGTAATTTATTTTTCAGTCACACTCACTAAAAGATGGAAGAAATTGTTGAAGTATCTAGTAGAATGATAAACATTATTTTCTTCTGATGGCATGGATTGATACAGGTCCAATTAACGAAAGAGTCTTAAAAATAAAAATTTATTTAAATCACTCACTAAGGATTATCACAAGGTCTCTCATGCTTTTAATTACTAAGAAAATATGGATGCTGTTCGCTATCCTTACCTCGGTTTTCTTTACGAGAAAGCCTCTAAGCCTTTAAGTTCTCGATTGTTTGCTTTCTAATATAAATCGCTTTATATTATCGATAATGTTGTTTCCACGGCTTTCTTGCTTCCATATAGACAGGCCCTGTGACAGTACTCGCACATAGAAAGTCTTCTTCGCAGCTGTAACTGTTCTTCCAGTTCATTTCTTTTCCGTTCATCCATCCGTTCTACAAGGACAGCTTTATACTATCAGTCATTTAAAGTCTCGTGCCACACTGATACCTTCGTATTGTGTTCGGCTATTCCAAACTAATGAGAAACTAATTAAGCCTTAATATTTCTAATCAATACTATATGCTCACAGGTTTGAAAATTAAAGGAATTAAGTGATAAACAACACAAAATGTTGCAGTCTTTCCTCACTTAGCCGCTAATACAAGGATTTAGCACGCGACTATGTAAACAGTTGCAAATTTTCAAATGTGTAAACCAGTCTCTGGTACAAATGTATAACTGTATGTATACAAGACACACAACCGGCACGTGTTTGTACGGCAATATAGTCAGCAGACATTTAATGCGTGCGCCACGAGCGCTGCAACCGCACCTCCAAATGTATGTATGTATGATGTGTACACATAAGCGCTAACAACAAGCATGTCGCGGCAATCGCGGAAGGAGTAAGCGAATGCCGAAAGGTATTTCGTGTACAAATTGCCACTTGAAGCGGTCGGCGTGCCACTAATCAAGATACTCAACTACAAGCAGTCGCTTTAGGGACACTACAAAGGCGAACATAGAATAAACACAGCACAAGGTGGTATTAACACAGCAATGCTTACATATAAATGTAGATGTAGAGGGTATTAGCGTTTCGCATGAATACAAATTTGCTAAAAGCTAGTACCGATTGCAACCGTATAGCTGGCGGTTATGATGAAAGTGGGCGTTGAAATGCACACAAACACTCATACATACATACATACATTCATACGAAAGGTGTGTTGTGCGCTGTGTGGCTTTGTTGTTTGTATGAGTTGATTACACTTGTGTGCGAGAGTACCCGAAATGGCAATTAAGTAATTGAACGGGCACGCAGCCGCATTGTGTGTGGTGGCGCACACCACCACCTCGCCTCACTTCCCCGCAGCCGCCATCACCACCGATGTCCCGCTCCATGTGTGCTCGCTGTCCGGTAGGCAGCCAGCCAGCAGGCAGATATATACGTAAACATTCCGATGTATCATCAGTAACCAACCGAGTGTGGTCAGCCTAATGGCATAAAACGTAACTGCGATACGACTAACTACTATTTTACTACTTTGTCTGCGGCAAGTTTTAAGCGCCACACACCACACCGCCTGTGCGTGTGTCAGCTAGTTTAGTAGCTGCTTACAAACTATGCTCGTATTATAGGTGGCAAATGAAGGTGTAAGCGGCAGAGCAAGCAGTTTATAGGCCATTGAATACGTTTTAGGAGCGTTGTTAAATGCGACAAGGTGCGAAAGGAAGAGGTGTGCCATTGCATAACACTTTACACTCGACTTTGTAGCTTTGGCGTGTGGCTGGTGATAAGGTGTGTCAAATGGTCGGCCGTTAAAAGGGAATCCCTGTGGATTTTGTTTAACTGTGCATTTAAAGGCAATTAATGGGGTTCAGGCTTTATTTGTGGTGATATTTTTGAGAGTAGTGTGTTTGTTAAAGTTTTGTTTAGTGAATAATTTATTTACTTTTATTCTTTTTACAGTTACAACACAGTTTGACTGAGTTCATAATTGTGGCGTTTTCATTACTGCTCTAAATATTTCGGTAAATTCTACACAAAAGCACTCACAATGTGGCACTGGCTGGAAATTGCATTGATATTCCTCATCTTTCAAGGTAAGTCCAACAAATTTGAAAATATATTTAACCGATATATTGTTTAATTTATGTATAAACTTATATGTATAATAACTTCGTATATAGTCGTATTATAATATATAATTTTAAACTACTTTGGCATCGACCGTCGTTTCATTACTGCATATTAAGATACTCTATTAAATTTTTATGTCCGCCGTTTTGGCTCCTACATTTTGAATTTTTGAAATCTGACTTCAGATTTTTAATCAGCGACACCGAAAATGCCCGAAGGACCATGGTTCATTGAAATAGACTGAATTTAAATTTTTTGTCAAGCTCAGATTCGTGTTCAGCACAGCAATTCTTTCGGGAACACTTTGGCTATCTGCACACAATGCTCATAAAATACTTAAATCTTACCGATCCTTATATTGAAAACGATCCTTTAATTTTAATTATCAGAGTATCAGATATCTCGATCCATCTTCAGCGGTATTCGCCGTTCCCAATGATCTGAGGACCATAAATCTTCCTTAAAACCTTTCTCTCGAAAACCCCAAGAGTCGTCCACGCTTCGGCACCATAAATCAGGACGGTAATGATAAGCGCCTTATGAAGTTTGATTTTGGTTCGTCGAGAGAGGACTTTACTTTTCAATTGCCTACTCAGTCCAAAGTAGCACCTGTTGGCAAGAGTGATTCTGCGGTGGATTTCGAAGCTGACATTGTTATTGCTGTTACTGCTGATTTACAGATAGACGATATTATCTACAACTTCAAAACTATGACTGTCAACAGTGACGTGGGAGCCAAGACTCGAATGCGCTGACTATTTGTTTGATGACAGGAGATAGAGATGACAGGCGGCAAAAAGCAGAACTAACGGCGCGATTGTTGCTTCCGATAATATCAATATCATCGGCGTACGCCAGCAGCTGTAAACTCTTATAGAAGATTGTACCTTTTTTATTTAGCTCTGCAGCTCGAATAAATTTTTCCAGCATCAAGTTAAAGAAGTCACATGATAGTTAGTCACCTTTTCTGAAACCTCGTTTGGTAACGAACGGCTCGGAGAGGTCCTTCCCAATAATGACGAAGCTATTGGTGTTGTTCAACGTCAGCTTACACAGACGTATTAGTTTTGCAGGGATACCATGTTCAGACATCGTGCTGTCGAAAGCAGCTTTAAAAACAAAAAGGAGGCTTATCCCACGATAATTGGCACATATTGTGGGATCTCCCTTTTTATGGATTGGACAGAGCACACTGAGATTTCAATCGTCAGGCATGCATTCTTCCGACCATATTCTACAAAGAAGCTGATGCATACACCTTATCAATTCTTCGCCGCCGTATTTGAATAGCTCGGCCGGCAATCCTTCGACCACCGCGGTTTTGTTGTTCTTCAAGTGGGTAATTGCTATTCGAATTACTTCATGGTCGGACAATGGAACAACTGATCCATTGTCATCGATTGGGGAATCGGGTTCGCCATCTCCTGGTGTTGTGCTTTCACTGCCATTCAGCAGGTCAGAGAAGTGTTCCCTCCATAATCCCAATCGTGAGGATGGTAGTGGTACTCATATTACGCATACAAAATTAGGTTAGATTATAGGTTTAGATACCCTTAGTTTAGTAATGGACATTTTAATACTATTTTTGGGGTTTTGTCAAGAAATGAGCTTCATTATCTATTTTTTTACTAAACTAAAAATGTAATCTCTTGAACCAATTATCGGAAGAGTTGTGAATTGTGTGCGTAAGGTGGCGTTGAATTGAATTTTTATGTGGATTGAATTTTAGTGGCGCTCTTTATTATAAACGATACAATTTAACCTACCTGGTATATCTCTGTATTTAGAAATAGTAAAAATTAATCCTGCTCTATGCTAACGCCGGTGTTTGCTTCAAAACATTTTCCTATATTGCAAATTTTAATTCTATCACGCGATTATGAACTTGTAAACATATGTACTCCGATATTTAATATGCATATATAATCAGGTGTATTTACGCAAAAGCACAGTTGTACACAGTTATGTATGTATGCATGGCGCTGCAAGCATCACACTATTGTGGCACACGCCACATTTATTTATTTGCTTATTTATCGGAATGCAGTGCACAAACACTATCACACACATTCATACATATATATGAAAACACACATAGGAATAAAGGTGCATATATATTTAGCGCTGCCATGGTGAGATATTCATTATTGTGTTAATGCCATAATGTATACAGAATTTGTTGTTGCGGTTTGGCTGACTGCCGCAATCTAATAATTCTTTCATGTATTCGCGTATGCCGTATGTTTGTTTAATTTCTGTGGAAATAAATAAATAAATAAAGCAGCACACATAAAGTGAAAAAAAATTAAAAAAAAAAACAGAAAACTACACACACAGCAAGTTGCGCAGGTAAACAAATTATGATTTTCTGTTTGCGAAATGAAGTTTGCATTGGCTAAAATAATAATAGAATTAATGAAGTTTACGCATGTGTACTTATGTGTGCATTATACAGTTCAAAGTGAGAGTGCACACATATTAAAATATTCTATGAAGCGTAAATTGAATCGAAAAATGAAAAAAACCTATTGCTAAACCACCGTTAAGCACAAAAATATGCCGCCTTTTGTTTACAGTTATACGTGTGGACTTAGGCAAGGATATATCAATGCATTTTTAACACATTATATCCTACTGGGTATTTAAGTATTCAGGAAGTTGTTTTTGTAAAAAAATATATTACCATATAAACCAGGGAATAGAAAAACTCATAGGGTTAGACAATTTTAATATTGGTATATAAAAGTAAAGCGTATAATTTGTCAATTATCAAATAACGCCTACAGCTATAGTAGATGCTTAGTCGACTTCTCCTCCTTCTACTCGGGAAGTGCGCCGACTCTAAACAGCTAAACAGCTAACAGCTTAAGCTTCAAATGGCCTCTGTAAGCTCGAAAAGTATTTCAAGAACTATTATAACCTAATTTGAAAATAGTTTTTGTTGTTGGATCGAAATGAGATCTTGAGAAGAAGAGTTGAAACGCATCTCCAACTACTATTAAGTAATATCCTAAGCCAAAACTCCAATTTCTATTTCAAGATTTAATAAAACTTTCAACGAAAAAAGTTTATGGGATCAGATCGAAGAGTGTCTTCATGGAGAAGAGACCCCTAGTATAAACCTTTGAAATATTAGCTCCGTATCAAACTAAAGCTTTCCCATACAACCACCTTCGACGCACCAAAAAGTTTAATGTTGTAACTCCAACGCTAACGAGCTTCATTAAAACGTGTTTACTATTTTTATAGTGTGGCTGTATTTCTTAAACTCGCACAGATATAGTAGATTCGTTAATATTAATCATTTGTCTTAAAAATGTTTATTATGTTCGAATTTAAGTGTTCGCTTTTGCGCCACTTTTTTTAACGTATGCAAGTAAAAGCCGTTATGTTGTTTTTACGGCTTCCACCCACAACTTCGTCTGAAAATTAAGAAAAACTGCTGCATAAAAGTCTAGCAAACATTAAGTATGAATTTGATAAGGAAATATGTGTGTTGGAAGATTGGCTCTCGCGTTCACTTAAGGAAGAGACTACAAGTAGAAATACCATAGTTTGGCTGCTGGTCCAAATATGTAGCGACCGATAAAACAAATAAACTGCACATTAACATTTTTACGAGGTGCTCGTGTTCGCACGTATGCACCCACACACACCGTTGTGATGGTGGCATGTTAACCGGTAAGCAATTTGGATGGTATACGGGCTGACTAAGTGAAATGAATTATAATGAAATTGAAACTTGTTTCTTAATTATTAAAAATATATTTTTGAATATTTTTTTATTCTCAAAATTTATTTTATAAAAAATCTTTTTTTTTAGAAAAAAAAAGTGTCTTACTAATATACTTTTGATAGTCTACATGTGCTCTTAGTAAAACTCTCCGTTTTTACACCACCTAGAGTCTGCTGGGTAGTCATGCTGCAGCAGCGTCTTGCATACATTAACTATACGAGTACTAACTATAAAATGCTACTGCTCTGCGATTTTCGTCTGCGCAACATATTGCAGCGTTCAATGTCCCTCGATCCCAATATGAGAGCGCATAAAATTATATTATGTTGCTTGAGATGTGGACAAATGGTTAATGCAGCGAGTTGCACTTGCATACAGGCGAACCGCAGACCGTCAATGCAAGACACTACATACTTATATACACACACATTCATATGTATTTAAGCATGCTGAGTCTCGAAAATATGGGCTGCTGTTGGCCATAAGGCGTTGCGGCGGCATTCCCGTGACTTCGCGGCTGATCGGCATACAAAATGAATTGAGGCGAAGAATCAACGCAGAAGTCAAGCAAAAAAGGAAAAAAAATCAGGAAACAATCGAGTAAGAATAATATGAAGTTGTGCATTTTGGCACGCCACTAACTCGCAGGCTGCGGACACCCGCTAACAGAACAGCGCTGGCCGGACATGGAGCTTCACTTATTCGACTGCCGGCCTGCCTGCACTTACATCCTATATGTATGTTCACTCTACATATACTAATGTATGTATGCTTGTAACTCTCCGTTTACCTTCACTTCATATGTGCATGTGTAAAATAGGTTATATGGACTTAATGCGATTTTAATACGACAATGTGACATAAAAATTCATTTCGATTTACGACACGACAAATAAATTGCTGGTAGCCATCAACTTTGTTGGCTCTTTTAATATGCCTGCTCACATGCGTACGCTCTTATGTTTATTTAAGCCGGTATAAGAACGCCTGTGCATATGTATGTGTTAATACTCACACTCATATATACATATTTGTGTGTACTTTTGAATATTCAATCAGTTTGCCAGTAATCCTTTCCGCATGTTTATGTTAATGTACTTACATAAGGAATACAAGCTTGGATCCATGCGTATTTAGTAATTATATATTTACTATATAGTATATGAATAAATGTACATACAATATGCATAAATATTTTTATACACCTCCTAATGTATATATTCTACAAGTTCATTACCGTTTCAATACCATTTTGAATAAACGGTTTAGTCAAAGTCTTCGAGGGATTTAATAATAAATACTACTCTGATGATAATTAGTTTAAAGCAATGTTACAGTTTCTTATTTGAAGCTTACTTCTCTCTAATACGCGTACTCTGAGTTGCATTCAAAAAACGAGAAACATATTTTTGTATGTTTGTGATGATAAACCAGTTTATATTTATGTGCACTAATTAAGTAGTTCATTTCACATTATGTTCCATATAAGATAATGTCTTACATTCTTACGCAGAAGGTCCAATGGATATAAATTTATCTAAATTAAATGGTGAAATATAGTACGGTAACTATTGGCTATATTGTATGGCTATTATGGAGAGTATAGTACAGATATTCTCAAAAATTTAAACTAAAGATTGTTACTAGTTCTTAAGTACAGTAGCCAGACAGAAGACAAAATACAAGAAATAACGAATTCTTTTAATATTCCATTGCTATCCAATAAATATTTCTAAGTCTATCAGGTTTCGAATTATCCAATATACTTTATAATTGTAAATATCCTAAGTCCATATCGATTATTTAAATTTTTACCGCAAGATTTTTAAGATAGGGGCTCTTCAGTAGTATTCTTCTTCTTGACTGGCGTAGACACCGCTTACGCGGTTATAACCGGGTCCACAACAGCGCGCCACGCATCTCTCCTTTTGGCAGTTTGGCGCCAATTGGTAATACCAAGTGAAGACAGGTCCTTCTCAATCTGGTCCTTTCATCCAAGTGTAGGCCTCACTCTTCTTCGGCTTCCACCAGCGGGTACTGCATCGAACATTTTTAGAGCTGGAGCACTTTCGTCCATTCGAACAACATGGCCTAGCGAGCGTAACCGCTGTCTTTTTATTCGCTGGACTATGTCTATGTCGTCGAATAACACATACAGCTCATCATTCCATCGTCTGCGGAATTCGCCTTTGCCAATGTCCTTAGGGCCATAAATCTTCCTCAAAACCTTTCTCTCGAAAACTCCTAGTGCCGTCTCACCCATGCTTCTGCACCATAAAGTAGGAAGGGAATGATGAGGGACTTGTAGAGTTTAGTGTTTGTTCGCCGAGAGATGACTTTAGTTTTCAATTGCCTACTCAGTCCAAAGTAGCACCTGTTGGCAAGAGTGATTCTGCGCTGGATTTCGAGGCTGACATTGTTGATGTTGTTGATACTGGTTCCCAGGTATATGAAATTATCTACAACTTCAAAGTTATGACTGTCCACTGTGACGTGAGAGCCAAGACGCGAATGCGCTGACTGTTTGTTTGATGACAGGAGATATTTCGTCTTGTCCTATTAGTACTAGTATTAGAAAAGAAAAATTGGAGCCGCCTGTTTCGAATTTTCTTTGAATTTTTCTGATTCGCACGGGACTTGTTCGACTTTCTTATCTCTACCTTGTGACTTTATTGTATACAGCCATCGACGTGGATATAGAGTATATCCGAAGATATGATTTTTGGAATGAAATTTCCATTAAAATGCCGCGACTGTCGAACCTTATGAACGAGGAATTTGAGATCTCTGATAATCATCTGCTGACGTTGCGTTGAATCTTCCTTTGCTCGAGACCAGGCGAATGTATCGGCTTCAGCACTGAGCCGCTCAAAACTCCATAATTCTCAGCAATATTGTAACGTTCGTAATATTTTAGTTTCAATTTTGTGCGTGAAAGGCTAAAAGTACTGGTAAAGAATGAATCATATTTTTTTTATAGATGGTATGATATCATCCACTGAACTAAGCTTTAAAAACAATTTTTAATAAATCCAATATATGTATATTTTCGCAATAAACGCTTATAGCTGCTCTAATACCAATGACGCTCTCATTTATAAGCTTCTATTGCATGCTATAATTCCCGACACAAATTTAAAGCTAATTTTCTTAAAGTAACAACGAAGTCAAGCAAATTTGCATTAAGATCCATTTAATACAATTTAATGATAATTGACATTAATTTAATTGAACACAATAGCAAAAGTGCGGATCCCTTTCAAGCTGAATAAATTGTGCTCAATTTATTTGTATGGGTTTGCAGCGCAGTGTTTGTCAGCTGATTAGTCAATGTCATTGCCGTCAGCAAGATAGCATGAATGTGCAAAAACAAAACACAACAAAAACACGCCAAGCATTAGACAAGGGGTATTCTTGGGAAAAGTGGTGACTTTGACGACCCTATTTTGCGTTTCATTTATTCAGTTGCTGAATGATTTGGACAATTCTCGGTAAGGGACTGCGCGCTAACTTCAACTTGTGTGTGAGTTCGTCTGAAGAAAGCTGAAAAATTGTAGTACATAGTAGAAAAACAAAAGCTAAGATATATATGTTAGACAGCTACATATATTTTTGTGTCTCAACACTAGGATTATTATTTGCCGCTCGCTCCTTGCGGAAAAAATTGCATTCACTCGGCGGACAGTTGGGTATTTTTCAATGTCTCACATGTTACGCGTTGTAGGCAACCACGGACGTATTGCAAATATTATAGCAGTTTCGGCATACGTGCTTGCACTCAACTACAGCCATATAGTACGTATAGGGCTCACTCATGAATGCATAGCGCTTATATCCACTAGAACCCCTACGCATCGTGGAGCTTTTGCGCGCTGGCAGATGCGCTTAGTTACTTCATATATAACGCTTGCCGCCTTTTCCTTGTTATTGAGTTCCCTATTGCGTTGTCGCTTGTTTTCCGTCTTGTTAACAAAGTGTCAGGCGAGCAGCCGCCTTGTCATTTGACGCGTTGCACGAGTCGCAGCCCTTCGCCACCACCGCCGCGATACACAACGTATCGCTATGGCTTTGCATTTCACGCTAAGGGATTTGCCATTGTGTACGCTGAACGTTCGGTGTGGTATTTTGAGCAGTAGCGTGGCGGGGAGCGGTACGCCGCGTCGTCATCGACAACGGTAGCGCGCGGTGCCACAATGTTGATGCTCAATTGCGTGCGCTGACGTTACGTCGCGTCGCATCGCATTGTTGCGCGTAATGTTAAGCCTCGTACGTACGTAGGCATCGCATTGCGTCTTGGTGATCCGCGGCGTCAACCGCCGCCGCCTGACATTTATTGTAAGTGAAAACTTTAATTGCGATGCGATTTTCCAGTCTTTGGTTTTTTGCACAGTGCGCACTTTTAATTGAGGGAAACATTGCACCGCCGCCGTCGCCGCCGCATAGGCAGTACTGCAATTTGCTTGCGCCGTACAGAAGCCTAGCGGTGGCGGGTAATCAGTGAGACGGCGCAGCTATTTTTTAACACAACTCGCCGTGGGATTTCGGAAATGAGGTTAACGAATGAAATATCTGCCGTTGGAATGTCACAAAGCAATGGTATTAACCCGAATTGGGGGTACAAATACGGCGAAATAAATCAGTGGCGCGTTTAGTGAATATAAAAAAAATTAAAATAAATACGCAAGAAACATATAGACATTTATATATTTATTGTATACAGATGTACTTCTACTAATACTTTATGAAATACAACTGTATGGAAGCGCGTATTCCCTCCCACTTCATTAATTCAATTTGTCCCTGACACACTCATAATTCAGCTAATTTTTCTTATTGCCACTTCGTGCGAAATCGCTGTAATTAACACTTCCCAAATGGGCCTTGAGACGTGCTGTGTCGCGCTGCCATAGACGCCTTCTGCCACCAGCTGTGCTGTTATTGGGCGCCTGGCGGGTAATACGCATCGATGAAATCCAATAACCAGAAAACAGGCCTGGCATGAATCACGTGTGTTGCAAATTGCGGATTTTGTTATTCGCACACTGCTCCCTGCTATTTATATCTCTCAAAACAAACCATGTGAAATTCTATCGGGAAGTTTGTTTAATAAACAACGTTGATTGGTTGAAATTACGAAAAAATTTAGGAGGGTTTTTGAGTTAAAACTGATATTTACTATCAGGAAAAGTTGGTCCAATCTTACTTGGCTTGACTTGTTTATCTTACGTAATCCTTTAAATTGAGCCGCTTTAAACCCTTCTTCTAATTATATATGTATATATGTATTTTTCCGATTTTTTTTTTGTTCCTTCCAACTTTTTACTTACTGATCTTCGGTTAACTAACAAGTTAAGCTAGTTATACAAACAAGAATGGAGTATTAAAATTCAGTGGACGTCCAGATCAAATGTTGTATTTTAGGATTCTAAGCCTATCCGAAATCTGCTGACCCTGATAGATAAGACAGCCAATTCATCGGGAAAGGATCCAAGATATTTTCGCCTTCTAACAGCTGACTTTGACAATTGACGTCCGTCTGAATTTTTAACATCTACGACTACTGGACAGTGTCCGGTTAAAACCATAGAGGGTTTGAGCACGTAATTCAGTGGAATTTTTTCTCTGCTCTCACCGAACTCGTAGAAGGCCGTCCGCATAGCCCTAGACCACAAGAGAACAAAGCGGTATCGACCCTCCCCAATCTGATTACAATAGGTATGAGTGACGGCAAGCTAATCGGCTTTACAGTTTTCAGCGATTGTGAAAAATATGAAATTGTCGTTCAAAGTCTTGCATATCACATGATCATTATTGAATGTTTCTTAAAAGTGATGCAAGTAGGAATTATAGAGAATCGGGTTCTTGTCCCAAAAATATTAATCATTTTTCGGGCATTCGCTAGTAAATAATCTTTACAATCACTACAGACTTTTCCTTTCATATAGTTTTGATTATTTCAAATACCTCAGCTTAAAATTAGAAGTCAATATTCCTTAGGAAAGTTTAGAATCTAACCTTATTAACTCTCATGAAGATCTGGAAGTTGTGCAGATTGCGTATTGAAATGATGGGTTAAATGTAAAAGGAGAAAGAGGAGAAAGTTCCATTTTTTGTTTTTATTTCTTCAGATTTCCATGCTTTAACTGCTTCCAAACAAAGGTATCTGCAACAAATGGTAGCTAATAAATCCGCTTTTATTGAAAGTGTAACTGCGTGGAAGAGTTTTAACAAGCGGCCCTTAAAGATCTCCATGAGAAATGCTGCGTGTAATGAAGTAAAAATCAGTTTAAACTCATAGCGAAGACTCAACGCAATTCATTCGTTCTATTTTCCTCACTATAAAATTACATTTTTTATTTCCTTTTACCCAGCTAAATTGATATTCAACAATTTCAATTTTCCCAGCACAGCACTATGCGTTAGAGGCGCCGCGTAAAGCCGATGGTGGGAAGAAAAGTAAAACAATAACAATTGCGAAACAAAAACTTTGCAAAATTTGTTTTTCTTTGCGTTATTTTGCAGTTGCTGTTGTTATTTCTGTTGTTGTTGTCGTTTTTTTATTGCCCAAGCAAGTGTGTTAAACTATTTGAAATAGCGCTGCGGCATGCGAATGCCATTGTACGAGTATATTGTATTTCCACGTGGAGACCTCCGCGCAACAACACAACAAGTGCACGCCGCCTTGGTGGAAGAAGTGTAGCTATGAGTTTGCGTGTGCGTGAGTCTAATTCAAGGCACCGGTACAACATTGAATTTCTTTTACGCAAAGTTTTTCCATTACCAATCGGTGTTAGCAGCAATTGGATTCTCTACGCATTCCACGGCGCGTTACGCTGCAAAAATGGCACAGATTGTTGTGGGTGGCACAACAAGTGGCTGCTGCTGCTGCTGCCGCAGGAAGCAAGCGGTGCGCTTATCGCTAGCGTCGCTTATGGCCATCGTAAAGCTTAGTGTCAAACGCCTGGTTTCGATACTTTAAGCGCCGAGTCAATGAGAAAGTTCAGCGCAAAGAAATGCTGCGCAAGTCTGTTAGGCGTTAGGTGGTACCGTATAATCGTACTCGGTGGCACAGCTGTGCTTGTTGGTGTATATTCTAGCACAAGTACACAGCGTATTTCCTTGGCTGTCGGTTTGATTTGCCTGACTACTTATGAATGCCACTCACTTTGTAATTTCAGCGCCTGGCATGAAGTGGCGCATAAAAGTGCTTTGCTTGACTTTTGGTTTGTTCGCCGACAAAAAAAAAAAAGAGAGAAAACTCATCGACAAACATGCAAAAAGAAATATGAAAACTTCGAAATTAAATGGAAAAAGCGAAAAGGTGCACATTTTATGCTCACATTGACATAATAAAAACAGCATTTTAAATCAGCAAGCTGCAATTATTGCTTTGAGCATGTTGTAATGAATTCTGAGGTAGTAGGTATGTGGACTTCTAGTTCGGTAGAAATTTGCAAATACAGAATACAGAATTTTTAATATTGTAGCCTGATAATTTGCCGCCAGTAAAGAAAATTGGAAAATTACTAGCACTGAAGGTTATTGTGCTTCTAATATTTTGTATAATTATCTATAGAAGATATCAGAAATTCAGTAAAAAGGACAAAATATTGTATCTTACTATAAATAAGTAACCTATACCTACAGACTGCTCTTCTTCTTCTTAAATTCTTAAAACTTGAAGTTCAGTTATTATAAATCCATATGTAGTACTGTTTGTAAGGTCACAGACAGACGAAAATACAAAACTGGACAAATTTAAATGACATTCCATTAAGTCAAGGGACGCGTACTTTATAACGAACGAAGCCTTCCTCATAAACCAATGAAGATGGAACACGCCGCTGAGCAGTAATCCAAAGGGACCTCCCCCATTCTCGATTTCAAATTTTGACGATTTTCAATGGGCTGAACTGATGGGTAAATGAACATAAATTATTATTATTATTATTTTTTTTTTTTTTTTTTTTGTGATCAAACAAAAGCCGTTCTTTTCGGCGGCGCATGTGGTTTCCGCTCACTGGAACATCTGAAGCCAAAAATTCCAACGGGATTAGAAAGAGTACATGTTTGGTTCTGGTATGAACTAGGATTATTAATTTCGCACAAAAATTAACAAAATGGCGGAATTTGAAATTTTTTTAAAATAGCCTTTTTTCAAATCAAGTTGAAATGTAAATAATAACGTATTAAAATTTGGAACCGATTGGAATAATAGGTTCTGAGTAACCTCATGCGTCAGTCGTAAAAACACTGTTTCGAGGTTAAAGTTTTAAGGCGCTTGCAGCATAAATCGGAAATATCTTCAAGAAGTTTTCACTTGGAATTTTAAAGGAACATTCTTGAATAGTTATATGTTCGAATTGAATAAAAAAAATCGATTTTTTTAAACCGAGAATGGGGGTGGTCCCCTTAAACTGTTTCCAGTTGCGCAGTTAGTTTAAATGTCATTCTCTTGGCTGGAAGAAAGGCCTACTTAAAAGAGCACCGATATTTAATTTTTTTGGGATTCTCCCAATATCCATAAGAATATGAAGATTATATGCTTATATCGGGAGAAACGAAATCTAAATAATATGTCATCACTTGCTTCTGAAGGAGGATGGAGTCATATGTAGAAGTTCACGTAAGTGAGGAAAGTTTCTGACTGTCATTCACTTGGGAGTGGCCAGGAACATCCGTTTGGAGGCGAGCTAACGTGAGAAGGCGAAACCCGCCTATGCGGTTGTGCGTAGGGTTTGGGACCCACCACATAAAAACACCCCCCAATGAAAAAGAAAAAACAGCCTCGGATGAGAGACCCCAATTTTGATGACGACCACTGCAAACGTTTAAAGGACTACGAAATAAGGGCATGCACCTGGAATGTCCGGACCCTTAATTGGGAAGGTGCCTCTGCCCAGCTGGTTGATGTCCTCGTAAGAGTAAAGGCTGACATCACCGCAATCCAAGAAATGCGATGGACGGGACAAGGACGGAAGAAGGTGGGTCCTTGTGACATCTACTACAGCGGCCATATAAAGGAGCGCAAATTCGGTGTGGGGTTCGTGGTGGGAGAGAGACTCCGTCGTCGAGTCCTGGCATTCACTCCGGTGGATGAACGTCTAGCCACAATCCGCATCAAAGCGAGGTTCTTCAACATATCGCTGATTTGCGCCCACGCCCCGACGGAAGAGAAGGACGAAGTGATCAAAGATACCTTCTATGAGCGCCTAGAACGTACCTATGAGCGCTGCCCCCGCCACGATGTCAAAATCGTGCTTGGCGATTTCAACGCTAGGGTGGGTAAAGAAGGTGTCTTTGGCACAACAGTCGGAAAATTCAGCCTCCATGACGAAACATCACCAAACGGTCTGAGGCTGATCGACTTCGCCGGGGCCCGAAATATGGTCGTCTGTAGTACTAGATTCCAGCATAAGAAAATCCATCAAGCTACTTGGCTGTCCCCGGATCGAATCACTCGCAACCAGATCGATCATGTTGTGATAGATGGACGACATGTCTCCAGTGTTTTTGATGTGCGTACGCTTCGTGGTCCCAACATCGACTCGGACCACTATCTTGTAGCAGCTAAGATACGCATCCGCTTCTGTGTAGAAAAGCGTACACGTCAACAAACACAAGGAAGGTTCGACATCGAGAAGCTGCAATCACAACCGACAGCCGAACGATTTTCTACTCGACTTGCACTCCTGCTCTCTGAGAGCACTCATCAGCATCTCGGTATAAGGGAGCTGTGGGACGGCATATCACACTCCTTACGTACAGCTGCAACCGAAACCATTGGTTTTCGGAAAAGCCAAAAAAAAAAAAAACAAACAGCTGGTATGATGAGGATTGTCGTCTCGCAGTGGAGAGAAAACAGACTGCCTACCTCGCAATGTTGCGATCGACCGCAACACGAGCGGGATGGGAAAGATACCGAGAGCTGAAGAGGGAAGCGAGACGCATTTGCAGACAAAAAAAGAAAGAGGCCGAAATGCGTGAGTATGAAGAGCTTGACAAGCTGGCCGACAGGGGTAATGCTCGAAAAATTTACGAAAAGATCCGGCGACTAACTGAAGGTTTCAAGACCGGAGCGCACTCCTGTAGGACCCCCAGAGGTGATCTAGTTATTGATGACCAGAGTATACTGAGTTTGTGGAGGGAACACTTCTCCAGCCTGCGGAATGGCAGTGAAAGTACAACACCAGGAGATGGCGAACCCGATTCCCCAATCGACGACGATGGAGCAGATGTTCCATTGCCCGACCGTGAAGAAATTCGAATAGCAATTACCCGCTTGAAGAACAATAAGGCGGCGGGTGCCGATGGATTACCGGCCGAGCTATTCAAATACGGCGGCGAAGAGCTGATAAGGTGCTTGCATCAGCTTCTTTGCAGAATATGGTCGGAAGAAAGCATGCCTGACGATTGGAATCTCAGTGTACTCTGCCCAATGCACAAAAAGGGAGACCCCACAATTTGCGCCAATTACCGTGGGATAAGCGTCCTCAACATCGCGTATAAGGTTCTGTCGAGCGTATTGTGTGAAAGACTAAAGCCCACCGTCAACAAACTGATTGCACCTTATCAGTGTGGCTTTAGACCTGGAAAATCAACAACGGACCAGATATTCACCATGCGCCAAATTTTGGAGAAGACCCGTGAAAATAGGATCGACACACACCATCTCTTTGTCGACTTTAAAGCTGCTTTCGACAGCACGAAAAGGAGCTGCCTTTATGCCGCGATGTCTGAATTTGGTATTCCCGCAAAACTAATACGGCTGTGTAAGCTGACGTTGAGCAACACCAAAAGCTCCGTCAGGATCGGGAAGGACCTCTCCGAGCCGTTCGATACCAGACGAGGTTTCAGACAAGGTGACTCACTCTCGTGTGATTTCTTTAACCTGATGCTGGAGAAAATAATACGAGCTGCAGAGCTAAACAGAGAAGGTACAATCTTCTATAAGAGTGTACAGCTACTGGCGTACGCCGATGATATCGATATCATTGGAAACAACACCCGCGCCGTTAGTTCTGCTTTCTCCAGACTGGATAAGGAAGCGAAACGTATGGGTCTGGTGGTGAACGAGGACAAGACGAAATATCTCTTGTCGTCAAACAAACAGTCAGCGCATTCGCGTCTTGGCTCCCACGTCACTGTTGACAGTCATAACTTTGAAGTTGTAGATAATTTCGTCTACCTGGGAACCAGCATTAACAGCAATAACAATGTCAGCCGGGAAATCCAACGCAGAATCACTCTTGCCAACAGGTGCTACTATGGACTAAGTAGGCAATTGAAAAGTAAAGTCCTCTCTCGACGAACAAAAACCAAACTCTACAAGTCTCTCATCATTCCCGTCCTACTTTACGGTGCAGAAGCGTGGACGATGTCAACATCCGATGAGACGGCACTAGGAGTTTTCGAGAGAAAGGTTTTGCGGAAGATTTATGGTCCCTTAAGAATTGGCAACGGCGAATACCGCAGACGATGGAACGATGAGCTGTATGTGTTATTCGACGACATAGACATAGTCCAGCGAATAAAAAAACAGCGGCTACGCTGGCTAGGACATGTTGTTCGAATGGATGAAGGTGCTCCAGCTCTGAAAGTATTCGATGCAGTACACGCTGGTGAAAGCAGAGGAAGAGGGAGACCTCCACTCCGATGGAAGGACCAGGTGGAGAGGGACCTGGCTTCGCTTGGAATAACCAATTGGCGCCAAACTGCCAGAAGGAGAGATGCGTGGCGCGCTGTTTTGGACTCGGCTATAACCGCGTAAGCGGTGTCTACGCCAGTCAAGAAGAAGAAGACTTGCTTCTGAAGATCATGAATGAGGTGAAGGAAATCCCATCCGACGGTAATTAAAATTTTCGGTGAAACTATTTTGGAGTTCTCTTCAAGAATAATATTTTGTTTATAATTTTCATTTGGTTCAAAATTCTTGTAGTTACGATCTTTTTTTAAGGGTAGAAAGAATATACCACTTAAGCTACAATTATTTCCTGAACCTCATAATAGCTATATAGTTCGAACAGATTTTAGAATGATAGTCTAAACCTTTTGACTACTGATGACACATAAATGTATGTTATAACTGTAATCACAAAATTTTCAAAACTTAATTATGGTTTCGAGTAAAGTGGATGTAGTAATCAATTAAGTTGCTTTGGGAGTAATTGTCAGTAAATAAAACATATTTTGCGTATCAAATGGAATATGTTTATGCACACACAAACACACTGTAAACAAAATTTCCTTTCAACAAACTAAATTTATTGGTGATTTCAATGAAGTCATGCTCACACATTATAGTGTGTGTGTGTGTATTTAAGTGTATATGTATATACTTATTAGTATTTGTGCACGTATAAATAATATTTATCTAGCTCACAGCATCAAGCTACTTCAGCAAATCTCAATTCAACACCAATCGCTTTCTTGCTGCCTTCTTGCTGCTGTATGGACTGTCGATGGGCCATTGTCTGTGTTTTAGTCTTTTATCAGTGTGTTGTTGCTGTTGCTGTTGTTGCGCAGCTATAAATCTCGTTGAATCATTTCGATTATTGCTCATTCAGGCAATCGAACACATGTGTCCGCCTGCTGCTGACTGTGCCTGCCCTGCTGCAAAGCGCCGTGGTATGGTGTGGCATGCCACATTGGGTTAGTGCCACACACATATGTACATAAGAGATATGAGTGTGTGTGGGTATGTGGTCACCCCTCTATCCACTGTTAACGGGCAGGGCAAAGATCATATTTGAAATGTGTGAATTTTGCATGTAAATGGATTTATGGCCATAAATTATCGAAGCTTTTGTAGGCGGTAGAGAATATCAATTGATACACTTAAGCTAAAGTTGTCATGCCGTTATTTTCATTGAACATTATATACTCGCACTCGGCTGAGTAAATATCACGCTCATATATGTAAATTAATAAAGATGTCTCTAATGTCAAAAATGTATTTTTAAAATTTATTAACGGTCGAGTGCTCAAGGTGATCTATGTGTTGCGGAAACAATGAAATTAAGAGAAATAATGGATGGTGAATAATATTTTTAAACGTACTTGATGCTTTATTTACGGCATTTTTTGAGGTTGTTGAAATTTATTCGAAATTTGTAGAGTTTGTATAAGTATTTTAGGTGAAGCACTTATTTATGAGTTGTTCATGTAGAGGAGTGATTTTGCTGTATTTTTGCCTTTTCTGGATTATGGTTCAGTATGTTAGAGGTTTATTAACGCTACTAATCTAATTAGTCGTAAGGAAACTTGAGAAAATTTAGTTGATTATATTACTAGTCCAATTTTATTTTTGTTTAAAACTTCCTTCCAGGCCGAGACAATCTTGAGGTCTTGTAATAAATCTCTGAATTATATGACCTATTGGGTCTAATCTGCTGCTCAAGGATAAGAAAACGAGATTGTTTACTTCCATATAATGACTTACGCCAATTTATATTGTGCTATGTTATAGATTTGCTGAATTCCTTTAGCTGTCGACTTTCAACAGATCTGCCTATCGTGAAAATCTATTTATAAGGCTGTGCTTACTATGGAGAAAAAATCGAAAGGGACCTCTTATATTAAAATAGTGTATATTAAATTCTTATTAAAAGAAAAAAAAACTAAAATTATTACAAAAACGAAAATGATCTAACGCATCGATGGAAGGCTAAAAACACATTTTACCTCATATATTTATATATTATCTAGCTTTTAGTGTTAAAATATATGAAGTGCAATAAAGCGCTTTCTATTTATTTCACACGAACCAAAATCGTGTAATATTTTGGTAAACTAAAAATGTGGAATTTTTCCAAAAACAAACAGTTTCGTATAGAGCCACTTTTCGATTTCACCATAACATTTTTCAGCAAAATTTTACGATTTTGTACCAAATAAAATGGAGGCATATTTTCCAAAACAAACAAAAAACCAAACAACAATGGCTGCAATACAACAAAATAAATATTTTACAACAAGCTCAGCAGATGAGCGATATACACCCAAAAGTGTGTGAGTGTAGCGCCCATTTAACAACCATTATAAAACTAAATACCTTGTGAAAATCCGCAAAGAGCAAACGCAATAAAACGGAGTCAACAAAGATCAACAGAATGCCGTACAAAGTCAACCGCAAAAATTTGAAAAATCAAAAAAGCGAAAAAAATAAAAACAAAGAATATAAAATCTATTAAATGAAATGCAATAAAAATGATGGCAACGCCAAATCTTTTTGTTGCTGCCGCTGCTGCTGACGCGCTAGCTGTGAATAGTTTATGCCCTTCAGCGTGTGGCGCGAATATTCAAAAATTTTCTATTCAATTCATGCCGTCGGGGACTAACGAGAGGGGGGCGTCTGCATATTGCATTGCATAGAGACGAGAAAATACCAAAGAGATTGAATGGGATGTCGGCTGGCAGCGCAGTTTTTTAGGATTATGCGCAAGTTGGGGAAAAAACAGCAGAAATGCCTTGAAAAAATATGCTCAATGAAAGCAAAGTAAAATTGCCATAAAAATTTAAGAGGGAGAATTAAAATGTAATAAAGCGTAGGAAACAAGAGCAACAAACCGAGCGTAAAATAAATTAGCGTCACTGTCGGCTATGAAAAATGTCTGCTGGCTTAGGCGTGCGGCGACAACGGCGGAGTTGCGACCTCATCCGCGCGTCATAGCGCTCGTGGGCTGCGTGGACTTCGCTGGACAAAAAGGGTTACAACGCTTAGCGGGTGTGACACTTTCAACTAACAAAGTGCGGCGAATTTTTTTGCATGTTTTTGCATTCCTTTCCAATGTATTCCCGCGTGTTTTCCATCCATTCTTTGTTGATTCGCTTGTTTTTGTGTTGCTATGCCTTCACCTTGCCTCTTCTGACTTATGTTGTCCGTCGCCATTTCAATTATTTAAATCTTTCGGATACCTCGCCTGCGGCATCCACTTGTACACAAGAAGACAAAACAACAATCATTTGTGATCATCCGTAATATTTATGTTGGGAAATAAAAAAAAACAGCGCAAAAGCGGAGGGTGCAGCAATTTATTTTTCAAGAAAACTCATAAATTTTCGCGCTCACAGAAATCTGTTTTCGCGCGCCTGTGTGAGCTGTGCATGTGGTGGGAAATGTGTTGATGTTTTCGGCAGGAAAATTGTATGAAATTGCATGTCACTCAATTGGTTACGCACCACCGTGTTTCGTGCTTGTTTTCGCAGATTTTTTTACACTTTTAAGTTAAGCCATTTTTTAGCCGGCTTGATGACAATTACGCTGAGATTTCCTTTCAAATTGACATTTTTGTTCTACGAGCATGTACAAATTAAATAAAAGTGGTTGTACTTTGGGGTTGAAGAAAAGTTTTGGTTAAATTAAATTTTTATCACTTCTGTACAGACTGATCTATCAAGAAAATAATTTCGACAGAGATTCCTTTCCGCCTCAGTTAAATAGAAACGAAATCGATTCTGACCTACAAAATATGTTTCATATAGGAGTCAGTTGTTGTTTACAACTCAACTCCAATTCAGTTGAAATATTACAATTTGGTATTATCTACCGGTTGTTTAACCTGTAACAAATTATTAGTTGAGTTGTCAACGCCTTCAATTTTGTTGCTTATCCTTCTTTTAGTTGTAGCGAGAAAAAATGTTGACAAATAATTTTGAGTAACTTTCCGGGTTACAATACTTGACTGGATACAATTCAGGGTCCATACTCGACAGCCGTGGGAATAAGAATTTTTATATTACGACATGGTTGTAATGCGATACAACGATTGCCATTTTATTCGGAAATTTATAAATATGAAATCGAAAATCGATAAATAAACACTTTTCAATTGAGTTAAATTAATTTGTAAGCACCAATTTTGTACAATATATATAAAGGAAACAGGTTTAGAACAGGAAACGTTTCGAAAATCTCTTCAACCTATGAAGAAGCATTTTGAAACTGTCTGAAACAAGCTTAAATTAAGTAGTTTTTTTAATGAAATAGAAAACATTGTGCTAAGTTTTGACAAAAAATTTCGTTGTTGTAAAATAAATTAGGTTCTTTTCAATAGTTTTGTCCATCCTTAAAATTATTTAGTTGGCTATAGAGTTTGGTTGTTTTAAATTTAGTTATTATACTCTCGCAACAAATGTTGCTAAAGAGAGTATTATAGTTTTGTTCACATAACGGTTGTTTGTAACACCCAAAACTAAACGAGTTAGATATAGGGTTATATATACCAAAGTGATCAGGGTGAAGAGTGGAGTTCAAATCCGAATGTCTGTCTGTCCGTCCGTCCGTCCGTCCGTCTGTGCAAGCTGTAACTTGAGTAAAAATTAAGATGTCTTGATGAAACTTGGCACACTTATTTCTTGGCACCACCGAAAACACATAAAGCGCCATAACTAAGCCATAAATAAAGCTATGGAAATAAAATTTGGTATGAAGGATCGCACTATGAAGGGGCATATTTGGATGTAATTTTTTGGGGGAGGTGTGCGTGGCCCCGCCCCCAAATAGGTTTTTTGTACTAAAGTTAAATAAATAAATTGCGAGAGTATAAAATGTTCGGTTACACCCGAACTTAGCCCTTCCTTACTTGTTTTTCAGTTAAATTGTTTCATTTTCAATACCACTGGGTTGAGTTGTATACTGCATAAGTTCTTGTTGGCTAATTGTTAATTTAAAATTTGGCTAATATTTTGTTAAAAAGGGAGAATTCTACTTTTACTTTGAACAATTTGTGTGAATATCTCTCCAATAAATTAATAATTAGTTAAGTTCGAAGAAAAAGTGTATGCTTGTGAAATATTGTCTTTAATGTAGTAATGTTTTCAACTTAAATGTCTATCTCTTTAATCTACAGCACGACTAATTGAAAATATTTAATCAGCACACGTAGTGGATCAATACAAATTCGTACTCAATACAAAACTTGTACAAGTAGTAAAATATTTAAAAGCACTTAAAAACACATAAAACTCCGCTTCAACTACACTTGTTACTACAAATTGAAAATCAAAAAATCTAAAACACTAGACTTGCTGGCGATCGTAAAACCAGTGAATTATGTACAGAAAATGTCAAAAAGTTTATTGTGATTTCGAATTTACGATCGTACAAGTAAATACTACATAAAATGCCAAAATAAGTAAAAACAAAAGCATATCAACAGCAAAAGCCATAAAAGTTTAATAAAAATCTTGATTTCAATGCATTTTTTCTTACAATGTGGCAACATATAATTACGTACATGCGCATGTAAACAGATGTACGCATGTAAGCGCATGATTTTAGTGTTTTAAATTGTGTTAAAAGTATATGATCTACATAGATTTGTGCACATTAACTTGTGTCAGGCTCTATGGGTGACTGCGCGCAGCCACTATCCCCATTTTAATCAACTACAAGTGCATCTCTGTTTGTGTGTCTCTTTTTATATATATTTAATGTCACGCAATGTGTGACTTGTCAGCCAGCTTTGTCCGCGCCAAAGTATATTATATTATTCTATTTAGTTACAATTCCCGGCATTGTGCGCCTTCTTGTACACAACACTTGTTTGCTGTCTTCGCTTTGTCTTTAGCGCCGATAACGATACTTTTATCGCCGACTGGCTGTTGAGCGACAGCATAGCAAATGACTTATGACAGCTGTAAAGATTTGACATTTGACATCGTCGGGGTATTAAGTTACAATTGTTTGATATGTTCGTCGATGTGTCGAATTTGAGGGTTGTTGAGACTGTGAAGTCTGCTGTGGTGCATTTTAGTTAGAATAAAATAAAGAAAAAAAAAATAATAATAATACAGAATTTGTGAGAAGCCTATATCATATAAAAATATTTTAAAAAATTTAGATGTATTTACATATCTATAAATATATTTTATCTATAAATATATTTTAATTCTAGAAATTTTATTTTTACCCAAAAACTACTGAATCGCCAAAGAAATAATCAAGTTTATGTGTGTTTATAAACCCATTTGTAAATGCATATTTAATACCTTCTCATTTAAGGTCTTAAATACTTAATTGAAATAGGTGTTGCCAGATCTACATATGTATGTACTTAAGCTGCCGAAATTACTTATGCACCCAGCGGAATCATAAAATGCTCACCTTCTAAACTTGTTAAATAAAATTTATCACGCATGGCCAACACTGAAAGTTGACATTTTTACGATTTTAATTAATTTGACATGCGCCGCCCCCTCGCTATCCCCGTTCTAATGTTGTAGGCAAATTACTAAATAGTTTATGCTGTGTGCTGCGCCAAAATGCCAGCGAAATTGAATAAGACACGCATTTGGCCTTTAGCTGCCGCAACAAATTACAGCCAACTGCAGTGGCACACGCACCAACTAACGGCATATTAGCGAGAGACACCGAGTGTTACATGGTATTTTCGGGCGAAGCGCATACGCCCACATAAAGTTTAACCCAATTCGGTTGCATGACAGCGAAAGAGTTGTGGGGACAGCGCGCGGATCGCGACAACTGAATTGTGTACATACTCGTATGTATGGAGTGTATAAGTAGCCGAGTGATAGCAACGGCGTTGCACAATCTTCGCTTGTCATGCCACACAATCGACGACCTAATGCCACATCGGTTGGCCCTTTCGCTGAGTGCAAAGAATGGCACACAAATATACGAGTACGAGCGACCAAAAGTAAAAGACCCACTTGCAGTTAAACCCCGAATGAAAATGAAGTAGTGTAAAAGTGGAAAGTTCGAAATGAGAAAAGAAAATTTATGAAATGGATCAAAAGACATTTAAAGTGTCATTAATGCGCGGGCATAAAGTCATTTGCATTTTTTTAAGAGCATATTCAACATTTTATGCACTTTTAAGCAGGCCAACAACCAAATTTAGTTGTCGTTAGCCAACGACCCGAGCCTCGCTACACACACATAGACACTAATATACTTAACTTTGTTTTACAGTCGGTTCATACATTTGTAGACATACGCCTATAGAAGGGCTGACATCCGCATTTAATTTAGTTGATTGTGCGCGCTGAACGACTAAAAGATTTTAGCTTTTTTGCCGCTCTGTGTTTTATGGCATACGGATGCGTCCGCGTAAGAAAGTTCAATGTGTTTAAGAAGAAGGAAAATGTATAAAACGAGTTTATTTTCCAATTAATTTTGGTCTTTATAAAGCGCTCAATTTCTTAAAGGCTTAAGTACTTCAGCTTGTTATGGAATTTCAAATATTACTATTTTGTAACTTAGCATAAAGTTAGTATAAAGGACTAATATGTATATGAATTTTGATAAAAGAAATTAAGAGCGAAGATTATATTCACAACTTTAACGGCGATTGAATCTCTTCGGTATTGAAATCCAATAATTGGTACTTGCTAATGCATTATATTTTCTAAATCAATTTAGGTACTATTCTAAATATTTTTCTAGAATAATTAAAATCCTCTTGGTATTGAATGTTCGCGTTTATGTTTGGTCAAGCTTTACCTAAATTATCAAATGAGAACACTCACTTGGTTATTTCAAATAATCAAATAAAATTTTAGATAATTTTGACAGCGTTAAGCTAAGAAAGAATAACTTTAATCAGAAGCATTTAGCATTATCAATTATTAGCATCAATAATAGATTTTCCAATACCAATATACATGCCTCATACAAATAATTATATGCGCATGAACTTTTTGCAAAACAAATTAAAGATTTCAAAATTGTAGAATATTTCTGGGTATGCAGGTTTGTTATGATTAATGTATACGATATAAAAAACAAAAAATTAACACATTTTAAAATTTTTATAAACTATAAAACAGAATTGAAGTTTAGGCTAATAGTAAATATTTATATGTGCCTTTTTTACTAGTAAATCCTATTTTTACCAGTAAATCCTATACATTTGAGTTTAATTGAATGAAATGTTCATTTGAAACGAAATGTTTATTTTGAATAGTCAGTAGCATTATAAAACTAAATTAAGCCGCTTAATCACAGAATTAACTAATGACTGTAGAATAGTTATGTAAATATTGACCAATTCTTACCGCACCGTCGCAAACGGCTTTCCGTTTTGGAAAACAGAAGCAGAGAGGATCCCTCTGAGATCCTCAATAGGATTTAGGTTCGAACTCAATACTGCACATTGCAATACATTAATTTTCCGGTCGTTAAAGAAGTTCTTCGTGTGGATTGAAGCGTTATCCTGCCGATAATATTTGACAGCCATAAATATTGACAGCAAATGTTATTAACTCGATGTCCAAAAGATCTACATCGATATTAACATTCACTTGAGTGGATATCCACAATTTTTGTTGCATAGTAACGGCAAAATTAGTCATATAACTTTAACTAGAGGCCTTCATTCTTTAGTAAGAATACGAGGCAGATTGGGTGTATTTGGTATAAAAAACTCGACTCAGTCTACTCAGTATGAAATCGCTTACTACTTAGAAAAATAAAAATATGATCGACCAAATACTGTACTGAGCTAGAAATGCCAATAGCTATCTATACCACTCTTATCATAAATTCACTATATTAGATTCCATTGGCATAATTAATTGGTAATAACTTAGCAAATATTATGAAAATGCATTCCATGAAATTATATTAAACTCATTTTAGAATACTCACTTTATTTAAGTTGAAGTATTTGGTGGTTGCCGCATAGCGATAAGAACGCCATTTTTGAGAGCGCTTGAGTATAACATAATTTTCATTTCTATGTAGATATTAATAAATTATTGCGCTACATATTTGTATGTGTGCTCTAATGAATTTAGAATAATTTTAGACTACTCAACAAGAAAAATATATAAGCATTCGACTTATATATATATATATATATATAAATATAAGTATGTATGAGTGCTGAATAACATGAAGTGCAGTGCAACCACATATGTTTGTATATATGTCCGTGCAAGTTATATGAAATGTTGTGAACTTTTACTGAACTTTAAAATCAAATTTATTTGCCGCAATTTTAATAAATTGTATGACGAAAAAATTATACAATCTGAAATTGTGCATATAATTTTGCTTTTAATGAGCTTTTTTTCTCTCCTGCACTATTTCATAGGTTATTAAAAGCAGCATTTTGTGTAATTAAGAGTGCATAATAAATGTTTAATAATTTCTAAAATTCGGTAAAAATTTCAAATGCTGCGGCATTATAAATATTTTCTATGTATCTGCATGTATTGTATATTATTATAGCTACATGCATGCGTATTAAGATCAATGATTACTTGAAGTTATAGCATAAATGCTCTTGTTGTAGTTTATTTCTAAAACATTTAATGCGGATTTTATGCTTTAATTCAAGACTTTCAAATGGGAGGGAAGCATATACATATACATACATATGGATGCATATGCGGTTTTTATTCTAAAACTAACTAAACTCCTGGTCTGCCCGACGTTTTCACAGAGACACACATATTCATGTATACAATATATAACTGCAGGCATGGAATGGCTTGTATTTACGACATACATACATACTTATAAGTGTATATGCCTCACTATGTTTCTATGCATGTATTTGCGCATGTGAGTCTAAATCCGCATTGTATTTCCTCCGTATACTAAACGCCACTGGTATTTATCGAAGGTGAAATGAAATAATTTTTATTGGGTTTTTCCTTTGCCTTTCAATGATACGATGGACGGCTGCATTATGCGGTAACTATGTCAATATTTCATGCTTTGCATTTCTGAACTCGCACTCACATGCTTACCCACTCCGAGCCGATACTATTGCAAACATACGCACCTATATCCTTGTATACGTATATACACTTTAGCAAAGTGCATTAAAAATGCTCTTGTAAACTCGTCCAACAAATGCTCACCCAAATGCGAGTTTATACAGGCGACCATACGAGTACATGTATATATATATACCTATGTATAGATAGGTATGGGGTTAGAGCAGCAGCGGAATAAATTATTTAAAAGCAAGAATCATTTTAATTTCAACTGCTACAGCGACTATGCATGACCCCATTGCATTTAAGTGGAATTTGTTAGTGCGCCAAAGTTAAAGAGTGCGAGTGGAAAAGAGTGTGTGAGAGAGAAAAGAAATTAAACAAACACTGGAAAATAACTAAGAAAAATATTTCAATTTCTTCTTCAATTTGATGTGATTTAAAGATATGTTGCTATTTCGAAAGCACAAAATTAATTCCGTCAGCTCAATGTGTGTTAAAAATTTAACTGAACTGGTAAATTAATTTAAATTGCTGATAATCAGCGAGATTGTAGGGGAGATATTGAGTACAAATTTTACAAATAGATAGGTAAAGTTGTAAAGCAGAAGAGGGTGCGGAGCTACAGAGACTACCTTCGTAGTTGTGGATTGAGGCAAACGAGTCTACTGTTGGTATATGGTATACACGAAATCAGGTCAAGCAAATAATCGACCTCTCAAGAGATAAAATAAGAACGTTTTTCTGTAGCTGAGGAGTTTCATATGTCGACGCCTAAAAACTGACTTGTCTTTCTTTATTCCTGTGAAAGTACATTCGATGCCATTATGTATGGAACTCGATTACTTTTGCATAACACGCTCACCAAACTTGGTATTCAATAAATCGAGTTTTGATTCGTTCGGCTTGTGGGGCCGTCCTGTTGGAACCACATAGTGTCCAAGTCCATATCATTCAATTCGGGCCAAAAATTTTCGGTTATCATTGAGCAGTCAGGCAGGACGATTATGACGACCATAAGTTGGACTTAGCGCTCTTAAAGTTGAGGCCACTAATTTAGAATTTCGGTAGTAAATTTCAATAATTTCGACTTTTTGTTAGATCGTAATCTTTCAATGATGAAATTTCAAAACTTACTGAACAGAAATGTCAAACGAGCGGGAAAAAATGTGGTGTCGTTTGCTGTCCCTATCGGTCTACTTTTGTAACGTCCATATTGAAAACCTTCTTATATACAATTTGCAAGAACAAAAATCTAATTTTAATTGTTTACCTTTATCCAAGTTCAAGGTTGAATAAATACGTTTTTTTTACTTCACATGATCCTGCGAGCAGTGGCACTATTCAATACCTATTCAAATTTAAAATAACTAACAGTCCAACGCTTTAATCATGACCTTCTCTTCAGAATACAGTATTAGTCACTATATTCATACAAAATTTCGAAGGAATCGAGGGTATTATGTAACTGTCCAGAAATTTGGAATCCTTGAAGTAATAAAACTCCTCTTCCAAAGTAACTCTACTTTTGGAGCATTCTTTAGACACTATTTAACCGTATCTTGATGTTTTGTAGAAGAGATCGTAAAAGTGCCAGTCCAGCGGCACCTAAATCGATTTGATTAACTCTCGGATTATTTAACGCCTTTACTGTGCAATTTCTCTTCTCCAGTGGCTGAAGGCTGGACAACCATATGAGATCATGAGACAAATGATTTTTTCGGTATATTTGCAAACTCTTTGGAGTATCATACCAACGAAGCGCCACCCGATGATAGCTGCACATTTGAGAGCATAAATTATTCTTTTTGTTTAAAATATTAAATTTTCCATGTAACAAATAATGCAAAATTCACCAAAAAATTCCAAATGGTATGCATAATTTACAGGGCATTTGAACCTAAAATAATGTAACGGTCAGCGTAGACACCTTTCAGCTATTACCTATAATTCACATGCTTTCACTGGAATCAAAATTAGAAAGTTAAGCGAGTGTAAAATGAGCAAAAAATTGTTTCGAATAAATAATAAAGTGGATCCAACAAACGCCAACTCATAAAGGTTGTTTATATATGTGTAAGTGTGTGTATGTTCGCCAAGTGATTATGTCACGTATGATTTAGTCGAGTCACTCGTGTGTTAAAAGCAGTGAGGAGTACTGAAATATGTACATACATGAATTTTGCCCGATATACTCGTACACATTAAAGTAGATTAATATTTATACAAAAGCACACACACATGCGCACACATTTTAACTTATGCTCCACACCAGCGCACATAATGTTGTATATCCTTTTGTCTGATTTTTGTTTTTTTTTTTGTGTGTGAACATT
This sequence comes from Zeugodacus cucurbitae, assembly GCF_028554725.1. Lineage (NCBI taxonomy): Eukaryota > Metazoa > Arthropoda > Insecta > Diptera > Tephritidae > Zeugodacus > Zeugodacus cucurbitae. Next base: position 24,782,147 of record NC_071668.1, read on the forward strand.
TATTGGTACATATATTGAAGTTGTTAAGTGAAATGTGAAACATGTCAAAGCGGGATCTATGCATCAATATAATGCCACTGTAGGCTTAGAGCGTGCTTTTGAACGCACACACACACCCAGCTACAAGTTCTTGTTGTTGGTTTCACTCAAAAATCCTTACGTATATGACTTTCGGTGGCGCTCAACTGCTGGTGTATTGTGTGTGTGCTTATGTGTGTACGGCATGTTGACCAAAGTCCTTATCCGAAATAATGTCGGAAAATGCTTTATCACTCGTCCAGTTGACAAGCCGCCAGTTGGCGCATTGTATGTTTGATGTTCGCCTGTACGGGTTGAGTGTGTTGTTGGGGAACAAGTACATATGTGTGTGATTGTAAGCGGACAGCTGCTCTTATGGCCATCCATTTAAAGCTCATCCTTGCAGCTGAAAAGGGTTTATCAAGAGGAGCTTTTAAATGAAAAGTAATATTTTAGCGGTAAAGTGAATTTTATGAAGTACTTAACAGCAAGTTCAAGAGCTTGGGTATAAAAATATTACACTTTTGTAGTATCTTACCGCACATAATTGGCTTTAGTGCAACGATAAAGCTTCTTAAGTTTAACACAGATTTATCGAAATCTGTTTGCGCGCCACAGAGCTTTCAGGTGAGCTTTCGTTTGCATATAAAAGCTTTCGCTCAAGCTTTCGTTCAAGCTTAGTTGAAACACACAATTCAGTTCTACCTATCGAAAGACCCGCTAAAGCACATCATTTCGTGCCTTGTCCACTTGCACAAGTTGTTTGCCTGTTGACTTTGTTGGCATGGCTGCCAATAACTAAAATACCTACTCATGTATGTATGTTTTGTATGCGCTTAAATAGGTGTAGTGTGCCTGTTTTGCCTTTACCACGTACTCCTATTGACTATTTAATCCTTTTTGTATAGTTCAAGCGTATATTTGCTTGCGGGTATGCATGTATTTGTTCGGCTAGTTTAATACACTGTCTGCCTGATGTTGCTGCGCACACACTCCCTACTTTGTGCGCTGAAGTGTACGCTTTTGGCTGTGTAATACTGTTATAACTAGTTGTTGAATCGGATCGGACGTATTTGAGCTACTTTCCACTCGTGCGGAAAGCCTTTATATGCTCACTTACATTAAGCATACGCGCTTGCACAGTACACCGTATTGTCAGGCTGTCAATGCGCTTGCGCTGGCTGACACACTGTGAATGGCAATAAATTATAGTTACCAGACAGTGCATTAAAATTTCGCGAAACCATTTAGCACAGGTCAAATTAGATTCGTTTAGATGGCGGTTTCGCTTTACCTGACTGGCAGCTTGAAAAGTTTATTTAACGATTATAAGGCATATTAGTGTACTTCGAAATTGCTATATATGGGTACGTGTACGTGTTTGAGGATAATTTTAAAAGTATGCAAAGAGGATGAAATAATAATGATATGAAATGATAGTGTTTCAAACCGATTAAGTACTATGAGATATAAATGCTCTCCTAGAAACGGGCTCTACCACAGTCTTTGCCTGGTTTGGAATAGATTTTTCATCGAAATTTATTGAATTTTAGATCTAGTTGAAATTTGTGCATAACTAATTTAAATTATAACTAGTTCCGAATCTACTATTACATGAGAGGTGGGCGTGGTTATAAAATTTTCTCCACTTTCACCTCTTGCATGCAAAACTTAAGGCTCTTACTGAATATGATTATGCCATTAATAGCTATTTAAATATATACAATAAAAAGGAGAAGCCACGCCTACTTTTCGAAACTTTTAAAGTAAGGAGTACCTCTTCGAACAATGAATCATATTCTAAATTCGTGTTTGGACAGACCTATAACAAATTCTAGTTTTTACGAATATTTAATGATTTGTGGGGTTGACACTATTACAATTTCGGCCCACGGAGCATCTATACCAAATTTAATGAAGATATCACTTTTTAGTTTACCCATCGTTTGAACAAATGAACGGACTACATCCGAAACACAATTCGTCTCGAGAGCCTAAGCAGTTAAATATAGTTTACTCTTTATCCACCCCGAAGAGCCTTTGGTATCACAAACAATTATTGGGTGAACATAATAGGTATTGAGTTCCTTGTACAACTCTTAACGATAGCAGAACTACTCAAAGGTCAATGATAAGTTTCGAGGCGGGATTGAAAAACTATTTACATTATCCAGGGTAGATAAAATTAGCCTCAAAGCGGAAGGTACTCATAGCCAAGGTTCCAAGGCTCTTAGCATTTTCGACAAAAAATCTTACGGATAGACGATAGATTGTGAAATCTTTATGCTCATATTCCTATCCATTACGGTGAAAGTCGTTCTTATTTTCCTGAACCTTTATATATAGGACCTATTCCATATATGGATGTATAAATTTCTCATGCTTCGGCATCATTTACACCAAAGATAGTAGGAACCGATCGGCTGAAAGTAGTTACATGGTTTTAATTCTCATTCTACAACTTGTGTCTAATCAAAAGAAAGTTTTAATTGGAGTTCTGTGGGAAAAATGGGCTAAAAAGCTGAATAGTAATATTTACAGACGTTTTACTTGGTACTGCTTACTTAAAAGTTCTCAATAATGAGCAACTACTTGCTAAATACAGTTAGATTATAATGAAACCGATTGTACAAAAGGTTTGTAAATGGTATACGAAAACGTAAAATGAAGTTTAATATAAATGCTAACCCACATACATACAACTGACATACAAACAACAACACATGTGCTATGTGGCATGCAGCAATTGGAATAACTCAAATATTTGTTGTATCCGCATCGTGTCAAATTGCAGTTTTAGCGGAGAGACGCTTTCTAAAACTGCCTACTTCTCACAGCACTGGCTCATGCTTCCACAAACGCATACACACACACACACACTATGTCAAAGTGGCAGTCAGTCAATCAATATTTGTGAATTTCAACAGCAGTTTTCATTTTGCCTTTGCCTTTGTGTTTGTTGTTTGTTGCTTGTTGTTTGCTTTTCATTTTAACTGCAGTTATTGAATGCTAGCAATGTTGGCTTAGCGGAATATGGCAAAATAACAACACCACCAACAACAGCGTGGAAAACAAACAACATTTACACCCACATTTTTGTGTAACACATTGTAATTGTAAACTTTTGGCAATATTCGCAAAATAGAATGAATATTTTGTACAACGCAAAAATAGCTTAGCTAAGAGCGAGTGAGTATTGCTGTTAAAAGGCTCAACTTTCATGCGCTAAAATGCGTTTATTGACAAGGAAATGAGCTGATAAAAATTTGTGTACAGGCGGAAATGCGAAAAATTCAAAATAGTTGTAGGCCCGCTTTTGTTTTGTGTCGAGGGCGGCGGGGGTAAGTTTTGTGGTTGGAAATTTTCGTTCGATATTTGATATTTTCCTAAATGTTACACATATATAGAGAATATAGTAGGTAAGCATGTCTATTAATAATTATTAAAATTCACTTTTGTAATTTTAAATTCACAAAATAATTAAACTCTTCTTCCTAAAATATTGGAATGTTGTATTATGGTGCCGTAAGGGAATAAACAAGATCTAAATTAATCCCCAGGCTGTCTCTTCAAGTGTTATAACGCCAAATAAGCTTGAACATCAAAATCATGTTATAATTTTAGTACAAAGTTCAATAGCAGCAGTGTATAATTCTAGACTTCAATCTCACAAGACATTCCATTAACCAATTGGGAACATATTTGTGTATATTTACTCTTTCGAGAACTTCTATTATATAGCCCTTGGTAGCGCAGTTAATACACCTTTCATTCCATATCGAAAATATCTTTTTTTAATTCAAATAAACTGTACACTCTTCGACTCCAACTCTATCGCAAAAGATCATTCGCTGCAATCGCCCCTTGATTATGGAAAAACCCAGTGATATAAAACTCTGGATTTTTAGATCAAATATGCGTAGCCCTGACTCATGACTCGAAAATTCTGCGAAGAGAGTTTGAGTTCAATAGTAATTCTTAAACAACTGGCTGTTTTTAATTTTATTTTCCTACAGTCCACTACAATCGGCTTTTAATCACTCCTTAACTCGTAGTTCTCCATTACTCGTACTCTTGAATTGGCAATATACATATGTCAAATTTCGATCGATTATTGTATATTTTGATCGTTATAAGTATGTAGAATTTGCATTATTTAACAGTAGTTTTTTGTATAATACTTTACAACAGTAAAACTTGTCTAAGATCTGTAAAACATAACTCAACATGGAAAAAAACGTCCACAGCACTTTAAAGTGGTATCCATTGAGTTAAGAGAGTCGCTATTTTATAGTTACTTTCCCATGCAATTATTTTAACAAGAAAGCAGCGCCTAAGTTAGTGAGCAGAGAAATGGGAATGGAAATTGGTCTCTATGAATACCATAAAATTTTAAAATTTTTAAGTCTCTACTAATTTTCATTAGACGATGGGATATTTTTGTTAATGCTTTCCTTCAAAGCAATATGTTTTCTTAATGGCTGTCTCATTATAACCACTAAGAGCTCTTGAATTTTAACCTGGCTATCATACTATAATATAATATATATAAGTTTGTTTAAAATATCTCATATATGTATGCTATCAAATATATAATTCAAATATATATTACTAATAGAGTTAATGTGAGCACTTAGCAGCTGTCATACACAGCACCCATGTGCGATTCCACATAATGTATGGCACCTAAAAAAGAAATTAGTTGGACCGAGAGAACTATAAAACGCATAGTTCAAATGTGATTTATTTGTGTGCACAATCGACTAAATAAATACGCATAAATATGAAATATGAGTTCAGCAGCAATTTATTAAATGAAATAATCGTAAAAATACACGTTTGTACCTTTTTGGACTACAAACGTTTTTTCAAGTGCACACGAGCATCGTAATACATTTAAATGTATGCAAATATATCACTACTATTTGTAGTTTTTAAGTATTTGTACAAATACATAAAATCATGTCGTAAATGTCAATATGTGGATGTGTATGCGCTGCTATGCTATGCCATGCCGTATATGCGATTTTATGCGTACGAAAGAACTTGTTTATAAATAAGTGAAGCATTAAAAGTGTCTGTCGTCTGCTGCTTTCAACAGAAAAAATTTAATAAAATGGAAAAAATAAATGAAAATACAACTAAAGACGAAGCACTAAAAAGCAAATGTCAATAGTTGGGTACATCGTAAATCCGGCAACAATAAATGTGCATGACAACATAATTGCTGCCGATAACACAGCCATACACACAGCTACACGTGCGCGCATGGCACCCACACCGGTTGTGCGATGTGTGGTGAGGTGGTGAACTTCAACTGAATGCCGATTTGGTGAAGCGCAATGTTGTTGGTAGCCTGCCTTTGTGGTTTTTGAGTTTTTGTTTGGTTGTTTGGGTGAGATGGGTCCTTAATTTGTGTGTTGTGTGTGCTTGTGCGTACGCGTCATACGTATATGAAAATTGTATATGTGCGTGTGTGCTCACACCCACACAGCACCCTTCATGCCTTAAACTACTCTCGCACACCGGCAGAGCACTGACATTGACAGTGGCTATGCGCTGGAAAATTACTTTTCAATTTAATGTGCTCCAACAACACAACAACACGATCACGCACACACACCGTAATGGCCATAAAAGGGATGTACCTTGTTATAAATAAACAAAGACAGCTTGTAATTTACTTGTGAGTTTGCAGCTATGGATTTGTTATTGGTGGCGCACCACTCGCCAGGGGTCTCTTCCAGCCCCGTTTGCGTAGAAAATTAAAGTGTTAAGGATTATGGCCTGTTTTTGGCAGCTGTGCATATACGCTATGTTGGGGTCGTCGGGAATGGGAAGTGCGAGCGCTTGTGCGTGATTAAACACACATACATACGTTCATAGGTGAGTGTAATTAACAAGTAAAGGGTGTGCTGATGGCTATCTGTAATAGGTGGTTAGATAAAGAAATTACCGAAACTGCAGTGATTTTTATTGTAAGTGGCACGTAAAAGTGTGCGCTGATAAAAGGCGTTAGGAGCAAAATGTTGCTAAAGTTGTTATTTGGAACAGCTTGCAGGTTGGTTGTTTGAACAAATAAAGCGATTTATATAATCTACAGCACATATGAAAGGATTGAAGTACTTTTCAATTCGTGTTGCAAAGTTATAGGGGAACTGTATTTGGAAAATGAAAGTGAAATTACTATACTTGAGTTTATGTATGTGACTACATTTGTTAAGGTAGATTAGATACATGAATCAGTTTTTACAACAAGATAAAGATACACACATAAAAAAGTAAGCCGAAGGGCCTTGAAGCAATTGTCTTAAGCCAATTTCGAGGTCAACTATACCGGTGAACCTCCATCTTATACAAAAATTGTGGATCTTAGACTTTTAAACCCAAGTAACCTCGGGTGGTCATTTGAGTTTAATGATCATTTTTAACTGTTTTAATCAATTTTGTTTTGAAATTTCAATTTATTTCATATAGAGAAAAAATATTAATATTTATTTACTAAAATATATTTATTTTTGTAACCTTCGAACATCAATCTAGTGTATTTCACTCACTCCTCACAAATTGACCCACAAATGGAATGACAATTCTCACCACTATTATTTCACTTTCTAAATAACAACAAAATCGTCACAAAAGTAACCCATAAATATAGAAAAACCTTTTCCTACCACCGAAAATTCAAGTCCAGGAGTGCCATAAACTGACCCAACCATTGTTTATTTCCACACATTCGAAATAACAGCTGTTCGTTATACAGTCATTTCATATTATCTTCAAGCTTTTGTTCTATGCGTTTATTTACAAGAGGGGTGATTGTATCAATGGTAATACTCGCTCATTGAATGACTTTATCTCACACTCCAATTGACCATTACTAACACCAGACACTCACGCAGACGGACAGATCGCCTGATGGGTAGGCCGTATGTTGGGTATTTGCTGGAAAACACCAAGTAATCTACTTAGAAATAATTCTATTGCTATTTGTATTTATGCATGTGTATATATTTATGAAAATGCATAGACACACAATAACAACAAAAACTCTATATGTTACTTGCATTACAATACAACCAAAATTGACCTCGATCCTTTCATTTTATGCGTATTTTATAAACACATTTCATTTCTGCTCTCTAATTGTAGACGCACCCTCTCGCCGCGTGCATTCGTCACGCTTGACCACGACACGGCATTATTAGTATTTGTGCGGCTGCCGTCCGGACAATTGGCCAACTGTCGTATTAGTGGCGAAAGAGAATTTATTGACACACACAGGGGGGGCACTAGGCATACACATTAGCACCCCCGTTGTGTTGTTGACCTGGGTATGCGGGTGCCGGTGTTTTGAGCGTAGCGTTCTTTTTGGGTTACAATAATTTCATGCTCACTAATTGCGAATTGATAAAGCGTAGAGAATTAAGTAGTTACTTATTCATGAAATTAGAAATTAATAGAGAATTGTATTTTTATTGTATTTGGAGCTGCATAATGTAGAAAATAGCGGTAAATTTTACATTTACGTAGCACAGATATTCAAATTTTAATAAATTATTACCAGTATGAGTTGAAGTAATTATAATCTTCTTACATATTTCTCGCTAGCGTTTCAATGAAGTTAAAGTAAGTAAAACAATTACCAAATCGATTAGTCAGCATCATAATATATCAGTCGTCAAGACTGTTTTTAATGGAAAACACAATAAACACGAGTACCCAATCATTTAATTATAGAAAGAAGCTAAAAAGTGGCCCACTTTGTTGCGCATAGGAACTCAGTACTCATAAGCTCCCCAAGATCTTACGGGTTTGATTCAAGCAATGTATATTAGGCGAGGAACTAAGTCTTGGGATAAATTTCGCAAAATTACTCTGAGTGGATGTGAATAATGGATATCCCTTTGGTAAAGGTCATCACAGGACACTGAACACTAAGATCTCACCTCCATAAACTTGGTTGAATCTCCAAAATGTAGAACGTGCACCTTTAGCCTGTTTAAACGATATATCCGCCACGGGTTCCAATATTCTAATTAAAAAAAATTAGGAATGAGTTTAAAAAGTTTACACTAAATACACCGACTCATTTAATGGGTTCAGTTGAGGAACAATATATGATAATATAGATAATATATGATGCTCTAATTGTTTTGCTATTGTTTGCGTTCTCTCTTTTGAACCAATCACACAACCAGTAATCATCAACCAGACGGTCAAATATTTTCCAATAGGCTATTAGGGTTCTTAAAAGTGTGAATCAATCCACTAAAGCAAAATGTGAAATCATTCCAGATGAGCGTTAGCAAAGAGAGGAGTCCAGTTGAAATGGGTCTATGGTCGAGTTATTTACACAGATCCACAATAGGAGGCACAGGTGCATAGGAAAAATGGCTTTATATGTTGATTTGTATCGAGGAATGGTTTTAAATTATTGCATATTCGATCACAGCTCGCTTCCAGTAAAGTCAGAATTCGCGACTGTTACGAAAATGTTGAAATGACTTATCATCTCCTAAGTTAAATTAGAGATTTTGGCATTTCATATATGTAAATAGATATAATTTTTCTTTCCCACCGCAATCGGGTCTAACTGGAACGAATGACCCGAAAATTATTTGTGGTGTCTCCTGGCACTAGAACAACAACAAAAGTAAAGATACAATTATTAGTTGTTTTTATTACACATTTATCCGCAAAGGATTACTTCAACTACTTCCTCGTACCCTCTGGTTTCTTTTACTTATCAATGAACGAAATTCTCCGAAAACAATTCACACTATTTACAAACATTCTTATCGCTTACGATAAAGAAAGAAATAAAACCGCTTAAATGGAATATCGCACGCCGGGGGTTATTGACATTTCAATTTAAGCAATTGACATCGGAGCGATAATCATTTACAGAAACCATAAAATTCGATGTTCTACAGGAAAGGCTATGCAAGAAGAGCCATAGAAAAGAACGCGCGAATTTACAACGCTGCAATATTTAAAGTGTTGCAGTTTTTCTTAATCGTTAAAATGCCACTAATTGACGTACACGCACGTCGCGCCAACAGAGCGGCGTAAAAAATGCGCAACGCAAGCCAAGTGCGGTGCGCGCCACAGTGAGTGAAGTGAAGCGCAGGACAGCAGGACAAGGCGGGACGCGCAAAAGCGATTTTTATCTAGTAAGTGCCGCATGAAAAACAAAGTTTTGGAGCAGTAGCAGCCAGTACGGGTGCAGGCAATAAAAATAAGAAAATGACACAACAATCGAAGCATGTGAACAATAAAATTGCTGGAAGGAGACGCGCGAGATGGATAGCACGCAAAAGGGTGCACGCGGCAGCGTAAGATAAGCGAAAAGACTGCTGTAGTCAGGGCGCTGTTGGCGGTGGCATTGAGTTGGGTGATGGCAGTGAGTCAAGACAGCAACGGTAATTGAAAATGTCTTATGCTTCTCCGATCAACCAAACAATCAGCCATGCGGCGGTAAACGACGCAACTGGTAAAGCACGGATGGACCGCACGGGTGCGCTAAGAACATACATATAACGGTGTACTTACATATGTGATGATGTTCATATATGAAGACATACATACTTATCTTATATGGCTTGAAAGTAAACTTTGTTGCATAGTGGAAATGGTGCTGCGAAGAACACATTTCCAAGTTTCGGACAGACGCGTAATCGCTTTAAACTACACATCGACTGTTGTCGATTGTTGGATTATTATTATTGTTGCTGTACTATAGCCGGCAGTGTTGGTGTCATTACGTGCGGTTTGTTTACTTGTTTTTTTTTTTTTAATTTTTTTATTTTGTTTTGTTGCACTGTCTATAGTTGCTGCTGCCGCCAGTCATTGTGGCACTATTGGCACACAATGTGTCATCTTTATTTGCACGCACGAGCAGACAAAATCCACAACACGCAACAAAGCCAACTTGCGCTCGCCGACATTACTGCAAATAAAATAAACTGAAAGCTGACAGCGTACAAGTAATGCGCCACTGGCAAAATATTTGTCGATCTCAGTTGCGTTCTGTGCGCGAAGGGCGCTTGGGGGCGTACACTTGGTCAGCGTTAAATCGTTGCCACCGCCGCGTTGTCGCTGCTGCCATTGCTACTGCTGCATGACACTTATCCTGCACGCGCACTTGCAACTAATTGAAATGGTAGAAGATACTCGTGTACACGCGTAATACGTACAATTTTCAGTGAGCAGAGAAAAAATATATGCTGTGTTTTTCCCGCTTCGCAGCAACTTTTTCGCAGCCATTGATATTTGTCTAGTAGATAAGTCGACGCTGCGATTGCATTGCTACTGCATAGCTTGTCATTATTCTTACTTGCTTACTGCTGCTGCTTATACTCCTGCTTCTTTGGCGTGCAACAGCAGCAACATGACACTCTGCGTGTTGTCAGAGAAAAGTTCGACATGTCATTTGCCAATGCGGCATGCAGCATTGGGAATGGCTGGCTGCTTTATTGTGTTTCGTATGCTTTCTTTACTTGCAATTTTTCTCTTCTTTATAGTTTTTTCCCCTGAAACTTCACATATATAAGGTAACTCTGTGCAGTTTTTGTTGTTGTTGTTGCGCTTTATTGGTCTTTCTTCGCGGCACATTGCCTGTCCTTTGGTGCGCACAAAACCGCAATTTTAGTTTTATGTGCCAGGCAGCAGCCATCGGAAAGCTTTACTACGTCCAGTCGGGGACTTAACTTTGTTGGGTTTATTTTCTACTTTACTCCCATTATATATTGCAGTGCTCATCTTTTCTCTCTCTATTGGTATTTTTTTGCGTACTCACAGCTAAAATCTCCTGAGCGCTCGCGTTTCTTTTCACTAGTTGTTGTCGCACATTTCCTTCTGTCACTGTTATGTTTTCGGTGCTCAATTGATTTGTTCGAAACTGTTTTCCCTATTTGGTGTTCCGTGAAACTCGTCTTTCTTTATTAATTTGAACTGTTTTGCTGTTACTCTATGCACGCTGCGGTCGATTTGTGGAAAGCATTGCATGTATTTATTGACTATCCGGATATTTTCTTATCTGTCGTAGTATAAGTCATATAGGTGCATATGTATATAGCGTTGTCAGAGAAAATGTGATGGAAAAAAAAATTGTGTACCAGCCTATGTTCATCGACCGTCTTGTTGGTATTTACGACCAGATCGATTAAAGCAGTCCAAATGTGAAAAACTCATTTTGAGTCAAGATCCAATATGTGTCCCATATGGAGAGATCCCATTATTATCTAAGACCATAATTTCTAAATAAATCCAGAACATCTATCCACCTTTTTCTCTATTTTTTAATGATGGGTTTGTTTTTATTCCAAGACTTAAATGAACCCCATTTATATTGTACCACGAAAATATCTGTCGTTTTTAGGTCTCTACACATAAACATTTTAGACTGCAGCCGAGCGCAAGAAGGGGTGATTTCTAAAAATTGTATATCATTTGACTAGGCTTAGCTTGGAATGCGGAGCAGGGATGCAGTATGATACAGTTTTAGTGGAAGGTTAACTCAGAAGCTTAAAGAGTACTAAACTTATGACGTAGAATATAGTTAAGAGTAGTGACGAAATGGTCGTGGCAACTGATCGCCTGAAGGAGCTTGTGGACTGTTGATAGACAGTCAAGGCATTATAGCAGTATGAAACTTCATCCTCAGCTTTATTGTAGACTTACCATTTTCTCAATATAAAACTTATCAATTACTTTTTATTTAGAACCCATAATCGTGTATATTTATCATTGAAAAAATAAAAAAACAGTGGAGGTTTTAAAACTTGCGCCTTTATTAAAATTTACCATAATATTATTTATAGAGTATGAGCACTTAGTTTTAAAATATTTTAATTTTAGACATACAATTTGTACTACATTTATACTCGTATTTATCCTTACTAAAAGTATTTTTCTTTTTTACTTTCAGGTAAAAATTTACAACGTGGTTTTTATTATAACAGCTATGGTAAGCACTAAAATAGCTATTTTCAGTGAAAGAAATATTCTTAAAAATAATTTGTTAATGTATAGAATTCTTCTTATCATTTATAGTATCAACAAATGATATTTCAAAATTCCAATGTGCAGTTAACTGCAAAAATAGTTAAATTTCCATAAAATTTGCTTGATTGGCATATACAAATTTCGGTATTTGTTTTTCTTCGTATGACATTTATCCATAACTATATATTTATCTGCATATATGTCATTTATATATATCATTTAAATTTTTATGAGTGTAAAACTGATATGTTAACTTTGTCATCGCTCCATTATGTATTATGATAAAATAACTTAATAACGAGCAAATGTACTCGAAAAAATTCCCATTTTGTGCAAACTAAATATATATTTGGTATAATTGAAAATAGTAAATGCAAATTTAAATATTTTCGTATATAGTAGGTGTATGGAATATATATTAGAAAAACAAAGATTGCATGAAATAATTTTATAAATCTACCATATTCTGGAAAATATATTTACTATACACTAATGATATTCTCACTATGCATAGAACGAAGTATGCATATATGGAATTTTGTGCGATAATGGTTAAGTTTTCATCATAAGGTTTCTCACGATGTTAGTCATCGTTAATATATTTAAGTCACTAAATCTATTTAAGTTTCAGATTTATTTTATTAAAGCTTTTTATATGACAGATCCTAGTATCTTAATTATTGACAGCAATTTGGCGCATTCCTAAACTGACTGGACTAAACTCTGTAGTACAAAGCTTGAAGACATTAAAGAATCCAAAAATAACTCTTTAAAATATTTCTACATACTCCCTTGTGTCGATTCAGTTTGCTCTTTCTAAATGAGAGCAAGATGGTAGTACCAGTAGGTAGCGAGCAAAGAAATGGCGAATCGATGACGCCATTGATATAGTTTTATAGTAATTAATTCTGATTCATTGTTATCCCTTCGAGTATATTTATGATATCGAAAACTACTCAAAAACATTTCAAACAGGATATTAGAGTATAAGAATCCTCATCAATTTAAGAAATTTTGTATTGGGCAAATATTTCCAAAATCGTTCCACAAATCTTATGCATAGTTACAAATAAAAAATATTCTGAAAGGTAAAATTAGTTAAAAATTTAAATACAAAGTGCATAAAATCATAAAGGTAAAAATGAAAGCAAATTTTTCTTATAAAAATTTTGCTGGAGGGAGCATCAAAAATTCAAACCGCAATATGAAATTGATTGGCGCAAGAAAAATTACGCTTTTAAGATATGCCAAAAAATATTGAAAATTAAAAACCGACAAGAATACTCATTCACCACTGCACATAACATAATTTATATATTGTAGACGGCCTAAATTTATGCATGCAGTATATACAGACAAATATATACCCACATATGTACATATGTACATATATAGAGCATGTCTTGTCGTAAGTCCTTTAAGGCTATCAACTTCACTCAACTTATTTTTATGGATACTAAATTTATGGAAATTTTATTTTCAATATAACCTTTTCCATCAATTTACATAGCCACGGCTGTGTCAGCCACCCAAAGCAACCGCCCACAACGTATCAAATATGGTGAATAGGAAACTTCAACATATTTTGTGTAATAAAAAATATAACTGTAATGTATATGTGTAAATGTGTATAGATGTTGTGAGTGAGAAGGAGATAAGCGAGTTGGAAGATATACTAGAGAAGTTTGCCATATTTACTTATTTTAACTTGGCCTAAAACGTTTGCTCGAGTGTTCTTAACAACACATGCATAGCTGTGATAGATATATAGCAACATATGTACTTTAAGGAGCTACATACATATATATGTGTTTTGATACTTCCATAACTTTTTGCTTACGCATAAATGAAGCTGCAGAATCTTGCTTGGAAATAAAGTCTTGGTCTAAAAGTGCAGTAAACATTTCAAATGTGCAATTTATGAGCAACTTGAAGACACTCGTGTCTAACAGCCAATAAAACCCGTTGAGGCACAACGGTTCTCTGCACGTTTTTCATCCATTCCAGTGGCATCCAGTGGTCGAAGGGCAGCTAGTAAAGTGAAAAGTGTTGATGCCGACTGCTGTTTAAAGTACTTGAATACATATTTTGAACTATACATACATATATGGATACAGGGTGCAACATTTGCTATGTCGGTATATAAGTATTAAAAAACTAACATTAGGCATTAGACTAAACTCGTAAGTTGGTTTTATATGATTATTTGATCGTTAATTGACTATTATTCGAAATTAAATGAAAACGCATCAAAAAAGTTAATTTAAAGGTCATCAATAAATGCGGCCACTTGTTTGACATTGTTACTCTTATTTACTACCTTATTATAAAACATTTCCCAAATATTCTCCTATAATTTCAAGTCGATCCGAGTAACAGCTTTGGATATACAGTCGGAAGAAGTTCCGCGTGAAGTTAAGCTTGTCAATCAGAACTGTATATGCATATTCGGTTGGAGGTTGTCAAGATTTCTGATTAGATCGGTCTTCGAGATACAATTTACAAGGACTTGCAAATTACGAAGGACTTTTATTCAAAAAAAAAAAAAAACTGTTTGAAAATAAAATAACGTCAATATTTTTCCGGGATGAAACACATCTCAAATATTAATATTTTTTCTTAAATATTCATGCATACATAAATGATGGTGCACCCTGTAGATGTACTTTAAAGTGGTCAGCATGCTTGGCTGTACGGATGTAGACGAAAGTTGAAACACCAACAGTAGATGAAAAGTTTATGATACATAAAATACGCGCGTTAACCCAAAACGAGGCTACAACTGCACCCAGAACAATAACACAAACTAAAGTTCAGAAAAATACAAGTACATATACATACATACATATATGTATGAATTTACAGCCGAAAATTAACTGCGAAAGGATACACTTTTTGTAATGGACTTAATTTTGCGCTTAAAAGCAGATAAAGCAGCAAGAAGTGCTTTACGAGCACTGCTATGTACGAAATGAAAAGCGGTAAACTCGAAAAAATATATGCGCATAAACCCGAAAATATGTACTTGTATGCGAAGTGAATGAATGTACCGAGAGATGGATATACGGAAAATGAAAAATGACAGTCGCAGCAACAGCTGCTTATGCAATTGGCAAATAGTTGTCAATATTTAAAATGCGCCAAGATGGACGGCACCTGTCAGCAGGCAAGCAGGCAAGCAAGCAGCCAGGCAAGCAAGCAGCCAGGCAGGCAGTCGGTGTGAGAACGCTGGAAAATGGAGTCAAAAGCGGGCGCTTGCATACACTCGAAGGCAAACACTAAAATTAATTTCGACACAGACTCCTAGCGAGCGTGGCGAAAAATGTGAAAAGCAGCAAAGTGCGCAGAAAAAAGTGGCAAGGAACAGCAGCTACTCGTTGCCACTTTACGTCGCGTTAGACAGCTGCGCAGCGGTTCACTGCCGCTGTCTGTCAGATAAAAAAATCCAGCGGCATGCACGCGTCTGAAGGTTATGAGCCATAGCTGCCGCCTGCTGTGCACCGCAGCCCACCACACGCACCCCTCACGTCTATTTACTTAGCATTCAGTGCTACCGATGCGATATAAATCTGCCGCGAGGATAGCAATTTTTCAACGAGTTTGCAATAAAGTAGAGGTTTGCGTAGCGGCATTCGTGTATGGAAAGCCAGAAAATCTGTGTGTGTGTGTGTAGAGGCGCGCACTTATCTCTATCGCTAGCTGGTGCTCAAGATGTGCGTATTTGCAAAGCGTCGCATGCTTTTGGTAGCAGCCTCAGCAGCGGGAGTCATATTTTATGACTGGCAAGAAATGCAGGAGAATGTGTGTAGAATCCTCTTTTTTTTGCTTCTCGCTTTCCATTTTAGATTGCATTTCAAAGTCGATAAGAACGTTGAATTGAATTCTTAATAACTTAATATTTTAATATTTTAATATGCGGCCTGATACAATATGTGGCCGTTATTTATGTGCATCTGTTAAATAACGGGAGCGGCTAAAATGTGTGTGCTCTATTGGGTAGCTTGAGTCAGAAAACCAATACAACAATTTATTTGTGTGTATTTCGGTCTGCATTTGAAATCGATTTATCCTTTTAATTTATTAGTGGCTTCTCTCTACTCAAAATAAGAATTTAATAAAGTAAATTGCGAGGATGAAATCTGGTATGCGTAATAGAAGGTGTGATTTCACTTTATAGAAATGCACATACTGCAAAAGAGAAGGGTAAATTTGAATTTAATGAGCAGTGTCCGTCCTAAGCCGATACCTAATAATTGACAGGCGCCGTTGTCGATTAATCGGTCGGAATCTTTTAATAACTCAAATGCATTGATGTGACGCTAACAATCAAACATCTAAAATTCCCAGGAAACTACGCCACAGTTTATCGATATTGTAGAGACAGCATCACC
This sequence comes from Zeugodacus cucurbitae, assembly GCF_028554725.1. Taxonomy (NCBI): domain Eukaryota; kingdom Metazoa; phylum Arthropoda; class Insecta; order Diptera; family Tephritidae; genus Zeugodacus; species Zeugodacus cucurbitae. The sequence continues at coordinate 24,798,565 of NC_071668.1, forward strand.
CTAATGATATCTTAACTGCAATAAGTTGCTCTGAGCTTAAATTCACCTTTTTTTAATCTGGAAAACCCCATAATAATGTTTTGCGTTGACAATAATTCTCAACTCTCTTTCGCCCAAATTTATATTATAGAATATAATAATAGTATTCGTAGGTGTTTCTTTCGAATTGCTAAACCGAAATATCCCTATAAGAAAGAAGATGTTTAACTAATGCCCAAGGAGAGCTGTGGTTCTAATCCAGTGATTTCCATCTGTCAACTCTATCTTAGAGAACATTGATATTCTTAAGCCTCATAGCTATTCCTTGAACTTAAAACTGGATATCGTTTGGTCAAGATGTGGAAGTTGGTTCGAGCAGTAGTACGTAGTACCTTCATTTTTTTAGAGCCTATGGTTTAGAACACGATTCCGTGCATGGATTATAATTCTTATAATCGAGCTTCCAAATATAAAAAAAATCCTAATTTAGATTTTTTTGTTTTAATAAGAGTAAAAAATAGAACTAAACTATTGTCCAAAGTATATAAATATATGAGCCATTTTATTTGCAGACAGTTGTTCAGCATGTTATCCTTCAATTGAAATCCTTTGCTCCTTAAACGTTTGTATTGTCGAACAATAATAATAAAATAAACTAATAACAAGAAACTATCGAATAATAAACAAATATTTATGAAACTTTAAATTACCCAAATAACAGCAAGAGCAATTAGGTAAATTCAATAAAGTTGTAAATAATGTACACAGTTCAACAAGTAAAACTCAAATGTGCTTGTGTGTGTGTATGTGTACATAGATGCATGAGTGTTTAGCTTTCTTTACATAATCGACATTGTCTTTTGTAATTAACTTGTTTGCTCATATCTGTTTATCGTGTCACAACGTTTTCATTTAACTTTCACATCAGATACATTTCACTAATTAAAAACCATTTGCATACGTACATACATACATATGTACATAGTTGGCACAGTCATCGCCTGCACACAAGTGCTACGCAGCGTTGCCGTATTGGTTATTTGTAGACAAAAATATTTTTTTGATTGAAATTAGAATTATTTTATTTTTGGATAATATTATATTTAACAATATTTTTATTTATTCTTCACTCTAAAAAAATATATATTAAATATATATCGATGGCTTAATATAGAAAAGGCGTATCTACACTTTTCGTTACTTTTCAGGAGAAGGAAAAAAATGAATAAAACCTTAAAAACTTAAGATACAAAAAACATTTCTATTGCAATTTTTATTCAAAACAGGTAACAAATTCAATTGTGGTCTACCAGAATATATTAAAAACTCAATTTCGAAAAAAATGTGGATATGCCTTTTCTATATTAAGCCAACGATATGTATATTTAGTAGACAATATGATATCTAGTCTCCATGTATCTAGATTTGATATTTTCAACAACTGAATCAATGAATGTTAGGATGCATTCACGAAACACAATAGTAGTGAAAACAGAACCAAAATAATTAAAATTACCCGTCACTTCTGAAATTTCTCATCTCAATTCTGAAACTCTTATTACTCAGTAGATGTTCCTACACTTCTCCAATATTTCTGTCAAAGACATTATTTAGTAATTTGGAATTTTTTTTAGTCAGAAAATTAATTAAGATGTGGCAACACTGTTGCCACTACATGCTTAGCTTATACTTTGCCAGCCAGATTGTGTATATGTGTGAGTGCGCATGACATGTGCTGCTTTGCATAGGCAATTTCCAGACAAAATGACAGTTTATTTGTGCTTAGCAGACGCATAAAGTTCAAACTTTATGCACAAATTCATGGTTGCATGTCAATGTTGTTAAGTGCGCACTCTTTGTTTGACAGGCAAATATTGCGGACATACACTGTCAATACTTATGCACATACAAAAACAATAAATTTACCAAAACTCATATATTTATGTGCACACTTTATTATATATTTTTGTTTTTATATATACACATGCATAATTGCGATAAAATAAAATAATTATTTTTCGGTTTGACAGCACTTAGTTAACTTTACTTTTAGACATAATTTTTATATTATATTGCCTTTGTCTACTACTAGTGATTCTTGTATATGAATTATTGAAATATAATTTTTAAAAATTACCAAAAGTTAAGATTTTTGTCGAAGTTGGACGTGTTTCAACATTCCAGAAATAAGATAATTCTAATGATTTGTCAGTTCTATTTAATCTTTCTGAATGCTAACTGTACGAAATCGTTGACTGAAATAGTAAAAAAACCTGTGTTATCGTGTGCTGATAATGGTTGAATGTTTTCATTTTTATAATTTATCTTAGTAGTTTTGACGTACCAGTCACTTCTTATGATTCTAATTTACCATCTACATTTTTCTAGGAAAATATAGAAACGTATTACATAGTTTTTTCGACGAAATTTTGGAACAATTAGTTTTATCGATCGGTTCTGAATCAGAATATGTTGTAAGGTAAATTCGAAGACATTATTGAAGCTCACTGACAAAGACAAATTATTTCATTCGCTGAATATTATATCATGTATTAATGGTCAACAGAACCATTACTCTAGAATATTTATAGAGTTATTCCAACGAATAAATCCGATTAGTTCTTCTCTAATCACGATAAATAATTTTCAATTCTTTATGTCATACAAGTCGCAGCATTTAAATTCGGGGCTTTTTATATCATTCGCATTGCCTCTCTCCCTCCTTCTTCCTCTCTTTTTTTCCTTCTTTGTCTCTCTGTACCTTTCTGCCTCTCTCTATCTCTCGCATTCTTATTCACTCTCTATCTCTTTCCACCTTTTTCCATCTTTCTGTCTCTGTCTCTCTCTATCCCTTTCTCTCTCCCTCTCTGTCACTTACATATATTCCAAATTCCCAGAAAATTCAAAATTCGTGCTTTAAATCCCAAAGTAATAAAAAGTATCTTTATATTTGATAATTATGGCTGCCACCTGGCGATAAGTGCTAACAAGTGACCTAGCTATGTACACTAAAAGCCGTACCTTTTCAGTTATATTTTTCCATTGTTTTGTTTGTATTGAAATTGGCTGTAAAATCTGTTTACAATACATATTCGGCTAGGAAATAAACCTGTCCACATCTTAAAATAAGCAATTAGTCAAATCAGGTTGTTGCATTTAAAATGCCTTCTGCAAACAAGCCGAATACAAATCACCAATGCAAGGATAATACGCATATCCTTTTCGTTCATGGCAAATGGCATTATCTGCCATCTACGTTGTGGCACTATAGCTACGAGAAAAATGCAGTAGAAGCAAAAAAACAAACAAAAACAAGTAGATTTCGCAACAAGCCCACTCGAGGAAGTAGGGGCGTAAAATATGAGAAAAGTAAATTTTGCGCCCATTCAGTGTACACTGAGTCCATACAAGATTATCCACACTATGCGCTTCTCGAAGCATAAAGAAAAAAAAAAAACGAATTTAACGGACTCACATAAACACACATTAGGGGTGTTCGAATTGCCATTAATATACTAAGTATATATTTATACAAATAAAAAAATTTAAGTTTTTTTGTTTTATAGAATCTAGAGTAGTTTTATAATGGTAATATTATGTTTATTAACTAAATTTATACTTAAAGTGGAGAAATATTAACACAATTTTTGAAGAAATTGCCTAAAGGCATAAATTCATAAACAAATTTATATCGATTTTAATAATTTTTGATATTAATTTTGAAAATAATAGAATTTTATAAAATTATACTAAAGCTCACACTACCATATTTAAATTTGTAAAATTGAAATAAGTATACTCGTATGATTTTTTATATATTTTTCATTAAATATTCATATCCACACATACATACATTTAAGTACATGCCTAACATACACACCGAAACTCACATAGTGAGAGACATTAAAAATGTTACATTCATCTTCGTGTCATGCACAACAACTCGACAAAAAGCATTCATGTTTGCAGGCGTTTTCTTGTTTGTATGCGTGAGCATGCTTGTGTGTGTGCGCATTGGTGCACTCTCAGTTATTGTGTTTATAGGCAAAAAGCCGCCGGTGCAGAAAATGCAATTTACTTTTCTTGTATTGTAAGAGATAGTGCACAGTACTACAATTGTAATTCTAAGTGAAAAAAAAACAAACACACACACACCATATATGTACAACAAGTATGCAAAAAGGAGCATGAAGCAAAACATAGTGTGTACTCATTTTGTGCTCTTTCATTTTTTCATGCATTTATGTTTTGCTCTCCACAGGTGCACTTGCAAGCTTTAAGTTTGAATGTGAATGTGATGTGTGTGTTTTTTAAAACAGTCTGCAGAAATGCTGTGACTCACAGTTAAGAAGAGCATCCCAGTATAAAGAGGTAGTAGAGTAGCACAATGTGGTGGAAAAATATTCAATATATATTTAATTTTTTTCTAATTTGTATGTACTATACTACTACAAACAAAATCAAAAAAATTTAAATTAAACCTTGAAATTTTTGGATGAGAGATATCACACACGAGAGACAGTATATGTACAGAGTTTTGTTCCGATATCTTCATTTCACTACTTACAAGTGAACGAATCATATCGATTTGACAATTTTGGTATAAGAGATTTCTCTCGTTCTCAAACTATACCATTGAGATGCTAAAAAATAGTGTGAACTGAATTTCATTGAAATTGGTGGGATAGTTATGGGTTTTAAACAATAATTTCATTTCGTTTACCAATATTAGTGCAGCTTTTTTTTGGGGTCTACTCTGTATTGCGATACGAAGAGCGATATATAATCATTTGGGACTCTGAAATGTTTTCGCATGACAAACAATGATTCATTTTGTATTAGTAGGCAATACTGATCAAATTTGAAAAATGAAAACAAAATAAACAAAAAAGTTCATACAATCCGGAGCTTTATAAGCATTTTTGATAATTCTAATAATTGTTTTTGGAAAAAGGACTCTGTGATGATATGGATGGATTCTCAAAGTCTGCGTTTCACCAAACTACAGTGAGCCTCTTATTGCAGTTATGCCTGGTACATACATAACAATGCAATAACTTGAAATTCTAGGTGGATGGAAGGATCTTCTTTCGTCCCTGCATATTTAATTTCTTCAGCCTTCAAATGAAACTAGCAATATATCCGCTCTAAAAATAAAAGTTTAATACCCTCTATTATACAAATTGCATTAAAGTAATATGTTTCCATCCACCAATGTACCACATAGGTTGGCCAGATGCATTTAACTGGTAAATTAGCCATTTCTAAAAGTTGGAAGAAGCTTTTTATCGTCCGCTGTCTCAAACCACCATATTTATTATAAATGGGGTTACTTGTAACACCTAAAACTAAGTGGTATGGATATAGAGTTATATAATATACATATATCGATGAGTGACGTGTTGATTTCGGTTTCAGTAGCAAGAAAAACTCTATTTTCAACTCATTTGAAAGCATAATTCGAATTAGTACCTTTCTTTCGAATGTGAAAAATATTTCATTCGCATCGCAATAGAATACTCTCTACCCCTAGACTACCTCTACCTCTGAGAATCGCAAACTAACTCACGCCCAATAAGAAATTTTGCATATTTTGCATAGTATACTGTGCCATTATTTCTTTTAGTTTCCCGTTAAGTCACCAAACCCCTCCTGATATTCCTGCCAGTTTCTATTGAAATCAACTGAGCCACTTTGACGAATAACTAACCATCCTTCGAAATCCACGCTTTCTTGACAAAACACCTCTATGTCGGTGATGTTCAACTTTTGGAGGTGAATGTAGTAATTACCACTCTCCAAGCTGTAAGCAGCTGCTCCTTACAAATAGTCGAGTTTCTTAGTCTGAAAAAGTGGTAATAACGAAGAGATAATTACTCAATAAGCACATTAGCAAAAGCTTTATAGGTAAAGTTGCAAAGTAGCTTTCATAAAAAGCTTTACATTACCTTTCATATTATTTTTTTGAACAGTTGTACCTTTAACCTGTAAAAAAAATTTAAAAAAATGTTAAATCTGGCAAAGTCGCTTCACTGCATAAAACAAGGTCATTGCCATTTCTGTTTCAACAGCTAGATATAGCTTTTTATTATTACATAACCACCAAAAACAAAATCTGTATAATTTTCAAAGAAATTCTAAGCAAAAAACACTCCACTTTGAAATAAAACCGTAATGTATGGCCTATGTAAGCAGTGGCGTTCATACTTATACTCAAATAAATTACGACTAAAAGAAACTTTCTAACGAGACACTAACTCAAGTGCAATGGGTAATTTAATATTTTCAATGTTATATAACTCCTACTTTTGTTTTTTTGTTGTTTTTGGCTAACAAAAGTAGCTGCGTAAATTTAGTCGCTAATTAGACGTTAAATTTTAATATCGAAAGACATGCCGAACAACCAGCCTTGGAAACGTGGTGGCTAAATGGCAGTGAAGAAAGAGATACATACCTCTCTCTATATGTGGGTGTATGTTGTGTTAATATGCACCCCTTCCATACACATCCACTAGCTTGTTATTGCTTTTTTCGTTTTTTTTTTTGTTTTTGGTATATTTGCATGTGTAGATTTTAATATGCGCGCGTACGCATGAACACATGTACTTATAACGTGCAACACAACACTCTCACCCCGCGTTGCCTTATTGTAGACACGCAAATGAAAAGTTAAATTTAATCCAAGGCATTGCTGTAGACATTTTTAAAAGCATTTCGCCGTTGTTGCATACTTATTTAGAGGAAAGCATACACTTAATGGCTCACCTACGGTTACCAAATACAAGCATACATTCAGGCGTATAAGTCCGTTTGTGTGCATGCGTGAGATGTGAATGACTTTTGTTGTTATGCCTTTTTCCTTGCTTTTTGTTGTTGTCTAATATAAAGCTGTTGTTTTTTTTTTTGATATTTTCATTTTGCTCACAACACCGGCCACAAATGGATTTTCACCCTCCATGGCAGCGAGTTGAACAGCGCGACAGCCAGTTTGTCGGCGTTCACCTGCAGTGGCTGCACGCCCACGCAGATAACTAGATATGCCTTTTATCTATGCGTTGGCACTATGTACAAGTACAATATATATTTAGTGCTCTGCATTTGCTTGGCGTTTTTGTCACCCCTCCCATGCCCACCGTACACACACACACACAGTGTCGAGTGCTTCGCTTTGTTTATCCTTTGGGTATAATTTGGTTGCCGCGTTTGATAAGAAAAGTGGTTGAGTTTCCTTATTTTTTTACTCCGCTTGCTTTCACTTTATGCATGCATGTGTTTGTTTGTGTGAGTGTGGGTGAAATTTATGTGGGTTTGTGGATTTGTTTATTTAAAACGTAAAGGTTTATTACCACATTTCTTTTAAAAGTTAAGAATAGTTCATTACAACGTTTATTTTAAAAGTTAAGAATAGTTTATTACAACGTTTATTTTAAAAATAGTTCATTACAACGTTTATTTTAAAAGTTAAGAATAGTTTATTACAACGTTTGTTTTAAAAATAGTTCATTACAACGTTTATTTTAAAAGTTAAGAATATTTGTTTAACAAGTTAAAAAGGTTACCAGTGCCGTGTGTTCGCGTCCGCGTCTATTCCAACTCTGAGATCGTTCGCTTTATCCTACCCGCTTGTTCTCGCTACTCTTCTCTACTCGTTATCTTTCAGAGTTGCATGTTATTGTACTACTCTACTCGCTATCTTTCAGGGCTGTATGTTGTTGTATGTGCGTCCACTTCTAGTAATGGGTCGCACTACCGTTCCCACACTCGGCCGTCCTGACATTCGTTCGTCCTCGAACGACACGCACCATTTTTTCATGAATTCGGCTACTGTTGTCGTTCGATTCGGTCCTTCATGTTCACCTACCTTCTCGACATCATACCGACCGTGGTTCAGCTTTTTAATAATTTTATACGGACCTAAGAACTTTTTCTTAATCTTTAATGTGGGACCGTATTGTGTACGCTTTATAGCTACTAATTCATTTTCTTCATACGTTTGTTCGGCTTTTCTAGTCGCATTATAGTTTTTCCGATTTTCTTCCTGTATTGCTTTAATATTTCTCTTAGCAGTCTCTCTAATCTGTTCACGTTCGGTTTCTAGCTCTTTTATTACTTCGTTTTCAATGTATTCGCTCAAGTCTACCTGATTTTCTAAACGCATGTTAAGTCCAGTTAATAGTTTAAATGGGGACACCTTTGTGCTACGATTTGGATAATTGTTTAAACATTTTTGTACATTGTCGACGTTTTTATACCATTGATCTGGATTGTTCAAAGACAGTTTCGTCAATATTGGGATTACCGTTCGGTGGATGCGCTCCACCTGTCCGTTTCCCCTCGGCACACCCGTCGCAATACATAGATGTTGTATTCCTTGCTCACTACAATAGTTTTTAAAAACTTGGGAGGTAAAGGCTGCACCTCTGTCCGTTATTATTCTTCTTGGGTTTCCAAAAATGGCTGCTTGTTTACCTAACCTATCAATCACTGCTAATGCACCAGTATCTTTTGTTGGGTACAACCAGACAAATTTAGAGAACGCATCTACAACTGATAAAATGTGGTTATAACGTTTTGCAGTAGCCGTCAAAGGTCCTAAGTGGTCTAAGTGGTATGTGCCTAACGGTTGATCATCTTTAGGAATCGGGGTAAGGAACCCTTCTTTCTTACCCATTTTTGCATTTGCTACAATGCACTCTATACAACTGGCTACTATTCGAACAATCTTCTGTCCTAGCTGTGGAATATAATAAGATTTCTCTACTAACTCTTGTGTTTTGCGTGCAGCAAAGTGATTCTGTCTATGCACTGTCCTTATTATGTCCTCTTCCATTGAACAAGGTACAACTACTAGTTCTTTAGAAGGATCTTTGCATAAAATTCCATGAGAGATATAGAAATCTTCAAAGTGACCCTTTTCCAATATTGTCCTAACAGCTTTTGTCCAATCATCATTCAACTGAGCTTGTAACAATCGATGTCTTAAAGTCTCTTCCATCTGTAGGCAATACATTCTGCTTAAAGCATCTACATGCCTCATCTGAGATCCGGACCTATGTACAATTTGGTAGTCAAATTCTTGTAAAAATAGAGCCCATCTTGCGACTCTGGGGGGTACGTCTTCTTTACGCATCGTAAGCGCGAAAGCGTTACAATCTGTAATTATTGTGAACTTTACTCCTTTTAGATAGATTCGCCATTTTTTTAACGCTGTAATGACTGCTAAGACTTCTAACTCATATGAGCTATAGTTTTCTTCTGTCTGACTTGTTTTTCTGCTTAAAAACTGTACTGGATGAAAATTCTGATCTTCACTACACTTTTGCATAAAAATTGCCCCATATCCAAATTTTGATGCATCTGTGTGGATCTCGGTTTCACCATGAGGGTTGTACAACCGAAGAACCGGTGATGTGGTTAAGGCATTCTTTAAAGTTTGAAAAGATGCTACCTGTTCTTTTCCTATTTTAAAAGTGCTGTCCTTCTTAAGTAAATCTGTTAAAGGCTTTGCTAGTGATGCGTACCCACTCACAAATCGTCTAAAGTAAGAAGTTAACCCGATAAATCGTTCAACAGTCTTTCTGTTACTTGGTATTGGGTAATTTTGAATAGCCTGAATCTTTTCTTTAGAAGGTTTAATTGTTCCCGCCTCAATAATGTATCCAAGGAAGTTAACCTTTCTCTCCAAAAATTGACACTTTTTCCATTTGATACGCACACCGTATCGTGATCCTATTTCTAAAACTCGTTTCAGTTTCATTATCCCTTCATCGTCGTCTTTGGAAGGAATAATGATGTCGTCCATATATATAGAAATCGTTCCGTCTTTTATGAGGTCTCTAAAAACATAGTTTATGAACCTACAAAATACAGCTGGCGAGTTACATATACCGAATGGAACGTATTTAAATTCGTAATGCCCATCTGGGGTCACGAATGCTGTATATTTTATCGAATCTTCGGCTACAGGTACATGGAAGAATCCATCTTCCAAGTCCAACGTTGTGAATATTTTTGCTTGCTGCAACCTATCTAAAACATCGTCGATCTGTGCCATCGGAAAATTATCTCGAATGATTTTCTTATTTAACAACCTGTAGTCACAACACAACCTTTTTGACCCATCTTTTTTGTTTACTATAACAATCGGAGATGCGTAATTTTAAAAACTTGGCTGTATGATGTCAGCTTCTAACCACGTTTCTACTTGCTGGTTTACGAAATTTTTGTCTTCTAAAGATAGTCTTCGTGGACGTTGAAATACAGGTACTTCGTCGCTTAAAACGATTTTCATTTTAGTTAGACATTTTTCAATACATTGGGGCTTATAACTATTTACCAATTCCCGAATAACTACGTTATCGCTATATTCTTCTACATTCAAACATAACTCCTCAAACTCATGTAGTAATTCCATTCTGTTTTCTTTACTTTTTCCTTCTATCTCTGGTTTAATATTGTATCTCTTTACAAATTTCGCTCCTTCTGGCTTTATATTAATGTTGACTTTATCTAATACTGATGTGCCTATGAATACCGAATATGGAATAGCAGTTTCGCTGGTGATGTGAAACTGCTGTAAGAATTTTAAATCATCAACTTCCAATTCTGTAACGAAACTACCATACGTTGAAAATTCTTTTGCGCAGGCGCCATACAAAGTTCTTTTGTCATCGGTCACTTCACCATCAAAATTAATTTTATCGAAAACATCACGCCGAATTAAACACAAACAACATCCGGTATCAACCAGTGCATCAATTTTTAGCCCACCTACTTTCACTATTTTTACAGGTAAACTTATTTTTCCGGTAACATTTACAACATTAATTTTATCTGATTCCTTCTTTACTTTTATACTTTCAGCACTTTTGCACTCGAAAGACTTGTGTCCTATGCCATTACATTTGAAACATTTTGTTTGCTGACTGCTGCAGTCACGAATGAGATGTGTAGAGCTTCCACACTTAAAACACGATTTTGTATGTTTTTGATTGTAAGGAATATTGCCGGTATTCTGTATTGACCTAACTGGTTTACAATGAATTTTTTCGTAAATTTTAATTTTTTCTTTTAATTCTTCAATTGTTTTTGCTTCGTACAAAACCGCTTTGTTTAGTTTCGTGTCTGTTATACCTTCAATGAAATATGCTATTAAGCTCTCCGTATCAATGCTTAATGGTTTGCTAATTTCAGTAAGAACATACAAATACTCGCGAAACGTTTCGTTTACCCTCTTCTTACGACTTCTTAACTGATTATGTACTTCTGACGACGATAATTTTTTCCCAAACTCACTGATCAGTTCTTGCTTAAGGAGTTCCCAGCTCACTAAGCCTCGTTGGCTTCTAATGAATAATTTGGCGGCTCCCTTTAACAGTTGTTTGCTATAAATGAATTTTTGCACATTATTCCACCCTACTACTACTGCGCTTTCCTCAAATTCGCTTATCCATTGTCGGATATCAATATTATCATCTCCACTAAATTGTGTTAAACTTTCTTTTATATCGTTGAACGTAAAGGTGGATCTATTAATCGGTGTCACCGCGGTCGTAAAATTTGTGTCTTGTACATCTTCATAGGAACTAACTGATTCGTCATTTCTGTCGTCCGTAATTGTCTCATGTCCGTAGTGCAACAATAGTCTTTTTTGCAACTCCGCTTTACGTCCAGTAACGGAAATGTCTAGTTCACGGAGTGCTTGTTGCAGTTCCCTGACGTTAAACGTCAGTATCGTTTGTCTGTCCATATTTTGGGCACCACACAGTAATATTACGGTATCTGAATATTTCTGAACAAACTACTTTTGAATGGAATGTTTCTAAACAAATTACTCTTATAACGATATTTCTAAACAAATTACTCTTATTACAATGTTTCTAAACAAACTACTTCTGAATGAAATGTTTCTCGCTGCTGCAAATACCTTTGCTTTTCCTTAAATCGCCGTTCTGCTCATTCATCACACATAAGCTTTGTACTTGTATTTTCGCCGAAATGCCTTCACGTTGTACACTCGCTCCGCTTTTGTTTCAGCTTGTGCTTTCTAGTTGATTTCGCCTTTCTGCTTACTCACCGCCGCTCACCAGCTGGCCTTCCTCAACGCACGTTCTGCTTATTCACTGACACCGACCAATATGTTCTTACTAGCTCACTCTCACCCGCAGCTTGAGTGATCTGCTAGCCTTCTTCAACGCACGCTCTGCTTATTCATTGACACCAACCAATATGTTCTTACTAGCTCACTCTCACCCGCAGCTTGAGTGATCTGCTAGTCTTCTTCAACGCACGTTCTGCTTATTCACTGACACCAACCAATATGTTCTTACTAGCTCACTCTCACCCGCAGCTTGAGTGACCTGCTAGTCTTCTTCAACGCACGTTCTGCTTATTCACTGACACCAACCAATATGTTCTTACTAGCTCACTCTCACCCGCAGCTTGAGTGATCTGCTAGTCTTCTCCAACGCACGTTCTGCTTATTCACTGACACCAACCAATATGTTCTTACTAGCTCACTCTCGCCCGCAGCTTGAGTGATTTGCTAGTCTTCTTCAATGAAAGTTAACGGAAAAAAATGTTGGGATATCGACGCTTACGGACGCTTTTACCGCTTCATGTACAGTCACCGATAAGTAAAACACGCATTAAAATTTTATCCACAATTTTTCCACGGTATGAGCCCCCAATTTGTGGGTTTGTGGATTTGTTTATTTAAAACGTAAAGGTTTATTACCACATTTCTTTTAAAAGTTAAGAATAGTTCATTACAACGTTTATTTTAAAAGTTAAGAATAGTTTATTACAACGTTTATTTTAAAAATAGTTCATTACAACGTTTATTTTAAAAGTTAAGAATAGTTTATTACAACGTTTGTTTTAAAAATAGTTCATTACAACGTTTATTTTAAAAGTTAAGAATATTTGTTTAACAAGTTAAAAAGGTTACCAGTGCCGTGTGTTCGCGTCCGCGTCTATTCCAACTCTGAGATCGTTCGCTTTATCCTACCCGCTTGTTCTCGCTACTCTTCTCTACTCGTTATCTTTCAGAGTTGCATGTTATTGTACTACTCTACTCGCTATCTTTCAGGGCTGTATGTTGTTGTATGTGCGTCCACTTCTAGTAATGGGTCGCACTACCGTTCCCACATTTATGCGCAATTTTTCCTTTATTTTATGTGCTCCCATACACGCCACTTACTTTGCTTATTGTCGTCTCTGTTGCTGCTGTTGTTGTTGTTATCGCTGATGATATTTTCATCTGTTTGTTGAACAACTGTAAAGAAAGAAGATGTAGCAAAAACAAAACAAAAAAAAAACATGAAAATAAAAATTACTCAAAAGCAAAATGCGCAAAGTTTAATGTTATTGCAACAATATAAGCTCGTTTCGGCAGCATGATTTGCGCTTTCTCTCCATTGTTAGCAGCAATTTCATTTGTGTGCGGCATAATCGCACACTTTCAAGGTGAGCTACAGGAAATTTAAGTCTGCAAAAGTGATTTATTTTATTTGCTTTTTTGTTTCCACCCACCAAACCGTTAAACCCTTAGCTTACCGCGTATAATCGAATTTCGAGCAGCCGTTCGAAACTTTGCCATTAAAACAGCGCAAAAAGAACGCCTACATATTTACTAATTTATAATGCTCGCTTTTACGCAATCTACGTACTCTACGTATTTGCGTTTTCACATTTATTAAACTCCTGCATTTCGCCTGTCAAGCCCTTTGTAATCGATATCCATTTTGTCTGTACCGTCCAGCAAGTGGCTTCGGCATGCCTGCCAGCTTCGAGGGCGGTGCGCTCTGCTGGCGCAAAGTTCAAATGTCAGTTTGGTATGCAACTTTGCACGAATATTTCGACTTGCGTAAATAATATCAACATTCATTAGCATTCCCACACTTCACTCCCCCCTCAACAACACTTCGAGTGAACTACTGATCTCTGCTGCTTCTGCCATTACAACTGTACAAATTTGCTTTAAATAAATTTGAAACTTCAATCACGTGGGAGCATTGTTGCACCGGTCAACTCATTTTGCCGCACTTCGCACGCTCTCCACACTGCTGCCGCTTAATTTATCTGCTTACTATGCGCCGCTACATATTGTATTGGTATGCACTCCTTTAGTTACTGCGTAGCAAATTCATTGTATTCCTTCGCTCTACCGTAGTTGAGGTGTAAGTGCATTCCACCTCATAAAAGTTCAACTGTAATTGGACCCTACGGAAATTATACGAGAGACTATCTTTCATCATACTTAATTTTCTTATTGCTTTGTGTGTGTACAGACACTTGGCATACCATGGGTGATTGCTTTGTGCATCATTTTTTTGTATTTCGTACTGTAACTGTATTTTGGCTTACACTTTACAACTCTTCGCAGTTACAAGTTTTACTCCCACTGGCTGGCTCTTTGCCACATCGGTTGGTGTGTGTGGTGCGTGTATGATATTTGAGTGGTAAGTGCTCATAAACTGCTCTTTTAGTACTCTACTAACTGCTTTAAAGTGTACGTATCTATTGTTACGAGGAATTAAGTGGATATATTAGATGCTGTGTGGAAATAACTCTCTGATATGAAAGTTAATTAAGCATTTTATGGGTGGCTAGTTCTTGCATTTATAAAGATATCAACTTCTTTGAGAGTTATCATAAAATAGGGCGAAGGAAATTCGCAGCATATATTTGAGCAAAGTTTCCAGTTTTCGAGTTTAATTTGGCACCTAAAAATCATTTCCTTTATCATGTGACTTACCTTTGGTGAGTTTTTAGACTAACGACTAATTTAGAAGTTATTAATTTCCCCCATGTAGAGATAGTTTTGGGTTCAGGACTCATGTCACTCGTTCCTCTTCTTCTTCTTGACTGGCGTATACACCGATTACGCGGTTATAGCTGAGTCCACAACAGCGCCTTTTGGCAGTTTGGCGACAATTGGTTATATCAAGCGAAGCCAGGTTCTTCTCCACCTGGTCCTTCCATCGGAGTGGAGGTCTCCCTCTTCCTCGGCTTCCACCAGCGGGTACTGCATCGAACACTTTCAGAACTGGAGCACTTTCGTCTATTTGAACAACATGACCTAGCCAGCGTAGCCGCTGTTTTTTGTCGTCGAATAACACATACAGCCCACCATTCCATACCGCAGAAGAGGTATTCGCCGTTGCCAATGTTTAAGGGACTGTAAATCTTCCACAAAACCTTTCTCTAGAACACTCCTAGTGCCATCTCATCGGATGTTGACATCGTCCACGCTTTTGCACCATAAAGTAGGATGGAAATGATGAGGAACTTGTAGAGTTTAGTTTTTGTTCGTCAAGAGAGGACTTTACTTTTCAATTGCCTACTCAGTCCATAGTAGCACCTGTTGGCAAGGCTGATTTTGCGTTGAATTTCAAGATTGACATTATTATTGGTGTTGACGCCTAGGTATACGAAATTATCTACAACTTCAAAGTTATGACTGTCAACAGTGACGTGTGAAAACTTCCCACATAAGGCGCTAAGCTATGAAGTCCAAATATAGCAGTTTCTCTGTGAACTAAACTGTGCTTTAGTCATGACAAAGTGTTGCTATAGTTATAAATCAGATAATAAATTATTCTCAAGTGTCATTAAATCTTATTTCGGAGATCAGAGAATAGCAAAAATTCGAAGAATAGGGTTGTTGACCAATTTTGCAGCTTAATCTTAACATCGTCAGTGCTTTTTGATATGGTACATTTTAAGTTGTCCAATTTTTTGTGATTCGTCTGTCAGACGTGCCAAGAGATTGATATATAATTATCGGAAGTCGGTCGTTTATTTGAAATGGTGTAGCCCCCTCCTTTGCCATATATCGACACTCTGACCTGAGTAAGAAATTCCGTATTGATTTTGATAAGCTCGCTTGGAAACCACTCATCAAAGGTCTTTCGCAAACCCTCACATTCTTTACAAATATGTCCAATACGTTTCGTGCATAATCAAATGTCTGAACTATTTTAATTAATTCCAGTGGCTTTTTCTCATAGAAGCGATAAGTTCTATGATAATTCTAGACTATCTATTACTATATTTTACTTAGCGAAATCCCTCACTAGATTCTATATATGTATCTATAGTAGTCACTACTTTTTAATTCTGATTAACTCAAGTAATCAATAGGTAATGCATTACTTTGTGAAATACAATATCTCGCTTTCGCATTCTGTCTGTTGTAAAATCCGACTCTTGTTAATATTAGATTCAGTCACATTGCGCTGCTTTCTTCCGTGCTTCCCACGCCGTTTTACTCCTCTCTACCTCATGAACGAATGTTATAACGGTAATAAGGGTATGCAGCTCACGCTTTTGTAATTTATTTTCTCCCCATTTTTGCTGGTTTGGCTTCCTTTTTCGACGCTTCTCACATTTGTTTGTTAATTAATTTTCTTCGGTTGCATACAACTTTCACTTTGTCGAAGGATGTTTTGCCAAATGAAACTTTGCACTTTCACCCCAGCCACACCCACATTACTGCGTTCACTCACACTTGTTTAGCTTCAATTACATTTCAAAGGTAACAGTCAGGTGTAGCGGTAACTCAATACACACGCTTGCACGTAACATATACATAGATTTCCAACTGGGAGCGCATTAGTTTTTGTGATTATTATTGCGTTCTGTGCGAAATACTAAACACTTGCACCATTCTGCTTATGGGGTGGC
The DNA here is from genome assembly GCF_028554725.1 of Zeugodacus cucurbitae. Lineage (NCBI taxonomy): Eukaryota > Metazoa > Arthropoda > Insecta > Diptera > Tephritidae > Zeugodacus > Zeugodacus cucurbitae. The sequence continues at coordinate 24,815,233 of NC_071668.1, forward strand.
ACTAACTTTAGCCAGATAATAAAGGTTGATTTGTGACTGCTATTATTAACTGGACGTAGTCAAAGTTAGTTTTCCGCTTTTTATTGCATGTTTGTTATTTTGAATATGCTGCACTGGGTTCATTGAAATGCGACCTCTATACCAAGGTTTATTTCGTTAGTTAGTATGTAAATTCGTTTAGTAGGAAATTAAATAAAAAATTTTAACGGAATCATATGTTCCGCTGAAACTATATACTACTATAGTGATTTCCATGATAATTGCATACTACAGTTTTTGACATGAAAATTTGTTTATTTTTTGTTTAGAAGCTGCCAATTATGTTCTGCTTACAATGTGTTTATGAAAATGAAAAGTGTTGCCATCAGCGAGCTATTTCAAAAGCAGGAATGCTAAAGGGGTACAATTTTATAGAATACAACTTCTAGTTGATTTAGAAATTATAGAAACCGTTATGTTCTATACTTGAGTAAACATGTCGTGATTATTCGGTATATAACAAAAATAAGTCTTTTGAGCAGTGGATAGCACTTCGATTATTATTTATAGTCTGAAACAAATTTCCAGTTTTATATAGCTTTAATTCCACCCGAAATACCAAGTGAAGTGAAGAACCCTTTTTAGAATTTCAAATATCCTACTTTCCGTTGGGACCGTCAGATGGCGCTTGACAACACCTAAAGTGATAATAATTTGCATTTAAGAGAGTTCAGACTTGGTATATGTGTGACTCTCTACTTCTCAGTTGCATCTTCCTAACAATAATTGCCATCAAATGTATTTCAATTATATGAATAGTATGTACTATTTGCAATTGCCTTTGTATTGGCTCTTCAACTCATCTAAGATTCCATAGCGTCCAATCAACAATTTTCTTTTCACAAAAATTCATAGTTTCACTACCCCAACCACAACGTCGATGAGCTTACCAGAAATTTAACGGAAATCTTTCATCGTCTGCCAGCCTTATTGAAAATTGATTAACCGCTTAACCGTTGCGATCAAATTCCATGCGGATATCTATAATAAAATCCCATAAAAGGAACAAGCCCCACTAGACGAGTGAGTTTCGGCTTTCAGCAATGCTTTCTGGTGTACACTTTGAAGTTCAATAAAATTTATAACCACACAGATAAGCTACATAAGGCCATGGCAAAGGCCGTCTAGCGGGATCAAAAGCATGAGCAATGAGTAGCTGAAAGCTGAAAGCCGAAAGCACGCATCGAAATTTCCCAACAGCCGCACGGGGTAGTGGGCGGTTTGAGTCCGGTGTCTGGACACGCATTTGCACACAGCAGCCGGTAATCAACTTTGGGGCACGAGCAATGCAGCTGCTTGTTGCTGCTGTTATCGCCACATTGTTATGCAGAATTCGTGGCTAAGTAAAGTTGTTATTTGTTGTACTTTTAGCTCATCCATTCGGAGTTGGAAGTGTGAAAATTGAGCAAAATCCCCATAAGTATTGTTAACAGATTGATTTAGACGATATGCTAAAACCATTTGTCCATAAACGGAAAACAACAGCAGCCATAGAGCCGGTAGAGCAAGAGCAGCAAACAGTCGCCAAAAGAACAGCAACAGCAAGAGATAAGTAATATACAAACAACAACAACAACAATAATGATGACAGTAACAACAACCACACAGGCAAACATATCTATGCTGTGTATCAGAAGGCAAAACGGCAAATTCAGTGAAAAATGAGCAGAGCAAGGCAACATAAAACACGAACCACAGGGATGATGTAAAACTCCAAAAGATAAGCCAAATATGCATAGAGCAACGCTGTGCTTGTGCGCTCTACATGGTCCCTTTGAGTAGCGCACAAAAGGTTACCTGCGGGTTATCGCTGGGATTCATCGGCCCCGCTGCCGTTTGTTCAATGTCCGTTGATGGCGCGCCGCCTCTCAAGAAATTCCGTACATTTATATTACATGGTTGTTTTTGCGGACGTCGGATGTCGCTACCATGATGCGCAATTATTTTTCAATAAACAAACAATAAACTTACAGCCGGGCTTTGCCATGCCATAAGCGCTCGAAATCGATTGCAACCGAAAACAAATGCTTTCTTCACTCCAAATCTCCGCCTCTGCTGATCGCCTATCTTCCTACACCGAGAGCACGGTTTGCTAAGTATTTGTGGGTTTTACGGTAATTTGTCGTATTTCCAGCGCTCATTTGTCTAACATCTTGTACCTACCTACCTACCTACAGATGTAGTGGACGCCATGAGGCCGGCATAGATTATCCGTGTGCTCCAGCACGCTTCACTTTATATCGTTTGTCAATGATTTCAAAGTGTCTTTTTCTTGTTTTTGTTTGATTTTTTTTGCTTACTAACTGCAAGTTGTTGTAAGCAGTTCTTGCTCATTTCCTGCTGTTTACCGTCGATTATTAATTGTTTTCAATTTATTGCCAAACAGAAATTATGTGTGGTTTTGTATGTTTTGTATTTGTACGACCTTCCGTTGAGCGATTATCGAACGTCTTTCATTTCTTCCGTTTTCAATTGTCTCCATTCTTCTTAACTACGTCCATATACATACATACATATATTGTATGTGCGCCTTCGTGCAGCGTCGGTTACTTAATTATGTTTGTCATCAAATTGCTTGTGGAACTTTGTGTCAACAGAAAATAATCACGTGCTGCTTATATATGCCCATTGCTTTACGAGTTTGTAGGCACAAATGTAAATAAAGTTATTTATCTGACGATTATGGATTAGGTGTGGTATATGGAAATTGATATATTATACATTTCTATATTTGTGTAGGAAGTGTCAATTTTTCATTTTATATCACTTACTTACAGACATAAATACATATGTACATATGTTATGAGGATTGAATGTAAAAAACTGTTTTTGTGTATAAAATATAGTGAATGTTAAAAAAGTTATAAATTGAATAAAAAATAATTTGAGTAATCGGCGGAGCCTATTTCTTCATTTATACCCTGCTAATAATTTCCAGAGTCCACTTTGTATTCTCAATATGTCAAAATCTAAGTAAATCTTCGGTTTCTTAATTTAAACATATGTCCACATTCAGTTATATATTAACTCAAGTACTAATTACCTATACACCAATTCTTTATTGCAAACATTCTTTATATGAAAACATTTTGAAGACTAAACTTTCAACAAGCGACTTGATTACACTGATCAATGTTCTGGTTCGGGGTCTGACCAGACGAACTAAATGTTAGCAGGTAGTTTGTAAGGCAGGTCAGATCATATAAGTTTCGAATACTATGAAAGAGGTTCTTTCGGATGAAAACATCAAAAAGAGTTCACAAAATTGCTTTAGATGGCCAATAGATGATCCGAGTCCAAAGCATATAAAATACAAAAGCTAAAAAAATATGGTGTCTACAATCTGGATAACCTATCCATGGGGACTTACTATAGCATTTTTGAAACCTTTCAAGAACATTGAAAATCTTGGAAGCAGAAGAAAGTGATGTTTTTTCAAAGCACTGCATAAAGTCAGAAATCAATGAAATCGATGGCAAATTGAATTCAACTGAGGTTCGAATTACTTTTGCTTTCACAGCATACTGAGGAAATGGACTGCAGGGATATTTTGTAGTTCCTTCATTGACTTGAAGAGAATGTAGGCTGAGATTCTCTTTGCTTATATTTGAATTAACAGTTAAGATCAGAGTCTGTTGTATAATTTTGATTGTAAAAGACAAATCGTACAATAAAACTCGTGTTTAAACTTAAGATCATAAAAAAGTGGTCGTATTAGAATAGCCGCACTTTCAGAGAGAGAGACAGATAGAGAGAGAGAGAGAGGAGAGAGAGGATAGGGAGAAAGATGCCCCCTATCAGGACCTCGTCACGCATTATATTATCTTTCGATAAATTTTCATTCAAATAAAATTTCATTCAGGTTGCACATATAATGAAATTAGGAAACGAATGACATATGCCTCGAAGCGATTGATAGGTATCCACTGAAAGGCTGGTGGAACTTCCATGATTCAGTAGATAAAATGATATGCTTATAAGCCTAACATTTCATTGTTTCCAAGAAATCCTACGTCGTAAAATAATTGTGACACATAAAATAATTTTGGCCAGCACTGTTCTTTGGATACAAAATTATCAACTACAAAAATGCCGTCAAAATGTATTTATCAAAATCTAGTATTAAATTTATGCCGCTATGCCAATTATTTTCACATAAACATTAACTACCAAATAAAGAGTTTCATCTTTAATAAAACAAAGCGTCACTTCTAAAGCTTCTGCTAGTGTTGAACTCTGCCATACATACATACATACATACATTTATATTTATAACTTCGTTGAACGTAGCATACTAAAGGAACAACAAATGAGGGCAGATTAGTGGCCATAAGTGTGTTTATGCGCAGCACATATTCAACGGTTACACACATACACATTCCACCGACAGAGCGCGACTACTAATGCCGTTATAAGCGAAGGGAGCACATTTTGAGCGCCTTTCGTAGCCTGCGCTTTTACTTGCGCAATATCATATAATTGAACCACAAATCTTTCAACTTTATGCGTCCCACTGATAATAAATTAATTTTTATTTTTCCCACATGTTGTTACTCAGTGGCCACAGGACCGCAAGGCCGCAGAAACACTTAGTTACTTGCACATTCGCCTATATGTATGCTCTAGCTAACCAACTAGCAGCAACACACAGGCCAACCAGCAAGCGGTTGCAGAGATGTGTATGTTTGTATGTTTGTTTATGTGTGTGTTTGTTGTAGCGCTTTGTGCGCTTTGTGTGCTGCTGCGTGGCCACTGGTGGCATTGCCACTGCCATTGCTAATATCTTTTGCATTTTATTGTTATCTCAGAGCAAATTGCCACAGGTCATCTGCCGGAGATATAAACACACACACACTCTCATGAATATATATTTATGTGAATTTGTGTAGATCTGTAAGTGCATATGGCTGTATGTAAATATAAATACAAATGGAGCGTTTGCAAGCATAATAATGGATGCACATTTGTATTAGTAGATATGTTGGCTAAATTGTGTATATGTGCGCTTGTTCTATTCCCTAAATGCTGCGCTTGAGGCAAAAATATGTTACATTTACACTAAGCGTGAACTCTTTACCTAATACGTTCTCACTGATAATGCAACCACAAGCAGCCACAACACCACACACGTACTATATAACTGTATTACTTTGTTACTTAACCAAGCAGTAAAGTTTAGGAGGAATCATATATATTTTCAAGTATTGGTATGAAGCGTATGAGGATGATAGTTTTCCTATATTCTGAGATCACTTTGTAAACGGTGTCGGTCTAAATATCTGGTCTCGGGGAGATACTCGTATTAATGTCATTAGAAAGTTTCATGTTCAAAAATCAGTTGCCTGTCCATCAGACAATCTTGATCAAGTACGTGTAAAATTTTTAGTTGAGGCCAAGATAAACGGAGGGGTCTACAGCAAATAAAAGATCTTCACTTTATACAGTAAAAGCCAACAAAACCCGGAGATTCGTTCCAATATATATATATATTATTTTATAAAGTTTGCGGTTTAAAAAATTTGATCAGGCTTCTAACATATACACTGAGCTTTACTTCTGTATATATATGTATATATATGTATGTCCAAATAGCTTATTGTACCAGCGATGGCTAAAGCTAAACATATAAACTACCTCTATCACCTACTGGGTTACTAATGCTTTCAGTAAGAGCTTTATTCTATAATGATAGAAAATGTGTAGCTTTCACGGTAAGCATATCAACATTTATCCCAACGTATGAGCACGGTACACTAATATATTGGTTTTCTATTATAACGTGGAATAAGTGAACACATGCCCCCTTTGACTCACTGGCGACACTTACCACTCATCACTTATGGTAAAATATAAAATATATTTACGTATGCGCACTTGGCTAGAAACCACACATTTGGTGAGTGCTTACCACCTCAACTGCTTGTCCATCACAAAATAAAGATGTGCAGACTTTCAAGCTATTATTTTCAATATGCAAGGTTTCATTCTTGAGGGAAAGCTCTATTTATTTAAGCAAACGCAAAAGTGGGTTATATATAACCATATCTTGGTTGTGACTATAAAATTTATCTGTTCTACACCTAATATTTTTGTGGAAAGCTTTGCCTGACTGCATTACTGATACATATTAAAGGAATATGTGGTTATGAAAAATAACTTTACACAAATCCTTTTCTTATCAACAAGTGCTTCAACTGCTTAAGAAAACATGAATTAGTATTAATTTCAGTAGCTGGCATTATGTAAGGCAACTGTACCTAGTTTGTTTGACTAGTTAAGCAATAAGTCGATTCTCAACGGTTCATAAAGTTTCATCTACTATACAAATTGTTTCGATATATTTCATATTTTACAAAAATTAATTAGATCGATCGGGTTAGAGGTCAGCAGCTTCAGATAATATCTTTGAGCCTTATAACTTTACCGTATTAATACATATATTGTTTGTGTATACGTATATTTCATAGTGGTTCCTTATATGTATAAAGTTATAAGGCGTTCGTATTATACTCATTCACGGAATGAGTCATTCAAAAAATATATTTAAGACCTTATATTATAAGATCAGCGATACATTTTTTGTATTTGAGAAAATCGGCTTATACTCTATTTTCCCTCACTCTATTTTCCTTTTAATTATTTTCTGATATTTTCTTCTCTCTTGCTTTTTACCTTAACTCCTTAATTCGCCTAAATAAAATACTAATGTAAGATTAACCTCCTCCTAACACTTCATACGCATTGCGCCTTGGCGCTTTCACATCCGTTATTTTTGGAAATTTCCGGCAAAAATGCTGATGGGCTTCCTTTAATATTCATTACAACTGCAACAACAATAATGATTGCCCGCCACCTATCAATGAGGCTGCGTTAAAGTTAGCCAACAAATTTATTTAAGGGCAAGAACAAAAGCAATAAAGTACTCTTCGGCAGCTACTTAATGTAGTCAGTATTGTGCTACGGATGTAAGTTAAGATTTTGCGAATAGCATACATTTTTTTCTTGTTGCTTCCCGTATTGCTTTTCTTTGGCACGTGTCATATTGATTTGTAGGTGTTGGCAAATTCTTTCCTTTCTTTAATCAAACGGCGATGGGCGAATGAGATAAGGAAGTGCAAAAATTCATGAAACTTTAATGCTAGTCAAGTGGATGAAGTTTTTTGGATTGCTGGTGGGAAATATTTAGTTTATTCGTGTTTTTGCATATGCTTTGAGTTCACTTTAAGCTGTTACTGGTTCACTGGAGTTTCCTGGATGTAATGATGTAGTGTTGTTTTCGTAAATTTCAAGTTAATATTTTTAACAAGAACTGACACAAGGGAAGAGTCTTCTAAAGGGTGATTTTTTAAGAGCTTGATAACTTTTAAAAAAAAAAAAACGCATAAAATTTGCGTTACGTTAGATTGGTTCATGACATTTACTTTTTGAAGATAATTTCATTTAAATGTTGACCGCGGCTGCGTCTTAGGTGGTCCATTCGGAAAGTCCAATTTTGGGCAACTTTTTCGAGCATTTCGGCCGGAATAGCCCGAATTTCTTCGGAAATGTTGTCTTCCAAAGCTGGAATAGTTGCTGGCTTATTTCTGTAGACTTTAGACTTGACGTAGCCCCACAAAAAATAGTCTAAAGGCGTTAAATCGCATGATCTTGGTGGCCAACTTACGGGTCCATTTCTTGAGATGAATTGTTCTCCGAAGTTTTCCCTCAAAATGGCCATAGAATCGCGAGCTGTGTGGCATGTAGCGCCATCTTGTTGAAACCACATGTCAACCAAGTTCAGTTCTTCCATTTTTGGCAACAAAAAGTTTGTTAGCATCGAACGATAGCGATCGCCATTCACCATAACGTTGCGTCCAACAGCATCTTTGAAAAAATACGGTCCAATGATTCCACCAGCGTACAAACCACACCAAACAGTGCATTTTTCGGGATGCATGGGCAGTTCTTGAACGGCTTCTGGTTGCTCTTCACCCCAAATGCGGCAATTTTGCTTATTTACGTAGCCATTCAACCAGAAATGAGCCTCATCGCTGAACAAAATTTGTCGATAAAAAAGCGGTCGAACCGAACACTGATTTTGGTAATAAAATTCAATGATTTGCAAGCGTTGCTCGTTAGTAAGTCTATTCATGATGAAATGTCAAAGCATACTGAGCATCTTTCTCTTTGACACCATGTCTGAAATCCCACGTGATCTGTCAAATACTAATGCATGAAAATCCTAACCTCAAAAAAATCACCCGTTATTAGTTTACATATATCATCATAACTGACCTTCCTATATTTCTGGTAATTGAATATGAAAACTTTTAAGGTGAAATGTGTCTCATTGTAGTCAAATGAACTTTGGCTTTCGATGGACTTCTTCAAAGATTTCACAGTTAGACGATGAGAACTGATAAAACTTTAAAAATGAACAGACGATATATAGATCTGCCTTTAACTTGATTTTGTGAATTCGAATACTTGGAAACCACTTCAAAAAATTAAGGAATTAGTAAACTTAGTAAATAAAAAATCTCGAAATCTTTTCGAAATATGTATGTCTTTTAAATTATGTATGATTTTTGTATAATTGTCTTAGTCGAAAGTGAATCGCTTTTGTATTATTTAGTATGATTTATTTGATTTGTGTGACTAATAGAAAAAGGTATTTTCTAAAGCAAAAGAAATTAAATATTTCATGAAAATAATTGAATGACTAATTGATTTGATTACTTTGTAGCATTTCACTTTTAAAATATTATAGATAATCATTTAAATAAATTAAAATCAAAACAATAAACACATACATACATATATACCGCAAATCTATTTAAAGCTAATTCAGAGAATATCAATTAGCCTTTGAGTATATTCAATTGAATTAGATTTGAACTAATATTTCATTGATTAGAGTCAAATTATGAGTAGCTAGTTTGCTACGTGCAATGAAGGCAATTATTTCTGCTTATCTTTTGTTAATTAAAAGCATTTTATTTATACAGTCGTTAATTGTATAATTTGAGATTCGCTCGAATTTCCTGATAAGCAGGAATTTGGCTGAGGCAACTAATCAGCAAGCAAAGATTACGTGGTTAGGTATATTTGTTAATATGAGTATACGAGTATATGCCTTGTGTATGTGGTGAATATAAAGCATATAAATAAAAGAGTGATTAGAGAAAATATTAGAATTGCAAATTAAATATTTATTCCGTATGAACTCGTAGATAAAACATTAATTAGATGTGGTTATGTAGCTATTTGGGCATTTAATTAGTCTTAAATCAAATAAAAGGCAATATTAATTTGTTTTCTTTTAAAAATAAAAATAATAAATAAAAAAGGAAAAACCAAACGTTTGATCCATCACATTTCAGTAATTCTATCTGCTTTACTCCGAAATGTTGCAAGAGAGATATTTCTTAGTTATAAACTTCTCACTTTCCTAATGCATCTAAAAGTCTTGTATGGAATTTATCCCAATTTTAATGGTAGTTTAAAATATTAGTATCTTTTAAAAATTTTACTATCCTAAATCACCAAATTGCTCACTTAATAATAGCTTAAAAACTTTTACATAATTGCCGTTTGCCAGCTATATAACATTTAATAATTTTATTTGATGAAATTATTTTTATTATATTTTTTATCTCATATAAAATCAACAACAAATACGTATATTAAATACAGAAATGGTTTTATCTCTATTTCAAGCGCTTTATACATTTGCACTGCAATTGTATAAATATTTATCAATAATTTGCATATTATTGTTTGCCTATCGATGATTTTAGTCATATTCAATAAATTTGGCAGATATGAGATAAAATATATTGTCGCAATTACGCGTTTACCTTAAATCAATGTTCGGTAAATTTAGTTGCATTTAATGTTTATTTATTAAATGATGCGTGCAATATTTACATATTTCGTACGTGTGTGTGCAAACGTTTAATAACATTTTGATCTGTATCAGTTGCATTTGCTTATTTGCTTTAGTTGCAGTTGTACTAATTTGCTGTAATTCACAGGCGAAAAAAATACAATTTATGCTATTTTGTTTGTTACAAAAAATATCGATTGTACATGGCAATATTGCTTTATAATTGCAGGTCAAAATCATGCTGTTATTATACAGGGTGCTCTTTTATGGTTTATATTTTCTGAGAGAGTTGGCTGTCAAACTAATTGTCATAGGCAATATATGCTCTGGAAATTTTGGGAAATATCATTACAAAGAATTCCAATAATATTGTTTCTAAAATCTCAAAATTTTAGTTTAAGAATTGCATTCTGTGTAGTAATTTACTATTTTCTAAACTGATTTACGGTCCTTCATTCTCCGACCCAATTTGATCATGTAATTGGAGGAAGGTGGGGCAACAAAGTTTTTCAGTGATCAATTGTTGTTAGTAGATAGACCTCTCAGATGACCACTCAGGTTATGCGATTAAACTATGTTGGACTGCTTTTAACATAGGTACTTTAAGTCCGTTGCTTCTATTAAACTAGCTAGATCGATCCAGTTCGAAAACAATATAATTCAGCTATGCTATGTAGAGCTTCACAATTATACCGGGACAAAATAGACCGGGATGGTCTTCTAAAGGTTAATTCTATAATATCGTCAAAAATTTAGGAATGGTGAATAGAACAGTGTAACAGTGTAAACTAAGAAATTAGAGCCTAGAGTCTGGAAACACCAATTCACGAATATAATTAGAAAACAAAAAAGCTTTTAAAATCATGGGTATAAGACAAATGTTAATCTATACTACAACGAATGCTACGAAATGCTAAAGATTCCTTGAAAGCTAAATACACCCCTAATACTTGATTGGTTCCTTGTATAGTGTATTGTTCTTATAACAGAACTGAAACACTAGAGTTTAAAAATGATTACTTTGACAAAATACTATTTCTGAGATTTTTTGAACTAGTTCGCGAAGAACTTTGTCCAGTTTGATTATGTAAGTTCCAAAGCATGAATGTTGCCTAACCTTTATGCCTTCATCGAAGATTGTTGTAAATGCTCGGGAGCAGAGAGCACAAAATCAATTATTGTTTATCAGAACTGGCGAGAGAACATTGCTTTATTGTAAAATGGTCTGTCTCTTTTCGTGATGCCTTTGAATTTCAACAAATAGTTGTAACAAAAAATAGATTACTTATATTATTTTAGTTATGTGATACTTTAGTTTGAATATAAAAAATTAAAATATCTTCTAAAGTAAAACTTCAAATCAAATCCTCAGATCCTTTGTTCCATTAATTATACACTTATGCCAGTTGTCTCATACTGAAACTACAAATGACTGCAACTACGTGATAATTAAATCTCTACTGTACTTGTTTTTTGCGAATTTTTCAAAAAATATCTCACCAACTTCTGTTTTATGTACCTTTACTCATACTTTAACCACTTTTCTTTTCTTTGCTGCCATCTTTGCGGCGCTCGTTTCACTTGCAGATTACACACAAAGTTTGCGGCTGGTCGAAGTGCGAATACCAAATTACGTGGTTAAGGGTTCATCAGCACAACTGGAATGCCTCTACGATTTGGATGGCGAATCGCTGTACTCGGTGAAGTGGTACAAGGACGGCAACGAATTCTATCGATACGTGCCACGAGACATGCCACCAGCACAAACGTTTCTGCTGCCGGGTGTATCAGTTGAGGTGAGTGAAAAACTAGAGTAGCTGCAGTCGTAGCGGTGCTTAGAGGTGCGTACGTGCGCGCACCTATAGGTACGTGTGTGACCGAGTGTTGTATGCGTATGTGTGGCATGTGTGTACAGTTAAGTGCTGCACAAAGGCTACACATAACTTCCGCCGAAATTTAAACTCACTCACGCAAAATCATAAATTCACGCGTTATCAAGGCTGCAGTTGTGGGTGTGCCTGTGTATATGTACTATGTGTTCGAGTTGCGGCAGGCGACATGTCCAACAGCGTTTGCACGATCATCGATTGTATGCAAAACTTTTGTGTATAAAATTTCAGACATGTTTGCATTGCACCTGCGTTCTGCAAGACATCCGACCGTGTCAGCCGCGTTGGTATATGCATACCGCGCATAAAAAGCGAAAGTGCAACTGAATAAGTTTTGCTTTCTGCTTGTATTACTTCGATTTTTTGTTCACCTCGAGACTCGTAAGCGCGACTAAGGTGCACATAATGCAGCGCGTACGCCATGTGCATTTGCGCGCTTTTTCAGTCAGTAAGGTGTAGGAAACTTTGCGCTTTTTGTGCGCGCGCAAACCGAACTGAAAGCGATAAATTTCAGTAAAAGCGAAACGCAAAACGTGAGTGCCAAAAAGATAAAAAAGTATAAGCAGTGTAATTTGGCAGCCAATTGGTGGTCGCTTTTGGTAGGTAACAAGGCGACAGCGCCACAAAATGGAAAACTTTGGAAAGGAGTGGCTTTTGATAAACTGCAGTGCAACTGCTGCAAAGAGAGCGGTGGTTAAGTAAACATGCGCTTTCCACAAAAAGTTGCACACACCCACACTCAAATACACCAGCTCACCTGCAACCCAATCGCATGTAAAGTAAATGCTTCTTCTGTAAGTGTACTGCTATACACCGCATATATATTTGGCAAGAGGTGCACTGCCATTCCTAGTGCATAGCTCTGTAATATTTGTATAATGTAGTGTACATGCTTCCAAGAAATAGAAATCGAAAAATGTTTGCCAAGTTCCGTTATAAAAATGTACATTGCATACCTGCTACCAGCTACAACCTGCCTTTTACATGCCTTTCGCAATGTTTGTATTTTACAGCTGCAACTATTGTGGTTAAAGTTCAGCGCATTCCGGTAGCAGTTTGTTAGCCGTCTTCACTTTCCAGTAAAATAGCAATAAATTTTCTGATTGCAATGCATGAACTTCAAAGCGAACGAGTCGAGTTGTTGCAACCTTCGGTGTATGAAACATGAAAGCAGCGTTGAGTAGTTGTATGTATACAAAATGACTAAATCACGCTCTAACAGATCAGTACACAAAAGACTATGTAAACATAATAAAACTTTTCGCCATAGTAGCCATAGTGCACACACTTATGAGTACCAATACACGTACAGTGGCGGACATCTAAATCTGAAGTCATGAATTTTTATTTCAAAATTCAAATGCGAATAAACAATATGAATTTAAAGAATTGGAAAATACAATATCAGTAGATAATATTATAGGAACTAAGTTTAAAATTGTATGTATTCAGACAGTTCTAAATATTCCATTCAATTTTTTTCCCTAAAACTACTAAAAGTCCGATTAAGACAGAGTTAATTGAAGCCACTGATACATCAGTACAGATCACTTCGAATACTTTAAAACAACAGGTTTTCGTGTGATCTCTTCAATTGAAATATTTTACGTGCTCTTATATTAGTAATTTAGTAAAATAGTAATGACTGGTTTCTCTCATATTTCATAAAAGTTCAATACTTCATATATATTTTACTGTGCAATGCAAGGCTAAAAAAATGTGTTGGTCTGAAAACGTACATATTTGTAATTAAAAGAAATCTTAATAAAATTCAGTGAGAATAGTAGAATTACAATTCATGATGTACAAAAATTAATGACAAATTAAACGTCCCACTCTTTGATTATCCGGGTTCTCATCAACGGAATTTGCTGTCAGAAAAGCTTTTGTCTTTCGATGGTAGTACTATCTTATATTTTTATAGAAAAGAAAAGCATTGGTGCACATTTAAAAAATGCTTCTTTCTAAACTGTGTTTTGAACAATTTTAGAGTTCTTTTCTTTAAATGTCATGTCTATGATGTAGAAAAATTTGTAGTTAAAAGCGATCCCTTTATAGTGGCCAATTTTCAGATGCTTTGTCTCCATATTGCCGATTAGTGCTCAAATTGTCGTTACGAGAAAAGCTATTTTAAATTTTTTTTTTTGCCTTTTGCGATAAATAAGATTCGAAAAACGATTACTCAAATCTTTCTGACCGCATGTCAGGCTACATGTTTTTTCTACACTTTTGTTATATACTGTTATACAATTTAATAAAATGATAAGATATTAATTAAACTTTAAATGAAAATACAAATCAAAGATAATAAATACTATTTGTTCTACAAAGAATAACTGAGGTTGCATTCTTTTAAGTTCCGAGACTGCACAACTGATAATTCATGTTCAGTTCTCGATTTCGAATTCGTGTTACATACATGCGCTTGTATAAAAATTGTTTGATCTCTAAGACAGCAAAAACAGAAGTTGAAAAGTTGATTTCAACAATTTACATACAGTTTTCTTCTTATAAACGCTCTTTTCTAGCTGCTATTACAGCTTTTGTTCAAAGCGAGTATGTAAAATTAATCGCAATAATAACATTAATGTAAAATTGCTAATTGAACGCTCCAATACACAGTTATGAATTCAATGATTACATATGCATGCCCGCGACTGTATATACCGACAAATTGCTATAAAAAGCACGTTTTGACTGTCAATTTGGTAGTAAAGTTTAGTCAGCAAGATAAATTTTACATGCGGGCAATTTGGAACTAAATTCGCCTTAGTTCACCAACAAAAGTTACTCATACGCCCCGTACGTTCAACAGTAGTTGCAAACACAAAATTATCATGTGGGTATATACTCGTACAATTTTGACAACTGGAGAGTAGCTGCTTTATATGTACTGACAACATCTCTTCTCATTTTTCCGCCTAAATATGTTTATATGATTTTCAATGGAATTTTTTACACTTTTTCAGCTTCACAACTCCAGCGATGCTATAGTTACGCTGCGCAATGTCAACCTACAGTCGGCGGGTCGTTTCCGTTGCGAAGTTTCCGGTGAAGCGCCTTCTTTTCAAACAGTCACCGAACACGGCGATATGGTTGTGGTTTGTAAGTATAAATGATTTGAACAATTCTAATGTACAAATTTAAGTATAATTTAAGAATAATTTAAGTAAAAATGTTCAAGGTGAAAGAGATGGCCAAAAATGTTATAAATATGACAAAGTAGCTTCAGCGTTATATTTTAAAGTGGTTCAGAAATATATTTTATTAAAAAATATCAATTTTTAATTCGCATGTTCAATATTATCTTTGCTAAATTCGCAAAAATATTTTCAACTTCGCCCAATTTGTCATAACATTTTTTAGCTGAAAAAAAAACGTTGAATATGCTTTTTCACCTTACTCGCCAATTTATTCGTTTAGTCTAGCGTAATTAACAGTTATTTGTCAAATTGTGCAGCTTTTCACACCAATATATAGTTTAGTGTGCAAAACGCAAATGATTCGTGTGAATCATTCACATCGAAAATATGCTTTAATTTTTTCTTCCATAATTCCTGCTCCACAATTTTCTCTTGCGCTTTTTTATTTCTGTGCTTGTGGTTTTACCAATTGCCTGACTATAACTCAATTCGTCTGGTGGTGAGCCAATTTATTTTTTCCCTGCTCATTGAACGAATTTTTCATGCTCTTTTTCAGCTTTTCTATTCCACCTGCAGTCGTTCTTTCTTGGCTATTTGTACAGTCCAAGTGAAAATGGATATTTTTTTGTGGAAATTCGTATTGCGATGAATCGAGTGTGAATAGAGAGGGATAAATCAAAAATTAATTATTATTGAAGCATGCTTATACTCGTATATATATGTAGATTACTTATATATTTCACACCAAATAATTAATTTAAACATTTCAACTTTTTATTTATATTTATATAAAATACTTTGAGTTATTAGTATATCCTCCAAACACTTGTTCTTAAGTCTTTATTTCATATTTCATTTTTCTTCTTTAAGCTTTGCCTGATCAGGGTCCACCGAAGATTAGTGGTGCCCGTCCACGCTATCAAATTGGCGACTGGGTGCGCATAAACTGCACAGTTGGTCGCTCAAAGCCTGCTGTTGAACTTTCGTGGTTTGTTAACGGTGAACCAGCTGAGCCGCGCACTTTGCGAAAATATCCCTCAGTCCTATCTGGTCGTGAGGGCTTGGAGACTTCGACTTTGGGCTTGCAGTTTCGTGTTGAACAGCATCATTTTCGAAACACCGATATGAAACTAAAGGTTAGTATAAATTTCTGGAAACAAATATGTTGTATATATATATAGTTATATGTATAGCTTGTTTGAGACTTATAACTATTTAACGATATGTGACAAATTAAAATATATCTAATGTTCGAAATCGGTTTAGTTACACTTTTTAGAAATCAAGAACGTCTCGAGTGATTCCAATGATTTCGGGTTTAGTGAATTCATCTCCGCTACAAATAGTATAATAATTATGAAAACAATGGCTAAATAAATTTAGTTTTTTGTTTTTAATATCAAAGAATTTGATAAAACCAAGTTTTATAACTTTGGAACGGCTCGAGCGATTTTGATAATTTTAATGTTATTGAACTCGATTCCGCTCCGAGTAGTAGAATAATTATGAAAATAATGACAAGATGAACTTAAAATACTTGTTTTGACTACCAAATTATTTGTTAAAACAATTTTTCAATTGCTTCTAGACACTCAAATATTTATTAAAAGTCAATGTTGCTGATGCTTTTGACATAATGTTTATGTTTTAATACGAAAAATTCCTTCTGTTATCAGTTCACAGAAAATGAATTTATTTTACCACTTCCATAATTTTTCAATATAAACCCACTCATATTAAAAAAAAAATCTTTAAACCTTCTTTGTCTTCCTTTCACTTTCCATTTTAGTGCGTTGCATCGCTGTCCACACTGTATTGGCGCAGCAACGAAGAGTCCGTCGAGGGCGATCGCCCGCAAAAAGCGCCCGTCTTAGAGTCGCGCGAAACCGTCTACGCCAGCAATTCGCGCGCCGATCCAGTGCAAGGTATGTCACTCCGGGAAATATTTGTTACCAAAATCTTATCGTTTTTCATTCAACCAAATGCAGCCAGCAAAACGGACTCACATCTAGTGGCGCATGCGCCCAGTTTGTTGCTGTTGCTACTGGTGGCGACGGCCATCGCCAGCGGCTGTCTGGAACAGTTGCACATGTGGCAGCAGTTGTTCGGCAAGCGGCAGCCAACGCTGCGGCTGCATGATAAACTAAAGCAACAGCAACAACAACAACTACAACAAAAACGACAAGATAACGAACAAGGTGTGCAACAACAAAATGCACAAGCATCGACGCATGAGCAGCAGCAACAACAAGGAAAGACGGAGAAGCAATTAATGCAATGGCAGCAGCCGACTGAAAAACGAATTGTTGGCGGCGAAATCAATCAGATGATGAGCGCAGAATACCAAACTATAATACCACTGTTTCAGTGGCAGCAACTTCAGCACAGGCAACAACAACAGCACCAAGCAGAGAATCAAGTGTGTCGACAGCATTGGCATGTTAATGAGAACAATGAAGGCGTGGCACGACAATGCAAAAGCGCGCAAGAATTGAAATTTGTTAATTTATGTGAGGAAATGCTGCCGGCATTGACAGCAATGACAACATCCGCTACGGCGACATATGCCACTTTCGCCGCTGCACGTTGCGGCGCCGTTGCCGCGGATGGCGATGTTGTCACAGCTGTCGCCGACGCGGCATTGCCAATTAAACGATTGCTGGCTGTGAGGTAACTGCGCTGCGCAACGGCTGAAGAAGTGTAAGCGAAATGAAAAGGGGCTACGAACATAACTGGACTGGACTGTCGTGTCGCAGTGCTGCAGGGTAACGAGGCATGCAACTGAGAGCTATTGGCCAAAAAAAAAATACAACAACAACGGCAAGCGGAAGAAGGACAAAAGTGAAAAGTGTAAATTTAATTTCAATAAATTCGAAGGACAGCAATCGAATGCGACTGCTGCCGATAACGTTTTGGATTTCAAAATTACAGTTACGGCGATATAAAAGAGAAAACTCCGTTTGAAACCAATTTGCGTAAATTGCAAGCAGTAACTGAAAATACATGAAATTAATGATTTAACGCAAAAAATTGCAAAAAAAAATTTATAAAAATTTAAAATTATAATGTGAACAATTCAAATTAAAACTGCAGTCTTGTGTATGTATTCGTTGTTTGCGTGTGTCTGTGTGTGTGAATTTGTTATTGTGTGTGTAAAAGTCCGTTCGAGCGCAGTTGGAAACAGCGAAATTACTTACTTATAAATATAACATGTATGTGTAAATATAAAGCAAAAGCAACTACTGATTTTTTAAACAATTTATTTGAAAATGTATGAGAACTTGCAAAATAGTTGTAATTCAATTACCACAAAGTTAGCATTAGACTCAATGTCTAGTCTAAATGAACAATGAACATTTACATACATAACATACAAATTACTGTTAAATGTAATTAGCTAGCAAAAAATGAAAAATATAAATCAAAATAGAATCGTTATATTTGCTAAGAAAGAAGAGAGTGCAACGAGATGTAGTCGGAGGCAATTAAAGAATTTTACAAGATATCTTTAGAAAGATAATATTTTAATTTTTAATTATTTATATATTTTTCATAGCCGTTAAAACGAAACGAACATACAACTCGCTTTGATAAAACAGATTAGCGGCGCCAACGTCTCTCGATCGCGTTCTATGCTGATCATTCACAGCAAAAGTTTTCCAGCATTAGGTTGAAGTTTAGCACCCACGAAGTATCTCCGACACTTGCGAGTAGTGTTGAGTTTGGTCAAACTGAGCGAGTAGCGATCGAAATCGTTGACGCATATTATTTCTTTATTGCCTAATTCTACAGCAATTATTTTGGATAAATTCGACTTTATTGTTAAAAAAATAGATATATTTCTGTATGGTATAAGATCTGCAAAAAATCACCCAGGTCCGCAAAGGCCGTACTGTATGGATTAATTCGCCGAAAATACTTCCGAAGCTTTAAGACTCCGTTTTATTAAGATATTTCTTTATACTTTCTATGCAATTTGTAGTTAGTTGCTATTTCAAACAGACTGACAGCAGTTGTGGTGCAACCATGGCCCTTGACTTGCGATTTACATTGCTTTTTATTTTTTTCTTCACTAGGTTTCGAGCAGAGTCCTTCCCTAAGATTTCTTTAAACAATTAATATATGCTTGTAATTTTTCAAATATTGTAAAACTGAATCTGATTGTGTTTGACATCAGTCCAAGAAATATATGAATGGAAAATTAATTGAAAGCTTTCAAGTATAGAACCTTTTGAGCTTAAAAATTGCATTATTTTTTGTTAAGATATAGATTATGATTAAAAAATGTTTTCTTGGTCTATATAGTCAGTATCTTTATTCAGTTCCAAAAACTAGTATTCCGAATCTTCTGTATTTGGTTCAGTATATTTATCTCCCAAAAATTTGCACGAAAACTTCAAAAATATTTCGAATATACATATATGATGACATTAAGAAAATAGTCCTATCAAGAAAGACGATATCTCAGTTGCACTTCTTGAAATTCTTGGATATTTTAGAAACGACATTTTTGTAAATATTTACATACATATAAGTACATACATATATACTGTATTATATATGAAAATATTTAATTTTACACACGAAAGCATATACCTAGTATATGTAAATGTGTATAGCTAATAAGAAATTGATTACATTTTAGTACTTAGTGTTAAATGATCAAAATCAAACTCCATTACTGTTGACTAATGAAAGAAAGTCTTAAACTTCAACACAAACATATCGAACATTTTATGAATTGCCAAAGTTTTTACTAAATATAAATATGCTGATAGTGAGTATAATTACGATAATGATGTTGAGTAGAGTAACAAACATTTTTTGCCGTGTAACAATGTAGTGTATAATATAAATATTTTTGGATAAAAAAGTTTATTTTTCAAATTTTCTTATGTATTTGTGAGGAAAAACTTTAAAAAGGTTGAATTTTGTAGGCGCGTTGTGTATTTTATGCAATTATTTCCGACGACTAAGAAACTACTTTCATAATTTAAATAAGGAAGTTTTCTTTACAACAATAAAAACATTCCAGGACATTTGCCAAATCAACAGTGATAAGTAATATTACACACTTGCAGACATACATACACATACATCCATATGTATATACATGCAGTATATAAGTGAAATATATAGCAGGCAGAATAAATTGAAAATAAATTAAATTAATAAACAATAATAATTTGTAACTTCTTCATGCAGCCAATCAAATCAAAACACTTTGTAAATCACTTGCAACAACAAAAACAACAGTAATAATGTGTGGTCTTTTAGTTAAAGTAAAGAAAAAAATAATAAATTTTATCTGTAAATATAAGTTTTGTAATTTAACTTAAATTTAATACTTCACAAATTTTAGACTAATATATATACAAAACAAAATATATATGTACTTGTATACACACATACATACTTAGCTAGTAGCAGGTTGAGTGTTGTAAATACGCAGTTAAGGCGTGGCAATATAAAATTCTGTATCCAGCTCCGCACAGGAGTTCTACTTAAGATTAAATATAAAAATAAAGATAATTAAAAAGGAATCAAAATCCAAATGTGCGCCAATCTAACCAAAAATTATTTATAAGTACTCGTACAGTCCAAATTTTCTATTTATAAGCCAATACATGTCAAAGGAAAAACAAAATGCAAACAAAAATCAAAATTTCAGATATCTTTGAGAAATTTAACTAATATGTCCGAGCTCAATTAAGCGCTAAACTAAATATTACAAAAAATCAAAGCAAAAAACAACAACAGCATATACATGAAATGTGTTTTTAATATAATTAAATTCCTAAGTATTCGTAACTGTAAAATAAATATTGTGTATTTACTTGCAAATTTAACAAAATTAAATTAACAATGCCATAACTATATATAAAATAATTATAATAAATTAAAAATGAAGAAAACTAACAAAAGTAAATTATAAACTAATTAAAATGTATTATATGTAGTTAAGTGCGATAATTGATATATTGTAAATATTTGTCATTACGACTACTGTAATTCAATGTATGAGCAGGAAATGATGTGAAAACAAAAGAATTATTAAGTCAAATATAAATTATAATAATAATAAATATTTGTTTGACGATGACTGGTGAGAGTTTTATTTATTGACAGGTAATTTGATAGAAAATGGTAAGAAAGAGTTGCATGTTTTCAAACACTATAAAAAAATTTGTGTAGATCTGTGCTTGGAAAGTATCAAAATATTGGGCCTAATCATTGAATCCCTTTCGATCGAAAAAAGAATCGATTCGATCGAAAAGTTTAAAGTCGGAATCATTGAAACCGTATCGAAAATAAAATTTACGATCACATTGAACTCATTTACCGACTCGAAAAAATACATTCCGCGGCTAATAGATGTCGCTAATTACGAAATCATTCAATTCGCAAAATCGAAAATTTTGGTCGAAATCTATCCGGTGATGAGTAAGTTGCGGAAATTTAAAAGAAATAAACCATTTGGAAGTTTTTATGTAAACAGTTACCGATGACGGACTAAATTATATTTTAAATGGGTATTTTAGAGACAAGAGACAAAAATAGACTTACAAAAATGATTTAAAGATGTTTAAAAGCGATATAAAGTTGAACCCTCGAAATAGCGAAAGAATTTTCTCAAAGAGCCTCAGGTGAATAACATATTTTTGGAAGAAATTTCACAATAGTTAAATGCCAGTTTTAATTTTTATCAAATTTGTCAATTAAGGTCGATAAAACAGTTTATGTTCTCACTTTGTGGTAAAGCAGTTTATCGACGGAATCAATGATTGCATTAACATTTTCGATCGAAAACCTTTATCGTATCGAAATCGAATTCGCTGAGGATTCAATGACTAGATTAGTTTAATATTGAAACGTTGTCTGAATTCACATCCTCATGATTTATTATCCAAAAGCTGTATTTGATCCGTGTTTAAACAAACACAAGTTGCAATCACCGACCGATTATGCAGACTTTCCTTTTCACTATTCTACCAACTCAGTAATACTTTTTGGGACCCTAAAGTGTGGTTTAGACAAAAAACAATGTAGTGGAAATTCTAGACAGGCTTAAACTATTGTATAAATATTTATTAATAAATCCTTACATTACTTTTAAGAGACTCGTCTTTATCATCATTAATTGTATATACTTAATATAAAACCCATTAGAGTTATTTCAATTCGGAATATTTTACTTATTTTGGTCCTGTTATTTTCTTTTAATATATTTACAATGAGGACCATTTTCTCAAGTAAGTAACGTTACCCCATGGGCAAATAAGATGTTTTCTGCTTTTAATAAGTTTAAAAAACCTTCACTACTACTGACTACAGCGGCTGTCTTTAAAATTTCTTTAATGACAGAGTTTTCATCGGTCGGGCGGCATATATTCCCTTCTGTGTCCTTCTTTTTTTTCAAAACGTGTTTGGCTGAGCCTCCCTCTAGATCTCGTTTATAAGATCTCTACAAAAGAGTGATTTATAACAAATATTAGAATTAGCATACCACCCTCCCATCTCCCATATACCAAATATTGTACTTATCTGAGTGTGAAAAATTATGTTTACTAGCGGTTAGTCAGATTGTATAAAGTATAATAAGAAAGCTTATATCACAGTTTATTTATACTGAACATGAGCTTGTTCGATTAATTATTTCATCTTTAAGAATTTTGAATTCATGTGCAACCCATGGTGCTCTTATCTTAGCTCTATTTCTAATCTCGATGATGCCATTTCTATTGCCAGACTGTCCTTCCATAACTTTCTTTGAGGAATTACTAAAAGATCAGAAATAATCCGCAATTTATAGTTAACAACTACTACTGTATTTGTCAGTCAACATTGATGAAATAAATGCGAATTCATATATATGTATGTGTGGCTAATGGCACATCGAATATTTTATTAATGTCATAGATTTTGTGACAAATCTATAAGCTTATGTTATCACTCTAATTGGCTTGACATTCCACTGGTCATACCTAATTGCATGTGAAGCTTAATTCATCTGTATGGTTATAAATTATTTGTATTTTTGTATGTGAAAAATTATTTCACACAAATAAAGGCCAAAAGCCGACTAAGATACAGGTAAATAGTGTGTGGTGGCATATAATCCTATTTTATTAATCGTCTACCAAAGCTATGTAATTCCCCAATGAAGCAATCTACTCGCATTTGGTGAATACCTAAGGAACATGAGAAACAAAAGCACCGTCGAAATCCTAACAAATTTCCCTATGCGACAGCACAATGACAGAAATTTATTAGTCTTAATACTTTAAATGGGATCAAGTGGGAAAAACGGCAAGCAAAACTACACACAAATTAGGTATATATTTATGTACATATATAATGTCATACGCCACTAATGGACGGTTGGTTTGGCTTGGCTTAAAACAAAAACACATGACACACACACGAACACATCTTACAAGTTACTTACATATGCGCAACGCAATCAAGAACCAACTCTGAATCACAAGTTCAAGGTGGCAATGTGGCAATGTGGTTACAATCAGCAGCGCGCTTTGTGCATCTGTCTGTGTGTGTTTTTGTCATTTAAGTGGAAGTAGTTAGGTGCTAAGCTGGTCAGCTGAGTATCTTAAGAAGTATCGCTTGGCAGTTCAACTGGCATATTACAGCTGAAAATTCTGTTAGGGAGACATACTTGTGCGTATTAAAGGCGGTCGCTACTCCTGACTCGTGTGTTGGCTTAGCAAAACTTCAAATATCGCATAAATCACACTTGTCACTTCTGGCCAAACTTAGTAGTTAAATGCGGGTAGATAAAGAAATATGTATGTATGTATATCTGTATTTTACATTAGAAATGTAGTTGCGTTGACTTATACACAACGCCACTGCCAGTGCTCAGCAGCTAGCGGTCCTTTATGCAGCATAATCCCTAATTGGATTACCCATTTGTTTTTGTATTTCCGCCATACATTATCACACGTAGCCTTAAGCCTAAGTTTTATGTTAGGTTAATTAAGCAATTGTGTTGCTAAATAAGGTATTTGTGTTATTAATTAAATATTAAGTTGCACAATCGGATATATGGCAATGCATACATAATTTCAGACATTTACACTTATCAATTCAAATAGCCCGGAAGTCAAATATTCAAGATCATTATTCAATGAAAATGAAATATTAACTATGAAGTATTTAAAATTGTATCTATAGAAGAAATTATTTTTACTTCTTCCAGTTCAGAATAGTACTCAAGCCTTTCGGTTCAATCGAAACCTTGTAAACCTTATCGATTTTTTTTCTATGAAATCAACTTTTTTTTCAAAAGCAAATTAACTAATATGTGAGTAAGTATTGCGTCCAAATGTACTCTTAATTAGGTAATTAGCACCCTTTGGCATATCTATACTAAAGGAAGTGTAGTTGCCGACAGACAACTATAGGTCAAAAAATACATTACAAGTAGATATGACAGATAACTCAATTGCCATTTGTCATTTTTTGCATTCGGGTCTCCTGCTGAAATTGAAATGCATGTTACTCAAACAATATTGCAAAATAATTGCTTCCTACCTAAAAGATAGATGTATGTATGTATGTGATTGGCTTTGCAACCGATTAGCCGGTTATAGCCGAATCGATAGTGCGCCACTTCTCTCTCTACTTCGCAGTTCGGCGCCAGTTGGAGATCCCAAGAGTAACCAGGTCCCTCTCGACTTGGTCCTTCCAACGGAGTGGAGGCCTTCCCCTTCCTCGGCTTCCCCCGGCGGGTACTGTATCGAGCACTTTCTGAGTTGGAGTGTTTTCGTTCATTCGGACAACATGACCTAGCCAGCGTAGTCGCTGTCTTTTAATTCGCTGAGTCAAAATTTGGGTGTCCCATCCGAGGCTTTCGTCGATTTTTCATTGGTACTTCGTTTTTATGTGGTGGGTCCCAAACCCTACGCACAACCACAGGAGCGGGTTCGCCTTCTCACTTTAGCTCGCCTTCAAACGGATGTTTGTTAGCTACCCAGAGGATACTTGGTCTAAAACCGGAAGTTGTGAGCTGCTTGAACCATGTGGAAAGGAATCGTTTCTGGCCACTCCCAAGTGAATGACAATCAAAAACTTTCCTCACTTACGTGAACTTCTACACATGATCCCATCCTCCAAAAATCCATCCATCCTAAAAGATAGATACTTTCGCATAAAACAAGAGGATGCATACTCAAACTTGCAACCGAAAGAAGCGGGTGTTCCCCAGGGAATCGTGTTGGAGCCAATGCTTTACTTGCTTTTTACAAGTGATATCCCCACTGACTCAAGTTAAGTGACAGCGAAATTTGCAGATGACAAAGCCCTGTTAGCAGCAGAAGAGTCAACCTCATTACCCTTCGAGTGCAAACAGCAGTCAATACAATTACTAAATGGGCTTCTAAGTGGCGCATTAAATTAACCGCTTTCAAATCAATGCACGTAGACTTTACTTTAGAAAAACATCATACCATCCCATTTATATAAGGGTACTCCTATACCACATCACAATAAAGCTACCTAGGAATCACCCTAAGCTCCGCTGGAAAGAGCATGTCAAAAAAGGGGTGAGCTTGATGTAAAATTTGCTAAGTTTTACCATCTAGTCGGTAGGAGATCCACGCTTTCAATCAAGTACTAAAGCCAATTTGGGCCTATGGAGCTCAGCAACAGGGTTGTTCAAGTCAAAACTGTATTGCCTGCATTCAGCGCTTCCAAAATAAGGTACTAAGAAGTATAGTTAATGCTCCTTGGTATGTTAGATCTGCTTCACCTTCACCGTAATCTTGGTGTAAATTAAGTAGTAAACGAAATAACCAAACTTGCAAAGGCTTATACAGCATGTAAATGAAGAGGTATCCAGACTCATCGAAACTGCTGAACAAGAAACATAACTGAAACATAAGAGGCCTTCAGACTTAGCAAGGCAACTGTAACAGCAAATGAATTCCTCTAATATTTAGCTTTTAATCATTATTTTTAACTTATTATAATTGAATTGTTGTTAGTATTTCATCATTGTATACCAGGTACAATTGTAATAAAAAAATTGCAATTTTTTAAATTTTGTTTGTATAATCGTAAAATGTAATCCTACTGCAACTGTTGCCCGAATAATTTTACTGCCAACTATTCTTCAGTTGCCTTACACATTGAGTTGTAAAAAAATTGAAGTAAATTGAACCTTTTATGTTCTTAGCTTAACCTCAATACAATTAAATTGACTAATTGCAGTATTACTATTTATATTAAACAAAATTGAACTTTAAAAATGATGAGAGGTTTTAGTGTAGCTGTATTATTTTACTACTAATTATTCAAACTAAATTGGGAAAATTACAAAATTATTTTAATTGTCTAAGTTAATTGAGCCAAAATTTCCAAATATTCAATATTGGAAATTGAGAAATTTTTTTAATAACATGGCCATGTCTATTTAATATTTAAGAGATAATCAGATCTAAGTCATGATCGGATCATAAATTTTTGTGTGCTTATATTAACGTTAACAGAAATATGCAAGACCAAAAAAAATATTATAAATTTTAAGAATCAAAAAAATAATCACAGCGACTGACCTCATCTTCTAGTGACCTAAATTTTTGTTTAGGTATCAAATTAAGTAAAGGTATTTATATTTTTATTTCAGAGTCAGTTGTTTTGTATGAGAAGACCATAAGAATCATTAAAACGTATTTATTTCTAAATTTAGCAAGAGTTCTTCGTTATAACATAGAAACGTCAAATATTCCGATAAGCTCGCATTTAATAATAGCTGTCATCGATCTCTCTAGCGTCCTGAAAAATCATACTAAGAAAAGGGCCTCACAATATTTGTAATATTTACACACATTATTTTTTTCCGAAGTAGTGCTTTCATATAACTTTGCGATACTTAATGGGCCGAAATATGTTTATGCGAAGTTCACATCTTACCACTTTGTAAACTGACAATATTGTTGTTGGTCATTGGTATACGAATTCTATATATATCAGCTAGAAGAATAACTTAACATTCCATAATCTTTAGATCTTTTATTGGTGAAAACCTCTATCCTTTTAGAATTAATCAAATTCAATACAAACTATACTATATTATTTCAATGTTTTGTTGGAAATTATTGTTGCATTCCTCAACACATGTTATTAAGAATTTAAAAATTTATTTTTAATAAATAATGTATATAAAGTTGCAATGAGTATGCAACTACAGCTTTAACTGTGACACTGTGCAAGTGTGTAGAAATGTGTGTGTGTCTGTATGCGATGTGCATGCTCAAGTGCAGTCACGATATTCAAGTACAGAAATAATTTTCATGTCACGTACAGGCAGCGAAATAAAATCATTTCATTTCTGAAATCTCTTTTTCCTATCATATCTAACAAAAAAGAAACCACATGGAGACAAGTGTTGCTGAACTTGGTGTGAATGTTTTCTATTATATTCTTAAATTGTGGCATACAATGACTACCGAAATTATTGTTTGAAAATTTTTTAGTGTTGTGTTGTTCGAGGTACGACTTAGGCAAAATATTTATCTATAATATAAAAATGAATCGCAAAATGTGTTGCTAAGCGCATAACTCGAGAACCACTGAACCGATTTCGCAAATTCTTTGTTTAGAATGTTTTCAGAGGTACCGGGATGGTTCTTAAGGCGGAAAAAATTAGAAAAATTGCTTGAAAAAGTCTTAAATCCACAATTTTCTAATCACCCATACAAACAATTTGTGTCGTTAGTCTCGAAAAAAGTCGAGAAGGGCCAAACCGATCTGGCTAATTTTAGTTTTGAGATATTTATGGGAGGCCAGGGAAGGATTAGAAAGTAAGTATATATCGAAAAATTGTGAGGAAGATAACAAAAAGATGATTTTATTTGAATTGACAACAAAATTAAAAAAAAAACAAAAAAATAATAATATTTTGAAAGTTGTCATTGTTGCTTTGTTCAATTGTATGAGGCTGTGTCGATAGCCCAAAACAAGTAGGGAAAGGCAACCGAATATTTATACTCCCGCAATTTATTGACACATTGACACATAAACACACAATTTGAAATAAAGTCCAATAGAATAACGAAAATCAGCATATATAGTACATGAGGGTTGAGGTTATCCTGAACCGATTTCACTCATTTTCAACGCCCAGTTATAATGGGGATAGTAGGCAGACAAACGGCAATTCGGCCTTGAAATTACTCCTAAATTGCAAATCAACGAAACACCAGTCTGCAAAATCGCCAAAAAAACGAGATATATAGAAGATTTTCCAGATATTCAAGTCGCTGGAGGTACTGCACAGGACTTTAAAAGATCTACGCGACAACGAAAATATTTTTGGTGAAGTCATGATTCTGTTGGCAGGTGATTTTCGCCAGACTATTCCTGGATCAACTGTTGCTGACGAACTAATCACATTCCTAAAATCATCTAATTTGTGGCGACACATAAAGAATCGCCAATTAAAAAATAACATACGAGTGTTTTTCCAAAAATATCATACTGCGAATGTAGAAATAGTTGAAAATGGTAGCGACGCAGTTGACACCTCGATGGATTAATAACATTTTTAACGGGTTTCTGTCACTTCATGGCCTCGAAAGAGGAGCTTATTAATCGTGTTTTTGCTGACATGAAACCATAATATAATAAACATAAATGGCTGATTGAATGACCTACATATATTGGTGGTAAAAAAACAAGGATCTCTTTGATCTTAATGCGGCAATTTAGAATTTCGAATTCTCCTTTAAAGTTGACACAGCTACAAACCAGGATGACGTATTCAATTATCCCACAGACTATTTTAAATTGCTGTACTATCCACACTCACTTGCAATTAAGTAGTGTGAGTTGTCATCACGCTGCGTAACATAAATCAACATCAAACTTTGATTTGAAACAAGACTGGCTGTGAAGAAGGTAATCAATATCGTCACCAAAGCCAAGATAAAGCCAACTATGAAATTTGGTCATTTGTTTCTTTCTTCAATATACGATTAAAAAAATCAAAGTTTTACAAATTATGATGATTTACGCTTAACACAGATCCTCAATAATGTCTATCAATCATTTTAAAATTTGATTTCGTAAGAATTTTTTCTCTGCATTGAAAGATTTACTAATTTAATGTATAGTATACATTAGCCACAAAAACGTGTGGCAGGGTCTGCTAGTTTATAATAAAGGAAATATAAAGCGATTGGGCTCATTTTTTTATATGCTATACAATTCAATTCAATACATTAATATAGGAAGCACATAGTATTATGTAATATTTTACAGGATCTTACAAAGCAAATTTGTTTCAAATAAGACAATCGGTGAAGGCGGTCCACAAAGTGGGCTTTTACAACTGATCCACAAGTAAGCCTAACGTAAGGGATACAGCCCTTGCAATCAAATAAAATTTGAATTTCTTACTTATGGGGTTACATGGGTTTCGTCGGTTCAAAAAATCGATTTTTTTGTTTTTTGGATTATTATTAATCTACAACATCTCAGGAATATTATCATAAATTTCTGATCTGAATAATAGTTTCGGAGATACAGCCTTTGGAAGGTGTGCGCTCAAATTTGACCGAAATTTTTATTTTTTTTTTGGAAAAATGTCTGCCAAATTCCAATTTTTACTTTTTTTTTTTTTTCGTTCAAACACGAGTTTATGGTCTCACCTAAAACACTTTTTTTGTTTTTCTTTTTATTTTGTATGCTCCTGTCAGGAGTTATGCTGACAACGCGGACGCACCTTTTTTCCGAGGGGTCACTGGAAATGACGTCACAGTGGAGGAGCTTTAATTTTTTTTTTCAAAATTTCAGAAATTATTCTTTTAGTATGTATCTATGAGACAGAAAAAAGTTCGAAATAAATAAATAGTTTTTTACATAGAAAAAAAATATTGAATATATGCCATTTATCTGATAGTTTAATGTTTGAGTGCCTTTGAAAAATGTTGTAAAATTGTATTATATGTTTATTTATTATAGCCTTTTCGCACAGCTAAACTAATTTAGTACATTAAGAATATAATTGAGTAACCAGTTTTTCCTATTCGCACTGCCGGCTGTCTCGATTAACGATACAGTTTTTGCCATACTTCAGAAGTTGGTAAAATGAAAACAGTTCGCAATTGAATGCGCTTTTTCTGGTGTATATTACCCATTAATACGAAACTATAATTAAAGTGCGTCTAATTGTTTGTACATTGTACGCGGAGAATGTTGCTTCAGAACGTCATGGAATAATTTGTCTCTAACATGAAAAACAAAAAAACAATGCATGCGAAATATTTGCATATACCAGGTTGTAAATCCTGCAGAATCTGCGGCAATGCCAAAATTTTACAGCCGGAAATTGAAAATTTGTTTTTGAAAATATTTGCCTTCGGTAGAGTACTTCTTTATCGAGATTTGATGATCAGCGCGTCAAGTTCGGTAACTAATAGAATCTGCAATTTTCTGTAATAATGGTGCATTGTAATCCTTCTATAGCATATAAGTATTCAATATCCTAATATATAATATGTTTATTTAAAAATAGTTTTTTTGTTATCTTGGAAATTTAAATCTCAAAACAACTCATTGTATTTTAGAGTAAGCAAGTCAAAACCCTACCTAAAATGAGTGATTTTAATCTTCTGCTAGGTATGTACGAGATTTTATCACTAATTCTATTTTAAGTCATACTACAAATATTTTTAGATCAAATTCATTGCTATATATGATTAGTTTTTGTAGTGACTGTGCATCTTAAAAATTGCATATACGATTATATTTGTTTATTTCCTTAACATTGCATACGGTCATTTATACCATTCAATAATAAATAAATTTTATTTGTTTCTCTTATTTGAATGCCCAATTTTATTATGTACACATGTATTTTCGTTTGGAATTCGTAATTTGCTTGTTTTGTTCGCTTGGCTCGTGTTTCGTATTTGAGCTGTTTTGTTTTTATGTTCACATAAAAAACACAACTTTATGTTTAACTAAAACAATACGTGTGTAACAATGTGACTGCAATTTGTAGGCGCACTTGTATGTATTTACAGACACACGCACATGTATCTAAACAAACATTGTCGAACATTTTTGTCTGAGCATTACTTGTTGTTGTTTATGTACGTTTTTTTTTGTACTCGTATTACAGCAAAAACAACAATTATTTATTTGCTCATTTTGGTTTTGTTTGTATCTTCATTGCTCCGAAGTGATCTTATTTGACCAACAACAATAGCAGCAACAACAACGATTACTGCTCCTTGCAGTATGTCACGCCGTGTCAGTGTTGTCGAGTCTTACGCAAGCACCGCTATGAGAAGATGCCGAACGACGCACGCACAAGCTGCCCTTGGTTTTGGCTCAGCTGCAGCAGCGCTTGCCAACTTCAGCAAAACATTACCAATTGTTGTATATTGTTGTAGTACTGTTATTCTTGACCATCTGTTTGGACAATGCCACAAGCTTTAATGTGTAGTTGAACATAAATGACCAAAGGAAATCATATGAACTCACGCACACACACACTCTCACACGAACATATGCATGTGTGTATAAGAATTCATGTGAACCACATTGCTTATGGGTTTATGTGACATGGCATTGTTGCAGCTTCGTCTGGAGTATGAAATTGTTGCTGCTTTATATTCCCTGTTGTAATGATTTGGTTATTTCAACAGCATCAGCAGATATTTGGCTATTCTCGTAGACAACCGCTCGGTTTTCTCGATGTCTCTTTAAAGGGAGGCTGATAGGGCTTGCAGGCACTGGAACAAGTCACGGACACAAATTGCGTCAGACACTCATATCATATCATATAATATACCCGTAGCTAAAGACCTACCCAGCAGCGAAAACTGGCTCAAAGCTTCAGTGAAGACCCATTGATTATGTAGATCACTGAAAGAACTTTACTTTTCTCTAATTTATACCTGTGATACTTCTAAAATGTAGTAGTTTAGATAACATTATTGGAAACTCAAAGGCACACGAAGACTGCATTATTCTTGAACTTTTAAAAACTTTCTTGCAGGAACATGAAAAGCTTTGCGCGCGATGGCTGCCGCTTTCCCACTAAAGAAAACGGTTTATTCCCGAAAAAACGATATCATTCAGACTCCCTTAGAGTTACTGATTATATAATAAATGTAAATAATAAATTTTACTAGCTGGTCCAGCGGTCCGACTTAAAGGCAATAAATGAGCTGATTTTGGATGTTATTAAGTTAATTTTATTATTTGGGTGGTCTTGTGATTTGTTAATTTTTATAGCGAATGCAAGACGAATCTAAAATTGAATCGTTTAAACTGAAATGGCATATCGATTGGGATAATCTGAGAACTCCTCAGATTCGAACTTTTCTTTGATTATAATCGCGTAGATAACATTGTTCAACAATTTTCTTACTACCAAACGCGTCCCGTTGAATGGCTTTGGTTATTTTAAGTTTCGAAGCATGATTACTACGGAACCAACTTTTAGTCGTAAATTGTGTGGTGGTAAGCTAGGCACATCCAAGGAGTTTAAAAAGTCAATTGGATAGTTGATAGCTTCATGTTCATTTAATACACAGTCAATAGATTTGAATGAATGATGTGTCCCAATGATCTCATTCTGAATTATGTATTTTAAGTCATCTACATTTTTATTCGTGGCCGCCAAATTGCTGATTTTTTTACAAAATGGAAAATGGGCGTGGTGTCGCCCACTTATGGGTTAAAAACCAGATCTCAGGAACTACTCGACCAATTCGAATGAAATTTGGTATATACTATTTTCTTTGAATTTTGAATTCCATCTGATTGCTTCTCTTGATAATGTACACATTAAGAACCAATGAATATAGCGGAGTAAAACTTTACACAAATACTGCATATCATCTCTGGCTTCACTTGTGAAAAAATTGTCGAAATCTGAGTATAACTATTCAAGGCCTCAGATATCGAACATGATGAACTCAGCTCCGAAAATATGATTAAATCTCTCAGATAATTTTATGTAATTCAGAGGAATTTTTTTTCTTATAATAGTGTGTCTCTGTGTCCTCTATTAAACTTTATGTCAAATTTATGGATAAATTTGTGAGTTATTTTCTTAAACTATGTCAATAAATTGAGAGAGTATAAAATGTTTGGTTGCACCCGAACTTAACCTTTCCTTACTTGTTTATACCACATCCTATGTCCTGCCCCCGGTTCGGGTTCTCCTTGAGTTATAAGTAGTGTAACTAACACGACTTTCTTTTATATATATAGATATGAATATGTATTTATACATAAATCCATACTTCGTAACTGTAAACGAATATTTTGTAAAACGTTCCCTGCTTCTCTTTCTTACCAACAAATTGTGTGGAAGCTGCTTAAGTGAAGCTTTCATCATTTTCCCTACTGGGTACTTAACAAGAGCGCTCATTAGCACAAAAGCTTATGTTCAGTTATCTGTATATTGTGGTAAGTTTATGTTGCAAGGATATTCAATTAAAATAACAAATTGACAGCTTCAGCTTTAGATGTCTTCAAAAGCTCTTTTGCGGACAGTAAATGAGCACTTCACAAATGTGAATTCACACCTAGTAAAATATGTTCAACAGTCTTTATGAACATTTACATGTATGTAAGTATAACCTTGTAAAAGTAAATTATATGCATGAATTATTTTGGTATAAACGAAGATTTTTATGTAAACAAACATACATATATTCACTGAAAGCACACTTATATAAACCATGCGATTTATTTTATGTTCGAATGTAGTCGTTGTATAACGTAAAAAACTTATTTTATATTTGAGATATTTTTCTTTAAGTTCACACTCAATTTATTTGGACCGTTTTTATACTCTCGCAGCATGTTGCACAGATAATAATAGTTTCGTCCAACAGGCGGTTGTTAGTAGCACCTAAAACTTAACGAGTTAGATAAACAATTATATATATGACAAGTAAGGGCTAAGTTCGGGTGAAACCACGCGAGAGAACATACAATTTGACCCGGATAATCGGAATAAAATCCACAAGAAAACAAAACTGGTTATATACATACATACTATGGGAATTGGGGTAATTTCTAAACCGATTTCAACTACATATTTTTGTCAGCAAGCTATATTATATCAAAGATTTTACGTTCAATTAATTTTGCTAAGATATTTCACATACTATGTATTAAGATATATATGTAATGTATAAAGTCCACCGGTAGTTTGAAAATCCGAATTTAAAGTATATGGTGCTAGTGGGAATATTGGCCTAATTTTTCCCATTTTTGTCATAGACGCACACTGTTAGAAATAAAGTATTTGTTCAACGTTTTGTTCCGATATCTTCACCGGTGCTTAACTTATGTATATATAGTAGTTCTAGTATACATAGTATAAACTATAGAATTGGGAAAATGATCCACATCGAATTTCGTTAAAATCGGAGTAGCTTCTGAGATATGCTTTTAGATCCATTAGTGGACAGAGCCCTTCTGTGTCATCTTACAATGAAATTTAAGGCCTTTAGTGTTTTTATACTCTCGCAACAAAGTTGCTACGAGAGTATTATAGTTTTGTCCACATAACGGATGTCTGTTTGTCCGTCCGTCTGTCCGTCCGTCCGTCCGTGCAAGCTGTAACTTGAGTAAAAATTGGGATATCTTAATGAAACTTGGAACACGTATTTCTTGGCACCATAAGAAGGTTAAGTTCTAAAATGGGCGTAATCGGACCACTACCACACCCACAAAATGGCGAAAACCGAAAACACATAAAGTGTCATAACTAAGCCTATTGAAATAAAATTTAGTATGAAGGATCGCACTATGAAGGGGCATATTTGGATGTAACTTTTTTGGGGAAGTGGGCGTGGCCCCGCCCCCAAATCGGTTATTTGTATATATCTCGCAAACCAATTAAGATATATAAACCAATCTTTCTGCAGTCGGTTCTCTTACGTACGTCACCATACATCATGAAAATAGATGAAATCGGATAATAACCACGCCCACCTCCCATACAAAGGTTAGGTTGAAAATTACTAAAAGTGGGTTATCTCACTAACGAAAAACGTCAGAAACACTAAGTTTCACATAAGAAATGGCAGATGGAAGCTGCACTGAGATTTTTTTACAAAATTGAAAATGGGCGTGGCGTCGCCCACTTATGGGTCAAAAACCATATCTCAGGAACTACTAGACCGATTTCAGTGAAACTTGGTTTGTAATAGTTTCCTTACATCCCAATGATATGTTGTGAAAATAGGCCAAATCGCTTCACAACCACGCCTACTTCCTATATACCAGAACTTTGAAGACGATCTGAATCGTTTACTTTACAATATATAAAGTAAGCACTAGTGAAGATATCGGTGCATAACTTTGCCTAAATACTATGTTAATAGTGTGGCAGCCCCATTCTAAAAATCGCCGAAATCGGACCATAGGTTTTTAGGCCCCATATATTGAACACGAGGACCTCGGTGCTTCTACCCTAATATTATGGTTTCCAACTTTCAATGGACTTTATACAATATATATGACGAATATGTGGGTCAAATTGTGTATTATATAATGTAAATAAAGTTAAATAAATAAATTGCGAGAGTATAAAATGTTCGGTTACACCCGAACTTAGCCCTTCCTTACTTGTTTCTTACTAAATTAAATCATTTTTAGGCGTTTTCAACTTAACTTTTGTATGCGGGCTTAGTTATAATCCGATTTCCCATTTTTATACTGTATAAGGAAGTGGCTTAAGGAAACGTTCCTAGATAGTTTGGTTAATATAGCTTTAGTATTTTACGAGATATGTACCAAAAACTTAGTAGGGGGCGAGGCCATGCTCGCTTTTCCCAAAAATTCCATCAAATATCCATCCCTAGTGTGATCCTATGTACCAAATTTTGCTTTCAGTTTTAACAGGATTGAATGCGGAGAAGACCGATCTGCTTCTCTTTACAAGGAAATACGAAATTCCTCCATGGATGTACCCCTTATTAAATGGAACGTAACTCTCACCGAAGGACCGCACTAAGTACCTAGGGGTAGCCTTGGACAGCAAACAGCTTTGGAGTAGTAGGCGCGTTCGAAGTTAGGTGTATGGTGTAAGGCAGCCTTTCAAACTACCGAATTTCAAGCGGAGGTGTTTGCTATTGAGAAAGCCGCAGAGCTAGCATTCAGTGCAACAGCCAGTTACTCTAAAGTTGATATCTATGTAGACAGTCAAGCAGCTACCAAGGCAATAGCCTCGTATCATATCTCTGCCAAAAGTGTATTGAGAACCAGCGTGGCAGTGGACAGAGTTGCTAGGAACAAGTGGCTACACTTCTACTGGGTGCCAGGTCACAAAGGCATTGAGGGCAATGAGATTGTAGCTAGTCTATTGCCAAAAGTGGTGTAAAACTGTCATACGGAAACATCCAAACCGACATTGATAAACCCATGTATTGTCTATACGATGATTTAGACAGGAGCATGACAAGGCAGATTACAACGCGCTGGAAAAATATACCGGGTGCAAGAAAGCTAAAGCCATGAGTAAATCGATAGACCAGAAACATACAAATTTCCTATTGTCGCTCGATAGAAGAAAATGTAGGAACATGATTGGTATTCTCACCGGTCACTGTCTGTATACTTGCTCTCTCTCTCTCATAATCTCTTTGCAATTTGTTGCGAGAGTATACAAATTATCAGGCTTAGTTTTAGGTGTTACAAATGATCACTTATCGGTTTATAATTCTCTTTAGTATGTGCAAAATGTTGCGAGAGTAAAAAGTGAGATTACTGAAATACTGCAACATTTCTTAATAAAATTTGACATTTTAATGATAATATTAGGTTTTGGCACAATGCAAATATTGACTAACTAAGATGAACCAGCACACGAACCTTAAAATGCTTATCATTATATTCCAGGAATTGTTTTAATAAATAGCAATATTCGTAGAAAATATATTTATAAGAAGTACACTAAGTAGATTATTTCACTTAAATCCAATCTTCTGAAAGTGTCGGTTCAAATTAAGCACCCTACAATTCTCGCAACTCGCAGAAAAATGTCCCGTATTGTTTTCATTCTTTTGCTGAATTATTTTTTAATTTTTCGAATCGTATTTGGTTCCAGTCGAAATAGTGATTCGTGTACAGTGCATGATTGCAATTGTAATGTGCAAATAGAAGTTGTTAATGCTGAACTCGTCGACGATGTGGAAATGGCTGATGTTAATATCGATATTAGAACATCGGACAATAAAAAGCCGTTACTTGCGAATCGGTAAAAATGCTGAACTAGTTTTTTGATTATTTGCGATGGGATATTACTCATAGTTATCAATTATTTATTTCAGAGTATCAAAAGCGTCTAGTTGTATGGAAGCAGAACCGTCTACTTGTATGGCAGTAAAACCATTTAGTTGCATGGAGGCAGCAGCTAAAAGCTGGAAAAGTGGCATTTACCAAATTCACTTGAAAAAGTTTAATATCTCCGACTTGGAGGTGTATTGTGAAGAAGATATGGAATTTGGGGGATGGTTAGTTATTCAACGGCGTCAAAGTGGCGCCATGAATTTTACTAGAGACTGGCATGAGTATAAAGAGGGATTTGGCGAACTAACAGGAAACTATTGGATCGGTTTGGAAAAACTACATGCGCTCACTAGCAGTTGCGAACAAGAGTTGTATATTCAACTGGAAAGGCGTAATGGCGAAAAATACTATGCAAAGTACTCAGAATTTCTTATAGGGAATGAATCTGAGAGCTACATTTTAAAGAACGTGGGTAAGTATAAGGGAAATGCGGGCGATTCCTTAACACCTCAGTCAGGATACAAATTTTCAACATATGATCGTGATAATGATACTTGGGGTGGTGGAAATTGTGCAAAGAAATATGAAGGCGGTTGGTGGTATCACATTTGCTATAGAAGGTAAACAAGTTTTCATTATCAAAGCTTTTAATAAACTATTTTTTATTTCGCAGTCACTTAAATGGAGTCTATGGAGATGATAATGCCGGTGTTAATTGGTGTGCCATAAAAGAATATGAATCATTGGCATTTGTACAAATGATGATACGACCAACGCAAAATTGCTGGAGGCGTTTGATGTTGAGCAATTAAAATATATGTATCTAAAATAATATTCAATTTTATGTTTCTATTAACTATTGTTGTGTGTAAAATCATGCAATTAAGTAATGTTGACTATTAATCTAAAATCATGAAAAGCAATATTTCTACGACATTGAGCCTTACAAATTACGAGATTAAAAGTGTTCATTTAAAACCGAACTTTGAACTTCCTTGCTTGTTTGAAATCAACATATATTCAGTGATCGCCTTTACTGGTCCCAAAAATTACTCTTTACTTTTTTACATTACTTGCTCGGACATCTTTAGCCTTATAACCGATAGTTGCTTAGCTCCACTTTGCTTTTCAAATAAATAGACATAAAGAAGACAGAAGGGGTCAATTCTGGAGATCCGTCAGGTCAGTCAATGTTTGCTTATACGAACCAGTACAATGGAACGGGTTGGTCCGCTTTAAAGCATCTCGAAAAACAGTTTACATGGACAGACAATGGATGTTAGGTAAGATCTTCAGATTTTGAAACACGAACAACATTCTTTGTTAAAGATTGGATTGTTGACAGACCAAAATATCTCATCTTTTAAAAATGATTTCCTGTGAACTTATCTTCAGAAATTTTGGTAAAAAAGAATGTGAAGAATGCGCTGAACGCAAAGCAAGATATTGAATAAAGGGTTAAGGGCGGCTTCTTCGAACTCCCTTTTCAATCAACCAAAGAATATTTTCCCTGTTCTTTCTTAAATCAGTATGAGGAAGTTTATGATAGTATTTCTGAGTACAAAGGAGGACATAGACCTTGGGTGAAAAAAATCAATAAAATTGTACTTTATTTCAATAATAAACTTGAAGTTTTTATATTAGGTTGGTTCAATGCTTATTTAAAAAGTGTTACAGTGATCGGATTTAGTTCAAATATGCGCCGTTTCGTTCGATAATCTCTTTCCATCTAAACGACAACTTCATAATACCGCACTCGTAGAAGCCCCCTCCTTATTTGTGAGGAACTCGGTCAGCCACTTTTTACAAGCCTCTTCTGAGTTCAACTTTACACCACCAAGGGCGTTCGCCATGGACAGGAACAGGTGGTAATCACTTGGCGCTATGTCCGGGCTATATGGTAGATACGATAAAACCTCCCATCCGAGCTCCCGTAGCTTCTGACGAGTCATCAACCAAATGTGTGGTCTGGCGTTGTCCTAGTGGAATAGAATTAAGCGTTTGGCCATATGGGAACAGCTCATAGTGGATGATTCCCTGCCAATCCCACTAAACACACAGCAAAACCTTTTTGCCCGTTGATCCCACCATTGTTTGGGACGATTCACCGGCCCAGAAGGTTTTGTGGATAATGTTAATAGCTACGTCAAAACTGAACAACATATAATTTAACTGGAATTTAAATATATATTTCAAAATTACACAAATATAAACATATCTGCGAACCTTTAATTTTGGCAAATTCACCATTATTTTAGTTGTAGACGAGAAAATATACCATGCGAATTAGCCCGCTGGTTATGTAACACCATCGTTAATCCGTGAAACATAATTTGAAATTTATGCATATACCGCTATTTTCGCATATTACGCAGTTTTGTTTCTTTCTTCAGTTTTTGCTATGCTACGCTGATTTTTGCTTTTGCCGGTAATTTAATAAGCCTTTGCCTGTTAATGCTCATCCACATCCATATACTTTCATATATGGTGTATACGAATAAATGCATGACATGGGTCGGATGTATATGTGTGTGGAAAACTCATGAGTCTGCAATGCGCCAGCCAAAGCGTTATAGAGGCTGGAAATTGTTTGGCCTGCACTAAAATTATTCGCCATATTGCCTTTTAATTAATTATGAATAGGTAATTATGGCAGCGATATACGCGTATTCCCATATAAGTATTCATGTAGGTGAGTTTTATACCCGGGCGCAGTTTTCAGCATAGGGTTTTATAGTTTTGTTTGACGAAGGTGATGTTCTATCGTAATTAAGACGAATTTTTGGGATGACTGCTATACGAGTAGTAAGATCGTGATAAATTGAATACGAAATGTCGACAGACTTTACAGTCTTTTGACGTCTTTATTATTCAATGATCTTGGAACAATTTTAAACGAGAAATGGAGAACTCTCAACGATGAGAACTATATATTGGAACAGTACAGAAAGATACAATTTCGTCCCAATTATAAGAAAATAATATGATCCTAGAGAATGTTCGTTGAAAAGAAATTTAGCCTTGTCAAGTCAGAGACCCGTTTCGAAACGAAAGGAATCGTTGATTGGAAGTTTGTTGTAAAGTGTGTATCGCTCTCAATGTAAACTATATTGAATAACAAAATCGTGTTTTACGAACTTTTCAGCACTTTTGTTATTAAACTAGATGCTGTTGGAATCGGCTCAAATAATAGTTTAGGTAATCTGTGACAAGTTGAAGTTTCAGAAACGCGTTATGAGTGTAATGAAATCATTGCCATCACGACTGAAACCTATAGCAAGAGTTGGGAATATTTGAATAACCACTAACATGTTTGTGTTGACTTAAATGCAGTATTGTTTGTGAAGCGATTATAATGAATATTAAATTTTGAAAGAGTTTATTTTTCACAGTACTGATCCCATTCGATGACTTGTACGTATGCATTATTGAAAATCGCTAAATGTAACACAATTGTATTTAGTATATGTATGTATGCGTGTAAAATAAGTTATAAAACTATAAATTTGGTATAATATATAATAATGTAGAATATAAAAAAATGAAAAAATAAATTACCTGCAAACATAATTTAATAAATTATTTGAAAAATATTTAAATAATAATATATCCACAATAGTAATAATAATATTTGTACACATAAGTATACAGTCATACATTTTTTTGGTTATACCTACAGCAGATTCCAACGGCCAACACATTATCTACGTATACCTGTAGATAATGTGTAGGACGTTGGAAAATTAAAACAAAACATTGACAATAATTCATAATATGGCCGGAATAATTGTATCTACGTATATTCTTATACCTTATGAAGTCTGGTGAACCATAATAGCTACATACGTGTCTGTACAGTGGGATAGTTGTAGGGATAGGTAAGCCATTATAAAGTTATTTGTGTGAAAATAATATAATTAGTAATACAAATTGTTTTTTATTTTCTATCATAAAGAAAATTAGATTTTGACGTTTGCATTAAATAATGCATTAAAATAATGCCAGACGTTCTTCAATTCATCTACTGTAAGTTCTGTTTTATTTTTAGTAAATTCTTGATAATCAAAAGTGTATCTATAAGAAATAAAATTTTTCAGCGTACGAGTTATGGCCAAAAATTAAGTTATGTATTTTTTATATTCTGATTTTCACTTATCTATACTACTATTATAAAGAGGCGCCACATTGACCTTGAGTAACATAGGCTATATTTATTGCTAGAATCTCAACTCTCTGGAAATAGTGCCCAGGTGAGGGTATCAAAAAGATTCCGAGATGTAGAATCATAATCTGAAAATCGTCGTGCCAGAGTCGCTCGCTGCTGCTTCTTCTTCTGATGTCTGCTGACTGGCGTAGACATCGCTTACGCGGTTATAACCGAGTCCACAACAGCGCCACACGCATCTCTCCTTTTGGCAGTTTGGCGCCAATCGGTAATATCAAGCGAACCCAGGTCCTTGTCCACCTGGTCCTTCCATCGGAGTGGAGGTCTTCCTCTTTCTCGGCTTTCACCAGCCGGTACTGTATCGAACACTTTCAGAGCTGGAGTACTTTCGTCCATTCGAACAACATTATCTAGCCAGCGTAGCCGCTGTCTTTTTATTCACTATGTCGTCGAATAACACATACAGCTCATCATTCCATCGTCTACGGTATTCGCCGTTGCCAATGTTTAAGGGGCCGCAGCTTGCTGAACAAAAAAAAAAACAAAATTTCAAAACCTGCCAGTTGAGAAACCTGCTTGAGAGTTGAGTACGGAGCGTGTTGCAGAATAAAATATTAAAAATACTGGTGAAATTACTGGTCGATTAAATCGTTTTATATCGATCTTGGACATTTGTGTCAACATTAACCCAACAAAATATTTGTAGAGATCTGTTTGCATCCCAAACATATTCTCAACTGTCAAAATGTCTCTTTTTGAGCCGAATTCTCGACATTTGCACGGAATACGCATGCAGCCAGAAAGATGGTCAAAAGTAGTAGCTAGCGACGGCCAATATTTTGAATAACATTTTTGTAACCGTTTTTATACAAATAAGCCTTAAATTAACAAAAAAAAAACATTATCAGAGAGAAAGACAACGCACACCATAGACTAGAGGTCGTAATCCAGTTTTAGCTCATTGCAAATAAAATATAACTTCATATTCGAATTTTCCTCCTTTTACTTCTTTAAAATGGACCCACTCAAGAAACGGCAAGGTACATTCATAAATACGTAATTATATAATACCTTTCGAACATATTGTGATATTCGAACCATTAAGTCCTTTGCAAGAGCTCGAAACAAATCCAAGAGAGTGTGATTTAATGTTATATTCCCACAGACACCAATCCGAGAGGTTTAGGCTGTTGAGTAGTTTAACTCACTAAACCAAGGTTTAACAAGATTTGGTCATACAAAAATTACACTTCATAATCACTTCACCAAAGTGATTTGAAGCTGAACTTCTCTAAATCCCTTTGTGCGATTCTGATTAAGCGCCATCTGTTGGTCACATTTGTTTAATCAGAGCTGATTTTCACTACAAAATGTAAAAAAAATGTCACAGCTTCCCTCAACATCTGCGAAGAGTGTTTATTTACAGCTAGTAGGTGCTGGTTGCTGCTGGCTTTCAGAAGAAAAAGAGTACCACCGTATTATATTTTTAAAATTTATCAATATAGATTTCTTGTGAAGATATTTTAAACTAAAGCCAATGAATGACAATAAAAAATTAATTAATTTTTATAATAACTTATAATTTGTGTGTTTCATAGTTTCGCAGTAAAAAGTTTGCTAGCTAACAGTACAGAATCACTCTTACGTATGAGTCAAAAACATCTGATTTAAAAATCATAAAGCGTTTAAATGTAATCCAATCACCTAAAATTTTCTGACGAAAAATTTAAGCCTGTTAGTTACTGCGTACTGCAAAATTCGAGAAGTGTTGTGGAAGCTTTGGTTTACAGAAGGCAGAAAAACTGAGAATTAAAAAAAAAATCATAAATTTGACTTCCGTTACTCGAATAAAAATACTTAATATTAGGTTGTCAGACAGTTAAAGAAATAAAAAAAAATTAATTGGATTATGGACAAAGTTTATCGAGAATAGCGTTCTATAATTGGTATAAGCCTGGCATTATTATTATCTTGGATATCAAGTCGGAATATATATTGTATATCCTGACTAGTTTGAAACTTCATTGCAGGGTTTATCATACTTATTTCATAATATCGTAAATAAATGTGAGTTGCAGCAAATTCCGAGGTACACAAAAATGGTTTGCATGCCCATATCCAAAAAGTGTAAAATCTTTTCCAAATTCCCACGTTTTACGTTAATTTGGGTTCACAGTAATGCATTTCCAACCACCT
This sequence comes from Zeugodacus cucurbitae, assembly GCF_028554725.1. Classification (NCBI taxonomy): domain Eukaryota; kingdom Metazoa; phylum Arthropoda; class Insecta; order Diptera; family Tephritidae; genus Zeugodacus; species Zeugodacus cucurbitae. The sequence goes on from NC_071668.1 coordinate 24,858,817, forward strand.
CACATTCATGCTCGACATATTTACATGCGTTCACCACATGCGTACAATATCATGCATATCAACGCACAAATTTTAGTACAAATTTGGTCCGAGTATGTGTTTTCCAGGAATGACAATATAGGCAAAGTAAATTATGATTTTAATTAATTGCATGAAATGGAGTACCCTATCGAAGGCCCGCAGCAATGCAGGCATACAATGAAATGCTGAATTGCGGTAAATGCAGTTGTATGTATACGCATGTACAGTTAACTGTCCTAACCGCAATTTCATTTTATAAATTTCATATTTTTGCGATAAGAAGATATCTTATGCGTGTGTAATGACATTTGATGTATCTGCCTGTTTGTAGCTGGAAGGTTAATTGTTAGAAATTTGTTGGCAATTCAAATGATAGCCAACGTAGATATGTACACGAACTCCAATTTAAATTCATATGTGCGTTAATTGAATTTGTGTAATAATATTCATTTCGATTCAGAAACGTATTTAATATGTTTCGAAAACGGGTTTAGAGTGAAAATCTCAACATAAACGATCCTCAGCAAGAACATTGGGTGCATACTTATGTAAAGGCGAGTACATTTATTCACACATTATATTATGCCAATATTCAATATTCATCATTCAAAAACAAGTTCCAAAATTTTCATGCTAAAATTTCTTTAAGCCAATTCATTCTGCTTTAATTCTGCACATAACTCGAAAGCTGTGCTTTTTTCCCTTCTAATTAATTTAATGTTGCAATTCTGAAACAAAATTACTAAACTTTACCGAACCTTGTTTCCATTTTGTATTAGCAAACTTTTGTCGGCATAACCAACTGTTATACGAGAACACTATGGTTCGAGCAATTAGCAAAATGTTCATGAATATTTTGTTGCACTAAACGGTATTATGGCGAGTGAACTTACGGACTGACAGTTAATTGCATTGCACCCACGATTAGAAAATTTCGTTGGAAAGTTAAGCATGAGGTTAATGCTCAAAATACTTTGTGGATTTGGCTATTGCAAAATTTTAAAGGGTTGAGTGGGATGAAAATGGAAAGATGCACTTGATAGCAGATAATTTAAACAGCAGGATGAAATCAGGATAGTTTAATAGTTTGGATACTTTTTTAATGTGCGTTGTTAATTTAGTAGCTTTAAAGGCGAAGGACTTCGTCTAATTTTTTTAAGAACATAGCACACATCAGAATTACTATAATCACTCGAGAGGTACACCATAAATTACAATGTCTATAACATACCTAGTGCGGAGTTCGGCTGTAAAGTTTCAGTTTTTCAGGACCGCAAATTGCTTGTCGATTGCTTTTTGAACATAAAATACGATAATTCGGTGATCAATGTTGCAGAACTATAAAAATGTTTAAGATAAATCCAATCTTGCTGGAAAAGTTTATAATTCTCTCATATATTAAACTGTAAAAGTAAAAAATATCACAGGAAATCACAAAGGTTATATCCTTGCGCTTTCAAAACGCCTGAAAGATGTCATGGTCATGAAAGTCCCGATATTATTCTCATATTATCTTATTAAAATAAATTAGATAACTGTCAATCTAAAAATACGAAATAGAAGATTGATACCTTCCCCACAACATTTCCATAGATGAATATACATAAATTAATTTCCGTTTTACATGTCATAAGTCCGTGGAGTTGATATCAGAATACTCCGACATTAAATTTAAAATAAAACTCAATTTTGAGGAGGTTAATAAATGCAAGCCACTATTCTGGACATATGAAAATCTTTATCTCTAGGTTATTTATCTATGAATTGTTTTATATCTGATATATACATTATATTTTCTCCTTAGTCCAACTACTGGCAAGTATAAAAGGTGGATGCCACTCTGTATCAATCTTTGCTTAATACGGATATTCAAATCTCTCAAGGTTATTAATCAGATATGTCAAACTATTATTCCTTTCAGGCCAGTTAATTCATATCAGAAGATACCGAGGACATTCGAAATCCATTGGAGCAAAAATGTTAATATTCTAAACTATTCTTAAATATTTGTGCCAGAAAATTCAAAATCAACAATTTATAGTTAATTTCGACGACATTGCACCTTTGTCCGTTCCCTTGCTGATTTTGACTTTCTTATGTGATCGTTGTCAACGCCAACGCCTCTTGGACAGGGCTATAAGTATATTAAAGTAAGCAATTGTTGTTGTTGCTGGTACAACATCGCCTGTCTACGCTGTTGTTGTGTGCAATTGCATCAATTGCCAAGTTTAGAATTTCGCACGCTTGTGAACTGTGTCAATTGTATGTATATGACCCTCCCTCGTCTGTCATTGTGGCCTTTTAGGCGCTAGCACACGAACAAAGTAAGTGTGTGAATATCTGCCACTGTCGGAGATGCTCAACTCGGTGTTTATGCGTCGCAGCGTTTGTGCCATTTATCATGGTACAAATAAGTAGTGCAAGCTCACAAATATGTATGTTTGTGTGTTAAGGTTGCCAAGCGGAATTGTTAGTACTACGAAACATCAACATCTGAATATTTGTTATTTTAGTTTAATATCTTGTAAAGGATGGGTCTCTATGATGGTGAATTATAATGTAGTGAAGTTCTGCTGAAATATATATTCGATTATTTGGTACTGGTGGTTTGGTCCCTTGTAATAACCTGGAACTAAGAGGAAGTCAACTACAACCTCAAAAAAATTCCCTTATTTAGTTAACAACTGTTTTCCGCAATTTTGTGCGCTCTGATAGCAAGAGGTTTAGCTTCCTTCAACAGTCAAGTATTTCAATAAGTTGGACTATGGGTCACATAATAGAGCTATAAGCTAGGATCAACTCCATTAAGTTTATTAAAGTTCACTATGATCACCTCTGAGTGCAGTCATTGACAAAAGTCTAAAATTTGGACACAAATTTCATCTGCTGAGTTGTCTGAAATACTTAACTGGACTAGTGCGACGCCGCATCTAAGCCCCCTCTACTAAGCTTATTTTCGTTGGCTGAGTTGCAGTCGTGTAAATTTGATAATAGTGCAGCTGGGTCACGTTTCCCAACAACAACGAGACAACATGCGCATATATGTCGTTGTACATATGTATCTGGGTTTGTATTTACGATTAACCTCGCTCCTCGTTAGCTTTCATGCAGCTTTGCCGAAGTGGTTCTCATCGTTGCTTGGGAACTTATGGGATTTGCAATGATGTGAGCATGCAACACAATGGAGTTGATTGTGTCAAAGCGAACCGCGAAATAGACTCATCAAATGCATGGCAATGCAAATTTTGGCACGTCTTTGCCAAATTAATTCACTAATTTTCAATTAAACTCAAATGAATTTGATTAAGCAGCATTCGCAATCAAATTAAGTATGGTACAACATTCTACTGTTGAGTGGGTTAAAAATACATAGTTTACATGCTAAATTATATACGATATGCACATCTATTATATAAAGATTTTGTTGTTGACTGTATTTTATTTGCCTACAAATTAGTCGTAATTGTTTGGGAATCACGTGATTTCGAAAGTTAAGTGAAATGTTGGATAATAATTCAAAATGAAAATAATAATAATTGGCTTGTTTAACATAATGAATTTTGGTTTTATGATTCAGATATCTGGGACCTCTGTTTAATTTTTTTAAAGTGTTACACCTATATTAATTATCTTATATTTTTAGATACCATTATGGTAGTCCTATTAGTATAATGCTTTAAAATAGTACTCAGTCTTGTCAATTTCATAATACTTCCCTCGTAGAAACTCCCCTCCTTATTTGCGAAGAACTCGGACAATCCTCTTTTGTGTTCATTTTTACACCACCAAAAGCTTTCGGTATGGACAGGAACAGGTGGTAATCACCAGGCGCTATGTCCGGGCTCATAGGGGATGATTCTCTTCCAATCCCACCAAACCGCAGCAAAACCTTTCCTCACAGGTCTTTCGCCGGCTGGCTTATCCATGGTATCGTTTTCACCCGCTCTGAATCGTCGAAACCATTCCTCCGCAGGTCGAAGTGATAGAGTACCATCCCCCAAAACACCATTAATCTCACGGAACGGTTCTCTAGCGGATTTGCCTTTAACGAAGGAAAACTTTAACTTGAACGCAATATCCCAATTAGTCACGCATAGCGTCGTTTGTAGGTTTGTAGGTACCTTTGAAAAATTTATAGAATTAGCATATACAAGCTCTGTAGTGCTTCATACGTGGCCGCGGGATACAAAAAAACAAAAAGGGGAAATTGAGATATTTTCCAACCTTATATTAAAGCTCTCCAGATAGTTGTCCGACATTTGTTTATAAATGTGTATTTTGAAGTTTGAATCCAACCCCAATACATAAGTACTTAACTATAGTAAATCTCTCTCGTTGATACTAACATATGGGGACCCTAGATGCGAAGGTATTGAAATAGATTTAATTAATTAATTAAATATCTATTTGAGAATTGCAATGACTTCATTTAGTATGGGATATATTTATAAAACTTTGGCACCTAATATAATTCAATAACTAAATTAAACATCATATATCGACTTTTAAAAAACTGTGTAAGTGGTTAACTCTCGAAATTCATTATCTATTATTCGACTCGAGAGCAGATACAGCATACTTCATATTATACCCGTACAAAAAGTGCATTAACCATAATAATAAAGCAACGACAGTACATTCACCTTTACGTTGGTAAGAATTTCCCCTCAACATGCATCAACTTCATAATTTAGTAGAACGCTGGTAAATGTATTTCACTTCCAGGAATGACTTATTGCACTTTTTCCTTTTTTAATGGTAAAACTTTTTGTACTGCCGTATACTTATGCACATATACTTATGTCACCCTGAAAATGAGGTAATCATCGTTTGCATTGAAAACGAAATATTTGTATTTCACAGCAATATCTGCGCGGCCCTGTTTAATGCGGTGTTTTAATATAAAAACTTTAATATAAACTCCAGCATACGCATGAGCTCTCATAAATTTAATTTACATATATTTTTGTTATGGAGACTTAATGTTATTTTTTCAGGTTCTTCACTCACGGGATCGGGATTCACACTTTATTTCGAAAGAATCATTGAGTAGAGTTTGTGGTTTACTTGATTACCAATAGCTTATCGAAGTTGGAGCAAATTAATTTTTTATTGGAAATCGGCTTCATAAAATTTAAATACTGTTTCCTTAGACGGTCTTATAACCTCTTTAGTTAACACGATTGCTGACCACCATCTAAGGCATCGTGGTTGCGTGGTATGTAACAAAAAAAACTATAAAGAGCTATCTTCATTCGATAATCAATAAACAGTATATGCTTTAAATAGTCTCTCGTAAGATCCATGTCATTCTTGAGATAATGTCAGACACACCTAGAACTCTTCAATTAATATACATATGTGTATACCTTGAATACCCCTACTTATTTCGGGACTGCCGGTCTCAACGCTTAAACTTTTTGATCAAACGCATTAATATATGGAAATACATATCATACATATCTACAAAAAAAAAAAAAACATGTATTAACGTAAATACTTGTCAGGGCAATCCGTGACTGCCAAGTGGTGGGTAAATATAATTTCACTGACATGTTGCATCTATCGACAATATTTAAGCATATTAAATATTGAAAAGATAAACTCGGCAACCGCAGCATATTTAATGAACTGAATGCAACTGAAGATTTTTCACAACTGAAGCCAAAGTAAATATTGCGGACGAAGCGAGACGAATACAGTGGAGAGGGAAAGAATTAATACGAAGCGCTTTTCGACTTTCGACAGTGAAAGAACCGTTAAATTTATAGTTACTGTGACTTATGACATAGTTGTTTGTGAAAAGAGAAAATGCGTGTAGGAAAGTCGTAGTTCAGAGTAAAATCACATATATGTATGTATATATAAATGTGGCAGTTATAGCGATTATAGATTCGAAAGTGCAATATGCAATATTCGATCGATGTTTTGATAAAAAAGTAAAAATCAAATAGCAAACTTAAGCCTCTGATTTTACCATCAAAAAGCATTTCACGATAAACCATCAATTATTCGGAAGCAGTTTATAAATTGTATGGGCGTTCGATTTACAGTATTACCATTTTTAAGTATGCGGAAAAACTTGGTCTAGCATTCATAAGAGATATGAGTGCCGTGACCTTTTAATATTGACTTATTTAGTTTCATTCATCAATACCACCATTTGTGATTTCACAGATCTTCTCCTACGCAATAGATATTAGGACATATAGGTACATACAGTGGTGGCCATATCATATGCAACTGGAACGCGATTTTAGAAAAAGTATATATATCTTACGATTAAACTTCGCAGACTGTTGATTGAAATTGAAATTATTTAATTTGGTGTTTTTACTATTATTTAACGTTTATAAAAACAAATATTTTCATTATTTAAAAAAAATACAGGTACCATTTTGATATCATCTCTAAAATTACGTGAACAAAACATATGCAACTTTTTAGAAACAAAGGTAAAAAATATGTTTTGCTAATATTTTGTTGCAATTACAATGATTTTTCATCAATTCACGACATTTCCTTGGCATTGAGCCAATTACGTTGTCAAAGATTTTCATCGGAATCGATTTTCAGGCTTCTTGAAGTCTATTAAGTAGTTCATCGCAATTTTCATGTTAGTCCTTTCTATGCGCCTGTTAATCGGTTTTTACAAGTTCTCAATAGGGTTCAGATCTAGAGACATTCCATAACATTCACAATATTGGCTTAAAAACAAGATTTGGCATATTTAGACGTGTCCTTTCGGTCATTTTCCTATTCGAAGATTCAAAACAATGGTATAAAATTAATACAAGTAGTTTAGCAGCAGCTTATGTTAGAGTGTCAATCCTATTTGACTTTCCCATTGAAGCAACATAATCCAGAGATTTCTTCTGCGCATTTCGTGACACCGCAATGATCACAAACATAGTGTTTTGGACCAATACGAGTTGGAATCCATTCTGGAAACAAATAGTTACTCCATTCAATTCTTCACTGGTAGCAATCATGTAGTTCGAAGAATATGGTTTTATTTAAGGTTATCTCGTCAGAAGATTTTCTCCATTACAAAATATACTTTTTGTCTTATCTATTAAATGAAGGATCTTCAAAATATAATAATACTTTAGGAATGGAATATTCCCTCTAAAAGTTAAATAAAAGTCTCAAAAACATTTTTTTTTAAATATGAACCCATCAGATATGGTCAGAAAATAAAATTAAACTTTAAGATCTTAAATGTTGTTTAGATATACGGTCGGAGCAAAACTCGGGTGTTTATAATCTAATACCCCAAACAATTTACATTCCTTATGAAAACATTAATGTCAGAACAGAAATTTTGCAAAATTGAAAAAAACATAGTAAAAATCCTGAGATCAAACTTTAAGACCTTAAATCGCATGGTTCTTATATGGATATATGTGATCGATGTGAGATTCTATCGGTTTTTCATATGGAAACACTAACTAATGTCATTATATTCAAATTGGGTAAGTACATTCTCATTAATATACGCTCTTTACTGAAATTAACCACTCAAGTCTAGCAACAACACATACATTTGACCTTTAACTAATTTACCAACAAGCAATTCCAAGTTGCTCAAATAAATACAATTACTCAATTAAAGAAGGAAGTGACAGAATAAAGAAGAAGGAACACTAATGCAAGTGAAAAGTAAAGTTGACATTTTCTAAATAATTTCACGCACCAATGCCAAAAGTCCTGATGACAACAGGAAAAGCAACAGCAACAGCTACAACAACAACAACAAAATTGACAACGGCACGAGCAGCAAAAGTCCAAAAGTCGAGTGAATGCTGTCCGCTTCAGAGCAATTTCCCTAATCCAATAACAGCCACAGCCTCAAAATGTCACCGGCAATTTAAAGACGACGAGAAAAGTCGTTGTTGTCTCAATTTGCAATGCGCATTTGTCCAGGGAACGTGTGCTGCTGGCTACTACAATTTCTCTACTTCCGCTCCAGCATGTGGACAATTCGCACCAGAGCGCAAGCGACTTCACTTCATAGTAGTACTCGTAAATAGAAATGGTTCGCTTAGTAGGGTGGGTCGGGGCTTACATTGAAAATATGCTGTTACTGTTGCGTCTTCCTTTTGTGCTTTTTAACATTAAGCAAATTTTTCGATTTCTTTTACAAGTTTTTTGTTGGTTTATTTTCACCCATTCTCTATTATAACTTTTCATTGTTTTTCCTTGCCTCTTGGCACTCACCCACACTTGCTTTTGTTGTAATCAGACAATTTTGGTGTTGCGTTTCTCAGCTCGCCTCATTCTATAGCATTTTTCTCTGTTTCATAGTTCGTTTATTTGCATGTATGTACTTGCAAATGTGTTTGTATTTGTATTTTGAGCTTGCAATGTATTTAATGCGAAATTAAAGACGAACGCACATTGCAACAGCTTCCTGGCGAATGGAATTCAAATTAGTCACAACGGCGGAAGCGTGCGATTGCGTAACGAAGGAGTACAACAGTGCACAGAAAAAATAATATAAACAAACAATTGCAGAAAAAACTAAACGGATATCCGGCAAATAAGCTAACTGATACGCTTAAAACATCCTGGTAGCTTATTCTCGTAAAGAAAACGAATGATGACAGCTGCGCTTTTAATGGCGGCGGAAATAGTAATTCGCTGTAAAATATTTATGTATTGCACGAGTACTTAGGGACAAATAATTATTATTCTCGCCTCTTGCTACACAAAAGTATAACGGGTTTGTTCACCTTACGGATGTTTGTAAAGGCTTAAATTCATAGAAGTACAATAATTATAGAGTAATGGAAATTAAAATGATCATAATAACTAAACAAATTTAATTCGCCACGACAGTCAATTCATATTATTTTCGAAATGAAAAAAAAAAATATAACCAGTATCAGTGTATCCTTGTATCATTCTCTAGAACTACTAAAAGCTCGACAACTCTCTTCGAAATGCTACAAAAAAATATATCATTATGTATCCATTGTACTATATTACGGACATGGCATCAAATACTTTTTTTAGTGCTTGAAAAGCGAACAAATCCGACCACGTTCTTTTCTTTTAAATGGCACTCTTCATATCATTAAATATGCTACCGTATATCAAATGAAAACACCCGCCTCTGGTATTGACTTTATGCCGTATATGTGAGCTCGTCATATATTCTATAAAGTCCATTGAAAGTTGGAAACCATAATACAGTATTCTCTCGAAAAGTAAATCGATTGGTATTTTTGGTAATTTACTTTTTCGAATAATTTACTTTTCCAAATATATACATAAATTATCTGTTTTTATAATATTAATTGCATTTTTAAACTTATATATTATATAATACACAATTACACAATACGCAATTTGACCCACATATTCGTCATATATATTGTATAAAGTCCATTGAAACCATATTATTAGGTTAGAAGCACCGAGGTCCTCGTGTTCGATATATGGGGCCTTAAAAACCTATGGTCCGATTTCGGCAATTTTTAGAACGGGGCTGCCACACTATTAATATAATATTTGTGCATCGATATCTTCACTAGTACTTACTTTATATATTGTAAAGTAACCGATTCAGATTGTCTTCAAAGTTCTGGTATATAGGAAGTAGGCGTGGTTGTGAAGCGTTTGTGCCTATTTTCACAACATATCATTGGGATGTAAGGAAACTATTACAAATACAATCATTGAAATCGGTCGAGTAGTTCCTGAGATATGCTTTTTGACCCATAAGTGGGCGACGCCAAGCCCATTTTTCATTTTGTAAAACAATCTGAGTGCAGCTTACATCTGCCATTTCTTATGTGAAACTTAGTGTTTCTGACGTTTTTCGTTAGTGAGTTAACCCACTTTTAGTAATTTTCAACCTAATTTTTGTATGGGAGGTGGGCGTGGTTATGATCCGATTTTTTTCATTTTTGGACTGTTTTAGGAAGTGGCTAAAAAAACGACTGCAGAAAGTTTGGTTTATATAGCTCTATTGGTTTGCGAGATATGTACAAAAAATTTAGTAGGGGGCGGGGCCACGCCCACTTCCCCAAAATCCTTCATACCAAATTTTATTTCCATAGCTTTATTTATGGCTTAGTTATTGCACTTTATGTGTTTCGCCATTTTGTGGGCGTGGCAGTGGTCCGATTTGGCTCATTTTCGAAAGCAACCTTCCTATCGAATGCTGTTGACTAACTGGATTTGAACATTTAGAACAGAAAAATCGAGTTTTACGACGCAATTTATCGCTTTCTTACAAACAAAGTCTGCAATCTCTCCTTCCTTTGAATGTCAGCACCTTTTGATGTTGAAGCTCCTAATCGTGATGGGATGTTGAGTGAACGACCGAAAAAGGATTCAAAAGCCAAACGACAAGATAGATGTTTGATGACATTGGGATTGTTCATACGATTTTCGATATTTGGAGTTGCCAACGTTCTTGATAAATTGTAAAGAAAAGAGCGTCTTGCATCCTCTAGATGGTCGATTCCTTTGCAAACTACGAAAGCATCCAATCCCATCACATCCAACAAGTTGCAAAAAAAGGCAAATGTCCATCGTTTCGTTGGCCGTTTTGTAGTGTAAAGGGTAACCATTTGATCCATGCAGTCAACGCCGGCCTTTGTTGAATTATAAAATAAAATTGCTTCCGCTTTTTTGGCTTCACCTTCACATTCCTTTGTGTAGTGTAGGGAGATTATCGTGAAACCCGAAAAGAGTAGAAAGCAACGGACGAGACGGATTTTTTTTTTCAATTCTTCGGATAAACACTTCTTATTAAAAAGACTCCGTGATGAAGAATCTTAATCTGAAAATGAAAACCATCTTGCAAGTCATTCTCTACACATCGCAATCGCGTGCCAGAGGGCCCAGTAAAGAGCGCTCGCAGCTGCTTGCTGAACAGAATTATAAAACCTCCCAAGTACGCGCTTGAGAGTCGAGTACGGAGCGTGTGTAGCGGCTTGAAGAACATAATATTAGAAATCTACAAGCTCGCACTAGGGCGTCGAACTCTGAGCGGACACCAAAGACTAGAGGTCGTAATCAAGTTTTAGCTCATAGCAAATATAATTTCATGTTCGAATTTTCCTCATTTTACTTTTTTGAACGCAAGAAACGGGAAAGTACATACATATATATGTATGGAAGAGTGTGTATAAGTGTGTAAAAACTTATAACTTTTGAAATGTTTGTTTAAGCCCGTGCGAAGCCGGAGTGGTCGGCTAGTTCTATTAATAAAGTAACCAACAATCCGCCGATCTATCAATACTAAGCGGTTGATTAATAATTCAATTATGTAAACATAATCTGATGCTGGAGAAAATAATACGATCTACGGAGCTAAATAGAGAAGGTACAATCTTCTGTAAGAGGGTACAGGTGTTGGCGTACTCCGAAGGAAGCGAAGCGAATGGGTCTGGTGGTGAACGAGAATAAGACGAAATATCTCCTGTCATCAAACAAACAGTCAGCGCATTCGCGTCTTGCCTCCCACGTCCCTGTTTACAGTCATAACTTTGAAGTTTTAGATAATTTCGTACACCTAGGCACCAGCATCAACACCAATAATAATGACAACATCGAAATACAACGCAGAATCACTCTTGCCAACAGGTGGTACTATGGACTGAGTAGGCAATTGAAAAGTAAAGTCCTTTCTCGACGAACAAAAACCAAACTCTTCAAGTCCCTCATCATTCCCGTCCTACTTTGTGGTGAAGCGTGGACGGAGTCAACATCCGATGAGACGGTACTAGAAGTTTCCGAGAGAAAGGTTTTGCGGAAGATTTACAGTCCCATAAACATTGGTAACGGCGAATACCGCAGACGATGGAATGATGAGCTGTATGGGTTACACATACGTGTCGACGACATAGACATAGTTCAGCGAATAAAAAGACAGCGGCTACGTTGGCTAGGTCATGTTGTTCGAATGGACGAAAGTGCTCCAGCTCTGAAAGTGTTCGATGCAGTACCCTATGGTGCTTAAACGTGTCTTCGCCAGTTAAGAAGAAGAAACATGATTCCTGTTTCTCATGACTAACAATATTATCTTGTAGACAATAATTTGAAAGTTTGTGCTGATACAAACAGAACTTAAAAATGATTTTACTATTTTGTCGAGTCTTTCCTGTCCGGAGATATACTGATATCTCTTTCATCACGTGGCATAGATGAGGTAACAAGACGAAGATATTTATACATACCAGATATAGGATATCCAACAAATTTAAACCCAGAGGTTTTTCTAAAAACCAACAAGAACGAATCCCTTACTTGGGAGTTGTGAGAAATGAAAAACTGTTTTCCTGCCATTTTTATTTATATTTTTTCAGATGTTAGATGAGCAAATAAAGTGATGGTATTCAATATGTTAAGGAGCATAATGATGATTTCGCAATTCGAGAGGTATTGTAGTTAAATTTAAGGTTTCTTATGTTTTTAGTAATTTTAGTAAGCACTATTAGTAATTTTGTACATAACGGTTAGTATTAACTCAATTTAAGATTAAATTTGTCTCTTCATCCTCATATTTCAGTATCTACCTTTGAATAAATTATTGAGTAGAAAAATAATTTTAATATATTCCGGAAAAGAATAGTGGTGAACCCAATAGTGGCAAATAAAATACTGGCAAATCTAAAATACTACTACTGGAAAGTTCGACATCATGATCTTGAATTGATCTTATGCACTGCAACCCTGCTTGATCTTCTGAAAAAATACAAAAGAGTGACGATACTTTTGCGGAGTAGTTTGGGCTAAATTCCTCTTCAAAGCCTACACGTTGGCCTATACACGTCCATTTATGTGAAAGATTATATCCTAAAAGAAAATTTTACGTAATGGCCGAACCCTGCAAATCTTGCCAATTGCAATTTTATTGGTTTGATGGTTGGTTTGATTGTGAAACTATCACTTCTAATAACTAATTTTTGTATGAAAGAAAAATATATTTTGTTAGGTAGGTTAACTTTTAAATCGCTGGATGGTTTTCGAATAATGGAGGCGACGTTATTCATAAATTCCATCTACAGGTTGACCGAACCGTGATCAAATATTAATTGAACCTATTAGTATTTTATGCGCCTCAGATTCTTACAATTTGTTGACTCTTTTTAACCAAAGAATTTAATGAAAGATTTTCCATAGTTTTTGAAATACTTATTTTATTTTAATCAATTCTTCTTGTCTAATAATCAAGTATATATATAAACAAATCTGAGTAAAAAACATTTACATATATCTTTTTTAGTATTTTGTGTTAAAAACTTAATATTACTCATTTATATGTGTTAAATGATATATGTTTGGTATGTCTGTGTGGTTTTAAAATATTTTCAAAAACTGCCAAATAAAACTATAATATAAACTAATTAATACACAATTATTTGTATTTGTTCGTATATCATGAAATGTTGGTTTGTTTTGTTTCATTGCAATCATGTTGTACATGATTTTGCTCTGTGGCTCTTTCTCTTATTACACACACACATATACATATGGATGAGCTCGAGTGTACATATCCCTAAAGCACATAGCTTACATACATTCCTATGCACTTAGTTGCTTAAATATCTAAATGTATGGCATGCTAAAAGTTTTGACCGTTTACGGAATTGTAATATTTACAAATTTATTTATTTTAAAACATTGACTTCTCTCAGCTGAACGCTTTATCGCTTCATATATCTCTTGTTTTTAGCTGGACATTTCATGACCAATCGAATTGTTGTTATTGTAAAATGTGTGTACATATATTTTCTTGACCCTTTTATGTACTGTGCGTAAACTCAGCGAAACTGCATTAAAAGTTACCAAGATCGGACGGTCTTGCTCTAACGAAATTAAATTAAAAAGCAATACAATAAAATGAAAATATCAAATGCACGTGTGGAACTTGAATTCATGTTTTACACCGCAGCGTAATTTGTTACAGTAAGTATTTCCAACTTTTTTAATTTATAAGTGGTAAAGTGGAATGCAGCATAATAAGGAGGTCTAGGAATATTAAGTCGCTTTAAAAATGTGTAGTGAACAGAGTGCTCTTTACTAGTAACGGAATGCTTTACATAAACGGTACACAAAGGCGTTTAAGTGTACTAGTACCTCCACTTATAGCAAGAAACATACTAACCATAAATATGATCGTGTTTGAAACACTTGTTCGTCATTTGTTTAAATAAAATGGCATAAATGCGTAATAGCTAGCTTTCTTAACTTATGCTTTTACCACCTCTTTATATATAATCGGAAGTGAAGAGAGAGGAAAAACCAATATCTTATTTAAACCTTAATCATAACCCCATCAGAACTGATCCTTTTACATAATGCACCAACTCTATTAGGTTTAGTATCATGTGCAGAGAAACTATTGTTTTACAAATACCGAGAGAGATACCTTCAGTGAGAGCTCTCAACGCATCCGAAGAGTTCCGCATTATACCGAATCAACCGTGAACCAATTATTAGCAAATTTCTCCTCATGATTTTCAAAAAGGAAACCGTTAAGTAACAAAAGTAGTGGTGCTTCGCAAGATGAAAAAAAAGTAACTCTCAAGGAATTCCAGAACTACTTCCTGCCAAAAAACAAATATATTTCTGAATAGGGAAGCATGGGAGCAGATATTCTCCATTACGAGATGCCTCATTAAATCGGGTAGAAGAATATGTCGTCAAAATCTGTTTTTTTAAATATGACATAAGATTTAAGCAAACAGAGGCGACGTAGAGATTGTTTGTTCCATTAGACATGGATTACGTAAGTGCTTTTCAACTGTCTGAATATCAGAAAATTGGCAAACAGTGGGTTTTTTTCTTTTTTTTAGTTTTCAGACGATTTGCGAATATTCAAAGAAATAATCAAGTATAAAGCTACAAAAACCTGATGTGTATTTATTTAGTTTTGATTGTGATCGCCACTTTGTCAGTGTTTCAGTTCAATTAGGTTGCATTCGAATACAGGCCACCTTACTTGTTATCTTGCATGTTGCGCACTGCGTTTTCAGTGTGGCAGCAATTCGTGCCTGGTATGCTGCGCTTTGTATGCAAATTAGCTGCTAATAGGTGTACAACATGCGGCTTTCTCACACCGACAGACCGGCAGACCGTCGTATTTCTTGGCGATTTATGCTAATTTTTGCGGTTATAATAACAACAAGCACACAATGGATGCCACGAACTGAACGAAATTTGTTGCTGTTGCATGCAATGTGTGGACTACATATGACTATCTACAAGGAAATATGGCACAATTGTTCTTGACTATTTCGCAGTGAGAAATGTCTTTGCCACTCATAAATTGTTCATGACTCATGTAATTATGTTTCTTTTTTTGCTTTTATGAGTAATATGTAAAAGCTAATATTTCTTATTATATATGGAGTAGAGAGTAATACGCCTGTGAGTCATTAAACGGGTATTCGTGTGCAAATTTGCTTTCAATTTCATTTGAACTCGAGCGAAAAAGCTTGCGTGACCCAAGAGTGCAGACAGTTCGTGGTACACTTTTAAATTCATTCAATTACAATTGTTCGAGTATATACAAATACATATTTGCGTATATTATACGAAATATGTATAAAATACTTTGCTATAATTGTTGCAGTTTTTAACCACTTTCCACTCGCAATTAATTCGAGTAGTTCGCTTATCTTTGTAACAAGATAATTACCGCAAGCACGCTTATCCAATTATTTGAGTAACTGGAAAATGTTAGCAGAACCGCCCTTTGAACAAAGTTCACTGACCTGCTTGAAAAATATTGCACCAGGCGTATTGAGGTGTTACGTGAGATATTTTACCTTCTTACTTTTTTAAGTTTAATTTCTGTAGTTTTTTTGCTTTAAATTTCCCTTAGATTAGATTATTACAATATGGAATAAAATACATTATTTGAAACTTTCTACCAATCGGAAAGATTATATGTGATCTCCAAAAATTAAAAGTTGTTAAAAATGACTGATTACCTTTATTGGAAATCATTTGGAAAATTTGCATGCAATGCATGTGTAATTTCCAGTTTTATATAAACATCCAAACCTATGTAGAGGAAGATTGAAGATTCGTTTGGAATCATTAAAATTTCCCTTAAAAGAGCTTTAGCTTGCATTCATCCGTAATTAATATTTTATGGCCTCTCTGTGACCCTTTTGAACGTCTACAATGCTTAACCATAAATAAGGTATATGTATCTATTTTAGCAATGGCAACAGTACTAGGTGAGATGGAACTAGGAAGAACGTCTATTTAAAAATTTATATTGAAAATACAACTCCAGAGATTTGGTGGAATTCACTTGTATGAATATATTGTTCAAGAGCATAATGTAGTCTACCTAAAGCCAAAGTGTATTTAACAAAGTGAACTATGTATACTCGTATAATATGTAATTTTTCTTTACCCTTATTTGAAATGTATGTTATTAATTTAACCCTTATATTTATTCAAAAAAACAAATTTTGAATTTCAATGGAAAAAAAATTCAAACGATAAAAAATATTTTTAAAATAAACTGACAAATCACATATATTAAATATATTTATGTATGCAAGTGACTTCATATTATTCAAGATAAAAAAATACGGGTTAATGTAAACTACTTGATACTTGAATTGTTTACAATTTTATTGTCAAATAAGGGTAAGTCAAATACTTAGTTCACTTTGTTGAATACACTTTGCCTAAAACTAAGAGCGTATGCTATATATCATATCATAGAACATATAGTCTAAACAATTTTTAAAAACACAATATACTTAATGACACTTAATAGTAATTGACAAACAGAGTACCCAAAACTTAGTCATCTAAGGTTATATCTCATTTTTCGAGGCGTATAATATGCCCTCTTAACTTTACATAAAGCCCACTTACTACATTTAGTTTTCATATAAATAGTTTTAAAATAATTATCTCGCTTAGGGACGTGTTAAATTTTTATTAAGAAGCAGAATTATAAATACGAATGTGTTGTTAAACTCGTGGTTTTGAATTTTCGTATTGTTCTTTATATCATTTCAATTTCCATTTTCTTACTTATTTTTACACCCCTATTTACAAATTCAACATATTTCTAATTTATAAGAATTTTGAATTTAAAAATTTTCAAATTTCATATTCTGTGTCTAAAATAAAAAAAAACCTATGTATGTGTATTATATTACATATTATTCTAGGGCTCTGCGGGGGAGCAATAAACGAGGCTCTGGCGACCGAGTAAAGCGATATAACCTTATCATCTGTATAAAAACCAAACTAGAATCGGATATATAGTCAGTGTTAAACCAAACTTTTCCATGAAGCAACAATATAAAAGTCTCGGTTAAAACAAACACTTATCAAAATATTCTGTTTTAATTATGTCAAGTGCACAGAATATTCACAATGGGAAGTTATTGGTTCAGTTAAAACTTAGTTCTTACTGCATATATGGAACAGCAGTGATTAAATACAAATTGCTAAACTGACAAGGTCATAACTCCTATAATTTAGTCAATATCCTTTTGAAGCGAAAGCTTTGTTATTTAGGCGAACTATTTAACCGACATCAAAATCGCTTTAGCTGATTTGCGATGGGTTCAAGATACCCAATCTGTAATTGTTTAACTGTGATATCCCTTCACGAAGGACTACTTCCCTTCTAATATTTAAATGATCTAAACCTAGGTGATAATAAAAGACGTATTTTTGCCTTTTGTCCTATGTATTCTCTCTCCATTATGGAAAGCAGCAATGAATTGTAACCAATGAAGATAGAAAACTAACTTGAAGAAAAGGACTGTTAATATGAAATGCAATAAATAAATAGATTCTACAAATGATGGAGAACATGAACACTGCTTGGAAATTGATAAAATCGGAGAGGCTGTAGTAATATATGTAACGTCGTCGAGAAGTTCACAACTTCCTCTAGCTTAGTACGCTTGACTCATCTGTACTTTACTTTATCACAAATCGACTTATTTATTTTATTTTAGTGAGGAATTTTTTCTGATTATTAAATGACTAAAAATAAATCGGTCTTGACTTGATCTATGATATATTGTTTTTAACGATCATAATTCAATATGTCTCTTTATAATTAAATCTGAATAATCGGCGCAACATAAAGAATTTGAATAATGAGTAATAACCGTCCAGTTATTTCATAGTCCTAACCTAGCCTAAACCTAGCTCTCACATAAGTAGTGCTCACTTCTGAATATCATGATTCAGTAATCTAAATTGCAACATATAAATTTCGATAATACTTATGATACCAAGATTGATTAAGAACAAGTTATAATATGTAGTCTAACAGTGAGAGGCATACAATACTTATTATCCTCATGAATTAATTTTTATGTAAGCTTGAGCGAAAAATTGTATACACCATTAAATTAAGAGGAAAATGTAGATAATATCCCTATTTTGGATTTTTAGAATCAAAAATTGTTATTTTAAAAAAGCCTTTTCTCGAACTTCGAAACCAAATATTTCGATATGGGAGGCTAACTTCGAAAATGGGAGAATGCAATTTTTTACACATGTCCAATCTCCCGGAAAAAAATAGTTTTGTCCAATACCGAGTGTTGTACATTGTAATTTTGGTTTAAATAAATACTGAGAACAGTAGTTTTCCTCACTTGGAAAATTTTCACATAATAAGCATGAGTAGGATAGTTTCTTAAATGTTCAGAGAAAAGCTTAAAACTATAACAATTAATCTTTCCTGAATTCCTAAATAGATACTGAGAACAGTAGTTTTCCTCACTTAGAAAATTTTAACTTCTAGCAGCGTAATTGAAATATTATTCGAAGATTTTGTTAAGTAAAAATTATAAAAATTTTAAAAACCTCTAAAAGTAAATATGTGTTCTATTATGATCTACAGCTATAAAAGTTTGAAATGCTGTGTATGGTATAAACTAATAAAACCGGAAATAATTATTTTTTTTTGTAAAATATTGGTTTCAATTTCCCAACAATTTGGTTTGCCATCGTTTCTTCTTTATTACAGCTTAGCTGACTTTACATGCACACATACATACATATATGCTTTTGTTCTACACACATTTTTCGTACACATTTAGACTTCTCCCACCTTGAAATAACCTCTTGAGGTCTCGAACTATTAATTGGACTTAATTTGTAGAATTATAATTGTAGTTTTTTAATTTTTCAAATTTTTCATGCCACTCAATACTGCGTGTACCTAATAGTAAATGTCTGTGCTTTTTTACCTTATTTGAGTAGATGTAGTCTTACATATAAGATACCAAATTTTGTTAATAAGAGAAAATGTAGACAATCCTCTTGTATACAAATATTGTAAATCTATCTTTAACAAATATTCTCATTATTACTTTGCAAAATTATTTAAATAATTTTCTATTTGTAAACTAATCACTAAATTAATTATATGTAAATTTTCTTTTAGTTTAATTCTGTTTATTTACAAATAAGTTTTTTTTTAATTTTTTTCTCTTTAGTTTTTGCATAAATCTAAGACTAACAACTAAATGCAGGATTTTGAATTTGGCATAGGATATGTGTCCTTTTTAATTTATTTTTACCGTTGCTATTAATGACAACGTTGGTTTGTTCACTTTCCTTTCAGGTGTTAGTGTTACTGTCACCTACACAGTTTAGTACGGAATTTATTATTTAAATTAGTTATCTTAAAGTTATGCTGTAGTTTGCAGTACTAAATGCCGTTAATAAGCTCAATAGTGTTGCCAATTGTAGTTGTTGTAATGTTGTGTGAGAAAGTGGCTTTGCCGATGAGGAACCTAGAAATATAAAGCGGTTAGTACATATGTCCAAGAGAAATTAATAAATTTTATAAAGGGTTTAGAGTTAATAACTCGCAACCAAAGTTACCATGTGCACGCGATTTGGCTGCAACTGTTTCGCGTGATTCCAACGCTGGTGCACGCTGCTGTCGATCACTTTCCACACTTGCTTCATTACTCTGCCAGTACAGCGAGGAGATTTTGGCCACGCACTAGCAAAGGTATATATTAAAATTTAGTCTTATAAAAAATATAGGCTTCTATACATACCTTTAATTTCATATCGCCATGTCGAAAGTGGCTACTCTTCACACGAAATTCCAAGCCCAAACGCGCTATTTCGAGTCCCTCACGTCCAACTACATACTTTTCATATGTTCTGAGATACGAACGATTTGCCGGTTCGCCATTTATGAGCCAGCTGAGATGACAAGCCGGTTTGGATGGCGCTGAGGTGCAGTTTACGCGCACAACATCTCCTATTTGGTAGCGTGGTTTTCCGCCGCTAATTTTCGGACCATGGTTGGGAGTCACTGTAATAAAAATAATTTAAGAAATGTTGTTAATTATATATTTTTCAGGTTTGCTGTATAAAACAATTTTTCGATTATTTCCGAATAATACGTCTCTATGCTTCCGAGATCAAACATATTGCCTCCACTGATGTAAGTCATAATATAACTTTATGCAAGCAAAAACTCTATCCCTAAGTGTAAACTAACCACAACTCTACAACATCTATTCTATTTGAAGGTAAAAGTCTAACCTGGACGATATACTTATGTCTAAACACGAAAGCTTCTGATATCTTTTTTATAACCTTACTCAAGAAGCTTGGAACCAAAATTGTACTCAGTTTTTAAAGTAAACGTATTTTTCTGTGACCAATGATAATAATCGTGAAGGTTCCACGCATTCATACTCTTGTTATAGAAATTATATTGTCGTTGGGAAGCTAAATATGTATATGATAAAGAGGCTTCCACCGGATCGTCACAAGGCCGGTCGAATAAATTTACGAGCCATATTTAAAAGACTACGCCCTTACAAATATGCAAAGGAAGACCATCTTACAATAATCGGATTAGTGTCGTGCTACCAAGTCTTTCAGAAATACTATGTCATCTTCATTGAAAATTTTAATAAACATGAATAAGAATATAAAAAATTCAAAATACTCTATGGAATTTTCAAACACTTAAAAAACTCGTCAGCCAGAAAAAATATAGTTAATTACTTGAAGATCACCATATCATCTAGACAATAAAACTTTTTTAGAAAGCGGAATTTTAGGAGAATCTTTATGACATCGTCTCCGTTAATGATATTACTCTAGTAATATACGAATAATTTCGTTAAATACTAAATTTCATTCATAAAGACATTTCGATAGTTTTTTTCCAAATAGATAACCATGTTAGTTTTAAGACGTCGATATTAAAATGGAATTTGAAAATCACAGTGACATTATGGATATACAGAGGTAGTCAAAATTGTTATTATGACAGTTCCTACTAATCTTATATATTATCTTTGAGTTATCACAGGTTTCTGACCAATTATCTTAAAATTATCCTTATAAGTGTTCGTGTCCTTCTTTTTAATAACATTATAAACAGTATTCCTTTAAATTCTTTAAATTTTTACTAACTCCGAAGCCGAAACCCCAGTCTTAAACTTAGTAACAGTCTCCGATCTAGTTATAGTCCTTAATTCCACTGGTCTCGGCATTTTATTTACCAAATTTTATATTTTAAGTCTTTGTTAGTTAGTTATGAATGCAATAGAAGCCAATCACTACTCTTGCCTAAACCAAATCCAAGGTAAAGGCTAAATCGCGGTGTGTAAATACTTTTGACTACTGAAAGTCTTCAGTTCATTTGCGTATTTCTCCGCCATATTTCTAGCTATTGTAGCCGGTTTGGCTTCATTCGCTCAGGAATAGATCAAGGTTTACAACAACATAGCATTTTGTTACCCTGCGACAACAACAACAACAAGCGAAAGCTTTTTCTGTGAAACTTGTAAAAAAAACGTTCGATGTGTAAATAATTTTGACTACCTCTGTACATACATTATAGTAATCTATACAAATGAGTCATTTAGCAAAAATTGTAAGAATATGTTAATATATTCTGAGAATATAATGACCGTTAAGCATTCAAAATTATAGTAACAATCAATTTCAAACAATCAACTCAATGACAGGTTTGATATTCAAGGCAGATTCATTCAGAACACTAACTGCTGCTTTGGAATGAGTAGACCTTTTAGAATTGCATAAGTATTTAGTGGAAATTTATAGACATTTCATTACGCCTCTTCCGGGGCGGAAACGTTATCGCAGTCACTTTCTGACGATACGAGTCCTGAAACATGTATACAAATTATACGATTTTATGCTTTTTACACCTAGTTACGGAAAAAGGAAAAGACTGGCGAGCCATCATTGGCAATTGTCAGAGGCTTTTGATTATTCCACCATGAGTTGACATTGATTAACATAAAAAAATCTGGAGCTGTATTTATTGAGCATCTAAATTATTTCGAGCTTTAAAAGTAATTTACATTTTCTCAACTACACCTCAGGGTTATTTTCTACTATTTTGGAATACAAATTTTTACTCGTTTCCACATACTATAAAAGTATACATACATATTCACTTAAAATAATACTAATATTTTCTTGTTTCTTATAAATTATATAGTATATATTGACAAACCAATGCGTCGAAAAGTAGCAAGTTAAATTGAATATTTGTTACATTGTTGATAACTTTGTGCAAGATTTTCATAAAAAGTAAAATTACTCTTTTCTACTTATGCCAAATTTTATGCCTGAAAGCATGCAACGCAGAGGACACTCAGCGGCAATATATGTACATTTCACGAATTATAACGGTTCAGTAATAAAGGGACAAACACACACATTCGATATGTAAGTGACAGGAGATTGAGTGCAAAGGTATACATTTTCAAGTACATCATGCATATATATATTTGTAGCTCTGGGTTATTTACATTAGGAATGCAAAATCAATCGAACGTAGAAGGGACTAGTTTACAATTTACGAAGAAGCCAACGACAGAGCCGGGGGACATATTCATCATTCCGATGCGGCATTCCATTAAAAACCAAAACCTTTTCTTCATATTTTTATTATTATGTACCTTATGAAAATTGGACAAATATGCAAATCAGACGGACAAATACCAAAAAATAAATTTTTTCGACTTACAAAAACAAATTACATGCAAAAAGTTTATGTTTTTCGTTCTTAGAAAAATATGGAAATAGCGAAACAATGAATTTTACATATACTCAGCAAAGGTTGTGCTCGTACATATTTGTGAATAAATATGACAGCGTGTAGGCAACCTACTCACTTTTATTATTGGCCTGGAGGATATTAAACCGCTTTCAAACACTCAGCAAAAGGGTGAAGTTTCCCTATGTGGCAATGCAGGAGGCAAAGGCCAGGGTATAAAATATGCAAAAGCAAAAATTATTTGAAACAAAAGTCGTCAATCGCAGCCGCAAAGTAACTTGAAACGCAACAACAACAGCAACAGTGATGTGAAGTGAGCGAGTTTTTTGCCAAATTATATGATGCTTGCTCCTTGCTGTTCGTAGTAAATTAATAATTAATGACAAAGAAAGTTTTAGCATCCAGCAGTATTAGACTTTTGATTGAAATGGAAAGTTTAAAATTCAATTTTCATATGAAAAAGGTGGGCAGTTAGCTAATAATGAAAATTACCTGCAGCACCTCAACGATTTTGTCCTTCCATTAGAGCTTGATGGAATGTAATAATAATAATGATTGTAGTTATAATGTTTTTCTATCATATAGTAAACATTTTTATCTTTAGCCTACTCTCCTTCTTAACAGTCATTTTAACTGTCTAAAGAATTTAAAAATATTTGTATAATAAGAAGCCAGATATAACTTCTTTTACTTAATATAAAGTAAGTGGCTTAGCTATCAAGTGATTAATCGAACAGCATAGTGAACGGAATTTTACCACTGTCTATGTAGATCTCTTATATTTTAACTTTCTAGGTGGGTAGCGCTCTCGCATCATATATTGGAATTACCATGTAAATACTTCAAACTAGCTACACTAGCGAACTATATCGGTAATGCCTGAGGAAATTTGTAATAGATGGTAAGAATACTTCACATATTTTGGCGCGCAGTTTCATGAGAAATCTGTCTTCCTAGAACTCTTTCGCAGTTTTTTTGAATAAATTGTCTTTAAATACCGTATGTAACCAGCCCTGATTAAAAAAAAAAGTTGAACTGAAGTAAAAAGTAAAAAATTTTGCTTGGAAGTGAAAAAGTGTATTTATTTTCTATGTGTAAACTGTTTCTTGACAAACTGTATTTCGAATTCTTTGAATCATAGGCAGTCTGGGGTAATGTATACACTGACTAATCGATAAATACATCTAATATAATGAAGAACAGTTTACATCCAAGACAATGCCCTGTGTTACAAGTTAATAAAAACTATTGCCGCACGGATTTCTTTCGAATTTACACATCTGCCATATGTTCTGTACCATATGTGTAAGTAAAAAAAGTACCGTACTAAACTTTATGATAAATGTAAAATACCCATCTACTGAAGGAATGAAGGAAATTTGCTTACATAATTTCATTAAGATATATCCCGAGAGCATATGTGCCGAGTTTTATCTTTGTATGTATATAATATATATATTGTTCCTGGAAGTAATACGACTATACAAAGTAGGTTTGGTTTTTATTTGATTTTATTCATACTCAAACTATGGCACCCTTTGCTGCTTTGCATTACGATAGGACATAGTATTTTGATGGTTGCTTCGATCAGAGTAGGGAGTCTAATGGCGACAAATTTTTTGATTATTTTTTGATTTTGATATTAACTATTTTTTAGTATATAGTAATAGTAGAAGTTCAAAAAGTAAACTTTTAACTCCACACAAATTTACTAAGTTGAAACTGACTTTTCCCTGCGATACACTCAAATAAATCATAGCAAGGAATAATAAATACCACAATACTTCGTGCTAAAACGTGAACAGAGTTACTAGAGTAGAAACCGTAGACAAAGCGTTTTGCGAAATAGGGGAACCAACCACTAACTGGGACATATTTCTGTATCTTCTCAAGAACGTGTGTATTCTATTCTCATGGTAAACTTGCTTCCATATCCAACCTTCCACATACATATATAGAATATACGTAAAGATATGCAAAAAAGTTTTTATAATTGCATAATTTTCTGTTTTTGGTGGAATGAGAGACAGATTAAATCGTTGAAGTTTATTGTCAATAAGCATAGTTGGTGGATGTTGTCACTGCAGTGGCGCTAGTATGACAGGGATGTGAATATTATTACCTTGCGAATCCGTGGAAAATATAAACAAAAGGAAATACACAGCGCTAACGGTATTTAACTGAGTCAACTCATCTTGAGCTCACGCAGAGTTTGCGGTTAAATCGCAGCCATCATTTGGGGTAAAGCACACCAGTTGTTGCTAATGCCGGGGCAGTGGCTCAAAAGCATACCAGACTTGAGTGTGTGAGTATGTGCGTATATTCACACGTATAGCGTTGGAAGTGTGATATGTTATATTATCCTGTGGGATTTTAAATATTGCCTTACTTAAGCTTAACGCTCTCCACGCACACGGAATATTGACGCTCCGGGGCGCATACTTTATTCCACTTGTAATTGTATTCATAATATACTGGCTGTACGCGTATGTATGTATGTATGTAGAGGTTTAAGTGCTACCACACTCTGGTGTATAAGCAAATATAAAATCCTCTGACATTTTTATAAAGGTAACGAAAAATGGATATTGGCTCAGTGTGAATTTTAAAAGTTTGGATGTGAATTTTTTTGCCAAAATAAAAGGCTCGTTTGGAATGTAACACTTTACATGTTTAGTATCAGAATAAAACATTCTGTTCAATATTACTTATAACGATTGAAGATCCAAATTTGCCGAAAAATTATTTTTTAGTAAAAATAACGAAGCAATATAATCGATTTATATAAGAGGTTGAATGCGAATGCCATCATTATTTTCCTTTTATAATTAGTGATAGTAATTCTAAAGTTATTGAAGAAAGTAGTTTTAAATTACTAGATTTCCCTACTGGGAATCTCTCAACCAAAGTCAACTTCACTTATGAGCAAACAAATATACTTGTAGGCGAACACATACATACATATACACATGTGCACATTTGTTAATATCTGGTAATTTATGAGGTCAAATAAATGCAATTTGGCTGCGTTCATACGAAAGAACAAACTCTCGGTATAAAAATTGAAAAACAAGGAAGAAGAAGATTGCATTAAAATAATCTGCACAAAAATAATATGGAAAATAAATTTTAAAAATTTCAAGCTATTTAATAAATATTTTATTCTTTAAAATTAATAATTTATATATTTATACGAATAATTAATAATTTATATATTTGACAAACTAATGTAAGATCTTAAATTTTAGCTAAAGGATGGGGAACTTTTGCTAGATCGGATTACAGATATTCCATAAGGAAAATATGAGCCACTCGGGGCAGTTTTCTGCTTTTCTGCTAAGAATTGGAATAAAGAGGGCCAACAAGCCTTGGGTCATATACTTTGATAATAAAGTAAATTTTCGTAAGATCTCTTACAAGATTCTTGTATCATCAAATGAATTCTCTCGTCTCAGTTCAAATGCCTTTATGACAGTTCAAAGTTGTGAGAATAATATAATCCTTGAATATAGATTATTTGAGTTTAGATTATAGAGATTACCATTGTGACAAGCATCACGAAAACTCTCACTTAGGCAGTTGAAAATCTCTTTGTCGTCAAATAAATAAAAAAATGTTATATATTGATAAAATATGTTGAGCTTAAACATTCTACAACTTTCGTTATTGGTTGTTGAAGTTCTAACCGATCTGGCTAATTTTAGTCTTGAAATATTCGTGGAAGGCCAGAAAACGTGAGTAAATATGGAAAAATTGCGAGGAAGATATTAATAAGAGAATTTTATTCGACTTGACAAGAAAAATATAAAAAGAGAAAACAAAAAAATAATATTTTGAAGGTTGTCATTGTGCTTTATTAAAATATTTTTGTTATTGTTCAATTGTATAAGGTTGTGTCGATAGCCCAAAACAATTTGTAAAAAATAAGGAAATGCTAAGTTCACGTCCAACTGAACATTTTACACTCTCGCAATTTATTGATGTAATTTTATTAAGATAACACACAATATGACCTATATATTCGGCATAAAGTACAATAGAAAATCATCATATATAGTATATGAGGGCTGATGTAATTCCAGAACCAAGGTTCCAAGGTTTCCAAGGTTAATGGGAATAGGCACCTGTTAGTAGGCAAACAAACGGCACATTCGGCCTTGAAATTACTCCTAAATTGCAAATGAACGAAACACCAGTCGGCAAAATCGCCAAAAATAGCGCTACAACGAAGATTTTCCATATATTCAAGAAGTCGCTGGAGGTACTGCACAGGACTTTAAAAGATCTTGATTGTCGATAAACGTTTTTGGTGGAGCCAGAATTCTGTTAACAGGTGATTTACGCCAGACTCTTCCAATTATTCCTGGATCAACTGTTACTGACTGGCTGATCGTATGCCTAAAATCATTTAATTTGTGGCGAACATAAAGAATCGCCAATTAACTAACATATGAGTGTTTTTGCAACAATATCAAATTGCGATTGTAGAAGCAGTTAGAAATTGTAGGATCGCAGTTGACACCGCGATGGATTAATAGCATTTCCAACAGATTTCTGTCACTTCATTGACTTGAAAGAGAAATGACTGATTTAATGACTTATATTGGTGGTAAAAAAACAAAGATATCGATGATCTTAATGCGACAATTTAGAAATTCGGTCCAGGAGAGTTGACACAGCTACAAACCAGGATGACGTAGTCAATTATCCCAAACCATTTAAAATTGCCTATACTATCACCACTCACTTTGCAATTAAAAGTAGTGTGAGTTGTCATCATGCTGCGTACCATAAATCGACCTCGAGTAATCAATATCGTCGCCGAAGCCAAGATTGGACCAACTTAATTTAATGTATACCTTAGCCACAACAACGTGTGGCCGGGTCTGCTAGTAATATTATATATTCCATGGACAATGCTATTCTTATGAGGCGAATATTGAAGTATTCGAGCGAATTAGAAAGTATGCGGAAAAGAAAGATACTCTCTGCTTAGGAAATAAAATCATGGTGACTCCTGTGTTCTATTGTAATAATATGCCAAATTAGCCTTAATAATAAATTGTTTCTAGAGCAGCTTTTGTCTTTCTATATAGAAAAATACTGATATTCTTCCGAAACTTAAATATACTTGAAACTAGTACTCTATTTCTTGCATTTGCTGCGTATCTTCTCAAACTTTTTAGCGCGAAATAAAATTAAAATAATAATAAAGCTTCGCCGCAAAATCTCTAAAGTACTGAACATAAAAGTTGCTCAACACTTCAGATGTGTACTCGCTTAGAAATATGAAATGTAGAAATTTTACTCAGTTGCACGTCTTAACGTCAAATCGAGCTCCCCCACAGACATAGTGCCTTTATAAATAATTTTGACGCTTAATTAACATTTAAATAGACTTTAGCTGGCTTATTAGTGCATGCACTCAATTTTCTCACTGCAACTTTAAAACGCTGAGCGAGTGGAAATTCCACAACTGCTTAATTGGTCGCATTTTTGATAGAATAGGATTTTAGTTGGCCGTGTACGCCGTGGCCGCCATTGTTTCGCTGTGATGTTGCTGTATTGCAATATACATCCCAGTACTGAAGTATTTGTATATATTCTCATGATAGGCTATGCATTCTGTTACTTACTGACAACGGTCATCGTCTCGGATTCGGAAACTGTGTTGAATGCTGGTGCTTCACCGGAAACTTCGCATTTGTAAAGGCCAGTCGACATCAGTGTGACGCGCCGCAGTGTTACTTTTGTATCTGATGAATTGCGAACCTTGAAAGAAAAACAAATAAAAGTTCAGAGAGTGTGAGAACAATGTTAATTCAGTTTTTTTTATTTTATTAGAAAACAAAGATTTAATGAGATTTTGAAAAGGCATTGCCCTTGAATAAACGTTCATTGTCAATGTTACCGGATTTGTAAAGAATTTCAGCTAATTTCTTAATGAGACACTGTTGTTTACACTTTATGAAGATAATGATGTTGAGAAGATATATTTACTTCTATATACGATTATTTTCATATAATTTTCAATATTTTTCACATAAATTCACTTAGCATATAATGTATCTAGTGGGAGTCCATAATTTGATATTTTCAGATGATATCATTATAAGAACTTCTTCTCTTGTCAATAAAAAAATTAAGGAAGGTTTTAGGAGGGTCACTGTTTTATAGGTTAGACTTATCTACTACTTAGGCATACAATCTTCAAGTTACTCTAATGAAATCCCACAGAAATTAACATGAAAAGCCAAAAATAAAACGAGATACTCGGCCAATCATCTAACAAATATCCATATATGTATATGTAAATTGTATATATATATATTAGGGTGGCCCTTAGTTGTATGGAGGATAAAAACAGTTTCTGGTTTCTCGATCGCACCCCCTAGAAATATGCGAATAGCCCAAAAACTAGTATATACAAAGTTTTGGGTCAATCAAAAAGGGTTTAGAGCCATTTTTGCCATTTTTTTGTCTCAGACTTCCATATTTCAAAGTCACACTATCCATTACTGGTTTTCCATACCGGAATAAGATAATAAGAATAACATTAGAACCGTTATAACGGTATATCACGAGCATGCGACGCTTGAGAATGCACGTGCACCACATTAAATTTACTTTCATATTTGTATTTCCGTAACTCTATCATCAATCGACCGATTTTTAAGATTGTGGTAATTTTGGAAAGGTAATAAAATGCAGATCTTATTACGGTATGGAAACCAGATGGTGTGGCTTTGAAATATGGAGACATAAAAATGGCAAAAATTCTTAATTTTTCAGGATTTCAAGCTCCTTGCGCAACCTCTAAACCTTTTTTGATTGACCCAAAACTTTGTATATACTAGTTTTTGGGCTATTCGCATATTTCTAGGGGGTGCGATCGACAATCGGAATACTTTGGAAAATAAGGGCCACCCTAATATATACATATAATTGACTCTTACTTCTTGGTGCAATATATTTGGCGTGATTTAGCTCAGATTTAGCTTTTACTAACAGCACCAGTAGTTAAAGCTACTGTTATAGGGACCACCCCAACCGCTTGCACAAACAATAGCTAATGAGATAAAAACTGTCGGATTTTTTTTACTTCAACGACTATTTTCGCGCTCTGGCAGTAATTTCAAACCTGGCAAATGCTGACACAGCATGACTTGGCATCGAAATAATTTGTTTACTTCGTGCACAAACTTTGGTGGCTGAAATGTTGGAGGAAAAAGTTAGTCATGCTAAGAAAAAGTTTGAAGTGGCAGAGCGGCAAAGTGAATGTTTGCAAAAAAGAAAGAGAGTCAGTCATGCAATTAAATTTGCGTTAGTGAAATAAAGATTAATGTATTTTGAATTTTCCACTAAAATTTCATTATTCAATCGGATGTGGCAAAAAAGCGGCGCTACCAAAAACTCGTGCGATGCTGCAAGAACGCAACCAACTGTTGTGGCATTGAAATCGTTGGGCGGAGCTAAAGAAGTTGGGGGAAAAATCTACTTTTAAAGAATTATTGGTGCGCACTATTAAGTAGCGTTATTGAATAAAGAAGTTTGCCAAAAGAAACTTAGCTATTGATGGTTCAACGTTACTAAACAAAAAAAGCTGTAAAGCTGAATGCATAATAAATAAACGTCACAGGGTGTGTAAGAGAGTCTGGACTCAATTGTAAAAGCAGTAAAAAATAAACGCTTAAACGCACTACTTTGTTTTTGTTTTATGTATTAAACATCTAACACGACCACACAACTGCAGCTATTTCTTCAGACGCGTACACGCATATGAGTGCGAGATTATGCCAGGGCAAGTACATAAGATTTGTATGCGTGGCTCCTCCTCCGTCTCAAAATCTCCTGAAACGCGAACTGCAACCTACAGCTGCATGTACGCGCAAGTAGTTTCTTCGCCTAGAAATTATTATAATTGCCAAAGTTTGTGACTGTGGCGCTATATGCAGTCATGACTGTTTGTGGCATTGATGGCCGCCTTCCAATAGTCGTTGTACTTCTTTTCATTTCTTGCTTCCTTAAACTTGCTGCTTTTATATTTGTTAATGCATGTTTGTCCCATTTTCGTAAAATTATAAAAATGCTTTAATTCAGTAAGGAATAACACCAGAAACTCTAAATCTTATCGTAAAGATGGTACAGAAAAGCTGCATTAAACTTATGGGTTAAAAACCATATCTCAGGAACTACTCGACTAATTCCAACGAAACTCGGTTCACAATTTTTTTTTGCTTCCCAATACTACAGTGTGGTTACAAATTAACGAAATCGGTTTACAACATTTATACCGCAATTTTGAAGTCCATCTCATACAAATACTACATTTAGAGTGTGGCATCGCGGCCAAATCGCCAAAATTGGACTATAACCTTTCAAGGCCCCAGATATAGAACATGAAGGTTTTTTTCAGTGTTTTTGGCTAAATCGGTAAATCTCTCAGATACTATTATAGCAACATTGTTTGTTAAATATCCAATTATAATGTCTTATTAACAATCTGTTTATGTATATATGTAAAGAAGTGGGCGGGCGGGACTGAACCACGCCGTTTTTCGCTCCTTATATTAAGATCTCTGTTATTACAATAAATTGACAAAGTTTAAAACCGAATATAACAAAATTATTATAACTCGCCCCGATCGTTCCTATGGGAGATATACGATATAGTCGCTCAATTTTTTTATAATATATTTAGAATATTTTTCTAGATTTTTGGTGAAAATTTCATAGCGATATCTCAATGGGAAGTATTTATGGCGGCGGCTTCATACAAGCGGACCCACTGTGCAATGGCTTTATATGCAAGTATGTCAGCTAATTGCCTTTCGGTTTTGTACTTTTTACAATTATTTCGATGCCATTTATTATTTTTTGTTTCATTAGACCAATTTAAATAGGAGTACAACAATCAACAGTCAAACTTTTATAGTTTTTACGAAATTGAGATCCATTAATGGATCGTCGTTAAGCACATGTTTCTGCATTTGGGCCCGTCTATGAAAATTATAATTTAAAACAAAAATTTAAATAAGCTTTCGATGAAAGCTTTCATACATTTTAAAAGCATGCTCTTAAAATCGATCCTTTGAACCACCAGCTACAACTAATTGATCACACCACTTTTAGTATTTATTTAAACGAAATTATTAAATAAGCTTATATGTCTGTTGATTTGTTAAATTATGTGAATGCACAAAATTCTTTGTAAACTAATGTTGACACAATAAAATTCCGAACTTAACGGCAATAAACGAGATATTGAACTGCAAACCAGCTTAACTGAACCATCCTAAATAAACTCGACTGCTTAATTTTTCAAGAGAAAGTATAAATATATAATATGTAAATTCGTTTAGTCTATATACATGTATATTATTGCACCGCCAATTCTTTTCCTTCACTGCGTTGTAATATATTGAGGAAACTTTTCGCTTTTACTGCTGCGAACTGTTGCACGTTTTTAAGAAATCATCATTAACATAATCATTATTGTGTGGTAACATTAATCATTGTCGGACGGACGGTGCGAAAAAATGGCAGCAGAAAAATTACCAAAGAACTTGTTTATGTAAGTGCCTGAAACCCACTCGCGTATGCACACATGTAAATGTGTATGTCGGTGTGAGAGTGCAAATGTGTGTTTCGAATTTCGAGTGGCACGTACACTTTCAGCAGACCGCAAAAAGCGAAAAGGTACCGCAATATTCGCCCCATAGAGTTTATTGGCTGGCTGACTGCCTGCCTGTGCGCGGCGGTTGGTCGCTCCGAATGGCGCAAAAGTCATGTTTCTTATTGGTCATTATTATAGCGGTGTGTAAAAGCATTGCAATAAATTGCAATAAAACTGAAATTAAATTTTTTATTAACCCACTATTTGTAGTATGTGGAATATGGAATGTGCCGGCGAGTGTTCGATTGGTTTGATTCTGGGTGCGGTGTGGTGCATGTCCCATTCATGCCTAGCCATGCAGCTAGCTAAAGGCAATCGACAAGGACACTGGGGACCGAAAGCACAACAGGCACGTTCCTTCCTGCCATCGATTTAAATTGCAAAAGCGCAATGCGAGAAAAATTCTCCGTTATAATATTTATTAAACGAATACAAATGGCATAGACAACGTTGGTGCCATAAATAAGTATACGCCGAGCAAAATGAAATTAAGATGATTCAAATGAGGTTGCTACAAAGGTCAGCTTGTAGCTTGTGCGTGCGGTCGTAAATATATTGGAGCTTTCACGTTCAGCATTATATAATTTTGAATTATATACGCGAATAGTAGCGGCATAATAAGGAAAAATTATGTACTTTATTGGATTCGGTTTTTCAATTAGGTCTAAGCTAATAATTTTCCACAGGAAATATTAGTTAAATGTGTATTTGAACAGTGTTATTGACTCAGCTTTTAAAAGTTGTCTTAACTCCACCTTTTTGATGTTTCGTGTATAAATAAAACATTATTTTACAAGTTTGTATACCCCTTTATATATACATCTTTTTTACTTCTTCTTCAACATCATCAATAACCTTCAAGTGTGTAAGTACTTACATCTACATTGACACCGGGCAGTGGAAATGCTTGTCCTGGCGGTTTATCGCGCGGCACATAACGGTAAAACTCATGCCCATCCTTGTACCATTTCACTGAGTACAATGACTCGCCGTCCAAGTTGTAACGGCAGCCGAGTTCGGCGCTCTTGAAACGCATTATATGATTGGGTATTTTCACTTCCGTCATCGTGAGCGAGTTGGATATGTCTGGAAGAGAGAGAATAACGTTTTTAAGGAGATTATATTTATTTTTACTTAAATGTGATTAATAATTGAGACGTATTTAATATATATATGGAGGTAATAATATTTATATCTCATAAATTGATGTTATAGGATTGGAACATTTTTTATAAAACATCAATTTCTTTTATATACATATTTATGTATAAACATATGTATTTTGAATGTCGTTCTGAGAATCATGAAGAGATTTTTTGGAGCTCTTCCTACAATTTTTTGTATTATATAATACTCTGAGAACATGTTTAATATTTTATTTTGTGTATTGTCTTAATGAACTAAGCCAGTCTATTAAATTTGTTTTGTCTTAAAGACACCGCTAGCGGAGAATGTTGTTTGTGGCAAGAGGCAAAGACCCTTGGATCCCATTCTTCGCTCTTAAATGCTGCAAGAAGGGCTCGAATCGAACTGAAGGGAGATAGGTAGGCGTCGAATTCTGAAAATGTGAACTTTGGACAACTATTTTTGGAAATATAAAATTTTAATTTTTGACTCTACAGCATTTCTAATATAAACTGAACCCGTATAATGAAATATGAGGACAAGGTGAATAATGCCCATATTTATTTCTACATTTTTAGTGGCTTCGATATTTAGTAACATACATAACGGAGCTCCATTCTCCTCTTGCGCTGAATCGGTGGACCTCACGCAAGCTCAGTAAATGCTGGTTACCAAGGTTTGTGGCCAAGGTGGAGCGCCAGGTGTCGGCGCTGAGTAAAGTACTCAGCGAACACTGCGGGATAGGCATACATGCGATGAGGCTGATAATCCGAACACAAACAGCAATAGCTGTATGGAGAAAGGCGAGGTGGAAACACCAAATCCTTTCTTTTTCCAATGTGGAGAACTAAGGTTGAAACTTCTCTGCAGCTACACCTTAGAACGGGCAAACTATGCGATATGTGACCCATACTCAAAAATCTATTGATATCAAAATGGCCTTTAGCTGTCCAAGTGGGATACATCGCGACAACTATTGTCAACATTAAAACCTAACCTAATCTACATATTATAATTAATAATGCTATTTCCAAATAGCTAATTAACCTATATCATTAATTTCTATCGTTTTGAAAAAAAAAATTATGTAAATCCATTTTTCTGTTTTTTTTTTATATCATTAATTTCTATCGTTTTGAAAAAAAAATTATGTAAATCCATTTTTCTGTTTTTTTTTTTTACTTTTGAGTTTTCGGGTTTCTAGACTCACAGTCGCCCGTAGAGGTCGTTTTAAAGAAGGAAATCACGGATCTTGATAAGGTAGCCGCCTGGACTGGCTCTGGAGCTCTAACCCATTAAGAGAATGTCGTAAAATATGCTGGTAGGTCAAATCTTAAAGTTAAATATTGCCCAATAGTATATATTCCCAACACAGTTTTACAAGTGAGACCGTAATTGACCGTGAGACCGACTTTCTATGACATTTTCAACAAGTCTTCCACACGCAATTAGACATTGACACTTAGAAAACCTAATGATCACTTACCAACACCGGAAGTTGTGTGTTATCTTCACTCATATGCAAAATAGCATGACGCCCTGTACTCACAAACCAAGCTTTCGAGCTGCGCAGAGTTGCATATTCATGACTGCAATTTGCCACATTTACAAGCTTTCTGTGAAAGCTTAGCGCATACAAAACAGCGCAACAAAGTAGCACGGCACAGTGCAAGTGAAACAGCTGTGTCGGTTTTTATTTACGCAAACACTCCATAAGCGACGACGCATCCAAAAGGTATGGAGGCACCCAGATGCATAATTCAGCAAGATTGCGACAATGCTTAGACAAAGCAAATAAGGCGTCACACCTCGAGACACGAACGCCGGACTTGAAAGCTTCAAAGAATGAAAAACAAAAACAAGGCTAAATGGAAAGGTTGCAGAAACTATGAAACTGCGACAAAGTCTAAGCGAGCATCCGCTTCCAGATACACACACATACGCATATCGCTGTTGTTATTTCACACATACAAATGTATTGACTGACAGCCCGAGTGCAATAACAAAAGGTCATTAGTAGTGGTGATGGTAAACGGGGCGGCTGCGAAAACAATGGACATTTAAGCCCGGATGAAATATCATTAACTCTAGCAGAGCCTTGCCTTGCCATTGTGCCGCAGCCAAGATGAGATGAATGAATGAAGTATGCCTACAACTCTATCAACACCGCCGAGGCTTACATGTCGACAGTCACTGCAGCACGAAAATAAAAGCGTAAAATAGCAAAGCGTTTGCTTGGCAAGGCGAAATTACATAGCAGAGTGGCGCATTAGAAGGTGAATGCAGTTCACATGTCGCAGGGATAAACTCACACACACGTTTGTATGAACTTGAATGCAAATAAGTGTTTGCAGGCGCTGCGTCAACTTTGTAATTGCGTGCATAGTTGAGTGTGTATGTGTGTGTGAATATGTGTTAGTGCCTGCATCCGTGTGCCAACGTATGACATCAAAAGATAAACTTATGCCGGTGCGCACCTTTTGCTGGCAAAACAAATTATGCCCGCCAGTATGACATGGCATATTTTACCCTAGCACAGGCATCACACATACATACATACATATATGTATCTTTGCATTTGTATGTGTACGTGTGTGAGTGCATTGTAAGCATCTAAGACACGTTGTTTATTTGAACTTTACAAGCAGTGTTAGTTATGTGACAGCCGATGTGTCATTTGCGTGCATTAGCAGGACGCTTGAAAGTTGCTCCTTTCTGAAAGCAGCAGCACAAAAGCAACAATCTGCAGTCTGCAGCAGCAAAAGCAACAACGCAGGATTAAAAGGTGGTGGTGGTGGTGGTAGCAGTGAGGCACAGCGATTAACTATTGCAGCTGTTATCTGTAATGTAATCACATATGCACGTGAGGGCTTGAAATGTTGAGTATGATTTAAGTCGAGCTTAAAAAACAAAACTGTTGAGAAACTAAATTTTTAAAATTTCACATGTACTCTGTTGAAATTTAAATTTTCCGAAAATATTGCAAAGTAGGAGTTTTCTGATTTTATAGGCATGAGACCTGTAAAAACAACATATTCAGTTTTTGCACCTCAAGATTGTCAGTCAGAGTGCCACCTATAAGTAATAAATTCATATAATAGATCGTAACCAACAAAATGATGTAAGGGCAAGAAAATCGGATGTCCGATAAAATTTGGTACAACTCTTCTCTGATTTAGGAGTGTTGGTGCTACGCCAACAAAATGACGTATTGCGAAAAAATATTATGGTCTAGGAAAAATAATCCACCTTATCTCCAATAGATTAGAATAGATTAGTAATCTGTATCCCGTGATATATAAGTGCAATCGGGTATTTGCAGGGAATTATGTACTATGAGCTGGTCCCCTACGATCAAAATCTTAATTCGAACTTCATCAGTTAACTATTGGACCAAAGGAGTTAGAGGAAGTTCATCCGCATCTTCTTTGTAGTCCGGACTTACCAAGTGAGTACCACCTTGAGGAGAAAAATTCTACTTAGCTAAAAATTGTGAAAATCGAATGTACTCGTTTTTTTTGTCAATAGGGACGAAGGTTTTTACGAGAGTGGTGGCATATGAAATTACCTTTAATATGGAACGAAACGATGCATATTTGACCGATCACGAACCATTCTAACTATGGTAACTAAATCATTCAATTTAATACAAAAGTAATTGATTCTAATGATAAGTTTTTGAATGGTCTACAACCATGCCCAATAGTGCTATTCGGAATAATTAGTTTAGTCAAATTTACAGTAGATTCAATAGAGACATATACTTAATACTGAAAATATCCAGCAATATGTAAATTCAATAAAGCTATATCTAAAATATGGATAATCATTTTAGAAATTTTCCAGGTTTTTAAATAAATAAGTTTTTACAAATTGCAATCCAATGCTCAGAAACATTGAAAAACTTACCTTTGAAAGTGCTTAGAGCTTCGAGAAGTTTCCCTCCACAGAATTTAAATATTACCTACCATGACCATCGACTACATGGAATTGCATTCCAACTACTTGGAAATTTCCTGCTTATATACATATGTATAAACTTACCCTAACATAGCCTACAACAAATAGTGGCCATTGCAAAACCGTTATCACAAAAGGAATTCTGAAAATTTCGCGCATCAAGCCGTAAATTATTTCAAACGCTTTGGTTATTTAAAAATTTGTATTTGTACAGTGATTGCTTACACAAGACTGTCTGCTTCATAAATACCTTCTCTCCGCTTCAATGTGTATGGAAATCGCATTATTGCACATATACTCACATATATTCGAAAGCGTATGAGTGTGTGTGTGTGGTTATGTGGTTTCTTAGCATTTTCACTTTTTCACTAACGTGACGACATCAACACTCCTCCCGCCTTGTCTACCGTTTATTTGCTCGGTTGCCTTTTGCTTGCGCTTTTCGCCGTTTTTGCCGACAGCCGCGGTGAGCGGGTGCTTGTGTTGCTGCGGGGCAATCATGGCGGTAAAACTGTTGAACAATGAAGCCAAGGAAAGAAAACAAGCAAACGCGCTAGCATTACTTCCCCCCCACATATGTATATTTATGAAGAATGCGACGCCAATGTGCGCGGCAGCAGCGCCCTGTGGCAGCAACTATGTAGAAAATCAATTTCGTTCTTCATTTGCAGTTGGCAATTTGCATAATAAGGTCGTTTGGCGCAATTTACATGTGAATGTAATAAATTCTCTCTCTCTCTGTGTGTATGTAGTATGTTCACATATGAAGCAGTTAGTGTGTTTGTGCATCAAAACACCGGTTGCAAGCACGCAGTTTTTGCACATACATACAGTGGAATTTGTGTTATTGTTATTATTTTATAATTGCATACATATGCATTTATATTTATTGATCTTTGGATGAGAAGGTGAGTGTATATGTACACATATGTGTATTCTAGCGTGCAAAACTGTTTGTGCAGACTGGCAGTCTGTCGCCTTCGCTAGTTGCCTTGGCGTACATGATTTGTTCATATTTGTTGTCGCAAATGCGGATCTGATCAAACCGTCATCTTTTGTACTTCAAAGTAGCAGTTTCCGTTTTGCATAAGCGCCTTCCGGGTACAAATTTGGTTGTTATATGGGAGGTGTCAAATTTCCGACTTTACTATGGAAGCTTAAATATTGGTAGTTAAAGTTAGTTCTTTGCAAAATAGTCGCCATTCAGAATTCTTTCGATTTCATTTTAAAAATATTTCTAGTTTTTCGTTCTATATCTCTCTTTGGGAACTCTGAGTATGTGTTTGTTTTAGTATTGAAATTTATTGAAAAAATTCTTTCTATGAGGAACAAAAAATAATAAAAATATATGAAATATATATGAGAAGGTTTGAACTTATTTTACAATAAAAAAACAATCGATAAAAAATTTAGAGAGACGTTTTCTCTTTCAACAAAATACATTTTCAAATGAAGAACTTCACATTAATAAGACATTTTTTCTTGAATACCATTTATAGACATCATCACTTTAAATGGTGAAACGTACTGTATAATTCTCGAGGACTTCAATTCCGTAGCAACATTATCGAAGTATATATCCGATGAAAGGATGTTTTTTTTTGCCTAAGAGAGGTAAAAATACACTATTGGATAATGTTCGATATTCAACCTTATTTGTTTTCAAATGTTTTTAAGTAAGAATTCCTTGCCCATAGAGGGAGTTATATCTCCATAAATTAAATGAATAAGGTCCTTCTCCAAACAAACAATCTGAGATCGGTTCCCTGGTATAATTAAAAACCGTATTGCCCCGGAAGCTGTTATATGCTGTGATCGCTTTGATTGATTAAGATTGACTACTTTTAAAGGGTAAGCAAATGATTAAGAGATTTAAAAGTAACCTTCATGCGAGTACGCAAAATATCTAGATGCGATAGTTTGTCTTTGTAAAATCTAAATTTATAATCTATTAATCCAAACTAATCATGCGTCGTTTTATAGGTTATGTCAAGACCTTTCAAAAATGTATAGTATAGCCAGATACGAACTCTGTAGCGCTTTATACATAGCCGCGAAATTCAAAAGACAAAAAGGCGGAAGGAAGATATTTGCCAACCTAATCCTGCGGCGTTTTTCACAAAACTGTGCTTACGTTGAACAAGAGTTCTTGAGAACTACCCCACAGATCTTGATGGATTTTTAAACAGTTTAAATTTGTTTAAAGGTAAAAAGTACTTACACAAGCAACTATTCGAAAGTAGAAATCCACTTTTAACAGCTCCAAGACATATGTAAATCGTTACTCTACTTTGAAAAGTTATTCGGTTAAGGGTATAAGTAGTGACAGCAAAGGCTCGGTTTCAACCCGATTTCTTAGTAACCTTAGTAACTTAAACGAATAAAACAACCCAAGCTTGTCTAGGATCTTGTGTGGATTCTATGTTTATATTATTTATTTTTTCAGAATTTATGCACGCATTCTACAAATCAAAAAGGTGAAGAGTGAAGATGAAAATAAAAAACAAACATACAAATAAATAATTAAGAATAAGAAATATAAAAAGTTAGAAAGGAGTAATGGAAAATTCCTTTACAAAACGCATAACAGTGAAGCAAAGAGTTTATTTCTACTTTACAAAGCGCATAACTGTGAGAAAAAGAGTTGTTGTTACGAGAGAAGTATGGCATCTCCGCTGGCTGCAAGTTGATTGTGCTGGAGTTTTGTAGAAGAAGCAATTTCATGCATCGTTTAATTTTCATTCGGGTTTAATTTGTGCAGTTTTGCGCTTTTGCCTTCATTACTTTAGTTTTCTACAAAATGCCTCCTTGCCATCTGCTCATCTGCCGTAGATATTTTCAACACCATAGTATATATGTATGTATGTATATGGTGGCGTGTAAACCCATTATGTTCTTATGGCTTTGCAAATTGTATTATGTTTACATATATGTGTTGTGTGCAACACTGCTTTCCCAGCTGGTATTTGAATATATTTAATTTTTTTCTATCTACTAAACTATTTCACTACAACTTTATTTGTTTGACAGATACATATACAGCCACACATACACATACTCATGCAAATGCAGCAGTGAATTTGTTTTGGAATATTTCTTCATAGCGCCTTTGAAAATGGAAATATTTATTTTTTCCTTGACTTCCTTGGCAAAAATTGCCAAGAAGTTAGATTTGATGAAAATTTACAAAATAAAATAAAATTATATGAAGCGCATGGTAATGTGCACACGCCCCTCCACCTAATAAAATCCCGTGTTTGTGATTTCTTTCACATATACATATATAACCGTACATACGTTGTATGTGTGTTCAGAACAAATGTTGGTGTTTGTGAATGTGTTGCTTTTGTCTAGTGCTGTTGAGGTTCTTATGTATATATACAATGTTGCTAGCTTGTGTGGCTTGTGTTCATCGTTCTCCATTTCAATGCTTATTATTGTTGTTGCTGTTTTATTTATTGTTGGTGTCAAAGTCGGTGTTTATTTGTTTTAAATTGCTTCAACTGCTGCCACACACTCACCCATTTGTACATTTCGGCATTTGTTGGTTTATGCATTGTTTTTGCTTTTGCTTTTTTGTTTCAGCAACACAACGTTTGTTGCACATACCATACAAGGGTACAACTGTATGTATGTATATATATTTGTTTGTATGTAAAGTGTTGTGCTATTGTATTTACATATTTCTTCTTCGTTTCGTTCTTTAGTCTGCCTAAGCCTTTTTGTCAAATTGCCTGGAATTTTATGAACTTAATTCTTTATTTTTGCAATGGTAATTTTTCGAAGTTGGTAATGCCGGCTTAAGTGCCACTTTAAAATGCCATGAAATAGTAGCAAAAAATATTCATTTCAGCCATAACATAAAACCTAATGAACGGCAAATAATAACAAACTTGTGTATTGGCTAAATTGTTGACTTTAAACTCTTTTTCGGCGCATAAAATCGAATGTGTTTCAGTTTCTTTAGTGAAATTTTTGGGTAAAGCAATAAATTTGCCCATCGTGTCTAACTGATAGTTAATAACCGTGGCAAAAAAATAAAACTTATATCTCTAAAATCATACTATTAATAGTAATAAATATTTCAATACAACAAATTTAAATAAATTGCAAATAAAAAATTAAAAGATGTGATAAATATTTCTAAGCTTTTATAGCAAAATTTTTATCAAAAAATATATAATCGATATTATTTAATCAACTGAACGGAAAACAGTTTATGAATATGACTATCTGACGATACGTCGATATTTCCCTGAATTTGAGGTTAAAACTAAATTTAGATTTTAAGTAATAAATTCCTAGCGAAATAACGACACGTTTCTTCGTTTAATTCTATACCGAACTTATCCTAACTAGTGTTTTTAATTAACGTGGATACCTGCCGATGAAAGGCTTAACTCCACGTGTGCTCAAGAACACAAGGGTATAAATTTACAGCGTTGATCAGCGCCCTGATTTTGCTATGCACCTTTTAGTACCAATTGGCGTGTGGTATGGACACACTAACACCACCTTGGTTGGGCCGAGGCCCATCGAAAACCTCTGCCGTTCTTTGGGTCCGGCACCCGGTTGCTATGCAACTCCACACCGAGTAATCAAAGGCCCTCTGCCTGCATTTACGTTTCAAACCACAGAAGCAAAGCTCCCTGGGCTCTTGCTCTCCGTGTCACCATTTTAATGTCTTTGATGAGACTTTTTAGCCGAAGCTACCTCTGGTGGACAATTGTGGCTTGAACACAATTCAAAGTCCTTAATGATAGGAATAGCCGTTTCTTAGGAAGAATGTTATATCAAATAGGTAATATAATAAAAGTTCAAGTCAAGAAATATATTATAGCGCGCGTAGGCAAAATCATTATGAGACATCCCCACTACTTAATTTCCCTCTTTTGAGCTGAATTTTCACTAGAAAAACAAACTTAAGAAACGCAATATTCCTGAAATGCAGTAGAACTTTATGAACCTAGTTAAAGAACTTTAAAGATTTTAGGTTTCAGTTTAAATCGAAAATTCAACCGTCTACTGAAGAGTTACCTCAACTAAAATAATAATTTTCTCGCTGAATATGTAAACAAACCTGCTTAAATTGTAGTAAAACTCAGTTCCGCTAAACGTTTAAAAATTCTCGGTTGTAAAAAGTTACAGCGTCCAAAAATGTGGTAAGTGTTGAACAAATATGTTTACACCCATGCAACTACAAATATATGTACCTCTACCCTCATGCATTGTAATTACCGTAAACTGGCAGTATCAACTGGCGGCGAAAAAGCGCAACACTAACTAACTGTACACACACGACACCACAAAGAGTTTTAACGATTTTCGGTGCCACTTCGGGCGCTAAATACAACAGCAACAACACTGCGCTGAAGGTGCATAAACAACCAACTGGTAATTGGAGAGCAGGAGTAAGAGGAGCGCAAGAGGAGACCACACACGGCAAGAAGCTTTCGCCACTACCTAAAGACTAGAAAATAATGCAACCATTTTGTTAGCTACAAATAACTGGAACACAAAGGCAACAACAACG
The DNA here is from genome assembly GCF_028554725.1 of Zeugodacus cucurbitae. Classification (NCBI taxonomy): domain Eukaryota; kingdom Metazoa; phylum Arthropoda; class Insecta; order Diptera; family Tephritidae; genus Zeugodacus; species Zeugodacus cucurbitae. The sequence continues at coordinate 24,902,164 of NC_071668.1, forward strand.
CGCAGCAAAGCCTGATATTACGGAAGCAAAATAATAACAACAATAATAATGAGAATTTATGATGATGTTCGCCGCTTATGTATGTAGGTGACAAAGGGTGTTATGTGTGTGCGCGCGGTTGGTGGTGTTGTAAGGAGTGAAGTGTGTCGCCTGAGTTGCGTGTGTTTGTGCATTTGATGTGCGGTGCGCAGTAACGTCACAGTTACGCTCATAAAACGGCAAAACTGAAAAGTTGGCGACATATGTGGCTTATATTGCCAAAGTGGCAAGCTGGGTAGTTGCGCTAGTTGCACTACTAAATGTCAGTCAACATGTGGAAAAGTGTCATTACACGCCAACAACGCCATGCGATTTGATCAGCTGTGCATGATGTTGTTACAACCGCACGCACACACACACAGCGTGACTAGTTGACTGACTGGCCGCCTCATATTTCGCTTGTTGTTGCACATGCATAAAGGAGTTGCATGGTAGTGTAGTTAAGTGTTTATTGCATGTAGTTAGTATATGCAGTTTTTATATATGGTTGTAATTATATACTTTAATGTAGGTTTTTGGTATGTAGCCACTGTATAAATAATATTACTGTTGTATGGAAGTTTGAGTATACGTGTACACGTAATCCTTTTTAAATTAAATGGAAATTTTTTACTGAAAAAGGGCACCTCATTTAGTAGAGGTCATGATGGTCACATGCAGCTTAAGTCATTCATGCTATAAACCCAAAATTCACGCTATAATCCCAATTGCCAAAGATACCTATTTCTGAATGAATCAACTTATATTCAGAGCTAATATTTTTTTATACATCTTTGATAGCACATATCATCTCTGTTGGCGCATTTTAATGTACATATGTAATTTTTAATAAATTGACAAAGTTGCATTTTAGTAAATAAAATGCTTTGAATTTTAATTAGATAATTTATATAATTATTTTTTGTTGTTGCGCGCCAACAATCTCATTAAATTTATTACATATTTGGAATAAATTATTAATGTTAAATCAATACGATTAAATAAGGATATTATTGCTTACAAATATCCGGAAGGTGTACAGAACCTTAAAAAACGGAGAAATCTGATACGTTGTCACTTTAAGACTTTTACTCGATATTTCGTAGGTATCCTTACAAGCCAAGTTGTAAGGTATAGCCAAGGTTGGTTAAAACAAAGTTTTCTCCAAAATTTCTATATTTAATAAATGATTCATAAAAACGAATGAATACCAAAAATCAAGGAGTGCTGATTTCGCTATCAATATCATCTAGTCATTTAATATCAGACTCGTTTGGGTTTCAGGCCATAGCAGAATCGCTGGAAACTGCAAAGCAGATGGACCCGCACATGAGGTGACTCTAGGCGCGATATCATCAGATTGTGAACGAGCTGGCGCCTCGTTGTCTTTCTGCTTTTTGGGTCAGTGGACCTCGAATAAACTCGGTAGGCCTTGGTTAACGACCAGTACTTGCGTGAATGGAATCCAAGATATATTGACGATACTTGCTCTTAACAAGGTTAGGTTAAGTTTGGTTAATTTGGTAGACCAATGAGCCACACATAGACCGATTTTGGTCCTTTCCGATACGCAAATGTCAAGAGAAGATGTGGTTTTACTAACGATGTCTCTTCCAGATTATCGTACTGTGAAACCCCAAGGTTGAAGCCGTTGTTTGACACTGTTGGACAAGCACACAAGAAATGTTCCATTGTTTCTCTGGTACCACTTGACATTTCCTGCAGTATTCGCTTTCTGTAAGCCCCATCTTGTAGGCGTACGACGTCACCAGTCTGTAACCAGAGAGATTGCCGACCATGTTCTTACATTTCTTTCTGTTGAGCGTCAGTAAAAATTTCGTGTATTTCAGATCTACTGCTTTACACATAACTTTTGCGGTTTTGCATCCCGGTAGATCCCTCCGGCGCGCTTTGAACTTTCTTAACTTCTTTTCTAGATCATCATATAGCCAGTACATGGGTTTACCTACGTCGATCACGAATTCAGATGACAGTTTAACGCCTCACTTGCCAATTTCGTCCACTACCTCGTTACCCTCGATGCCCCTGGGTCCTGACACACAGTAGAATTGGAGTCGCTTATTTCTGGTAATATCCTCCACTGTTGCCGTGCTACACAAGACGCTTTTGGCTGATACGCAGAAAGGGAATATTGCCGCCTGACTGTCGTTGCAATTGTAAGGGACTATACTGGGCACTGTCCAATGGGCTTACATGCCATGAGGCTAAACATCCTGACAGATGCAAATTGCTAAAGTTGCATGAAAGAAGGTGAGACTGAAACATCTACCCACATTCTCCTTTATTGTCCAGCTTTTACTATACTGATATACATTATACTATCATCTCGGTAGAATGAAATTCGGCAACCTAGATGAATTGGCCCGAAAACATATTAGCTGTTACACTAATTAGTGAAAAGCTCAAAACGCTTTGTGGATTTTTAAGAATCTTGGTCATCAATTTCTTGGAGTTCGCTGCATATTAAAATACTGGCGACTTTAGCTATCTAAGTGGGACTTCTTGCGGCTCTTGTCGCATGGATCAGCCCTTTAACCTAACCTAACCTAACCATGCTTCCACGATGAAAGCAAGACTATTTGCGAGACTTCACTGAATATTTTCAAACAGGAAACAACATAACAGCAGCTTCAATTCATCCATATCCACCTTTCATGAAAGTATAGGATATTTTTTGTATCTAAAGATCAAATAAAGTTTACTTTCTCAAGAAAAATTAATATAATTTATTGAAGACAGCTATAGAATATAATAGAATCACCATAGTTCTATGAATTTAATAACAGAGAAGAAAAATATGATTAATGCAAGGGATCTGATAGAATACCTTGGTCGATTTCCAAATCTATTTTATATTAAGTTCAAAGGAGAATACATTTTTAGATGAAATTAACTCGTTATTAGCATATCTCCTGTGACGCACAAAAGAGGCACAGACATTTGCATGCTGTAGTAGTTAACTTAGCAAGCCGTTGGCAAGATTATATATATTGCGACCTTGTTGAATGATAAAGTAAAGTTTGTGAATGCGCCAATAAGTAAATATACTTTATTATTTTCTACGGCGAATATGTAGCTGGCAGTGCCAAGTGAAAAGCTTGCTTAAGACATATTTTATGCCGGAAGCTTGTAAATAAATAAAAGTATCGATAAGTTGCAACAAGATTATATAATTTTATTTTTCTTATGCGGATTATACAACGAAAACATGTGTTTTTATTATTATATAGTATGTGTCTGCGAACGCCTGTGTATGTCTGTATTTGATGGAAAAATTGTGTTAAAATTGTGTTCATACGAAAGTAGTGAAAGTTGGCAATGGCGTCCAATAAAATAACTGAAAAGTTGCAACATATTTCTTGGCAGCAGCTTGGTAGCTTTTCTTCGCAAACAACTTTGGACATATTATTCTCAATTCATTTATCGCTGTTGTAGCTACACTAGTTGACCTTTAAGGAAAAATGGCGAAAATAAATAATGCTTTTGAAATGAAAATAAATATAAAATAGCAAATAAAATAAGTTAAAAGTGAATGAGTAATTGGATAAGTAGATATAGTGCTTTGAAGTTGAAGGGAAGTATAGTATTTCTTTTTAAGTAAACTTTCTAGCTCTTTCATTATTATTAAAGGTATTATTAAAGAAATTAAAAAAGGCTTTTGTGTCTTTAAAATATCGATACTTAAAATATGAAATGAAAAGAAAAATGTAAATTCATGAAAAAAGTCTAATGCACAAACAAAATGCTGCCGATAAAAGCGCATGAGAATGGATAGCAAAGAACCAAATGCGAAAATAAAATCGCTTGCAGAAGCAATAGCAGCAGCTGTGTTTATAGCTCATCAATTTTAAGTATTTATGAAAGCACACATACATAGATAAACAGTACCTAGTATCTCGAGCTATTGAATATTTTTGCAGCAGCAACACACAATCGCACACCCTCTTCTCGTTGAAGTCCTGAATGAAACGACCGTAAGTCTATAAGTCAAACATAGTAATGCCTGTTTTCCATATTTTGCTTGTTTTCCTTGGAAAAAAATGGGCGCACCGAAAGCGGAAAGCATTGTAGGCGAAACAGAAATCAAACACCACGCCTCACGCCTCCGCCAAATCAGCACGGAATTGATCAATGCAGATGCTCATAAAAAGTAATAAAAAGCAAATGCTAAAAAAAAATATGACGTACAAACCAGAACAAATGGAAGTACAAATAAATCGGACGCTTCAGATGAGGCATATAAAATACACTGATATGCATATAAATATAAAAGCGCCAAAATGGAATTATTAATATTGAGCTGTGCAACGGTGCAAAGTATACACGGAGCCAACGCTATATTTGGGGATGGTTGAAACAAACAAAATTTATGCCAGCGTTGATTTGGTCATAAAAGGCAAAACAATAGTAGTTATCTACTCTCTTTCCAGCGGTACTGGTGTTTTAAGCAGTAACGCAAAATGGATTTGTGGGCCTACACGGCGTATACGCAACTTTATGGCATAACGAGTAGCAGTGCCATGAAATGCATTCTATAATATACATAAGTATTATGTGTTGTATGATGTATATTAAAGTATAAAAACATCTCTTTAATATGTTGATCCTTATACTAGCGCTTGTGTTTAACTGCCGCGGCTTTGCAAACAACAACATCTTTAAAAGCCGGAAGCTGCGTGGCAAGCGCATAATAAATGCAAGTTCAAACACAACTTTCGCTTTGCAGGTTATGCTGTTTAGACTAGCTTTGACAATAATTCGCAACGATAAAAGAAACAATTGATTTTTATGCACTGCATAAAGTGCTGTCATGTACTTTTATGTGGTTGCCACACCTATTATGCCAGCGCAATCCAGAAGAATTTTTGTTAAGTTAGAAAATGTAACAAAAACTAATGAAGACATGTGTATAAAAAACTGCAGTAGTTCTTATGGAAAAAAGACACAAGTGGGTACAAAATTTATGCTCGCTGTCATAAAAAAATATTGCTATTCCAGGGGCTTGAGTAAAATAAATGAAACAAGAGAGAGTAGATTACATTGAAGATCAGTTCCTAAATCCATGCATACCCGTCTTAGCCGCTTCTTTCAAAAATCAGATATTCAGTACCAATTTATTATTGCTGGGATTTTGTTTGGATTTGATTAACCAAGTTTTAATTACGAGTTAAAATACGTATTCTAATATCTCCAAATTGTGTGATTGAATAATACCACATGAAACAGTGTCACACATCAATAAGTCGCTATATCGGTCTTGGTATAAATTCATATTAATATTGAAAATGGATCTCTCCTAAGTAGTCTTCTTTAAAACAATATGAACTTTTCAACAAACCTCCATATGTCGTGACATAAAAGCCTTTAGTTTAAGGTTACACTGTGTGTCTGGGTAGTATTTCATAATAAAATAAGAAATTTTCGACATAAGCGATGGTTTTTCTCAACAGGTTACTAAGTTTCATCGAAATCCAATCATTCTTTTGTGAATGCTATTGAGATTGAAGTGTAAAATATTAGGAAATTCGACTGCCTAATACGTATGATTCCTTGATAAGAGAGAAAAGTTTGCTGATCTTCTCTTATGTTAACCGAAGAAATGCGATTATTTTGAAGAGTATCTGATTATCCGAATCCGATCTTTACTAGGGCCTGGTTCAGAAATATTCCAGATATAGGGAAACAACATACAGTAAAACAATTCTAAAACGCTTGTAGACTGGGAAAACCTGTTTTTAATTCCAGGTAAATACACAAATATTTAGAACGAAGATGGGAGATAATGGATTGACGCATTCTGTTGTCTGTATATGTAAAAATGCCCACATAATCGGCTAAAATCTTCTTAATCGTGATCTTAAGTTTAGAAAAAAAAACTTAGTACAGTTTGTCAATATGAATTAAACTGCAACTGAATTCATTATAGAAGTTGTTCTGCAATGCATCATATACTGGGTTACACCTGTCATCTATCACGTTGTTATTACAAACGAAACATTTTGCCAACAAAGAACTTCGAAGACATATACATATGGATCGGTTAACATATTTCGTCGAAATAATATTAACTTCGATAAAAAAAGCCAACTTATAATCACTAAAAGAGCAATACTGATAAAGAGACTGTCAGTCTACGTGAGTCCTACTAGACACCTTATACAATAATATATATAAATTTGTATACACATACATACATAACTACATAGATATGTTATATTACATGTTTCCTACAGACACGCTGTAATAGTTCGAGTGAAGGGGCGGACGTTTTTTGTCTTCCTTCGTACGCCTTTAATAGAAATTCAATGAAATATTTATGCGCACCATTTACGTTCATTGTAGAGTCATTTATCTAAATTAATCCTAATAACTCATCGCAGTCAAGCACAATTACACCAATACCAGCACAGCCATACAAATGTGCAAATACCTAGCTAAGCTACAAAAGAGAGCAAAAGCGTGAATAAGATTTGCAAGTAAACAGGGGTGAGTATGTGTGTGAGTGTCTATGCACTGCCACTTATATACACTTATGTCTGCTTAGGCATTTTTGCACAATGAACGGACATGTATGAGTGTATGCGCGCTGTTTGCACAATTACACATAACGCTGGTGTATAGAATATTTGCGCAAAACACACGCTGTCACACACACACAGAGAAACGCGCAAATAAGGCGAACAAAGTAGAAAAACAATCAGTGAGTTTGATTGATTGGAATCAATTTCCCGCCAAAGCCAGATGAATGGGTATGCACGCGTGCTGGGCCGCTGATGCGGCGCGTGAGTTGGGGCTTAGAAATGGGCGTGAACGCGGTAAAAAGCATGCTTTATTGTACTCATAACGCAACGGCGTCAAGCAGGGGCTTACGAAAATGAGCGTAGTATAAATGAAGCATACGAACGGGGGTAGAGAAGAAGCATTCAAAAGCAGCGCAAATGAATATAAACAACGGCTACGGTAAACAGTTGCACACACAGCCCGACAAATGGTTATGTAAGCATTTGTGCAGCGCAAACATTTGCACACACTTCAATATAGGTTGCGATGAGCCCTTGAAACCTTGACGTATCGCCTGAGTGAATGAGTGAAAGTGAAGCTGTTGTCTGTGCTACAAAAAAAAAATACAAAAAAGAACAGCGATACCAGCATTTCGGCTGCCAGCGAAGGGCTTGTAAAAAGTGTAATAAAACCATGCTGTGAGAACAATCTTTACGCATACAAATTACTCTTAAAATGTGTGCAAAAGCTGAATAAATGACTTTTTGTACGTTTGCGATTTTTATCAGTTGATCAAACATATAATAGATATGTGGCTGTGTGCACACGTACATGCATAGGCGAAATGCTTTCACTGCCATCACTACAACACACAGCGCGCATGAGTAACCAGCCGTCGTACACGGCGTATACGCAATAAATATTCATATTATTATTCTAAACAGAGACAGCAAGCAAACAGGTTTATTTTTTTGAACGCTACCACATGTTTCATGTTTATTGAATTCAGCCGAATTTAATACGTACACATTTTCACGTTCTCTTCAAGTGAACTTTTTCTACAAATGAAATTATCTGCGAGTATTTTAAAGCCTTACGAACCTCATGATTAACACCTCATCACTGGTAATGACGGCAGCAACACCGTTGCTCCAACCACCAGCAAACGGCTGCTTATCACACACTTGTAAATTACACTAAAAACCTATTAAGTGGGATTATCGGTTAAATGGCGTATGTATGTATGGGCAACCGCACGCATCACACTCATTTCGCTTGCTGCGAGTGCTCGCATGAACAAATACAAATATTGGCTTTGGGTTTAGGGTTATTGTAAAATCATCTCATCGATTATCGTTCAAATCCAGCAGCACCCTTGGCAAATGTACTTAGCTCGGCTTTTTCACTGCTCATTGCCTTTCTTTGATGGACTTGGTTGGGAGGGATGACTTGGTAAGGTCAGGAAAACTACTGGTGCTAACACTTATGCACGCATGTGTATGTGAGTTGAGTAAACTTTTGAGCTTTATGTGAAGATAAGCACACGAATATGTTATATATAACTAAACATATGTACATCTGTATAAATATATATGCTGCTATATATGTATAGTTGAAGAAATGTAACTATATTTAGCTCTTATGTTTTCTTACTATTTCTACACTCACCAAACCTTTTTTGTTCAAATACACCACATACACATATATATCTACATTATTACAATTCGTATAACCACTTATGAGGAATTAAGGTATTATCCCTTTTCTCTTTTACTTATATCCTTGCTTTCACCAGCAGCTCACTTAGCATCCAGGAACACATCACATACCATGATTTTGCCACAAACCACAAAAAAGGACACAGCGACATTCAATTGTCAAACGTACAAACAAAGTCATACGCACATTTATTAATATCCTGGAAGACAAAAGTATGTGTTTGTGTTTCACCAAAGATATTAGAATTGACCGCTTGTGGAAGTAGATATTGCCTGTGTTTACAGTCGAGCTGTCGTAGGGAGAAGCTATCGGTTTGATAGAAACTGTGGTTATGTTGGTGAGTATGAAAGCACATAAATGAGAAATTTACTGAATATCAGAATAAAGTTGTAAATGCAAATAATTATAAAAGTATTTCATTTTATAATGACCCACAATATGGCAATTGCGTTGAAGTTATACTTCTTCTTGACTGGCGTAGACACCGCTTACGCGGTTATAGCCGAGTCCAAAACAGCGCGCCACGTATCCCTCCTTCTGGCAGTTTGGCGCCAATTGGTTATACCAAGCGAAGCCAGGTCCCTCTCCACCTGGTCCTTCCATCGGAGTGGAGGTCTCCCTCTTCCTCGGCTTCCACCAGCGGGTACTGCATCGAATACTTTCAGAGCTGGAGCACTTTCATCCATTCGAACAACATGACCTAGCCAGCGTAGCCGCTATTTTTTTATTCGCTGGACTATGTCTATGTCGTCGAATAACACATACAGCTCATCGTTCCATCGTCTGCGGTATTCGCCGTTGCCAATGTTTAAGGGACCATAAATCTTCCGCAAAACCTTTCTCACGACAACTCCTAGTGCCGTCTCATCGGATGTTGACATCGTCCACGCTTCTGCACCGTAAAGTAGGACGGGAATGATGAGGGACTTGTAGAGTTTGGTTTTTGTTCGTCGAGAGAGGACTTTACTTTTCAATTGCCTACTTAGTCTATAGTAGCACCTGTTGGCAAGAGTGATTGTGCGTTGGATTTCCAGGCTGACATTGTTATTGCTGTTAATGCTGGTTCCCAGGTAGACGAAATTATCTAAAACTTCAAAGTTATGACTGTCAACAGTGACGTGGGAGCCAAGACGCGAATGCGCTGACTGTTTGTTTGATGACAGGAGATATTTCGTCTTGTCCTCGTTCACCACCAGACCCATACGCTTCGCTTCCTTATCCAGTCTGGAAAAAGCAGAACTAACGGCGCGGGTGTTGTTTCCAATGATATCGATATCATCGGCGTACGCCAGTAGCTGTGCACTCTTGTAGAAGATTGTACCTTCTCTATTTAGCTCTGCAGCTCTTATAATATTTTCCAGCATCAAGTTAAAGAAGTCGCACGATAGTGAGTCACCTTGTCTGAAACCTCGTCTGGTATCGAACGGGTGGGAGAGGTCCTTCCCGATCCTGACGGAGCTTTTGGTGTTGCTCAACGTCAGCTAACACAGCCGTATTAGTTTTTGCGGGGATACCAAATTCAGACATCGCGGCATAAAGGCAACTCCTTTTCGTGCTGTCGAAAGCAGCTTTAAAATCGAAAAAGAGATGGTGTGTGTCGATCCTATTTTCACGGGTCTTTTCCAAAATTTGGCACATGGTGAATATCTGGTCTGTTGTTGATTTTCCAGGTCTAAAGCCACACTGATAAGGTCCAATCAGTTTGTTGACGGTGGGCTTTTGCTATTCGAATTTATTCACGGTCGGGCAGTGGAACATCTGCTCCACCGTCGTCGATTGGGGAATCGGGTTCGCCATCTCCTGTTGTTGTACTTTCACTGCCATTCAGCAGGCTGGAGAAGTGTTCCATCCACAAACTCAGTATACTCTGGTCATCAATAACTAGATCACCTCTGGGGGTCCTACAGTAGTGTGCTCCGGTCTTGAAACCTTCAGTTAGTCGCCGGATCTTTTCGTAAAATTTTCTAGCATTAACCCTGTCGGCCAGCTTGTTAAGCTTTTCATACTCACGCATTTCGGCCTCTTTCGTTTTTGTCTGCAAATGCGTCTCGCTTCCCTCTTCAGCTCTCGGTATCTTTCCCATCCCGCTCGTGTTGCTGTCGATCGCAACATTGCGAGGTAGGCAGTGTGTTTTCTCTCCACTGCGAAACGACAATCCTCATAATACCAGCTGTTTTTTTGACTTTTCCGAAAACCAATGGTTTCGGCTGCAGCTGTACGTAAGGAGTTTGATATGCCGTCCCACAGCTCCCTTATACCGAGATGCTGATTAGTGCTCTCAGAGAGCAGGAGTGCAAGTCGAGTAGAAAATCGTTCGGCTGTCGGTTGTGATTGCAGCTTCTCGATGTCGAACCTTCCTTGTGTTTGTTGACGTGTGCGCTTTTCTACACAGAGGCGTGTGCGTATTTTAGCTGTTACAAAGTAGTGGTCCGAGTCGATGTTGGGACCACGAAGCGTACGCACATCAGAAACACTGGAGACATGTCGTCCATCTATCACAACATGTTCGATCTGGTTGCGAGTGATTCGATCCGGGGACAGCCAAGTAGCTTGATGGATTTTCTTATGCTGGAATCTAGTACTACAGACGACCATATTTCGGGCCCCGGCGAAGTCGATCAGCCTCAGACCGTTTAGTGATGTTTTCCGACTGTTGTGCCAAAGACACCTTCTTTACCCACCCTAGCGTTGAAATCGCCAAGCACGATTTTGACATCGTGGCGGGGGCAGCGCTCATAGGTACGTTCTAGGCGCTCATAGAAGGTATCTTTGATCTTTGATTGTTGAAGTTATACGTATATCATTATACATACATAAAATTTTAATCCTATCATGCCCGAATTAAAATGGGCGAAGCTAACATGTTTTTTAGGACAGATATATATCAACTCAAATATGAAGTAAGTAAGTGTATCCTGGTTCGTTAGTTACAGGATGTTATTTATAGGCACAAATTAAATTGTTATAAATAAACTTAACACTTTTCCCATGACATTTTTTTTTGTAGATAGCCGCTTTCTTTTATGATTTATTAATATGTTTTATTCCACTCTTCGCTTAAAGAGTATGGCATTCAATCCAGATCGAGACATTCCAGTGTATGAACTAGTGAAAACTGAGCAAATGGAGTTGAGATATATGAATATTGCTGATTCTGTTAAATTCTTCTGATTTAGTTTTCTATGGTTTCCAGTTTATAAGGAAATACATAACATAAAATTCCTTTCCTGTGTTTTAACGTCAATTCCATTTTGTCTGCATGTCTTGAAACCTACAGATATAGTATACTCATTTACGAAATAGCCGCCGGTATGAATTTAACATACGACGTACCACATCTTACGAAGTATGAATTTTCTGTCACCCAACGAAATACACAAGCTATCGCTGAGTAAACTAAGGCAAATAAAATACAGAAACAAATACAAAGACTTAATAGAGAATATGTTGTAAACATCGTTGGAATTTGAAGTATGCCGAAGAAGATGACAGAAGTGAAAATACTTTTGTGAGCGTATATACATACATATATAAATGTAGATAATGCAGTGTCCAAGCATACTTTCGTGCATGTAAAAACCACACGCATTCCTATATTTATTCTAACACATACACATATATATATCAAGCAGCGAGTGTATTTAAAAGTTTTCCATTTATATTTGGTTACTGGAATGTGTGTGTTGGCAAATGTGGCGGAAACACAGATTATCCGACACTGTAGGGCTGTTGTGGAACAATAGTAAATTCAACTGTAGAATGGCTATGCGGTCGAATAAGATAAATAAAATGAGGGAGTGGAGACAGTTTGACCGGCAAATAAGTTTATTAATTATGCATGAAAGGAATGATTCAATTAAAACTTTTGACATATATGCGGCGTTGAAATTAGTATTATAAGAATATATAAAATATATTATGTAAAAAGAAATCTTAAAAATATTAATTATATATATTATATTCCTTTTCAAAGTATTAAAAATCCAAAAGAGATTCAATAGCTACCTTTTCGCTGTTTGAGCAAAATATTATTTTGAATATCGGTGAAAATTCGCCATTTTTTAATATAAATGTTCACCTAATATGATAGAAAATGAGAATCTTGCCACTTCGTTTGCTTAATCGACTCCTTTCTACATTAAAACTCTATACTTCGAAGTGTTAGTAACTAAGAGTCTTAGTTCTCGCTAACTTTAAGTGACCTTACACTCCGAAACTCAAGTATTTCCATCCATCTTTAACCCAGTAAGTATATCATTTTGAATAGTGTATAGAAGCCACTTAGAATTTAGCAAAAGTTCTACACAAACTAATCATGATTTATGGTTCATCAATCTAATATTCAACAAATTACCATACGAAAATACTGAAATTTCATACTCAATGTCAGAGATATATACTATACTATGCAAACATACTCACTGAGTAGTCATTTGAAACTATAAATTACATCAATATTTACGATTTTGACTATTTACCTTCGTTATTGTCCTTTTTGCAGCAGCTGCTTGCAGCATGCACATGGAGAATATCATTTATCATATTTCAAATATGCTGCTCATTTTTCAAAGATACCAAATGATGCTATTGTCACTTCCAGTTACTGGAGTCATCATTTTACCAACCATATGTACATTTTAATAAACCCTTTCATGATAGATATGTTTTCTTATGGCCCACCATTGTTAGGGGGGAAGGGGGAGGCTATTACGTAAGTGTGATTGCGACGTCCCAAAAGTGAATATGAAACTGATCAAAATCACACTTAAATCGATTTATCTTTTGTAAGGGCATGAAAATCTAACTGATTGATGGGCCATATCCGCGAGGAGCAACACACACCCACAAGTCATCCAACATTTGTTGTTTACATTTCGTAGCACTATCGCAGATAGTACGGGGCGTATACGCAACGTCTCAATAAGCGCCCGCACACACACTAGTGTTTGTTTGTATATATACGTGCATATAAGGATGGCTGCGAGTGAGCGGCAAAGGTTCGATGGGCTGCCGTCATTTTGATGGAGTATTTTACTAATTTTGTAATTTGTTTATTAAATCTAGTGCAAACACTTACAGCGTGGAAGCTACGAAATATTTTCTTTTCGACCTGTAAGCCAAGTGGCCAATATAAAACACTCGAGGTTAAAGGAAGTGACGATCTAAGCAAATAAATAAGTGTGTCAGCGCAGTGCTGTTGTAAACAGTAGTACCAGCAACAACAACACCAACACGCGCACGTACAAGAGAAACAATAAAATCTATCAGCAAACACTTAAGGCGTCTTGTTAGACAACCATCCAAGCAAAGAGGCAGGCAAGCAGCCAATTCAGCAACCCACCACATGCCACTTGTATGGCAGCAGGAAAGCGGGAACACGCACACACATATATGACTGTATTTGTAGTAAGCATTGGAGATAACGGTAGCGTAGTTATGTATGTTTAGTGTTTATATGTAGTAAGTGCTAAATATTACGGAAGCGTTGTTGCGTTTGCTGTTGTTGCCATTCACACGCGAACTGTCGTGGTAACTATCAGGCTGTCAGTGCGGCTCGTAGAGAGCGAGTCAACAACGTAGACGCTTCGCTTTGTTTGTTCATCATGCCGGGCCTAACCCAATTTCAAGTGCGGATTATTTTTATAATCTAATAAAGGACACCAGCACACCGATGTGCGAATGAATGAAGCAAACGAAGTGTACTCCCTTCTACACATATCTACATTATCTTACAGTGTTATTTGGATATATATATATATGTATATTTCACAGTCTGAACCGCATAAATGTTTGTACAAAAGCGTTTTGTCTAGGTCTTATGTTGTACTTCGTATAGTTAACGTGTTGGCGTAAACAAAGAAACAGACACCTCTCTGAGAGTGTTTGGATGGCAACAGATTTTAGCTTATATGGCTAGTACGACACTGTTTACTTGTCCGAATGTTTTGGAGAAAATACAGCAACCACGTATTTGCATTTAAATTGGTTGTGCCTCTGTAGCCTAACACCTTCTCATCACCTTTAGAGACAAATTTCAAATATTGTATTAAGGTCACCTCTCGGGTATAACCTTAAAATTACTACCCACACTAAAGTTTTGTTTTCTTAGTTGAATACATTTTATTCTTGTGCTGAACCCAATGGATATTAAAAAGTGCTTTAAATAAATGGTTATATTTAGTGATCACGATGCCACAATTTCAATAAATAATTAGCAATAATCTAATTTTTGGTAATAGTCAGCTAAATGAAGCTTAACTGAAACTTGACTTGAGACTCTGTTGTAAAATTGACAACAAAGTGTTTACAATTGAGATTCCATATTGTAAGAAACTATAGAAAGAACCCATTAACTCTTCGAACCGTAAATTCATCTCCTTTGAATTAGGTTAGCAGGGTATCCTACCACGACTCAGCATTCTATAATAAGAAGAAATGCTTAATTTTCAGTAAGTCATGCCTTTAAAGAATATACAAAGGTCACTGAGGTAAGTACGGAAGCGAACAGAACATCTATAGACTAGTCAACCTTAAAACCAAATTCATATCCAGACCAGTTTTTTAGAAATTATTTTCAAGCGCCAGTTCTTGAATATCCAAGTTTAAGATATCTGCTGTGTAATGTGTTATAACACTAGAAAACCATGTTTGGCTCGCTGGGTGAAATAAAAGGTAACTTACACTTGTCTCATCAGTGAAACTGCTTACCCGTTTTGCACAATTGAGTGTTGAGCAGATTATCTATGTACCAAAAATATTGATATATATATATATATTTGTATATCTGTATAATTCGACATAGACATTACAGCTGCTTGCGCAAGAGACAGCAGCGACTTGTAAGAAATATATAATCGTATAGCAAGCTAACTGTACACTCGTGTGTGTAACAATCTTTGCTTGAAGTAAATATAATATTACTCGGAGTATGTACCTCGGCACGCCAACAACAAATGCTTAAGTAATCAAGAGTGTAGGAGAAGGTGAACACATACCAAATAACAAAAAATGCACGCTCGCATCTGAGTAGAAGAAGAAGTACGCTCATGAAGTTATTGGCAACGACAAACACAGCAGCAGGATATAGAGTATAGGTTTGCGAAAGGATAAATAAGAAGTGTCATCGCATTATCGGCTCTTATCAATCACCACAAATTCCTTACGTGCACAGCGATAACAGACAGATAACTGAAAATCAGGGTGAGACATGAGGAAGACCATCTTTTCCTTACTCACCTCACTTTCGTTGCCGTGTTTGTCACTTACACACACACACCTAATACAAATCTGTAGTTTTAGTCTCCTTCCTTGCATTTTTTCACTTCTTCCTTTTTTATTCGCAAATACCATACCCGCATTTCGAGTGTGAAGTCGTACGAGTGCTTGTAACGGAAGTGTTTCGCAATGAAGTTGTTAACAGGTGCAGACTTGAGTTGTGTTAGTCGGTATACTTGCAATTGTTGGTAAATTCTTGAAAATGGTCGAGAGCAATTTCTTTGATTGACATATTTTTTCTTTACCCATTCAAAAAAAAAAACGGTATCTGAAAGCAGTACTTAATTTATTGTTAGTGATCCATGTCGGCGTAACGGACTTTGGCAGTTTTGAAGATTCGGGTTTGATTAAGGATATCATAATATTAAATAATAATGCAAAAAAATATTGATATAGAAATAAAGAGATGGAAATTAGATTCTTCCCACGCAAAGTTGGGTAAATATAAATAAAATTTCAATAGTTTTTTATGTTGAGTAGCACACGCAAATAATAATTATGAAATGGGAATAAGATTAATTTGAATGGTTGAAGAATTGTTTGCTTATTAGGTTTTTTTGTTCCTAGTGTAAATTGTTCCTCACTAGGTCGCAGATTTTAGTCCATTAAACCTTTTCCAAAGATGTTTATCACAACAACTATATTCGAATATTTCGAACCAAACTCTTCTAGTGAACTAAAACATTTTAGATAGCAGCTGACAGAGATTTTCATTTTTAAACAAATTTTAGCTATTATCATTTTTAATTCGCAATTCGAGCTGACGTATACAAACTAATGTTCTATACACTCGATCTTCGCCGAACTTTTTCTAGAGGTTTTACTTTTCGAAGTAAATTCGAAATTTAACATTAAGCAACGGAACCTCTCAGAAACAGTACTCTTACTGCAGCGTAGAACCGCTAGCATGCATTGATGGGTACAATATCATCGAGCTAAATATATGTATCTCAAGAGTACGGATATCGAAAGAGATACAACGTATATATAAAGATCAACGTTTTCTACGGGGGATGGAAATTGGGGTTTATCTACATATATATATGTGTCAAAACAGTTTAACTGAGATGAAAGCTATTTAATGGTTTAATAAAGGAAGAAAAGTCATTGTAACTGTGCATAAAATATTTCCTTAGCGGTTTTAGGATTTAGGATATGTTTTCAAAATCTCAGCTGAATTCGTACTTCATAAAATTGTAAGCATATAAAATAAAATAATAAGCAAAACTCTGTGTATAAACATAAGTATATACAAAGTGTCAGCAATTAGTAAGTTTATATTTATTTAACTTAGCAGATGTTGTATGCAATTTACACACAGCTGTTGGGCACAGAAAGTAGCAGCTCCTTCCAAGAACACAATACAAAAATGCGCGCACGAAAAGGTACACATTTTCTCTTTAATTTCACAGTTTTAGGTCATTGAGTTGGCCCGAAAGGTGGCAACGGCAAATGGTTTAAGTGGAGCGTGTAAAGCGTGGGTGATTTTGTGCGTTTCGTTAACTTATGCTCGGCTGATTTTAGCACAATATGTAGGGTGAGGTGCACTAATAACTTTACGTACTTCACTGGAATGCTGGTGAAGGATCTGTCAAGGTATGTATTAAGTAATACAATCGCTATTATGTATTTCTTTCCATTCATTTTTTCGTTTCGTTTCTCCCTTCTTTGTTTTAAACACAATAAGAATGTGCGCGTGTGTGTGGGTGCTGAATACATTTCCATTTTTTATTTTGCTTTGATTAAAATGCGCGTGTTTAATGGATCGTGTACCTTTCATGATTGATAGATGTCGGCAAATTTGTTGTGGCAGTCATTGTTGGCGTTTGCCAGCGTCTTTGTAACGGCTCTTGTTGCTATGCTTTGCTAAGATTGCCGCTGTAATTGTAAGCTACATTAAACTTTAAAGCCATTGAATTTCACTTTGCCACGTTCCCCATTTTGAGTTGAGCTCACTTGTTGTTTTGGCTTTTCGATTCGTTGTTTTCGGTATTTTCTGTCTGCACTGAACGGTTTGTTTAATGTGTTGGTAATGACTTATAAAAATCCAACGCTAATGGAGAGCACTTCTCAAAACGCTTGAGTTTTTCTTTTTGCCGCCAACATTCGTACATAGAAGAGCTCTTCCTTTCGCTTTTGTGTCGATTTTATTGATTCTGATAAATATTTGTAAAGTGTGCCACTCATTTGTCATGCAATTATGTTAATTGAAGGGATTTTGACCGCAGCTAACGGTATTAAGGATGAGCCGCTTGTGTCCTTAGTTGAATGGTGCGGACCAACGAGTTCGGGAGGTTTCTCGAACCGTAGCAGTAAATAAGCACAACATTTACTTAACTGTAAGTACATACTTAACAACTTACAACTTACTTTGCTCGTCAACAAAGGAAATGAGGTCGGCACATGAATTATTGAATAACTGTAATTTTTTGCTAGAGTTTACATTTATAATGTACTTACTTTAATATACCGCCTTATTATATGACAGCAGAAGTCTCTTTATGCCCACTCAAACCATAACAAGTTTCATATATTATTACTAACCTTAATAACTTTAATGAGTCATAAATAAAACATGCAGTTTTTGTTAAGTAAAATGAGCTATTGAAGCCAAAATCGTTAACAAAATTACACGTCATCTTATAGAACGACGTTGGGATTAGTGATTTGCGCCAATAAAATTGTACATTTGGATTATTTAATGGGTTAATTCGGTTTCATGACTTTAATAGTTAATAAAAGTTGTTTGTAATCACTCTTAAACTCTTGAAGTTGTATGAAAGGCGCTTTGAACTCATAACAAATCTATATATGTGTTCTATTTCGAACTGGTTTACGTGGATGGCTGCGATAAAAAATGGAAAATACTTAAGTATTATACTTAACATGTGGAAAATATTGCGTTCATTCTACGTAATTCTCTTTCCGAACGACCTCAGGAACTCGCTACTGTACAAAAAGTTTGTTGAACAAATTTCTCCAAGCTTCAGTTGGGCCTAGCAACCCATTAGAACGCATATAAAGTTTAAGTATACAGATTTATCCAACAGACATTCAGGACACCATCAAGATCTTTTAAAACCCTCCAAGAATTTTAACAGCATCACAGTATATGGAAATTAATTTTGGAGGTTTCATTTTATTCGTGACTCGAATCAAATTTAATACCAATAAATCATTATAGTGGTCGTGAAATTTACAGTCAACCGATCTAATGATAATCCTGGATCACATTTTAAATTCAGATACTAGATTAGCACCTTAATCAGCTAACACCATGGAGTGGTAACAAATGGTATGCTAAAGAAGAATCATCGACCTTCGCCATCACCTCAATTATGGCTCAGTAGCAGTTTTGTTATAGACTCCAAGATAAGAAACTTTATTAACTAAACAGTCTTTAAGATAACTAAAGAATAAAATATAAGCAGTCTTACATTACCAGCCTCAGCCTTTAGACATCTCATTTGCCATAACATGTGTCTAATATGGGTTTTCTGCACGTAAGACCCACACATAAACACGCCTGTTAGATGGCGCAGTGTTTGTTTTCCTCGCTTTTCTCGAAAGCAATACTAATTTTACGCTTTTAATATGCAGAGTAGCATGTCAGCACCATCTATATGTATAGATACGCGTGGGTTTGCATGCTTCCGAGGTTGAGCATGTGAGCAGGAAGTTGTAAGAATACACACTTCGGTGAAGGAAAAAAATACCAAAGTAACAACAAGTATGAGTGCTTTGCTTGGAGTAGGCAAGTGATGCTCAAAACTGAAAATGAGGCCCCAGAGGTTAAAAGTTAGAGTGTGCCGTATGCGATTTTGCATGCGTTTATTGTGCCATATCAAAAAGAGCCGAAGCAAAAATAACAGCATCGAAAGCAGTCGCATTTTTATACTCTCGCAACAAAAGTTGCTAAGAGAGTATTATACTTTTGTTCACCTAACGGTTGTTTGTAAGTCATAAAACTAAACGAGTTAGATATAGGGTTATATATATCAAAATGATCAGGGTGACGAGACGAGTCAAAATCCGAATGTCTGTCTGTCCGTCCGTCCGTCCGTGCAACGGATAACTTGAGTAAAAATTGAGATATCTTAACGAAACTTGGAACACGTATTCACCCTGAGGAGGTTGCTTTCGAAAATGGGCAAGATCGGACCATTGCCACGCCCACAAAATGGTGAAAACCAAATACTTATAAAATGTCATAACTAAGCCATAAATAAAGTTATGAAAATAAAATTTGGAGCATAGGATCGTATTAGGGAGGGGCATATTTGGATGTAATGTTTTTGGAAAAGTGGGCGTGACCCCGCCCTCAAATATGTTGTTTGTATATAACTCGCAAACCAATAAAGCCATATAAACCAAACTTTCTGCAGTCGTGTCTTTCAGCCGTTTCCTTATACAGTCCAAAAATTAAAGAAATCGGATAATAACCACGCCCACCTCCCATACAAAGGTTAGGTTGAAAATGACTAAAAGTGGGTTAACTCACTAAAGAGAAACGTCAGAAACATTAAATTGTACATAAGAAATAGCAGAAGGAAGCTGCACTCAGATTTTTTTACAAAATGAAAAATGGGCGTGGCATCTCCCACTTATGGGTCAAAAACCATATCTCAGGAACTACTCGACCGATTTCAATGAAATTCGGTATATAATATTTCTTGACACCCTGATGACACATGTGAAAAATGGATGAAATCGGTTCATAACCACGACAACTTCCCATATAACTCAATTTTGAATTCCATCTGATTCCTTCACTTTATAATGCATACATAAGGAACCAATGAAGATAGCGGAATAAAACTTTACACAAATAGTACATATCATCTCTGGCTTCACTTGAGAAAAAATTGTCGAAAACGGACTATAACTTTTCAAGACCACAGATATCGGGTGTTGAACTCAGCGCCTAAGGGTAAATTTTAACCGTAAATATTGGTAAATCTCTTAGATAATTTAATGTAATTCAGAGTAAATTGTTTTCTTCTAATAGTGTGTCTCTGTTCCAAAAATTATTAAAATCGGATAATAACATCTCCTAGCTCCCACGTACCTAATTATAGGTTTTTCAAAAATACGGTGGGCTTTAATCTACATATATGTATTGGTTAATATGTGAGATACTATATCTTTGCGAAATTAAGTGCGTGTATAGTTTTGGATATAGTGTACCTAGCTGGTGAAAATGAATGAAATCGGTTCAGGAATTAACTCAGCCCTCATGCACTATATAGGACGATTTTCGTTATTCTAGTAAACTTTGTGCCGAATTTATAGGTAAATTGGGTGTTATCTTATTAAAATTTCTTCAATAAATTGCGAGAGTATAAAATGTTCGGTTGCACCCGAACTTAGCCTTTCCTCACTTGTTATCTCTTTGCTTTCTTTTTTCAATGACAACACGTGTCAATTCGGCCGAAATGGCAAATGAGATATCAAAAGAATTCCACACACTAAACACGCGCTCGTCTTTCGTTACCAGCGAAGTAGTGCATACATATATGAATTAGAGGGAATAGTCAAAGATCAAATGAAGATACGGAATTAAAAATTCGCGAATTTTTTATAACACTCGTGGAAAAAGCATTGGATTCGCGTATGGTTGGGTTGTAAGAATATTATTTTATTCTCTTGGTATGAGTTTAAATTCAAGAATTATGCAAATGTTTTATTTCCCTTAAAAAATTTGGGAAATCTGTATTTGTTTTTAGGCCCTATATGCTGGCGATTTCGATTTCTCCAACTGCTTCGTTATTGCTTATATCGAAATAAGTAAACTTATTTGAACAATTCCAAAAATTTTTGAAATCGTCTTATTTAATGAATTGATTCACATTCACTTATCCACTAATGTTGATATTTAGAGGAGCCCTAGTATTCAACTTAATGAATTTAATGCTTACATCTGCCCTTTTAACTTTATAAAAACAAATTACTTTTAAAACTACTTCGCTCCTAATAAATTTGAAAAAGTATGTGTTAAATTACTTCTTAAGTATTGCGCAACCTGCTTTGCAGCATTGTTTTATCGAGGGCGCTGAAAGGCGTTTCGCTACACCCACGTTTAGCATTTACAGGAATTTAGCATTTATAGGAATACATTTACTGTGAAAATAATGGAACAAATTTTCATCGCTTGTTCTCCAAATGGCCAATGTCCGGTTATAGTAGCTGTAAATCGGTACTTGTATATATTTTAAGGGTTTCTTAATCAAAATTTTAATTGATAAATTAATTTGTCTGTCTAAAAATGCTATAACGTCATAATATATATCAAGTGTTCTGAGTTACTTGTGAATAAAGCTTTAACTCTGCTTCAGATTCGTCCAGGGAGTCACCTGCCTTATCCAACCCGTCTAATCTTTCGGTACCGAATATGTTCCTGTGTCTTGGAACTCAGGCAATGCCTAAGTGGAGTTTATGTTTCTGTGAGCTCAGACTTTTCTTGCAGTTGTTGTCAACGTTGGAAATAATATTTGGCGACGACAAGGCGAGCAATGCCGACTGGCCATCTGAGTATATAGTTCCTTTCTTTAAACTCCAGTATGTTTTTCAATAGAGCTCCTCTATGCCCAGTACTTCCGCTTGGGAGATACTAGCTAAGTTTGGTATTTGAATAGAGTCAAGATGTCAAGATCATCATACATGTAACCCAGTGCCTACTTCGCAGACTATTTTGGACGATATATGTAGACTATGTCTGCATAGACTGATCTCCTTCTTCTCCATTCACGTCTAAAGGGTATCTTCATCTGGAAGTAACTATCGAAATCCAACTTTGGAAGGATATAGTCTGATTAGTTACATCTGTCTTGAGTTGTTTGAGGATATTACTATGTTCATATAATGTCAAATAATATATCAAAAAGACGGGCGCTCTTTCTATTATAAGCCTAAGTTAATTAATCAAAACTTGAGTAGTCCGGAAAAGAAAAAAATACTAATCTAAGAGAAGTTCTAGTTTTTAAAGAGATGGTACTTTATGTGAATAAATTAGTAATTTATCTATAAAGATCAAGACCACAGATTTACTATATATTTATATAATAAGTTCTAGTTATAACAGCATATGTTAGAAATATATGAATTCATATGCAGATGAATAAGACTACTTAATTTTCCTTCAAAATTACAATTCCTCCCCTTCATTACCTTAACGCAATTACGTAAGCAGCTTGTGAGAAATATTTACATGCAATTAATACTTCATGTAGTATACACGTAAATTTCGCTGGGCGGCTCTGCCGCTACAAAAACAAAAATAAAGAAACAACAATACTTTAAACTTATTTACTTTGACCGAACGGTGTGTTAGCGTCATTCGCAGCTATTTCTAATGCTGTGGCGCCAACTCTTCTTCGTGTCGTGTCAACAATTAATTTCAATTTGTTGTGAAATTTTATTTGCTGCTCGCCATTCCATTGTAAAATGTCATTCACTCACAGTGAGTAAATAAAGGGTGATTTTTTAAGAGCTTGATAACTTTTTAAAAAAAAAAAACGCATATTTACTTTTTGAAGATAATTTCATTTAAATGTTGACCGCGGCTGCGTCTTAGGTGGTCCATTCGGAAAGTCCAATTTTGGGCAACTTTTTCGAGCATTTCGGCCGGAATAGCCCGAATTTCTTCGGAAATGTTGTCTTCCAAAGCTGGAATAGTTGCTGGCTTATTTCTGTAGACTTTAGACTTGACGTAGCCCCACAAAAAATAGTCTAAAGGCGTTAAATCGCATGATCTTGGTGGCCAACCTACGGGTCCATTTCTTGAGATGAATTGTTCTCCGAAGTTTTCCCTCAAAATGGCCATAGAATCGCGAGCTGTGTGGCATGTAGCGCCATCTTGTTGAAACCACATGTCAACCAAGTTCAGTTCTTCCATTTTTGGCAACAAAAAGTTTGTTAGCATCGAACGATAGCGATCGCCATTCACCGTAACGTTGCGTCCAACAGCATCTTTGAAAAAATACGGTCCAATGATTCCACCAGCGTACAAACCACACCAAACAGTGCATTTTTCGGGATGCATGGGCAGTTCTTGAACGGCTTCTGGTTGCTCTTCACCCCAAATGCGGCAATTTTGCTTATTTACGTAGCCATTCAACCAGAAATGAGCCTCATCGCTGAACAAAATTTGTCGATAAAAAAGCGGTCGAACCGAACACTGATTTTGGTAATAAAATTCAATGATTTGCAAGCGTTGCTCGTTAGTAAGTCTATTCATGATGAAATGTCAAAGCATACTGAGCATCTTTCTCTTTGACACCATGTCTGAAATCCCACGTGATCTGTCAAATACTAATGCATGAAAATCCTAACCTCAAAAAAATCACCCGTTACAGTAACCAAGTAATGCTAACAAGAGTACTACGCAGCGGTGCGGAAGTGCCACTGACAGTCTCGTTAGCAGCAATCAGTAGTTAGTCGACGACGAAGGCACACTAAACACACTAAACAGCTACAGTGGCGGTAGCGGCTGCGGGGCACCAAACTTAATGGATGCTTATTAATAGGGTAATTTGTATGCGGCGCTGGTGTGCGCCAGTGACAGCTTACGACGACTTGCGTTCATCTTATGCCCGTTTGTCTGCTGAATACAACGATTTTCCGATTTCCTGTCTGCTCATTACGCCTAAATGGCATGGTGCTTATCCGCCTACCAGCACCTATATAGTATTTTTGCAACACATGTGTGTGTGTATGTGTATTATAGCCGATCCGTTAATGCGATGTTGTTATTGTTGTCGAGCAGACTCACTTATTTTCAGAAAGCATCGCTGAAATTTTTTATAACATTCTTTGTCTTTTGTTGATTCTGTCGCGGTTGAGCCACACGCCAAACACACGCACGCAAACTGAATCGCATACATGGCGTATACGTAACCTTTAGTATTTATCCTCGTAATCAGCTAAATTGTTGGCATACTTTAGTAGCACAAAATGTGTTCGTACCTTTTTTTTGTTTTTTTTTGTTTTGCTGTCCTTTAATTGTGTGAGTGCTTGACACAAAGATAAAGAAGGAAATAAAAACACGCATGTGTCTTTGCCTGCTCAGCCGGCAAAATCCATTGTATATCACGAATATACTATATACAAATTTATTTGTGCGCTCACAGCCACATGTGTCTATTACAGGCACCTTACGCAGCTTTGCTGATACTGTTGCAAATTCACCGTCTCCCACCCGCATGCTTGCTCTCTTGTTTACTTAAGAAACTCTTTTGGTATGCTTTGAGCGAAAATCATTGTAACAAAATTATTTTGACATTAATTATTTACCAGCACTCCAATGAAGCGCAAACGAACGCATATTTATTAGCAAGCATGCCTGGGTCTCCTCTTACAAGCATGTGTGAGTGTGTGCGTGTTTATATGTAAATACATTTTGGTGTGTCCTCTTTCATGCCCGGGTATTTGTCTTGTTTATTTGCGAGTTGTTTGAGTTACGCGTGGAAAGCGGCACTTCAGTGTCTTTGTTTGCCATTAACATGTGCGTTCGTGCCTGCGACGCGGCAAAATTTTGTAGCAGATTCGCTTGTTGGCTCATTCACAAGCTTTTGTTTTTGTTTTTGGTTTTTCGTGTTTTCTCGTGTGTTTATTTGCTTGTTCAGCAATATTTTGTGTATACTGCAGATTTAAGTCGTTAATGCAATTAGTTAATTTGTTATCATGCGTTCGTTGAACGTTCACATGTTGATATTCACGTATTTTGCTCTCGAATAGTACGTGTTTGTTTGGCTGAGGCACGTGCGAATCGTGGAAAATTATGCGATTCCTTAAATGGTGTTGCATATGCATTAATTATAACTTTTTTAAGACTGCAGGTGACGTGTGGGATTTGCGAGGCTTTAATTTTCTTTTTTCATTTATCTTAATATTGTTGTATATTTGTGATATTTGATTATTTTTTATTATCTTTGTTATATCAAGTTGTAGTTCTTTACCCAAATAAACATAGAGTTGTTAAACATGACATGAACGATCCTTTTGAAGATCGACAGAAGTGAAATGTAGTAACGCAAACGAACCAAGGTGTGATGAAGGAAAATAAAATATTTGAACTTTCACTACACTTGAAGAGAGTTGTGGATAAATGATATATCTATCTTAGTCTGTAGCTCGTTATTCAGATCCATATAGAATTTTGTACAATGTGCAGTACTTAGCCAACTAATTCATTAAGCTTCTCTATACTGAGATTTTTAGTAAACATACCACCATTCAAATCGATAATGAGAAATCTTCATTCCTTAATCCCTCTACTAACACATTTTTCATTTCATTTAGAGGCAGTTTCGTGTTATAAAATATGTTAGTAAACTTAGAATAATAAGTTTTATTTATGCCGGCTTTATCCCAATCACAGAAATTTTCTTTAAGGTTAGTTTTACAAAAAAATACTATAGTGTAAAAAATGCGTTTTGGTGTGCCAGAAGATATGTACACATAATTTGAAATGAATAAAATCAAAGGTTTTGTGGTAGTATTAAGACTAAAGTGCAACAGCCTTACAAAAATTTACGAAATTTCAATTATTTTCAAAATAATTTTTTCCAACCTGGTTTCCACTTGAACACATATCTGAACATACTCGTTTTTATAAGTTATCAGAATTGTACCTAGCTCTTCAGCTGGGAAAATTCTTTTATTCATCTTCACAACGAAATCGAAATGAAAAATCTGCAAAATCTGATAGATGAGATTTTTCAATTTTCGACCGATTGGTACACAATCATAGTACTCATAACAAATGTCTGTATGTTAGTACCATCTGTCAACTACACATCCCCATTGATAAAACCAAATAATTACAAAAACACGTGTGACCATTTTATTTTCAAATTGCATTGGTATATGTATGTATACATACGTATTTTGCGAAAGCAATTTTATTGTTTTATTTATTTTAAAAAAAGGTAGCATCACAGCTTTCACAATAATATTTTCAAAACCTCTCTTTGGAAAAATATAGCAAATTTACTTGAGTATAGAGGTTCAACGTCTTGTTCTAAACTAAATGTGAATTTTGCATTGCAAATAACAACAATTAATGCTAAAAGAAAATTTTTTAAAACGATTTTTCCGATAAGTGAAAGGATGCGTACCGAAAAATTGTGGTCGTTGTTTAAGTAGGATTTCCTATATAACTTATTTAGTATTACATAAACGTATTGGTTTGCTCCAATTAGAGTGAGACATCATTGGGTTGGTTTAGTCCGTTCTGCTTCTTCCTTTGAGATACAAATGTTGAAACTAACTAGTGCTAAAGCAATGCAATTTTTTGGTGTTTGATGACACTTAAATTTATCAAAGTATTAAATTCGTTTAACCCTTTATGTAACATATATGTTACAAACCCCTTTTAAGGATCTAATTCGATGAAAAATTAAGTTTCATAATTTGTACTTTTTGTGACATCATTGGTACGAATCATTTTATACAATTGCAAGTTTATTTTTTTAACACGTGCCTAAAAAGTTATTTCAATTTCAAGATTGGTGAACTTCGTAAAAAATCACTATTCAGGTTAAAAAATATTTAAGGTAATGAACCTATTGTTGTGCTCACAAATCTCTTTTCTTTAGAAATTGATTAAACTAATCTGGAGCATATATAGCAACTATATTAGAAAAATAGGAGATTTAATAAAATAACATAAAAATATTAATTAAATTATAAAATACGTGTTTCATTTCTTGCGAAAATCTATTAGATATTCGTGATTTTATTTTTTATTTAGTTGAGTTATAAAGGGTGAGTACGTCGAAATCTAGACGGAATAAATAGAAGTTGAGCCTGCTACAATATCCATAGTGAAGTTGTTTCAAATTTACTCTAGCTCATCGTCTGCAATCGGATTTGACTACAAGGAGGCCATTTACTAAGAGGGAATCTAGGAAAAATGGTGCTACTGTGGATGACACTTAAGGAATGTCTGAGTCTATCACCGTTCGAAGTCTAGTCGTTGTTTGAATGTCGAAAGAATTTATAAGAATGATTTCATTATGATGATACTTGAAGCCATTTTTACTCCGAAAAAAGCAAAAAACTACAGGGACGAAAACATTCCAGAAGAAACTGCTTGGGGAAACATTCGTTATGCTCATATTCGGATCTTCTTCCACTGCGTCCAGCTATACCAGGCGATTATATTGGTCCTGCGTAGTTCATAATTGGCCGATGTTAGATTTCCAACATCTTTTCTTTGTATTTTTGCCACATACGATTATTGGTCTCAATAGCGATTGTGTGTGGAGTTAAGTAGTGCAGATTATGAATTGTAACGCCCTGTTGTAAATTAATTGTATTAAAATGGACGTTTATATACGATCGTGTATCGGTATTCCGAGTTATTAAGATCATAATTATATATTATAGTTAAAACCTACAAACTATAAAACTTATTAAGACCTTAATCGTATTATTATTAATTTCACAGATTTTTAATTACAATATGCTTCGAATTGTGAAATTTCTCCTGTAGCTCCGCACTTGGTATTGCCCCACACTGATTTCTGCCGCATATTGTATTGTATTTCATATTAATTAGTTATACACACATTAATCGAATTATAATTATTAATAATTATTAATCATACTCTTTTTGAAGCGAGTAATAACAATTTACTTACCGATTAAGAACAATATCACAGAGATAATAAACCATAGCTGATATTGCTGATGCGGTTGTTGTGTGTAACAACTGAGGTGTTGTTGCTGTTGTTGTTGTTGTTGTTGCTGATGATGTTCTTGATATTGGCTATATTGTTGATGTGTGTGTTTTGGCCTTTGTAATTGTTGTTGCGCACAACGATACGGTCGACTGTGATAATGTGGATGATGTTGTTGTTGTTGACGATGATGTGTATGCCTTTGCTGCTGATGATGCTGTTCACAACTCATGTTTCTGCTCGCTTTTGCTGCCACCTTACAAACCCACACACCTTTTCCACTAACACATGCGTGTATAATTAATACATAACACTATTTTTCACGCACTTATGTATGTACACATTCAGGGCAATCGTGCGCACATATGTATATATGAATGTATTTGTTTGGCTGTTTGTATGCACTGTTGGCATGTGTAGTGGCACAATAACAAATTTGTGAATAAATTAGTCCTGCCGCATTTGCTTGTTGAGGAGCAACAATTAATTTCACTCGATGATGTCCTTTAGTAAGTATGCACTTAACTATATAATAAACATAATTGTATGCAGGTTTGCCAGCTTATGTGTACTTAAGTGCTCTTATTAAGTTGTTGTGCACATTTGTTATTAATAATCACTTTGTAATAAAAAAAGTATTTAATTATGGCATATAATAAGTCGTAGCATTTGAGGAGCACAGCGGCGAGAAGGGCAGGCAGCGTTAAGAGTAAAAGGGCAGGCGGCAAATTGTTTAAGCATGAACCCGGGCATAAATACGCGAGCGCTGAAGAGCGTGAGGATAAAGCGACATATAATAAAAACATATAATTAATTAATCACTGATTATTTGTGAGCGTGTGTGTGAATTTGTTTGTGTTTGTATAAGTTCAAGTCTTTAGAAAGGAATCTTTTATGACTAATGCGCTTAAGATAAATATTATATATATTTTCATTGCCATATATCAACCTAACCGCTTGAGCAAATGCTTAATCGCGTAACGGCTTGTCAAAGTGAATCTCTTAGCGCGCTTAAACTGCAGTTATAAAGACATAATGAATGTTTATATGTATAAGTAGAGCAATGCTTGCAGGTTCTATTCATAAATCTGTTGCCTTTTACACAAAGCTGAGATTAATTATGCCACACGCCTTACAAAGCGTTCTGCTGCTAGCCAGCTGCTAACTTGCGCCATAAAATCAATATGTACGAGTGTCAACAACAACAAGAACAACAAAATTAGCATTAGCTATGTAAATTATGGTGCATAAATTCATGAATTCATGCAACGCAATTTAGCGGCATCAGCAATGTTCGCCATATAAATTTGCAACGCGGCAGCTTGCATTGCATTGCTTGCATAGCATAACATAGCGTCACTGCAGGCATTCGCACACTCTGTGTGCTCCAGCGCTTTCATTTCATAACCTTTTTCATCTTTGCGGTCACACTCTTTGCAGCTTGTTCCATCTTCGGTTGCCTAGCCTTCGAATGCAACAACCGTATTTTATACAAATTTGCTCTCGCATACCGCTGCTCCTAGCATACAATGACGCTCGTCGTCGCATTCTCTTTTTTGTCCTGCATTTCGGTTCAACCCTCGCAATTAATCGTCATTAGAACGGCGGATGGCGTTGAATTGTTGGCAACTCCTACCAGCAATTGCATACCCCTCCTTACCTCTCTACGCACCATGTTATCCTTTCAACACTCACACCCCCACACTCACCCATACTCTGGCAAATGCAGCCCTCTAACACGGTTGTTGGTGGTCAACCGCTCAGTTAAATGGTGATTGCCACGAATTGCTGGCGAACACACATAAATTTTTATTCCATTGCCGCATGGCCAACGAACCGTGCTGCCTTTGAAGCTAGTGACCTGACCAATTTAGGCAGTCAAGTGGTCATTTACTCTTGTGCCAGTCGGCACGCGCTGTTCGACTCGTCAAAAATCATAAATTTCACTTAATTGAACATAAATTGTTAATATACATTTAGTATCGATGCCTGGCTGTCTGCCTATGTATGTGTGTGCTTGTACATATGTATGGTATATATTGATGTGGTAAATGCTGAAACTATCGCCGTTATTGCTACTCAATACGAGTAGATAGTGAACTCTTGTGTTTATGAGTGGTTGACTGTATTGCAGCTATTTTAGACGACTACTCAAATGGGCAATATGTCGTGCCTTTATGTCGTTTGCAAAATGGTTGATGTATAATTGAAACTTGGCGGCATAAATGTATGATATTCATTATTACTGCATGGCAGATCCGCTCTTGGAACAGACATATATCGAATTTTTTATCATGTATGAAGATATGATATATAAGAGCACGAAAGCACCAACCCTGACATGCCTTGGTTCACGTAGTACAAAATCTGATCTAGCGATTGGTATATTAAATAAACGTATGTATATTTTAAAGACTGTGCAAATTTTATTAACATTAAGTGATTACGACAGACACTGTAAATTCTGTATTGGGAATACTTATAATTTTTCGAAACTCATGATTCTCCTTAAGCTTTCAGGATGCTTCCAAAAGTTACTCATGTTCATTATTATTTCATTACCAGCATGGGTTTTCTTATGTTTTTCTTTCTACTTTTCCTCACTAACATTAATCATGCTTTTAGATTTTTTCGAATGTACGTATTTATAAGATTATACTTGTAATGCCGAAATATGATATCACTTTGTCGATTTTTATAAGGTGTCAACAATCCTTCTATATTTTATGTAATAACCGCCTCACAAGGAGCGATCGCGATTATATGTATTATATATATCGTTTATGAAACAAGAAGGTCTCCTTTAGTTGGGTATTAAGTATCGATAAAATAACCTGAATCTGTCACAAATCTTAATTAGGGTTTTGCTTATATTTTACCTAATTCGCGAGGGTGTCCAATAACGTGAGATCCAATTCAAATATAAAACAAAGTATGCTGATCCCAAGACGAAATTGAAAGTAAGTTCCGAAAGTTGTAAAAATCGGTTTTGGGTGATCGTCGCGCTCCCGGTGATCGTGGAGTGATGGTGTATGGATCAAAAAAGTAGTGCTCGGTAGCACTGCCATATATAAATGGTGCATCCTTGAATGTCCTTTCAGATGGCTGCATCAGTCGTGCTGACATTTAGTAAATTGACCTATACATCTCGAATTCTCTATTCGACCAGGTAGATGACGCTAAAATCTAAATTTCAAGAGTCTTGCCTTATAGCACGATTTTACTGATTTGCTGAAGCAATTATAGAGCTTATTTCGATTATTAAATGAAACTTAACTTCAACGTTCCTGGCCTTAGAAGTCCATACTGCCCTTCAAAAACTAAACCAAATTGAATTTTAAGACGAATATACAGTTGAACTTTCATAACTCGAACTTCTATATCTCGAAGGTCTCCATAACTCGAACTATTGAATTTATTTTTCAGGTTTTCAAGTAAGTGGAAATATGCATATCAACAAAAACTTTGAAATTTAACAACTGATAATTATAATTTTAAATATCCTGAGAAATCGAGCGCATAAGTTTAATTCCGTTTAAAGTGAAACTTACAAAAATCGAATAGTTTACTAAAGTGTTTCAACGAAAGTTATTTCAAACCGTGTTTTAGTGTTTTCATTATAATAAATTTATAATCATTGTGACTCTGCGAAAAGCAATAAACCTTTTCTTACTCACCCAACGAGAGTCCCCAAGAACTAATTGCTTTCGTACTCTACCACAACTACTCTCACAAACCGTTAGCTCCCGCAAATTTTAGGCAAGCAGCCAACTAGCTGCTCTACGGCCACGTCGTGCACGAACATATGCTCAACAATCGACTCAATCAACTGTAATCGTTCGTAACCATAATTTTTATTTGCTTGTCAGAAGATTACAGCTTTCACTTTTATGTCCGTTCAGGTGATTACTTTTACGATATTGTTCGCAGTCATGTCTACATGTCACAGCGCTTAGAACGAAGTTCCTAGTATTACCACATGCTTACGCGCTGGTGTTGATGTATCAGTTTGAGGTCACACGTTATAAACATAAACAATGATCGATAAAATTAAATATCGCCTGCCAATGGTGAGCAATTAAATTGACATTAATACAGATAAGCGAAATTGATAGCTGCCGAATTTAATGATGCCAACAAGGAGAGCGAAGCGGGGAAGTGATATCCTTTCACAACTAGTATGAACATTCTGGTGTTTAATCGGGGTCACGTGAGCAAGTATGTATATGTGCAAGTCACTGGGCTGGTTTATTCTCGGTCGTGTCAAATGTGAAATGTGGGAATTTATTGTTTTTGCATTAAAAAAAAAATGTTGTACAGTGAGTGGGTATGCCTGTCATTGATCGAATTTAAATACCTATATTTATACACGTCTACATGCTACCGCTTTTTGCTTATTGAAAATCCTTCAACTTTCTCCGTCCAATGGCTACACATACCTATGGCATGTTTGGGTGAATATCTAGCATACTATATAGGCGTGTGTGCTTCACTCTTTCGTCATACGTACACACTTCAGCCCTTTTCATGTTGCTTTTCAAAAAGGTCACACTCTCTCGTCTGCGCGATGACGTGTCCGTTCGTGCGTAAAATACACGAATGCATTTCAAGTACCCATTAAGTGTCCTTGAGTGGAACTTCTCAACAGTCAGTGATATCCTGTTTGCCTCTGTGTTGGATAAATCAACCAAATCAGCAAAAATAGCAAATACTACTCACGTATGTATGATACACTTCTGTAAGACTTTGAAGTGCAATTAAATGAAAAACGAGTATTTAAAATCGCTTTACTGCTATTTATGTAGTGGCAGCTCATTATATGGCTTCTCCACTTGTCGGATACTTGAGTATGCTACTTAGTTTTTTACCCAATGTCTGAATTCAGTTAACTGCAATAAGGGAGTAATATTATTATTGCTTTTGTTCTATACACCAGCAAAGCCTGCTAACCTTATACCGTCTAATAAGGGAACGACTGAGACCAATTATTTTGACAATTATTGGCATTAGGATTCGAGTATTTTCTATATTTTTGAGACTAGCTTTAATGTGAATTTTTAAGATATTCTAAAATTCGGAAAGGAAATCAGATCTTAAAAATCGGACCATGCACTTTTCTGTTATAAATGATGTTATTATCAATATTTTATTTTATTTATATAGAGAAAGAGATTTCTTACAGAATATTTAAATTATATTTAATTTAATTCAATAAAAAGTTATTTTGAATAAAATATATTTGTTAACTTTGGACTGGAGTACGATGCAATACAATATGGGATAATCATAATTATTCATATTTCTAATAACAAGGTTGCTCACTTATATGGAGGCTACTCCGATTAGAATATAAAACATATATTAGAATATAGAATATCATAAAACAAAGGCCATGACTTTGGGTTTATATCCGTGTATATCGTAATTATTATCTTTTGGAGCTTTTATTGTGAACTAGAATCATCATCATCGACAGTTAATACCCCGATAGGCTAAAAAAATTGTATCTAAATAAATTAATTGATACATTTTGTTATTCAAACATCTTCGTAATTAATTTCTCTATTCATTGCTCAATTAAGATCTTGATTTAGTACTTTCTCTACAAGTTAACAGAGACAAAAATTAGTACCAATTGGGTAATATATCCACTTGTAGACATCAGAAAAAATATAGTACGGCTATAAGACATATTATTCTCTCTTAATTTTCTATATCTTCTTCATTCTATATATAACAACTTCATGTCACATTGTTTGTCCAGGATTGGCGCCTAAACGACTGAACCGATTTTAATGAAATTTTGTACACGTCTAACTGCAGACGGTCCAACTTAAAAGATAGGATAGCTTATATATCAAATTTATTCGCAATGTCCATCCGTCACCAATTGATCAAGCGATAACCTGATCTGGATATCCTAATATAACTAGACGCACTTAAAAGAATTACTTAATTACACTTAGAATAAAACGTGGCAAAATATTTGCAACAATTAGTTTTTCGAATAGTGGAGGGGTTTCTACAGCCTGGTGATTTCCGACAAACTTTAAATAAAAAATATTTGATATTGATTATATTTTTAAATAATTAGTGCCTCCCTCAATTTTATCAAACATTTAACTAGAATATAATTTAAGCTTATCCACAGCAAAGCGTGACCCGGTCACTAGTTATACATATATTTTAATTGTATAAATAGCTGATTAATATGTCTTTGGCATATTAAATAATTATATTATAAAATAGAGAGCGTCATAAATAATGTTGATACCTGTTCTCAATTATTTGAAATATTCTTGGCTGGCTACGCAATAAAAAATCTTTAATATCTGAAACATATTTCCTTGCCTAGATCGTAAGAGTAACATGAACTAGACCCTTTTAAGTTATGTAATGCATAGCGAGCTCGTAATAGGTAAAGTTTTTTTTTCGAAATTATGTTAGGGGGAGCAAATAATTTAAAATCGAAAAATATAGGAAATACTCACAGTTTTGTATTATAACTTTTTGGAATGAGTTTAACAGCAGAATCATTAGTTCTTTACGCCAGCTAAAATACTATATGAAGGTTTGAGCGCTTAACGTTTCACAATAGGGCGTTATAAACTGTATATTCCTGAGTGAAATATTATCTGAATTCAACTGTTTTAAAGCAACATAAAATATTTTTCTGATCTACTTCTATTCACCTATATAATTTATTTTAATGATTCTGGTATTTAACTTAAAATTGACAATATTAAAATTGTTCGGCAATAAAATTATTTCTATGTTTTATGAACTTCCTAACTAAATTAGTATAAAGTATTATTAATTTCTGATCTTTTATTGTAAAAATTGATATATAGTACAAAGTAAAAACTCCTTCTAAGCGAATTTATACATTACTTCTTAAGTTGATTTGTTTAAAAAAATTCTTAATGCTTAGGATTATGCTCGATAATTAGAACAAAAGAGCTAACAAAATCCATATTATATATACATACTTCTGACAGTCTGAAATCTAGTTAATTTCGACTTTTCCTGGATTTCCTGTTTGATTTTGATTCAACAAATTTAAGTTATTTAAACTTTTTCTGTAATAATGGGGTCTTAAAAAACCTTTCCGGACCATTTTTCTATTTTATTTTATATTTCTTTCCAACAAAACTCTCATTTCTTATTAAAAAAAACTTATATGCATTGTTTGCTGATACAAAATGCACACTAATAGTTTATAACAGAAAACTGAAGAAACCTCTCCAAAATAATTTCTAAAAATGTCACAAAGAGACTACATAGAATATACATGTAGTCTCTTTGTGACATTTTTAGAAATTATTTTATTTATTATTTGTATAAGTGCTTAGCATCATCACTTTACCTGCAAATTAAATTAAGCAAATGGCAACTATGCACACATAAATGCATTTGGTTACCAGCTGCTGCCCCTAAAAGTATGCATCACCCAAAATAAGTGAATTTTCATAGAAGTGTAGCACGTACCACGAGAGGAGGTTGTACGCTTTTGCTGCAATTTAATGAGGTTA
Source organism: Zeugodacus cucurbitae (assembly GCF_028554725.1). Lineage (NCBI taxonomy): Eukaryota > Metazoa > Arthropoda > Insecta > Diptera > Tephritidae > Zeugodacus > Zeugodacus cucurbitae. The sequence goes on from NC_071668.1 coordinate 24,937,913, forward strand.
AATAAGGTGTGCGTTGCGTCCCAATTCTGCCAAAATAATGTGGCGTACATGTGCCGTTTACACGCACACATACTCATACCTATATACACCTGTAATATGGATTTTCGAACAACTGTTGTAGAAAGCAGCTGTATTGTTGTATTTAGCATTCGTTTGTTGACACTGTTTGTGTTATTGTTGTTGTTGTTGTTTCGTGTTGATAATTTTTTAAAGTTGTCGAATGACAACCTAAGCTGTCACTACTATTAATTAAAGTCGTTCAACCACCAACCAAAACAATGCGGACAACAACCGCAAACTACACGCAAATACACAACAACAAAGACACAGACACACTCGCACAAAAACACTACACCACAATGACAAAGCTAGACAAATGCTGCCAACTTCCAGCGCCTGATCGCTCGTTCAACGACACGTGGCGTTACCGTTAGAATATATGTATATCTAAATATATACAAACGTCCAACAATTGCAAACACACAGATACACTCTCTCTTCGATTGCGTTTTGATTAGAAATTTTTCTCATTTAAATTTTTGCGTTGTTTGTTTTTGTAGTTTTTTCTTTGGTATTTTTGCACCTACTTCACTTCACAGTTTTCGTCATTTGCTCAGCTCACATTCTAGTATGATATTTTGCTGTTGGCACACACAAATTGCCAACTTTATCACTTTTATGCAAATTTTGCACTTTTTAGTTGCCATTAGCGCAATTTGTTGATGTGCCTCGCTCTGCTGCCATTGCTCTCATTACACGCTGCCTTCCTTTCGTGCTGTTTTCTTTCTATTCACACCAATACAATTATTTTGCATCAGTATATATATATATGTGTGTGTGCGCGCGTATTTACCGTTTTCAACTTTCGACTTTTACGTGAATATTGCACTTGTAACTTAAGTTAGACGACACATTTACTATTCACTAAAACGGCCTGTCTGCCTTTATTTTCGCGACGCGCGTGACAAAGCAACATGCGAACCGTTAGAAGTATAGATTGTGACTAAAAAAACTTGTGGAACGCTTACAGCGCCACCAAATGTCGTTTGCCTGCACTAATACACGGTTTGTTATGTGCTTTCAAAGCAGTCGCGCATCCTTGCTATGCTCATTTTTGTTGTTCTCCTTCGTCATATCGTGCTTACGTGCGGGAGTAATGAGCACGCAAAGCTCAGCGGGTCTGTAAGCAGCGCGAGCTTAACAGAGCGGGAGCGAAAAGAGTGCAATGCAATGAGCGCAAGTAGCAGAGAAATGTGTCCTGGAAAGTAAAGTTTTATGGAGAGAGAGATAGGGAATGAGTATTGTAGGAACTGGGAGATTTTATGAGAACTGAGAGCAGCAACTGCTAAAAAGCTATAATTCTCAGTTCTCATTATTTTATGGTTTGAGTCCTTGTTATAGCATAGAATTTTTGCTTGAAATTGCGAATAAGCATTCTAATGGAATGAACAGTTTGTCATAAATTTTATTCTATTTCAAAATATAGTATTAATAGTAAATCGATTTTAGAATACAAATTTCCTATAAATATATATATATATATATGTACGTATGCGGAAGAATTTCGTATGACCAAATTAAAAAGGACAATCAAGTTCTATTCTAATATACTAATATTCTACCTATTTTGCAGCAACATAGTTATATATTTTGGGGTAAAAAATTGCAAGAATAATATCCCTAATTTCCTACTTATTTTGTAGTTTTGGTCCTCGCGTTAAAGGCAGCAGACAAAAAAAGATCCTGAGGTGTTATTATTATTATGTCATAACTTTTAAAAATTTTATTTTTAAATATGTATGACAGATTCAGGCTAAGTTTGGGTGCAACCGAACATTTTATACTATTTATTGATGTAATTTTATAAATATAACACACCATTTGGTCCATATATTCGACATAAAGGCCACTAGAATAACATATATAGTATATGAGGGCTGAGGCAATTCTTGAACCGATTTCACTCATTTTCACCACCAAGGTACACTATATCCAAGACTATACGCTCACTTAATGCTGCTAAAATATCTCACATATTAACCGACATATGCGGAATAAAGCCCGCACATAATTAGGTAGCTAGGGTGAGATTTCCTTTGAATTACATTAAAATATCTGAGAGATCTACCGATTTTTTCGATATTACCCTTAGGCACTGAGTTCTTTATGTTCGATATCCGGGGCCTTGAAAAGTTATAGTCCGATTTCGACAATTTTTCCACAGATGATATATAGTATTTGTGTAAAGTTTTATTTCGCTATTTTCATCAGTTCCTTATGTATACGTTATAAAGTAAAGGAATCAGATGGAATTCAGTTATATATTATTTTTGAGTTATATGGGAAGTATGCAAATTTTTTCAAGGATTTTCAATTCAAACAGTGTATAATGTTAAAAATTTATCGGTAATTGCGAAGCAAGCTTTCCTTAACTTACCTACCTTTTATTCACTTCAAACCAAGATGCTTCTACCCACCTAAGTAGTCCCAGACTTATCATATCGACTGTTCGGAGAAATTTTAATGAATATATTCATATATACTGATTTTTATACGAATGTTGTACGCAACTGCTTTAAAATCCGAGTAGAACTTCTTTAATATCACCACTTCATTACAAACATTTCAAGATTTCCTACTAAAATATATATATTGTAAAGAAAATAAACATTCAAAGGATTTAGAAAGTATTTCTGCAATGTATTTGTCTGATAAAGGTTTATATAATCATATTGCTTCGTAATTGTTAGGTACTTTATATATCGTATTACTGAGATTAAGTCTTTCATTCCAACAAATAATGCGGATAAATTTGTAAAAATAATGTAAAATTTACCGCGAGAAGATAAATTATGTTTATATGAAACCATAAGTTCGGAAATTGAATTCGATTAACACTTAAACGTGATCATCGCTATCCTCGAAATGTGAACTTGCATATAATAAAAAAAACTACCAACAACTTTTATGAGATTTTTTTTTAAACAAAACAGTGAATATAAAAATAAATATTTGTATTAGTATTATATAAGCCCAGTCGACAAACCGCTAAACGTTAGAGAGTAGCGAATCGAACACATTATACTAGATGTTCGCTATCATCGATTCGGCTATAACCGGCTAAACGGTTTCTACGCTAATTACATACATACATATTGTTGCTTTTACTTGTTGCAATAAGTATTTTATGAATTCAATTCATATACATTCTGTGCGGTAAATATTAAGACACGAGATCAACCGATTTGAGAATTGGTACATTTCCTAAACATATTTTGGTTTTAATTTCAATTCGATTTAAATATACAGTATTCTAATAGATTTTCTGTAATTTTTAGTAAAGCAATTCAAAGATAATCCAATCGATCTAGTCTTTCTTGAATTATAAACAGTATAAGCCTCTATATTGTTAATGCAGCTAACACAGCCTCTTAGAAGAGCTTACGTTGAAGTATTTTGCACCTTTTCAAGTGCAATTTTTCCATTTGAACCATAAGTATCTGTATTGAGACTCTGTGTTTTCATTGTGTAGTGCCCCGCTGCTTGTTTTACGCTCAAACCGGTCGCGTAGCCAACAACCCATTTCACTTGATACATTAATTAGTACAGATTGCAAATTGAATTGGCCTTGACTACATTGTCAATAAAGAGCACTCTCTTTGTATGCCCCCAGAGTATAATGGAATGACACCAATAGATACATTGCGACAACTAACACATGCACACACACTAGTACCACATAACAGTAATTTCTTTAATTTGAGCCAGCGCAGTGCATTATGCAAAGTGACCACTCAGTGACGAGGCATAAAACAACAAATACCAACGCAGTTTTTGCAACGTAATGACCACAATGCAGCATGGACCCAGACATACATATTAACTTACTTGCATGTGAGTGCTTCAGTGTATGTGTGACTGTGAGCTATGTGCTTAGTGCCAAAGTGGCAGTGCATTTGTGTAAATTGCCGACCGCCGCTGTGTGTGTCGACATGTGTATTTGCTTGTCGAACAGGCGCGCACTAAAAAGGAGCTGTCACGCTGTCAAAGAGGGACTCCTGCGTGTATTATTGCACGACATTTGTATGTACAAGCCAGTGTGGCCAGCATGCATGCATGTGCTGGTGTTATGTTAGTAAGTAGGCAACTGCGTTGTCAATAATGCAATGTAAACAGATGATAATGACATTTACACCACACACACATACACACACTCATGTGCGCGCGCCGTCCGTGTATCAACGTCAGCACTGGCGCATTGGAGATGAACGCAAACAGATGTTGAAACGCCTAAAAGCGCACAACAACACCACCACCACCAGCACAAGCAGTGGGCAAATGCAATGACCAGCGAACAATGTGTTACACATCGGTGCAAATCCCAGCGGTAATGCTAATGACATAATGAGTATGCCAGGCTGTGGCAAATGCAATACGGATCAGCTGGGTACTCTCCGCCATCGGTCGAATCGGGTTTGACTGACGGACGTATGAGCGAATGGCGGCGAGATTGATGTGCATGGATTTGGTGAACCCGTTACGCGCACTCATCTATATGTATAGGCATGGTTGTTGTTATTTTTTGTTG